>NC_044281.2:44598826-45252993 GCF_004027225.2 Strigops habroptila
GGAGGGAGAAGCCTCATGGTAATATTTTTATATTTGAAATGTAGCCACATATATGCTCCTACACATTGTGCTACTTATAGATAGTGAAACAAGTCTCATCTTGTGGTCTACTGCTTTTCTATTTTGGACTATTTTGTGCTAATTCTACTCATTGAATCTCAAAAAATCTTATTAATGCCGCTTCTCTTTTCTTTGCCTGCCTCTGTGGTATTATTTAGGAAGGGACTATTATCACTAACAGGGAAAGCAGAGCCATAATCCTCACCCCAAGAAATGAGAAAACGCCTTGTGAAATTAATAGGATGGTGCCACAAATGTAGTCATTTCAATTTCCCATTGAATTAGAAACACAAATTACTTCTTCCACGCCCAAGTGCTTCAGGTACACAGTGACGCAGAACTTCACTTTTTCCTCCTCTCCCATCATTTTGGAGGGCTCTTGTGACCTCACAGATCCAACAGTCTTCCCTGTAACAAATAAATGAACTAATACAACTGTATCTTGTTGAAGGTCAATGGTAATTTGAGGAAAAGAAAATGCAGTGCATCTACTGAAGAATTACTAATTTAATACTATAATGCTATTTTTTTGTTATGCATCTTTATAAGCTGCTTCAAGTAAACAATAATAGAATATACAGGAAGTAAATAGAATTTAGTTAAAAAATAGGTTATCATTGGCAGGACAGATAATTTTTAATCCCAGTTTCTTTTAAACCAGAAAAAATACTCTTACATATTTTTAACAGATACAGAATTTATTATTAGAAAGAGCTTTTCTAATGGCAGATCATCCTTTTTCACATCCCTAATCTCAGGCATAAGAGATTATTTGTTCTGCTAGATAGCTCCTATTTTGAAATAAGTTTACTATACCCTTTTCTCTTGCAGAAATTCTTTTGGGTTATTTTTAGGCTGCTTAGATTTCGAAGTAGACTGGGAGTGCTTTGATAACGTTTAAAGATTCAACCTCACCTGAATTCAGAAGACACAGCAACAAGAGACCCTGCTGTGCTGCTAATCTTTCTCAGTCATTTTTGATAGTTAGCACCTGATATAAAAGATAATGTCACGTGATCCACATAAATATTGAAAAATCAACTTGAAATTCAGAAGTCTAATTACATGGTACTTTATTATGAACATTCAGTTAAGCATTCAAAAACACTCATTACAGACCAAATAAAATATATGTGGAGGATCATTTCTTATAGTTGTTTTAGTTATTTTCAACTATGTTCTCTGCTCAGAATGAGTTAACAGAACAGGAGAGGAAAATTTCAGTTCTGAAATGTCGTGTTGGTATACAGAAATTCTCGGTTTGATTTTTTCCCCCCATATCTTAATACTTATAGTCTTTTAGATGCATTAAAACATTTTTTTTAATGGCTGGACTAGAGAAGATTTTGGAATTTATTTAAGCTGATTCATTTGAATCCCTTTCCAAATTATAACTGCAAGTGAATAAACTTATTTTAAACATTTTATGTTCAATTTTAATGTTTAACTGACTCTACATGCTGTCTTGGAGACTTGTTAAATCCTTAATACTGTTTTTGAGAAATGTGGAAATCAATACTATTTTTGTGTTTAAATGTAGTTATGCTTATCAAATATCCTTCATGAGATCAGTTCCAGTGCAATTGATTGAACCTTGATGGTCTTTTTAGATTATGTTAAATAGATGAAATAATGACTATTTTTTGCCTTAAATATTAGGATAATGTTTAATAAAGGAAGAGCATGTCTAGATGAGTATTAACAAAATAGGTGGCAGTTTATACTTTTGAGGGTGAAACTAAGCGCTTTTATTCTAAAGCCACATGAACATTAATGCCATCCATGTTACTGTCTGTTGTTGTTCTTTCCTAGTTCCACGGCACACTTGTTCGTGTTGCTGATCAAACTTCGAGCACATCCCAAGCCTTCCAAGCATATAGATGATGGGTTGAATATCAACTACTTTACTGTGTAGCTGCACCTCCTAGCAGGAAACATCTTTAGAATAGAAAAAAATATGTAAAGTAGTGAGTGTGTTTCTGTCTTGAATTGTAGAGGTGAGACAATTCTAATATTCACCTCAGTTCAGTTTCTGCCTCCTTTTTGGGAATGGTCCTAAGCCAGTCGTGTTACCAGTTTTTGTTAGGACACGGACACCTGCCTGTACTTACACACAGGCCATAAGGCATTTAGTTGGCATGTAATGGCTCTCAAAGACTGTAGATCTGATTTGGGTTTGACTTGTCATGGGCCAATCGAAGGATTTGTGTAGCGTTACTAATTCTGCTAATGAAAGGGAGAGCGTTTGATGGTGTTCAGCAGTACTTGGAATTTTTCGAGAATGATATCCAATACTAGTTAGATATTTTTCAGGGGAATATTTTTGGTGGATGGTTTCCCACTGCAGATGGTGTCAGAGAAGATAGCATTCCTTTCTAACTTGAGTTTCTTTGTTTGTTGTTAATAAAGAATTCTGGGAACAAAATGCCTGGGAGAGGCAATTTTCTTTTTACATGCCACAGAACTCTCATATGTTAGTAAACTTAGTCCTTAGTGCTAATTTCCTTTTTTTTTCTTCCCCTTCTCTAGCTTATTTTTTTAGAACAAATGCTTGTCGTATCAATTTCATTATTATAAATAAATCTTCATTTCCTGTAATGTATGCGCCAATCTGGAATAAATCCTTATGTGCATTTTTGAAATTTAGATCAGTTTATTAATTTGAACTGTTTGTTCAGGGTCATTTGAGTCTTTCATGTCATGATTTAAAAATACCATTTTATATTTTTCTAACTTTCCTATTTTTCCAAGCTTTCTGAGAAAGCTTTTGTTTCTCGGTAGTTTTTCAGGAAAAATCTTCCTTGAAATGAAAAGTAGTTCTAATTTAGCAAAAAATAGTAATGGTTTGGGCCTTGAGTTATATGTAGGGGCACAGTAACCCAGCATCATTAACAACTGAAAATTGCACAGTTAATTACAGTTTTTTGAAATATACTATGTAGTATCTTGGCTATTTTTGTAGTAAGCAGCTTTAGATCTTTATGGGATTTGATACTTACCTCTCTTGTTCTCCATTTTTTAGGGCTTTCATGTATGCTTTTAAAAGCTAAAATCAATCTGTTACTTTATTTCCTCCCACAGAAATAAAGTAGTATAAATATTCTCACCACATACTAACAAGTTGCAGTATTTTGTAGGCCAAGCCTTTGTCAGAAAGTCTGGAAGAATCAATTAAAACCTAATCAGATGTCTTCACCAAATGATATGGGTAACAAGGTGATACCTAGAATGAAATACCTATCCTACAGTGTTGGAAAAATAGAATACAGTAATGAATTCAGGTGGATAAATTGTAAATTAGTCTCTACTTAATTTTCTTTTACTTTTGTGAAAGCAGCAGAAATGTACTGCTGTGGTCAGATGTACTGTTCAAGCTGCAACTGAGACTTACTAAAAGGTACTTCCACTCTTCTTCATCTGTCCCTTGTTGCCAGAAGCTAGCAAAGCTACTCACAAAACTGCACATACAGTAGTTTCTTAATCCAGTTCCATCAAAATGGATGAGGTTAGATTGAACTATTAACATACTATAAGTGTACTTACTATATGGTATGTTGAATCTTTTTGATACAGGTGGATTGAAGGATATTTGCCTATGTAGTTGTGTAAGTGATCGGAGAGGATGGTAATCTTTAGGGAGAAAAAGGATGGCAATGTACAAGATGCGTCCAGCCAGAGGCTGTGATCTTTTAACCCAGTCAGCTGGATCTAAAGTATATCTTATTATAGGCTGTGGATTTGTACAGTTGGTCTGAATTAAGACTCCAGTTCTGATTATTGCAGAGTTCCACACTGAATTTGCCAAGAGTGTTATGGGATGTGCACTGGCTGTGTTCAGCTAATCATTCTGGTGAAAAGTCATTCTGCCTCAGCATCTCTCACCTTTAAATTACCTGAAAAAGGACCATCTTATCTATTTTATAGTACAGAAATTCCTAAGAACAAAGAATGTGTCATGGTACTCTCATATCGTGCAATGCAGTGCCAAGTTGAGCTACCCAGATTGATGTTAAAGTCCTCTCCAGAACTCAAAGCAGTGTAGCTGCATGAGGATTATCGTGTTTCTCATGAACTAGCTTGAGTTACACTGAAGCAGCTGTACTACATTGAAGACCTGCCCTGGTATCTGCACACAGCAATGCTCTTTGCCACATGAAAATACGACCTCATTCAGAGCTTATCATGTCTCTCTGAGTTGCACTGCTCTGTTTAGTGTAAACAGAGCTACAGAAAGGCAGATACTTTTGTCTTTGCTGTGACTGGTTAGTGCTGTGTAACATAGCTTGTGTGAAACATCGCATCCAATTTTCTCTGTCTGATATCAGAGTTATCCTGTTAACGTTAGCCATTTATATCATCCTTTCTGAGCAAAACACAATGTTAAATACTAAAATGAAGCAGCATTTTGCATATTTGTAATTTATTTATCAAATAAATTAACTTACAGTTTCCAGTTTCCCTTATTTGCCCTGCTGTTTTCTACAGAGGTATTGGTATCCCTGTAGTCAGGAGGTAGTAAATCCATTCGTTCTGCTGTTTCCAGGGGCACAGCTGTTTCAGCTTGCTGTGTTTTTTTGCTTGTCTGAGATCTTCTTAGGGCCAATGGCTGATTTACTGCCCCATATGTTCTTTTTGGTATTTCTCAGCAGTGTATCTCTACCCAGAGTGACAATCTTATACTGCCAAGGGTTTACCTGTATATAACTGCTGCTTTTCTCTACAGATACGGTCAGCATCATTCTCATACAGTCTCTGTGTGATAGATAGAATATGTCTTTTTATAACTGTTAGATTGTCTGTTCCTCTGTGGTGGTGGTAGTAAAAGTTTTCATTCTCCTCCTCTTGGGTACTGCAAGAGGACCAGAGAAGAGATTTATGGGGCAGCCAGAACAGTATTTTTACTTTCTTTCTGTCATGCAGTAGGAAGTCATCAGCTTCCAGTTCCAATGCTCCAATGCTGACTTCGGGCTAATGGGGTATTTTCCTGGTGAGGTTGACTGCCACAAATTTAAAGTTGAAAACTTTGTATAGGCTAGGAAACATTAATTATGATTTTTCATGTTAAGGCAGTGCCCCAAGGTCTAAAACTTTTATATGAGAGATCTTTGGGCTAATGTCTAAGTGATATAGTGCTGTTTGTTAGTCACTTGTGAGTGCTCATTTCCCCATATAATTATGAATGAGAGAACTTTTAACTATGTTTTTTAAACTGTGATTATGATTTGATTTTTAACTGTGACTGTGATTTTTTAACTGTGACTAGCAAAACAAGGGTTCGTTTAAAACAGCACCATTGTCTTACAAAGATTAGACAGTAACTTGAGAAGGTACAGCAAGGAGATGTAGTGATCAAAATTATGAAACAACTGCTCTGTGAAGAGAGATTGAGTTGCAAAGAGAACACTAAATGGAGAGTAATGGAGGAGCCTATGAGTTCATGTATAGTGTGGGAAAGGTGCAAAGAGTGTAATTTTTCAACATTTTTCATGATACAAGAAATAGGCAGTATAGAAACGTGTTCTTAAATAGCACTGAATTAAATTTGGGAATGTGCTACTACAGAAGATTGTGGAGGCCAAAATCATGAATAGATTTTTAAGTTGTCATCAGCAGCTATTGAAGTGACACAAGAAACCTAAAACCACACACAAAACAACTGCTCAGGGTACAAACTGCTGTTCAGGAAGATCCTAAATAGCTGATTGCAGGAGGCAGAGGTGTTACAGGCCTTGGTGACAACCAGATCCAGGAGAATGTATTAGATGAAAATTATTCAGACCGAAGTAGTTGTTCCTCAGGGACGTAATTTTATGGTTTATCTTTGCTGGCATCACTGTACCATAAAAAAAAAAAAAAAAAAAAAAAAAAAAAAAAAAAAAAAATTGTGTTGATATCAGTCCATTTTGTAAAAATCTATGCGAAGTCCTTGGTCTTCAGCTCAGTGTTTTTATTTGCCATTTAAGCTGTTCTTCGCCTACAAATAGCAAAAGGGAAATGACTCCAGAGTAGCAGCAGAACTGGGAGAATACAAATAGTATGGGTGCACTGCAGAATTGACCCCACTGTTTACTTACTTCAGGGTTACACATCATCCTGGGAGGGAGAGTCATACCTGAGGCTTACAGCTTCAATTTTCCTGGTCTTTTTTTTTATTGCGCTTCACTTTGCTGTAACACCAGCATGGAGAACCCTGCTTGATTGAATTTGCCAACAGGTTGAGGACTCTGCTGTAGCTGTAGTGAAATCTACACTTCAGCTGGACTCCTCCACCACTGTTGCCAGAAATAACAAAGATAACAGGTGTAAGTAGATACAGGATGTATAGCCAAACACTTTGACAGTCATGCGTTGTTTTTTAAGTGAGTGGGAATGTTTTTGTGCATGTAGCCAATTTCAGTATTTGAATGCTAGTGATACTATGACTGACTTGTACAGTACTTTTCATCCCAAGAGTTTTTCAAATTGTGCAGACTGTAACTCACTCTCTCACTGCTGAAATGCAGCCACCTTTGGCATTGAGTGCAGCAATTGCGTAATAGTCCATGGTAGTTCAAATGGATGGTTTGCTGTATTTGAATTATTGGGGTACTTTGTCAATATATATATTAATGCTGAAGTCCGCTGTTGCTTAGCTGAGAATTTAGTAACTCATAAACTCTCTGGAGCCCCCAGTTACTATTCAAAGGTTATTATGCCTAAATATTATACAAAATTTGTCAGTGTTTGTTTTAAAAATTGTGGAAAACTTTGTATTTTTATGTTGAGTTTGCTAGTGCCTCTGTTGTTGAGATTTACATCCTTCAGTCTAACTATGGACTGGCGGAAACGTTTGCATAGTGTTTGCAAGTGATCTGATTTCTTTCTTGTGTCTGAGTGTGACAGCAAGCATATCAGTTGGTGTAACATATATTCTCTTCCTTGCAAATTCTGTCTAGCCTTTTTTTTTAATAAGGAACTTAGAGTCCCTAAAATTGATACTTACTAGATACAGGATGCAAATAGTTAAATAAGAAAATGTGTTTGAATCGTGGAGAATTAGCATAATTAATACAAATTATTTAATATAATTATCTGGAATTATTAAATAAGGGTTAAGAATAGAATATGAAGTCAGCACTGTCTTATAGGAAGAAAATTTAAATCCACAACATCATTTTTTTTTCTTCCATTAGGCGTAAATAAGAGTACTATGCAAATCTACATCTGTCAGTAAGGTTTAGAGGAAGGCAGATAAATTCTGCGATAACTATGTAACAAAGCTTTTCTCTTTGTCATAGCTTTTCCTGTTTTGATAGACTTAGCCTTCTGTAAGAACATTTTTCATGAGTCCACTACGCAGTGTTGTAGTTATTGTAGGAATTAATCAGTATTCCACCTTCACTGGAAAAGAAAGATCTGCTAAGAGAAAACTGAAGTACTTGTACAGAGGCTGCTGCCTGTTGAGTACTTCACAAAAGTGTCGCTTGATCTTGGGTTTCATTTTATGTTAGGTATTGCAGACGTTTCAAAGACTATGTCTGTAGGAAGGGTTCAATTTAAACAAGGGGTGGGGGGGGAAAGAGGTTACATCAGGGTCTCACAGCAGAGCAGGCTATCCTGTACCTTTTCCACTAGCAGACATTGTCAGTGTTGGCATAGGAAACATCAGTGGAGAGAAGCAGCACTCGTTACGTATAGTGCATGCCAATCTGCTGTGCGTTGAGTATGCCTGAAGGAAATGCACCTTGCATTAATGAACAAGTTTTTTATTCTTATTGTTGTGGCATTCCTTATATGCTATTGAGTTAGTGGAGTACGGCAGGTACTCACATTACATTTCCTAAATGTGTAGAGTTTGGAAATCGCATTGTAGTCAACAAAAAGTCTAGTTGTGGCCATGCAGCTATGAATATCTTCTGAGGTGTCAATTACAAAATAGGGCAAACTTTGGCTATGTGGACCCTGTTCTGTAATTGATAGTATCTATAATCTGTTGGCAGTATGGTAAACAAACAAACAAAAAGCAACAGGTTGCCAGAAGCAGGATTCTCTGAGATGCATTGGGATATTTCATTTTTCAAAGATTCCTCCTACAAAACTAGATCATGATACGGGCAGTTTTCCTTTGTGTAGTACAAAAACTGCATTAACTCAGTAGGTACAAAAGGCCCCAACCTCTGAGCTGTCTAAGCATTATCAGCTGGCAGTTTCTTGTGGGCATCACAGCCAGAAGCGGGTTTCGAGGGGGAATTTGAATTAATAAAGGCTTTCAGGTTACAAGTAAGGTGTTTTATTTGTAGCAACAGGGGTATGGATCAAAGTGAGAAGACATTTATATGAATAATTGACAAGCGGAAACTATTGCCCTACAGAAATCTAGCAGAGAAGGAGGAATATGAAAAAATTAAAATGCAGGTGTTTTTCCATTGTGTTCTTGAGTATTGACTTAAATGTGAGAAACCAGCTGAACAGGTTTGCTGTAATTCCCAAGTCTAGGCTTTGCATCAAACACTTGATATTGTTTGTTTTATTTCATTTTAGAATTGTCCAGTCCTTTCTGAGGTTATAGCTGTAACTTGGGAACAGATAATATGACAATAAAAATAATACTTTACTGGTGCTGTGCTATTTGAGTTGTCTTTGAGGGATGATTTGCCAAAGTGTGAAAGGAGTTCCTGAGTGAGGGACACAGGACCAATTTCTATACCCTCATCCATCCCGTATGTAGATGATATGAAAGTAGGATAGAGGGTCTGTATCCCAAGGATCCCTGCAGGTACGTGTAATAAATATTTTGTGTAACTCATGTATGTTACAGTATACCCGAGTCAGTGTTACGGTGGGATTTGCCTTGACCAGAGTAAGAGAGGTGTAAATTCCCTTTCCTAGCTCCATACTGCTGAGCTACACCAAGCCCAGCTTAAGATACAGTTCACAACATATGTACAAATAATATGCTTGACAGTTTTTATAATAAAAACTTTCCTATTATTGTGAATGCACTACTTTGGTGAAAAATTTTAGCTAATGATATTTTAAAATGACAGATAGTGTGTGTATGTATAGGAGAGACTGAGGAACTATGAACATAGCTGCTTTTTAAAGTAGTTTGAAATCTTTCTGTGGTTTCATTGCAGGGAGTTCCAGGTAAGAATGTTGGCAGTTGACATGATCATCTGTCTGAAACTGGGGTCCTGAATGAGTGCTTTTGTTTGCTTACCATGGTACAGTTTCACTTCAAAAACTGTGTGGCCATTTTTAAAGAACAGTATTTCTCTGTAGACAGCTAACTGATCATCTGTGCATAGCTGAAGCCAAAATAGACCTAATATTCCCTTTATTGCTACTACAGTATCTCTTAAAATGAGGGATGAGACCATAGTAGCATTTTGGTTATTGGTTCAGTTTCTATTTCTTTCTAGATCTTTTTTAAGCTCACACTGTCTTTACAGAATGACCTCGTAGGCTGCTCTGTGTAGCCATGTGACCAGCTGTTTACTGTGCTTCCCTGTGCTAGTTTGAGTCATTCTGATAACCAAAGACAACATTTTTAGCTTTATAGTGCATCAGAAGGTTCAAGAGTGATTTGTTCACATCCTTGGTAAGAATCCAGTACTGTGGTAAGAGTGAAGTGTGGCAGAAAGCACTTCCATCGGGGTTGATTATCAACTAATAAACTAATACCAGTACTGTCTGTTTTCCTTCTAGTAAGGAAGGAAAGAGCTGTAAGTTTGCTCTAAAGAAATACTGTGGGTGAGTTTGTTTATTTTGCACCAGGAGCAAAATTTTATTTTGTTTTGCATTGAGGAGCTAAACAATATCCTGCAGTTAAGAGACCTAGAAGTAGTTCACTGGCAGGTCCCAATAATGAGCTAATGGAACGAAGTTTATTTACGCTGATGAATGCCTCATAGTGGTAAACACTACACTTCATACTATATTAATTGCCTGATAGTATGTTTTTATTTGCTACTATAATTCAACTTGTTGCAGTATGTTTAATATTTATAATCCCACATCATTATAATGTGCTTTTTTGCTTACCAAGAATTTTGAGGAATATAAGGTGCATTTTGTTATGTTCACTGGTGTGAGATTTCCAGCTGATTTTTCATGTCCTTGAGTTGCAAATGCCTGGGTGTCATGAGATCTTTTATTTAAAAAAGTATAGCACACTTTTCCTATGCCAAATATTCTTCTGGAAAGCTATTTTTGCTCCCACCCCCAATAGTAACAAGAAAATACTGCACTATGAGTTATTTTTAAGTGGATGGAAATAGCATCCATATTATTTCAAGCCACTGATGTATAAAATCTTTGGAAGAAAAGAACTGCTACTTATTTATTGCATGTTTTTTTTCCTCACACTTGTTTATTCTTAAATTTTAGGAAAGTATCACATGAAAAAAGATTACTATTCAAGATAATTTGTAAGCATCTAATTTGTAAGCATCATGCATTCTCACGTGCCAAAAAGTTCTGATTGTGTATGTAAATGAGAATGACTGCTATTCTTCCCTTCTATATTATGATGAAACTAAACAACAAAGCTCTGCATCCTTGACTCTTGCGAGTTATGATTTGCCTGTTAGAACAGGGCAGTTCTCAAAACCTGCAGAATCAATCCCATGGAATAATCTTTTCACTTTAATAACAGAAAGAAACAAGGATGGTAGAACTCAGTGGAAGCAATGAAAATGTATGCACATTGTTTTGTGTTCATTAAGATTTACAAGTGCATAAAATACTACATCAGAAAAGGTTTTGTTGATTGTGGAAAGTTAGAATATGTAGATTGCATCACAGATAGCTCTTAAATAAATGGGTCTGAGTTTTCAACTACATCATAAGGGATCTAACATAACTTTTCCTAATATACAGTTGCAATAGTTGTGTAGGAATTAAATCTGATGCTTACAGTAGTAGCAGTTGAGAATTTTGTTCCAGTGACACAATTAATTACTTATTTTCTGTGCAAACACATTAAATAGATATGAATAATTAACAAAAGTCAGAAGTAACCAGTATTTTCTAGTATTTTATGTAGATAGAACTAAAATTGAACTAAATCCTCTGTATACTTCCACTGTTACAGTCAGCTTATGACTTCAAAGACAGCAGAATTTGTACCATATGTGTCAGTAGTAGCTTGAAAACTTGTAGGATAACATCTTAAATGCAGTCACAATGTGTATTTCACTTTTAAAAATTATATTCTTCAAAAGAAATTTTTGCTAGATGCTGTTATGCTCTTCCTTTCAAGAGTAGATGCTCCTAAAAGATTAAAAATAAATGGTCAACTGCCTTTAATAATGTTTTCTTGTGAATTTTAATTAATTTTATAGATACTTTTTATATGTAATCAGCTTCTTTCCCTATTCTATAGGCAGAATTAATTACTTCTGTAATAATTAGTGAAGTAGTTTTTGGAATTACCTGATTACATTTGAAATACAGGAAAGAAAAAGTGTTAGGCTGTACATAAAGAAGTTAACTTCTAAAATAGCAGGCTGTTTATTTGATGGATAACATTTTTTCTTACCAAACTGTATCTAATCAAATCCTTACAAAGCAATGCCATGCATTCAATGCATGTCCCATAATTCTCTTTGGAGACAGTGCACAGCTGCTGCAGTTAGTATTAGCTGCTTCTTATGGCTTGGTATTTTCTTTCAATAAAACATCACAGATGGCAGGGTGTCTTTCGCACCATGATTGTAAATATGAGCTTGGTTCAGGTGAAGAGGTGAAGTAAGTACATGTAATACTACTTTAAATTTAAAAATCCCACATTGAGCTCAATTGCTGTCTGTTTTTTTGTAGTCACTGAATTGTCCAGACTTGATCCAATGACAGTAGTGACATGAAACATGTCTCTGCATCTCAGAAAGGACATTGATGTTCTTTACCTATAAAACTAATAATATAGCTCTGTGGGGTTTAGCTTCTTGTGAGTTTAGCTCTGGGTATGTTTATAAGTGTAATTGTTACAGGTTTTGTTCTCTGTTCTGTTAAGTGCATGAGACTTCTTAAAACCTCCCACTTTTCTCAAGTTTCCTTCTGCAGATAGCTTATTTCCCTTCTACTCACACAGACACATCCTCTTTTGAGTGGGAGGGGGAGACTTGTAAATTATTTGTATAGAGCTTATGGACTGCTGTTTTATGAGGGGTTTTTTGTTGCTAATTTTAGGGTGGTACCAAGCATCATCATAGATATCTCAGATTCTAATTTTGTTTCTGTGTTGAAAAAGAGTAGAGCACATCTGCTCTAAAGAGTAGGGTATGCCGAGGACTTGAGTCACACTTGAGTTAGTTCCAGAGGTGGAAGCAAGGTATCTGTGCCTTCATGCCTTTGTAGCAAGAGCTTCTTGCAGAGCATGTTAGCTTGAACGCAGCCCTCTGAGAATGCGGTTGTGTTGCTTTAGGGGCCCAAACTCAAGCTGTGACGGTAGTTTGGTCAATATTAACTTGCAGGGCTATGCACTGTGCTTTGTTGTGGTGTGTAGACATGTCCTAACAAAAGGCTGAGATTTTATAGAAGTCTGTTGCAGAACTAACAAGCATTTAAGGGTTTCCATCGGGTTGTACCATGTGTTGCCGTCTAATACCAGCTCAATCTACATCCAAGTTAAGCAGGAGGATATAGAAACAGAATCTGATGGTGACTCAGAGGAATATAGAATAGGGACTGACACAAACACAGAGCCTATTATGGAACTATGATTATTATTAGGATTAATGCTGGTGGATACAAACTTTCTTTGTCTCTGGGCAGTCTCTCTGTTGACTTTTTAAATTTTTGCAGCAGCATTGGTGAATTTGCAAGCCACAGAAACTTGCTGGGAACATCTAATTCAGTTGACGGTATAGGACTATACCTACTATGTGTTTTCCAGACTTATTTTAAGCACCACATGTGATGAAGTTTCCATCATTTTATGTAGCTTTCTCAGTTCAAAATACCCTACTTTCAACAAATTCAACAAGTCTAACTTGAAGCTCTTTTCTGATTGTATCTTACATTTCTCTCTTCTAAGTCAACTTGCTGCCCCCATAAAGACAATGGTAAGACTCCCATTGAGTTAAATACAGCAATTTCAGCACTAATATTTATACCATTAAAAAATGTGTAGGCAGTACTCATTTCCTCCCAATTTTTTCATAATTGTTAAACTGTGGTGTCTCTATCTGAGGGTTGGTTTTTTTTTTTTTCCCAAAGTTCTAATGATTTTTCATTTGTCTCTGTTCACTTAAAATTTATTCTTCCATGAATCTCCTGTCATTAATTTACATCTTGCTGGTAGTGAAACGCCACAGTTGGAATCTCAGCATTGCAAGTGTGTATCACTTCAGCTTTTATTTTTACTGTCAAGCTCAATTGCTAACTCATAAAGCTGCTATTCACCATTACCTTGCTAAATGGGTTTTATTTATTTTTTTTTCTACTGCAAAAGCATTTCAGATAATTTTCTCTGCTTTTGACTTTCTGCAAATTTTCTAAGCTGAAGGGCGTTTTTTTGGCTTTTTTTTTAATCCTCTTCTGACAGTTTGCCTTCCCTCTGATTCCTTTAAAAAGTATTTTTATCATTCTTACTTAAAACTGCAACATCTTCTGAGGGATTTTTTTTCTCAGTGTTCATTTTCTTGTTGGTTACTTTTTATTCTAGGACACATAATAAAAGAGCTAAAAATCCAGCTTGTTACCAGTCTTTGTGGAATAGTCTAGACGTAACAGTTCATTACATTTGCTTTTAATTACTGCATTTTTACATTCTATTTATTAGCACCATGTATTTACTTTCAGTCTGCATGCCCGTGGACTTTATAAGGATGTGCAGACTATGAATTTGGTATTGGATGGGTATTCATCCATCCAGTGGTATGGATGGGATTTCTTTAACGCAGCTGAGATTGGAGGTGTTTAACTGTGTGGCACTGGAGAGCTCTTCATTTATATTCCAGGGTATAGAGGGGTTGTTGCATTTTAGTTATAAAGTTAACAAAGATGATACATGTCTGTGAGACTGTCTGTTCATCAACGAAAAATTTTAATTCTTGGCAAATTTGTTGATTTGGTATCAAGCAAAGATGTATCAAGGAAGTTTCCAAGTCTGCTCACTGCTTAGAGACAAGTGTTTTCAGTTACAGAACAGGTAAGTGCCCATTTATCAAATTGCTTTCTGTTCTCTACGGATGTGTTAAACAGGTAGGTAGGATCCATCTGCTTGTCATTCAGACGCATGGTTAGCTAAACAACAGCAGGATGTGCTTTTTGATGAGAAAAACTGTGGCCGTGCGTTTCTGACATGTCCACACAGAAGTTCGTAGCATCTCACAATCACACCTAATGTTCTGGTTACATGTAATCTAAATGAGAAATGGAACATAGATGTTTTGATAAACACACAATATTTGCTGCAGTATGCCAGAGCAGTGCTTCAATTACATGCCTCCAAAGTTACATTTTCTGTTTGTGGTATGAAGACATTTAGGGGAGATTGAGGACATAGAAACTTCTTGGGCTGTGCAGATGGACTGTTTTGGGTGCAGGGAGCCAGTGCTGATGTAGTGTATTCCTCGCTGACCCTTACAACAGTTACTGAAGAGAACTATGGCCAGAGTTGTGGCCTAGGTTTGTCTTGGAGAAATCTAGTTGGATTGCTTCAGAAGTAATTTGGAGATTTGGAGGAGAATTAAGCAGTGTGGATGAACAAGGTACAGTGCTTGTGCTTACAGTCTGTAATATGGCAGCACAGGCAAATCCATAAAACTATGCCTTATGTCATCAGTATGTATTTAAAAAGATAGAAAACACTTAATTACAACTGCTGACTTTTCTTTAGCCCCTCTTTCTGCAATCTCATGGATAGCTTTTTGCACAAGACCTTGATTGAACTTCAAGTGATAGCTCATCCTTGTTTGTGTAGATCCCTTAGCACCCGATAGAATGTTTATTTCAAAGTCAACTGATGCAGCATCAAGTTTTGAATATCAGTGAATATCATCTATGGCGTCTCTAGCGCATAAACATGAGGGAGGGCTTTGCCTGTGTCTCTCATACTCTCTAAGCCGACCTAGGAGGGAAGAGAGCAAGAGGAAGGTACAGTATCCTGTAACTCAGTGGATTTTTTGGCAATCTGTAGATGTCAGAATTCTTATGCATCCTTTTTTTTTTTGTTTTTTTTTAACCACAGCCTTCATTACTTGGAGGGAACTGTAGACTGCAGAACCGTAGTCTGGACTTAATAGCTGTGGAACAGTAGATGTTTAAAGGAAAACTTCTCAGCTACATGATTAAATACTATACCATCTTACATGGAAGTTTTTCTTATTATGCATAATAAGTTATGATACTAAATTTGATGGCTCAGTATTTGCTTTTTCTGAATCACTTTCTCTTATAAAATACTTTCTAATCCATTCTCCCATATTTTTGTTCATATTCTTTCAAGATATTTACTGTTTATGTCATGGCTTTAGAGCTAAGCAAATAACTTTAAAACAAACCAAACGCAAACCCATGCATTAGTTATCTCTTCTCTGAAGGAAATATTGATAATATTACCTGAGGGATGTAACAACAAAGGCTGAAAATTCTTTTTACAGTTCAAAGAGGAATAACCAAAAATGTTCCATCAATTCTGTGTATGGGGAGATTTAGATTTTGAATCTTCACTGTATATGTGGATGAAATTTAATCTACCACAGCTTTTGTTTGGCTTGCTTTGTCAGTGCTATTATATTGTTCTGTCATTTTGAATTGAAATTTAGTAATTAATAGTTCCAGATCTCTTTTAAAACTAAATTTAATTTTGAAACAAATCTTTATTTTGGGAAAAGAAGTGCATTACTTCTAGGGTTTGAGTTTTTGAGGTTTTGTGCTGTCTTAAGAGGTTGTTTTGTAAGTGTGGTAATTTTGCCTAAGATTATAGTGTGGGAAATCATGTCCATGTGATGCCGGTCTGTTCTTTATATGCATTTTTTATTTTGGTAAGCTACTTAAGCTCTGCTGGATCTGATAATTTTTCCAGGAAGATATTTCCTACTGGGGGATTTTTAGTATGGAGTTTTCCCTTTCTTTTTCCCTAAGCTCCGTACATCTCTAAATAGGATTGTTTATGAACGAAAAAGTTTGGCAGATTCACTAGGGTGGAGTGCAGTTTAGATATCTGTCTTGTGAAACAGGAGTTTACATAAATCTTCCTCAGCTAAATTGCTGGGTAAGAGCCAATTATGTATAGTAGAACTGCTTTTTTAAATTTTAAGCTGTATGCCTAAACTTGTCAGGCCTCATGGAAATTGTATAATTCTCTTTCCTTTTCTCCCATGTTCATCATGCTTTTGCATATTCTCTGCAAAAATTCTGTAGTGCCTGTAAGCAGGAAACCTCTGACAAATAAGATGATTTAAACTTTCAATCGACTAATGAATTTATACTGCAGAGTAATTTTTCTCTGCAATGCTTTGGAGGATGCCTTCTTTGGTCCAATTTTGACCAAGTTCATTGAGTCTCTATATAATGCAATGCAAATAGCATTTTTTCTAATTGTTTGTTTGGTTTTTTGGTTGGTTGGTTCCCCCTCTCCTTCACCCCCCTTTACTTATGTCCATTCTAAATTTCCTTTAGCTTTCTAGAGTCACACATAGCTTTTCCTGTTTGGTCTGTGCTGGCTTCTTAACAATTTTGCTCTTTTTCACTTTCTGCTCTTTTTCATGTAAGCTGCCCCAGAAAAAAAAAAAAAAAGTCAGATTATTAACAATTATTTTGCCAATTGGCAGTAAAGCCAATTCTTATGACCCTTGACAACTGGGTCTTTATTTTGGTGCCTACACAGGAATTTTGGGCTTCATACTTGCATGTGGTGTTGTATACCACTGAAATCGCAATTGTCAGCTGTCTTGGATTGCTTTGATACCTGTTTCCTTCTTGGATGGTGTGAACAGGGGGCAACACACTAAGTTTGACTGTTGTTTTAGCGAGAAGGGGCCCCAGACCTTTGATATTTTCAAAAAGGAAGGCACGATCATTAAAAATAATTACCCAGTGCCTGATACTTCTTAATTACTTGTAAATTCATCATTTTAGACTATAGTCAATGTATATCCTGCCAGGACAGTAGCCTACAGGTCCTGAATATAATTTTATTAGCTTATTTGAAGCAGTCTATTACCTATTTAAAAATACTTCAAAATGTAATTATTTTAATTATTTTAAGTCCTACAGGTTACATTGCTAATTATTACTGATATTATAGATTTATTTTATTATATGGGGTGGAGTTTGTCTGACTAGTTTTGGGGTTTTAATTAAAAGTTCTAATGGATTTATTATTAATAGCTTTGGGCTCTATTAACTGGAATACTAATTACCTTTTCTCCCCTGTATTTTCCGTGGGAGACATGTGGGTGATTAGAAGAATGATTCAATCCCCCTCAGCTAGCTGCTGAAGTGGGATGATTTGCTTGTGCTGGTTGCTACAACGTGGAAGTAACATTAAAGGTTGGACTGAATGATACTGTCCAACCTGGTATATTGTATTCTATGAAGCAGTATTTGATAATCAAGGGTCTCATACAGAATTACTCTTCTAATAGTTCTACTAGTAGTTCTACTAGTACTAGTTCTACTAATAGTTTTTCTACTACTTCTACTAATAGTTCTACTATCCAGGGTATTACGGACTGATGTGACCTCACAAACAATTACATTTATGAATATTATTTTACTCCAAAAGTAGCCAGACTTGCAGGCAAGTTCTGGCCAATGTAGATTCTGGAAATAGGGAAAGAGTTTGAAAAATATGGGAAATATAGAGAGTGGGGAAGTGTGAGAGGAATCTGGGAGCTAGAGAACTGGAGAGGGTTGAGGATGTGGACCCAAAAGTAATTCGAGGAGCTTTGGGGCTTACAGAAGAGGTGGTGGAGAGGTGTGGGGCTGGATGGAAGGGGGTCACAGGGCAGTAGAGGGTGTGGGAAACAGGAATTTGGGTGCAATGGAGAGGTCTGGAGTGCAGGCATAACCAGAAGGCAGCAGGGATCAGCTGCAGTGCAGAACCCACTAATGATGCCCCAAACCAAATCCAAGTGCTGTGTGTTCTTGGGCAGGAGCAAATGTTTCTGCATGGTTTGGAGCATGGGAGGGAACAGCAGATAGTGGAGGAGTTATGGCTTTGGTGAGACAGCAGCTCTCGGGCAGAGGGTCAGGCAATTGTGAAGCACTCCAGAACTGTTGATAGTGCGTAACCGAGGACTGCCGTGCACACCAGAAGGGACAGGCCATTAGGACATTAGAGCATTGACTTCTTTGTAGGTCTGCTTGTGCATGTTGGACACCACAAGCTTTTCATATCTTACAATATAGGCTGTTTTAACAGTCTTAAAATGCCTTTGCTGTGGGCCCAGTTAATAAAAAAGATTCTGTGGTTTTAAAGTGGTACAACTCTTTTTTTTTTTTTTTGAGACCTTACATCGCTGTGCTGTATTTCCATACAAGTAGACTAAGATGATAACTTAAGTACATGCTTTTCTACTAGTAAAAGTGTGCCCATTCTAAGGTTTCTAATCAAGTGGGCAAAAGGCTTGAAACAGTGGTTGAGGTATGAAGGGCAGAAAGTGATGACTTTAAGGCTTACTTATAAAAGATTGGAAGCCGCTTTTCACCCTTGTTTTAGACACTTGACAAAAGTAGGGGGCACAGACTAAGCTGTGTAATGCTTCTGATAAAGACAAGAGTTACTAAAATATTATTTGTACTGAAGTTGTGAATAGTTTGGCAGCCCGCAGCCATCTGGTTATAGTCAAAATGTCCACCACTGAGGTCTTTAGAGTATACAATGACCAGACATAGTACAGTACTTTCCATTCTTTCACCTCTTATGTACCCATGAAGAAAATACTTTGAAAGAAATGCTGGGAAGTCTGACATTTTGCCACATTGCACAATGATGATTGAAAAAAAACAAACCAAAAAAAGCCAACAACAAAAAATCCAACCTCCCAAAAACTTTACCTTATTAAGATATATTTTGAGGTTTTCTGGTAAAGTTGTGATTTAAAGGAGCCCAAGAGATATTTAGATGTCCGAATCGTATTGGATATGTATAGGAAAAAGATGCATAAGCATTCCCATTGTCTACTTTTAAAAATTACAAAGGGGTTGGACTGCCTGGTCTGGACACCTTAATGTGACAGTGTGTATTAGCCTGTCTCTTACCTTCACTGTTTAGATGCAGTTGTAGCGTTTTCTTATAACTTTATATCTGAGATGAAGCCCAGAACATGATCACCTACACATCTGAATTCAGCAAAAAAACCCCTACATAAGGTATGTTCTTTATGAATAGAAAACGTCTGTGATTGATAGAAGTATATTTATTATGTATTGTTTTAATGTTGAAAGCCAATTTAACAGAAAGTTTGCTTCTCTAAACCAATTTACTGATTAAAAATTGCATACTCCACCTGTCACCAACATTACAGTGTATTTAACTCCTTTCTTAATTTCTCTAGACAAATGCAAAGTGACATCTTAAAGGAAGAGCAGCTATAACTAGCACTCAGGACTTAATAATTGACCTGGTGTGCCCTCCGTGACCTTGGCAGCATAAGGCAGATTAGTAGCTCGGTGCTTCTTTCTGTTCATATTTATTTCATCAGAGGTAAAGATGTTGTATTCATGCACCTTACAATCTGTGAAGTTAAAATTAAACAATTTGCCATCATGTCTTGCAGTGAGAAACTGAAAATCACACTTCTGTGTCTGAGTACCAGACAATGTTATGTCTTTTTGGTGAAAAAAATATTAATAGGAAAGAGAAAGGTGAGACTTAAGAAGAGACTGAGTAAATGTGGGGAACTAAGTTTATATCTTTTGAAACAGCATGATCCTGAGTATCAAAGGAGTAATTAGAAAATGAGGTAGTGTTCACATGATTTCGAAATCTCAGTACAAATATTTCTGAAACTCTGCATTGAAATGCTGCTGTACCATATAATGTTCTGATTGGAACAATCTCCTGTATGAGTCTCTTTCCAGTAATAAGTATAACAAATTTCTTTTTAAGCCGGTGGGAAAAGCGAATTTATAGTTATTCCCTGCCAACCGCTTAAAAAGCTGCCAGCTAATTTGTTTCTTTGCTTTTTGTGTCAAAGTTGAAATCTATCTTGACTTGAGCCGAATTCTTTGTGTAAAAGCATGGTGATTGGTGGTGTATTCCTGTTGTAAAAAAGCCCTCAGCTGGAAACTTCTGAAACCAGTTTTTATAATTACACAATTTGTGGTGGAGCCTGAAAGTGTTAAAAGAGCTAGAGTAGGGCAATTACTAAGAATTCAGACTATCAGGCACGACAATTACTGGGTTTTGTTGATTTGAATATAAAAAATTAATTTTTGTTTAATGGAATTTTGACCTGTACTGTTATACTTGGGATGTACTCGGTGTGTATACAATATATATTGCCTATCTGTGAATGGGTAGACAGATGCAGAATATGAATTCCAACAGTGGAGCTCTGTCAGTATTGCCTTTCCTTAATAACGTGAAGATCTCTGCTTGCCAGAGAACTTCTTCCCTTCAGTCAGAGCTTTATTTAGGCTCTTGGTTCTTCTCTTTCACTTCTTGTACAACTTTGCCTGTATTGCTGCATGTTCTGGCCAACATTCTTGAATTTTCTTCTGTTCTCACATTCGTATCATTGATCTTCTCATGAATCATGTTTTCTGTTATTGATCCAGCTATCTTGTGTGTCAATCTGTCAATTTCTTCATATTGCTTTTTAAGATAGAAAAAGTGAATGTGAGACAAATTCATAGAATCATAGGGTGGTTTGGGTTAGAAGGGCTCTTAAAGCCCATTTAGTTTCAGCCCCCTGCCAAAGGCAGGGACACCTTCCTCTAGGTTGCCCCAAGCCCCATCCAACAAGGCCTTGATGGGGATGGGGCAACCACAGGTTCTCTGGGCAACCTGTGCCAGTGTCTCACCACCCTCACAGGGAAGAACTTCTTCTTAATATCTAATATAAATTTCCCCTCCCTCAGTTTCAAATTCTGGATGCCATTGGTACTTAACATATTCAGCGAATACCTATTCTCTTCCCAGTTTTTCAACAACTTTCTTTAGAATTTAAGTAAAAGCTATGTTCTGGTATATAACAGAGAGAAATGTAAAGGTGTTTTTCATAGTACCTCTTATAGTATTTAGGTACAATTATTTGAAATATGTAATTATAAGGAAGACCAGAATGGTTAGAAGCCATGGCTTCATCTTTCATTCCAGTGAACAGCACTGGTCAGGAGTATTACAAGAAAGGGTAAATCATTGTAGGATAACAAATAATAGCATAGCATAATATTCCTTCAACCTCCATAAATCCATCTTTTTTTTTCATGTATGTTCTACACATCTGAACACCATTGCAATGAAAGGGCAGCTTGTACAGTTCCAGCTCTTGCAACTGATTGCTCCTCTGAGAGCACTCTCCAGTGTTGGTCTTGGCGCAGGCTTATCCTAATGGGCATAATTTTCATCAGATTTTTTTGCAACGTCAATTTTCAGAGTCTTTATTATTCACTAATATCTTCCTCCTAAAAATGTGTCTTTAAAAAATGAAGTTAAAATATCCCAGTCAAACTAATATTTCTCAAAGATCTATTCAAACTTTTGCCTCTACCTTTTTAAACAAGTTTAAAAGAATACATGATAAAGTCAATAGCAGGATCATAATCACTGTTTTAGTCTTTGCATTAGAAGTTCAAGATACAGAGTAATCCACACGGTGTGTCTCAGGATCAGGTGTATTTTCTTTTTGAGACTGTTACCTGAATACGTCAATGTCCCTACTTTTGAGAGAGATGTCAGTGTGTTAATTCATCAGGGACTGTAGCAATAGGACAAGGGATAATGGATTCAGACTTAAACAGGGGAGATTTAGGTTGGTTATAAGGAAGAAATTCTTTTCTGTTAGAGTCGTGAGACACTGGAACAGGCTGCCAAAGGAAGTTGTGAATGCTCCATCCCTGGCAGTGTTCAAGGCCAGGTTTGACAGGGCCTTGAGTAACCTGGTCTAGTGGGAAACTGTCCCTGCTGATGGCAAGGGGGGTTGGAATTGGATGATCTTTAAGGTCTCTTCCAACCCAAACCATTTTATGATTCTGTGAATCACATACATACAGGCGTACTGTGCTTGCATGAACTACTGTCTGTAGGTGACGTAATTTGGAGTAATGATTGAAAGACTATTTTGAATCTGAGCTGCAGGAGGTGGTTCAGGAGGCAACATGTGAGTTTGGTTTGCTCCGTATCTGAAAAACAGAAGACCAGTCTGCTGCTTATTTATGCAAAATCCTCGCAAAGAACTGTGCTCTGTTGTTTCAAACATGTATTAGCAACCCTAATTTCTTCAAATATCATCAGTCCTCTTCACATAGTGCTGAAATAAATATGGACAGTTTCACAAGTTATTAAACAGAAAATGTTAGAATTGTTAGCGTATGAAAAATGTGATTACCTTATCTGATAAATTGTGCCTGATGTGACTAATTTCAATAACAAAACTTTATATTAAAAAATACTTTGATTGCAGCATCCAGCAACTCTCTATGTGGAAAGAGCCATTATTGGAATACCTGTTTAGAAACAATGGTGCTCAATATTTTAGAAATCCATTCACACCCACAAATACATCCTGATCTAACCTGTTGGTTTTGATATCATAGTTTAGCCTTGGCTAAAGCATATTGTGCAACTTTTTCCTTCTAACTGTAAAGGAATTTAACCTTTCTCAACCCTTTCTGGACAGAGAGTTTGCACATCCCATCACGTACTTATCATTAATAACACACATTTATTCCTCAGCTGACGATTTTTCATAGCAGTCAAATTCTGAGTAGTAGCAGATGGTTTCAAGGCAGCATTCTTTTTGTTAAAAGCCTCAATCATATCTGGTGTTATTAGGATAATAATTACCTCTGGAGTGTTAGAATAGTGCTACTCCTTCAGAAATTTAAGGTGTGTTTTGCTACTTCATTTTTGATTTTATTGTCAGCTGTTTAGATTCAAGATACAAGTGTGAAAGCTGTAGTGACCTAATTACAGTTTTTGCAGCTGTTAAGCACCAGTAATTTAAAGATAGGCATTTTGTATCTGGGAAAAGGAGTAAAATCTTTTTGTTGACAATTCATCATTACAATCTTCAGTTGTCTTCATAAAAATCAACATTTGTCAATCTTTTAAAAATGTTTGAAATGGTTAATTTTGTGATCTGCCAGCCACTGCAGTTCTGTGTGTTGTGGATGCTATATTTCTTACTAATTACTAAAGAACATGTGGAATCATATTCATGTTTATCTTGACCATACGTACATGCCACAGACATCTTCAATTTTTTAATTTAAATGCCCTCTTGAATTTAAGTGGATATTGTGTAATCGTACTGGATATGGATACAAACCGAAGTAATAAATGTTCCTGTGCATCTCAGTGGATTGTTAGCTTTGCAGACATGCTATGGTGATTTAAATGTCAACAGAGTTATTTTACTTCTGATCATTTTAGTAAAAGCATCCAGTTAATGTGCTTATCCAGCATGGTTGGATATCCCGTTCATCTGAAGGGACATTCCAGAGGAATAAGGCTGCAAGTTTTAAATTGGGGATGGTTTCATCATCTAAGCAGCAAGTTGGATTTCCTATACTAATATCTAGACTCTCTGGAACCACAGGTTCAAGTCCTGGCAGATAGCCCTGCCAAGTGTCACACTTGACACTTATTTGGTCCCCAGTGTGCTGCTCCATGACAGCTCTTTGTAATCTCATACATACAGCAGCAAATAAGCAATGCATTTCGTCCCCTTCCAGTGGGGTAGACATTGACAGCTACTTTGTAAGGCCCTGGAATTGCCCCTGCTCCTGGAAGTAGGCTCCTGGAATTGCCTTCCACTCTGTCCATGAGACACGCTTGGCATATTAGGGTGTGGGAAATGTGCATTCAGGAAATGCTGAACTTCCCTCCCCTTCCACAAAACATGAAAAGTGTGGAGAGAAAATAGCCATATCCAGAACTGAACATCTTTGGGTTTGGAAGAAGAATGTGGAAGTTCAGGTGCTCCCTTAACTCAGGCTAGTCATCAAGGTGACTGTTGACCTGCACCTTATTTGGTGATCTCTCTGATTATAGACGCCATATATACAGGGCAAACAAAAAAATAACCATCCCAGTTAAAAAAGTGTTTGGAAATTGGAACAAAAAGTTTGAACTATGCTCACACCTTTGCTGATGACCCTTTTTGGAGTAAACATTCTGACAGAGAAATTAGGATCATCTTTGATGAATAAAGCGAGACTCCTAGACTGCCCAAGTGACATTTCATAAAAAGCTCATGTATTGATTTTAATCTCCCCTGCCTCATAGTTTTGAAAGAAAATAGGAAGAACTGCAGAGAAGCATAAGGACAGTGTTGTCCTGCGTACTCAAGTGAAAATGGGCAGTGTGGACCAGGTGTAAACATGCGTCTTCTGCTGTATCATTGCTCTTTAATTGAATCGTTCCATTCATTCATAAGTTGATTGACATCCAGGAAGAATTTGACTATACTTATCAGTACTGTGCTTGAGTGCTGAACAGACAGATTTCACATAAATATTTTAATGGATCAGAGATGCTAGTTTCAGCGAGTATTTTGACAGACTAAAACAAGAAAATACTTTAACCCTGCCCCATCCCTGGTGTTGTAACTGCTAAAATACTATTTAAGTAGGAATTGCAATATAAGAGCACTTTATAATCATCAAGCATCATCTGTCTAAAAATAAATAAGATGATTGAAATATAGCGATCTTCAAGATTGGGGACAATTATTATTAAGCATACTGGAGAACAGTGGGTGAAAAAAAGCCCCAAACACTGAAGACTGCTTAATATTTCCACAGAAGAGATAGAATTTACAGTTTTTTAGCTTTTGTTTTTTGTTTATCACAGAGCAGGTCCCTAATCATACTGACTAGCAGAGTACTTTATGTATATACTAGAGATAGCTGAAAGGCTGAATGAACACCGATGAGTCCGAAACCGTGAACTTAATAACAAGACTAGAAGACTTCATGCTATGTCTTCACATAGTTTGAAATAAGCAATGGGTAAAGGATTAAAAAAATTGCATGTGTGTGACAGCTGCAGCTTTTTAAAGGAGCACGGTTTTAAAAACCGTTGTCATCCAGATGGTATTAATTTCTCCTTAAAGTACTCTCCAGAAGAGGTATGGCTGTACTCCAAAGGGTTTGGGAAAGTCCTGCAGGCTTGCTCAATTTGGCCAGTTCTTTTTCATTAGATTTCTGTTTGAAAGGAAAATGAGAGAAATCAGTTACACTGTAGTTTGATAGTTGTTGGCTAGTGTGCTGTGAGGTTGTGACTCACCTTTGCAGCAGTCTGAGCATGGAGCTGGCGCGACGTGGAAGCAACCCACTGCATGCAGGGAGCAGTGTGTGTGCTGCACAGTGCTTCATGCAGGCTAGGGTGGGAATGCATCAGCTCTCAGTGGAGCCCCTGCAGTAAACCGGATCTTAGATTGCTGCAGCACCAGCCTCCAGTGTGGATCTGACCTCAGTGCAGCTGCAAGGACAAGTCCCAAAGAGGGGCTGGTGTGGGAGGGAAATGAGCAGGGTATCCGGAGTTGGAATGCATGCAAAGAGGTGAACAATAGCAAGTGCACGTTTCTAGTTAAATAGACAATAGAATAAAAAGAAGTCTGGAATAAAAGAATAATCTCATTCTATTGTAAGAGGTGTTTAGCAGCACAGTGTCAGTCATTCCCAGACTTTGTGCTATACAATAATGTTACAAATTTAGCTGTGATATCCAGTCGTGCATATCTGAGTGATCCTTGCACATAATCATGTGTAAGTTCTTGCATGTCTTCTTGCATTCTGAAAAGTTTTTTTTATTACTATAGATACATTTTTGAAAGAGTTTCATGCTTGGGGAAAAAAGTAATTTTTTAGAAAAAGCAATTTAACCTTTCTATTAATACAGCAATAATTCAGGCTTTTAGATTATTGCTCCTGCACTTCACTAAAATGAAAATTAAACAAACTTCATCCTAACTAGAATCAGTTGCCATAAAAGTAAAAACCTAAGGAAAAGAAAAAGCTATTAAGAGATTTAAGCACACAATGAACAAGACCTTTTAGAGGAGATTAAAGTATGTGACAAGCATTAGTATTTCAAGGTGCTGCAATCTGCACATGGATTGATGTGCCTCAGAATGAGATGAGGCATATTAAAAGCTGAAATCATTCAAGCTGGCGCGAGACTGAATATGAGCAATTACCAAATAGTTAGGCATTAAATAAAATGGATGATTTTGTGAACTTCCAATACAGAAGACTTTTTTTGTCTGATCAAGCACGCAGTCTTTGAACCTTTCCCTTGAAAGACAAACTATATGAGACAACACTTATTGTGGAAACTGGGAAGTTTGAAAGGAACAGTTCCAATTTTAATGTTGCCGTCTAGCACTTTGTGTGGTGAGAAAGCATTACTCACTAACTAAAAAAACATTAAAGTGTTTAACTTCAGCATTTCTGTGAGCATTAGCTGTTTTAAAAGTCACAGCCGTTAGCATTTGCTGGTTAGGACTGCTGGCATAAAAAGTGCCAGGTACCTCTGTTGTGCTGGTGTCGTAGTGAAAGACTTATATGCAGACTCCATTAGGAGGCTTTTTCTGCATTAAAGAGCCTTATTCCTTCTGCGTATTAAAGCAGAATCCTCTTAGGTCCTGTTCAAACAGTTTGTCTGGACTGGAAATCAGACACAGCAGTTTTACAAAGGGTTTTAGTCTAAAGCATGTGTAACTGTGATTAAACAGCAAACACAGCTTTCCACTTGTATGGCTGTGGCCTTAATTGGGATCCAGCACTGGGGCAGCCACCAAAATGGGACGATAGAGTGCCCAATTGAAAAGAAAAACAATAATTGAAAAGTACTTGTGAATAGTTGTAAATTAAGTACTAAGTGACAATGAGGGAAACAATTTTTCTTAGCTTTGATTCTATGTTTTATTCCAATCAGAGAGAAAGCAGATCCTTAGAAGTAGTATGATTTTTCTTGCCAGTGGATTGATTTGCGTTAACTGAACTCAGCCAAAGTTTTGACACTGACAAAGTAGAAGCAGGCTCAAACACCGTAAGATCCTATAAACTCATTAAAAAGATACAAACATGCATGTGTATTGAAATGTTAAAAAGAATAATTTGTCTGATTAAAGCTGCTTGAAACTTATTAAATCAGAGTGAAAGTTATTCACCAAATTTGGTGAATAAAACATTTGTACAAGCATTAAAACATCAAAACTGAATTCCTAGTTAATGGTTTGGTTTCGAAATGAAGTGTTTTCTGTAGTTTCAGTCTGTGTTTCAAAAGCAGATAAGTTATGTAGTGAACTGAAGGATGGATGAAGCTTCTTTCTTGACTCCCCTTATAACTATCTGTGTACCTTTCAGTGTGGGCAATGTGGTAAAGTTTCTTGTCTTGGTCGTAGTATTTGTGTGCGATTTGACCACCTGGTGTGTTCACATTGCTGCTTCTCTGTACGTGTAGGAGCCTGAACTTTACTGCCTACCCTTTGGTTACTCAGACCTAGCTTCCAATTTTTAAGCAATCTGTTACAAACCTTCTCTATTTGAAGCCCTTTACCCTCATTCAAATTTGGCAGAAATTTGGTCAGCAGCTGTGAAAGTATGTTCTTTACTTGTTTCATCTGAATTGGTAACTTGTACATTAAAGTCCACAGCTAATCATAAATTCCTTTAGTAGCTAATGGGCTACTAAAAAAAAAAAAAAAAAAAAAATCCCTGTAGACTTTTTGCTACTTCAGACTCAGTAAAGTGATTATTTCTACTCATTATTATTAACCAATTCTAGTGTTTGTTGGCATCCCAAAAGTTAAATCTGCATGGCTGGATGGTGTTTACTAAATAAATACCAGTTTTATTCTGAACTTCATAAATGTTTTAATTGCATTAGGTACCAGTTTGATCAGATTTCTACACTGGCTCTTTATCAGATCAGTAAGTTGACTGTGTTGTTTGACATGGGCTTTCTGTGTGAAAATCTCTCTTGGTCTTCCATATTAATTTTTGGCAGGACTTTGGACTTGCCAAGTTCTCTTACCTTTTTCTTCTAAAATCTGCTAACGAGTTACATGGTTTCTCCTAATGTATTTATTCAGTTGACATTCTACAGTTCACACATGCTCTGCATACTTATAACCTGAAAAACAAAGTTCTATTGGTGGTTTCAGATCTTCAGCCTTCATGATCTTGATCTGGAAATTGAGTGATAGTGTCATGTATTGACTCTTGTGTTTTGTGAGCTAGACTAGACGCAACAGTTGTTACTATAGCAGAATGATGGAGAGAGCTAGAATAGTATTTAATTACTATAACCATTGATTCTGATTTTACAAATAGCTCTTTGGATGAGCCAAGTAGAAAAACTAACTTGTGTATCTCATTGAACATTTATATAATTTTCTTGCTCACAGGGATGTTTGGTTAGGTTAGTGTAGTAGGTTGAATGTATATTTTTTTATTGTTTCAGCCTGGTGGATTCCCTGGGGAGCCAAAATGAGCACAAGCTCTCAGTGACATTTTAGAGTTCACTGCATACCCCGTTAATGAGAATCATGCCCTACATCTATGTTTGTTTTATGGCTAAAGTTAAAAATATCAGAGTGGATCTCAGGACATTCATGTGGCTTTAATCTCAACATATTTATCATACTTGAGTAATCTCAGTGTAGTTTAGAAGCAATAAGAACTTCAGGTTTGCTCAGAGCCCATGCAGATTGTCAGTTTTGCTAGAAATTATTTATCGAGCAACCAGAGTTGAACATACGAAGCATTTTGCTGGAAGGGCTTTCTGATGTTTTTGAATATGACCAATACATTGATTGCAGCCCATCAAGTTGGCACATGCAATACATATAATAATAATTAAAAAAACATCAAAATTGAAACACAGGCATTTAAAAATGCTTTGAGGAAATGTTGCTCATGATTATTCCATCAGCACATGGAATGTTTTCCTTTTTTTTGCAAAACCCAGGTTATTGAATTTCCTTTTCTTTGGCAATAGATTGAAAGTTATAAATTGTCATCCCTAATACAAACATTAATTAAAAAGTCTCATTCATGATTTTGACACTGATTTTTAAAGGCTGTTTTCAGAAACCCATGACGGATTTTGTTTTGATATTTGGTTTGAAATTGAAAATTAAGAATTTGTATTTTTTAAGTAATGTTGTTTTTACTAATCTTTTCTGAATACCGTATTGATGCTAGATACGGCATTGTGTTAAAATCAAATCCAGATTCAAATGTGGAATACTTTATTGCACAGGTGGCCCAGATTAAGATTTTAGTTATATTTTCTTCTAGAAAACATAGGAAATTTGTTCAAACTCAAATTTCTTGCTGGCATCTGTGCATTCCCATTTCTGCAGAACAGACGTTTAATATTTCTCTTGCAGAGTTTCACTGCCAGGGGAAGAACATCCTTTAAGACTATAATCCATGGGGAAGATTTCAGAACATCAGAGATTGATTTTTAGCAAACTAATTTATGATAATTTCCTTTTTTACATTTCTATGAGATATAAACTTAATAAACTTTAAACTTTTATGTTGAAAAATTCACTCTTGCCATTCCCTCCTAGAGTACATATGCAATATTTTCAGTTGTTGCTTTCCTATCAATGTCTCTTGGATAGGCCTTACTAAATAGGGTTGGGTCAAGGAGACCTACTGGTGTAGGTGGGTGTCAGTATTTGTGAATTTTGGTGTTAGCAGAAAACATTTGCAATATGTAACTGTTTTTTTTAATGACCTACTGGGTCAGACTCATATTGATGAGATAGTGCAATCCAGCCTTCAGTTTTGCTGTTTATATTTCACTACCTTTATTAGACCATACAATCAGAGAATGGTTTGGGTTGGAAGGGACTTTAAAGATCATCCAGTTCCAAACCCCCTGCCATGGGCAGGGACACCTTCCACTAGACCAGGTTGCCCAAAGCCCCGTCCAACCTGGCCTTGAACACTGCCAGGGATGGGGCAGCCACAGCTTCTCTGGGCAGCCTGTGCCAGCGCCTCACCACCCTCACAGGGAAGAACTACCTAACATCTTATCTGCATCTCCCCTCTGTCTGTTTAAAGCCAGGTCCTGTCCTTATAGGCCCTTGTAAAAAGTCCCTCTCCAGCTTTCTTGTCAGTTCCTTTAGGCAACAGAAGGCTGCTTTAAGGTCTCCCCAGAGCCTTCTCTTCTCCAGGCTGAACAAGCCCCACTTTCTCAGCTTGTCTCCATAGGAGAGGTGCGCCAGCCCTCAGAGCATCTTCAATAGTTTTGAATGATGTAGAACTTTATAGAATAGGCCTACCATTATACTAAAAGCTTGTTTTGAACACTCAGCCCACTTTTTTTTTTTTTATGTTGAAATACAGAAACTTATAAATTATTTTGAAGTTCATAAAAATACTATTGCTGTACACTGATGAGAAGTGTCCTTGCTGTGGAATTCAAGAACAGGTTGTGGTGGTGTCTTTAGTCTTGTATTTTATGTAAAGAGATAGAACATTATTAATCGTAGGCAGAGAAGATCTGGTAGGTCCTACTTCCAAGCATCAGCATTACTTCTGGCAGTGTTGGTATTTTCACATATGACCTTTCTAAACAGGCAGGATGTTCTTGTTTGTTTTCTTGGGAGTTGACTTCTTTAAAAACAAATACTACATTTCGATTATTCTGTGCGAGCAGGTTGTATTCCTTGCAGAGTATGGTATAGGGGCATTATAATTGTATGATATTGATATATTAGTGCTTTATAATTCACAAATCAGCTTATTTGTAGATGAGAATAAAGTTTTGCACACCATTAAAAAAAAAAAAAAAATCTCTACGTGAGCTTCCATTGCAGCAGAAGTTAGAAAGGACAGAGTAGAAACAGCTTTTTAAGTAAAAAGAAAAATCCTGTGCATTTATTCTGACTTATTTATTTATGAATTCATTTCTGAACTCAAAAGAAAAAAAGAAAAGGGGGGGTTGTTATTTGTGATCCGAATCATCATTTCTTTGGCAATTTTTATAGAGCTCTTGAAAAAGGGAAACAAACATGTTTGAATTCTGTCTTGATGCTTTGATCTAACATGAAGTCAGTAGAAAAGTTCTTACAGATATTATGGAAGTAGGCTGAATCTGTTTAAGGAATCTGAGAGAAAACCTGTTTTATAATCTATTGACTCTAGAGGTGTTCCCAAAATATATGGCATTCAAAGAATAAATATAAATAGATAAAATTCCCACTGCCCCTCAGTTTGATCATATCATTTAAGTAGGTATTAACCTGACTACAGAGTTCTTGACTTGAGAGAGAATACCTTTAAAGTTATAGATACAGTAATCTGAATTTTAGAAGTATATCTAAAAATAACCAATATAAAATTAATGTTTATGTTTAAAATACCATAATTATCTGAAAAGTTAAAGTGAAGACTTTTGTCTGTTTTGAGAGACTATAATGTGTAATTTCATTTTTACAGAAGCATCGCAATATCTTACACCAAGACTGTAATGCTACTTCATTAATATGTTTTAAAATTGTTGTTCCAGTATGTTGTCACCTAGAAAGTGTCTGCCGTGAAACCAGAAGACTTCAAATGTAACGTGTATTCTATACAATTGATTGTCTATAATTAGTAGAATCAATATACTATTGATTAATGACTTTGATTAGTTTTTCTGAAATCATCTCTGGTGCTTGTGTTTGAGTGAAAATTAATTAGTGGGCCCCTCTTAGTCTCGTTAAAACCCTCCTGATTTATGCACTAGATAGATAGTTTAAAACATAGTCACTGCTGAACAGTCTAGCAAGGCTAATTAGAATTGTGTGAGCAAAGGAGTTCATCGGGTATTTCTAGTTAAAGCTGCATGGTTTGGAGGGTATTTTAAGGAGGAGAGGGAGGAAGCAGAAAGGAGCTGCAGACCCAGACACTTCAGTAGTGTGAGAAGTCTGAGAAGGGAACTGCAGGCAGAGAAATGAGCTCTGATGTTTAACTCTTTCTGTGCTCAGGAAAAAAGGTGTTCCTGTGTTCTTGTAAACAAACTAGACTGCATCAAAGCAATACTTGCCTCCATCAGCAGCGTTCTCCCAGGATCAGAAAAAAATCTAAAGACTCGTAAATCTTAGCGTAACCATTACAACTGAAAGGGTAAGAGTGGCTTTCAGGTATGCTCATCTGATTTTGGATATTTATCCTATACTAACGTTATGATGTTCACTGTGCTGTATCCATCCAAAAAAGTTGCAGAGAGGGTCTTTCCCCACTGCTGCTGCTTGTTCAAAAGCAGTTAGAAAGCTGTGTTGTTCAGGAGCTGCACCTGGGAGAGTGATGCCTACTTGTCCTGGTACTCGTGATCTGTTCTTGTTGTTTTGGGGTAATGTTTGTTCTGGGTGTTTGCAGAGGCAATCATTTCTGTGTTCTTCAGGGATTCCGGAGGTGTTTCTGGCATGATCTCCACCCTCAGAGTGCAGGAGGGATGCAGGTGAAGCAGCTTGTGCTCTTGCTTCTGCGGGAGTTAGGGAGACCAGGACAAAGCCCATCATGAATGCGGCTGGGCTCTCATCACCAGTGTATGCTATTGAGTTAACACTGACTTGTCTGTCTACGGAGCATAGGACTGGCCTGCTAATCTGTTTAGCCAGGGAAAGTAGAGTGGTCCAGAGCTCCCCTTTGGTTATTTGCTCTGCCTGATGAGCTTGTGTTATTCTACATGACCAGTGCTTCTGGAGTGCCAAACCCACCTTCATTGTCACATGCTGAGATAGACTCACCAACTACAGTAATATATTTTGGATGGAAACACACTTCTGCTTTTGAAACAAACACATTTTCCACATAATTTATTTTGTTTTTACTCAAGCTATTTACTGAAATAATTTCAAATTCAGCTAGCTTGAATCAATACAGACTTGTTTGTGGTAAAGGATACAGCTCTTTGTATCTTGTGGGGAGACTTGTCAGTGCAAGCACTTGCTTTTAAAATTTTTTCTAGTAATGAGGAGAGGTGGGTGCTCCTCTTGTCTCTCAGCGTCTGAAATTGTACACTAAATCAATGTTCCCTGCAAACTGACTGGCTTTATGTATCCAGCAGCTGCAGGAGAATCCAAACAGGATGGTGACATGGTGCCTTGGACAGGAAATGAAAACCACTGGACTTGTGCATGCTTAGCAGCTGTTCACAGGGGTGGCCCCAGTCTGGGGTCCACATCTGAGGGCTCAGGAGATCATCTTCCTGCTGTGTGACAGTACATTCTCAACACCTTAGAGGGCAGGACAAGAAGGTGCATAATGAATGTCTGCAGGGAATTGTCTTCTCTCCTACTTCTCACTTCTGTCTGAAAGGGATTCAGACCGAAAGGCTCCAGAAGATAGCAAAGCTATATGAATAGAAAAAATTCATATGAAAGCAGAATATAGAAAGCTACAGAATACAGCAAAGCTGTATTGTGTGGAAGGCTCCAGAGTATAAGTTTTAAAACTACACAAAATCTTTATTTATAAGTTTCAATTTTAGTCATCAAACTCTTTAACTCCACAGACAACAAGACAGATGAGATTGCTCTGGGAAAATGGTTCTAACACCCAGTTCTTTATATATAGCAGATGGCTCTGGAAACTTTATTTAGAAATTATTTTTATTTGTCACCAATTGCTAAATATATCATTAAGTCACTTTGTTTGAAGCTAGGTTTGCAATTGTTAACCTGAGTATGGTACAGTGAAGATAGCATGGAAACATCTATATTTACTGCTGTTCCATCTGTAATTATTTTCTGCTTTTAGATGTGCTTTTGTCTTTAATTCTGCCAAAATCAGAGTGGGAACACAGGTACGTTTTAGATATATAAGATAATAAGACCGGTGGATGGCTGAAAGTAGAAATTTGGTAGTGTGTAACTTAAAGGTTCACCAGCATTTTATAACAGATCATATTGCCATTCCCCTGACAAGGAATCTAAATTTTTCACATTTTGCCTACTGGTTTAGCATATGTAAATGCTTCTTGTCTCAGTTTCTGGCTACTGTCCTTATTTTTGATGGTGAAAGATAATGTCTGATCCTGCTTGCAATGAATGTGTCTGTGTATTTATTCTGTAGCTTTGGACATCCCCACTGCTGTAATTTATAGGCAGTCCCAGTTTTTGTTTTGAGAGAAAGTCTTGAATATAGATCAGTATGTTTCAAACAAGATGTAAACATGCACAATGTCTTTTCAAGTAACTGGGATGGAAATAAATAATGATTTATAAACTGAAGTAAATATGTACTAACATAATTTTAAACATCTTTCAAGTCACTAGGACTATTTGTGTATTTAGAATTAAGCATACTGTTTAAATTAGGCATATATTCCTGAATACAGCCCTCGCAGTAAAAAACACAAGGTGAAAGAAAAAGTCTGTATTTCATCTTCATTGCTCCAAGTCCCTCTATGCCACTGAAGTGAAAGAAAATCCTAGAGATAAAGATGCAAGGAGCAGGCTGACAACTATAATGAAGTTGTGGGTTATGACTAGAGAATAATGACATTTCTTGAAATGGCTGTATAAAAAAATAGGCAGAATGTGTCTAGTTGTTGACAGAAAACATAGAAGAGCTTGAGACTAGTAATTTTTTAATATGTACAGCATAAGTATTTTATAGCAAAATTGCATTATACTAAGCATTTACATTAAATACAAAAATATATATTATTATATGAGAAAATTGATCTGATGCTTAAATATTTCTATATCTTTTAAAACTGATTCTTTTCTGTCATACCTGATATTTTATGAGACTGAATTGTCCGCACAAAACAAAAGGAAGCAAAGGAAATGTATTATTTATAAAGGTTGTTCATTATAATGATTATGGAAAGAAAACATTAACACAGTAAGAGGTCCTGAATGCACTGGATTAGGGAAAGGGTAGGGTAAGTGGCAGAATGGCAATTCTGAATTTTGAAGAACAGCTCTTGGAAATTTCCATCTTCCCTTAGCTGGAGCAAAAAGTACGGGAGTAGAAGAGAAACAGTTCATGTTATCTAAAAGTGTTACCCTTTTAAGCTCTTTTTCCATTTTATGTTTGCATTTGAGAACTATCTGCCATTTGTATGCCAGGACTTTCTCCTAGGGCAGGGGCAGGCAGCAGAGCTGCCTGGAAAAGGTGTGTCCAAGTGGAGGATCCCCTGCTGCAGTGGCTGAGCTGGAAGCGAGAGGTGATAATAAGGAGATGAGGTGGCTGCATAACATCAGGGGGGCTGAGAAGGAATCAGGTAGCTGGTTCCCAGTGCAGTCTGCAGTGAACTCACAGACCATGGCCAAACAACCAAAACCTCCCCAACTGGCACACAGAAGGGAAGGGTGACAGTAATGCAGGGGAATGGAAACTTGCAACAGCAAGGACCTGCAGGAGGAAGAGACTTCCCTCAAAGCCTGAGGTGCCCTTGCGGAACTGCTTCTCCGCTCTACAGACTGAAGAGGAAAGGGATGGTGGAGCTGAGCACAGCAGCCTGATCTGCTCCCTGCACAACTAAGAAAAGGTGATGGGTAATAGTAGTAGTATAGAGGCACCCATTTGCTGACCTGATGTGCTCTCTAAAGAAGTGTGCTGCCTACCAGGGGCTTGTATCAATGATGTCACTGGGAGACTACCAAACCTTGTACAGTCTACTGACTCTTACCTGCTGCTGTTGTTTCATGTGGGCACCAGTGATACAGCCAGGAGCAGTCTGAGGAGTCACAAGAAGGATTACAGAGCCCTGGGACCGGCACTATGGACTCTGGAGTGCAGGAAGCTTTTTCGTCAATCCTCCTAGTCAAAGGGAAGGGGTTTGAAAGGGTCAGTTGAATCTGGTGAATCAACAAATGGTGATGGAACTGGTGCCACAGCCAGGGGTTCAGCTACTTAGACCATGGGACTTACCTTGAGGAACTAGGTCTGCTGGGGGCTGATGGGGTCCATCTGTCAGAGAAGGGGAAGAGCATCTTCAGTCGTAGGCTTGGCGGCGCTGGTGAGGGCTTTAAAGTTGCCGGGGGGGGGAACCTCATTCCATCCTACTCCCACCAGGCTGATGCCAGTGCCAGAAAGAGATGCCCAGAGCCTGAAGAGGGACCACAGGTCAGCAGGAGAGCCCCTGAAGAGCAACACAAAGGAATTCCAGCCCCAGCCGGTAAGTCAGCTTCATCGGGGGCCCAATTTAAATGTCTCCGTGCAAAAACATGTTGCATAGGGAATAAACAAGAGGAGTTAGAGATGTGCATACGCCTGCAGGGCTACGATCTTATTGGCATCACAGAGATGTGGTGAGATGGCTTCTATGGCTGGAGTGTTGGAATGGAAGGATACAGGCTCTTCAGGCAGAGGAGATGAGGAGGGGATGTTGCCCTCTATGTCAATGACCAGCTGGAGGGCATGGAGCTCTACGTGGGAGTGGATGAGATGCTGACTTACGGGCCAGGATTGGAGAAGGTAGGGACAGGGGTCATTACAATGAGGGTCTGTTACAGGACCCCTGACCGGGAAGATGGAGTGGATACAGACAGAGAGAAGCAGCCTCATATTCACAGGCCCTGTTCTCATGGGTGCCTTCAACCATGCCGGTATCTGTTGGAGGGACGACATAGCAGGTCATAAGCAATCGAAGAGGTTCCTGGAATAACTTAATGATAATTTCCTTCTCCAAGATAGAGGAGCCAATGAGGAGAGGGGCTATGCTGGACCTAGTTCTCAGTACTTAAAGAGTCTGACAAAAAAGCTGGAGAGGGACTTTACAAGGGCAGGTAAGGATAGAACACGGGGAAATGGCTTTAAATTGAAAGAGAGGAGATACAGATTAGATATTAGGAAGAAGTTCTTCCCTGTGAGGGTGGTGAGGCACTGGCACAGGTTGCCCAGAGAAGCTGTGGCTGCCCCATCCCTGGCAGTGTTGAAGGCCAGGTTGGACGAGGCTCTGAGCGACCTGGTCTAGTGGAAGGTGTCCCTGCCTGTGGCAGGGGGGTTGGAACTGGATGATCTTTAAGGTCCCTTCCAATCCAAACCATTCTGTGACTCTGTGACTTTTATTTGAGGAAATTGTGACACATATCTGTGGTATGATGCATCACTGATGGGTGGAAGCTTAGTATGACCAACTTAAACGTTTGAACTGTTTAATTTCCATACAATCAGTGAACCAAATATTTAAGCACAGCAGCTAAAATGTGTATTAAAAAGTTGAAAGACTGTCTTTTTGAAAGCAGTTTGAAAACTGCTTTTGAAAGCAGTTTTTGTATTTTCAGAAGATTAGATTCTAGCTTGTCCCTTTTGGAAAGGTGTCATTTTCTTGTGTGCTAGTTTTTATTTTTCATTCTTGCCAAACAGTATATCTCTAGTTCAATATTTTTATTAAAAACTAGATTTAAAAGTAAATTTTGCTTTAGCAGTCTTAACTTACCTCTGAAGAATAAAACACTGGTGTCTGCTGTGTAAACTAAACCCTGAAGAACCCTCCAAATATGACCTCAAAACTCTGCAACTCAAAAAAAAAAAACCTGCCAGAAAGTAAGAGAGATTCCTTGCCTTCAGTGTTTTTACTAGATTCCCTTTTAAAAGCATAGATAGCATTAGATAAAAATTAGCTTAATGAGATCTGCATAACTTATCATAGTATTTTACCTTCTAGAAGCTGATAAGAGGTTTTCAAGAGTAAGCGCTGCACGGATCAAGGCTCCAGAAGTAGATGAGGGTTTTCTTTGTTGCCTTTTTGTTTTAACTCACTAATATGAGGTCTGAACTTTCAATGACCATAACAGAAACAAATCTCTGCTGAACTGGTACAGATCTCTCAAATATCTGGGATGTTAGGAGTGCTAGCTTAAGCACCTACCACATAGGCACATCAGGATCTGAACTATACATGTATGGCTTTGGGAGGCTCTCTCGATGTGTCGCAATTGGGTGATTCAGGTGCAGTCAGTGCAGAGAATTAGGTGTTATCAGAAGTCACCCAGGAAGTTTAGAGGAATTTCTAAAAATAGATAAGAGAAAACCCTTCTCTGGAACTTGGTGCCTATCTCAGGCTCCATTCTCTTGGGATCATTAGCAGACTCATAACTGAAAGTTGTGGAAGTTCTCCTTTTTAAAACAGTGGTGTGCACCCAACAGAGCACTCACCTGTGAAGGGATATGTTGAAGTGTTCATCCCTCTCAAATACAAATCCCTGGAAAATGCTTCAGGAGTAGAGCTATGAGGACTGACTGTGCTGAGTTGCAGAACCCATGTGCTGCCCAGCCAGGAAGCTGTGATCCTGAAATGTGGGGTGCAAGAAGGTTTTGTATTTTGCAACCTCGGAGCTGGGGTACTCAACTAGGACAGATTGGGGATCCAGGCTCAAATCACTATGTTATGCATAACCATCTCCTGAAATGTAAAAATAATAAAAAAAAAAAAAAAAAAATCACATTCATTTCAGATGAGGGGCCCATTTTCATGCTCTTGGAAAGTTGGTGGGACTGCACCTTTGAGTAAAACTCAGATACGTATTTGTAGAACACAATTGAGTAAACAGAAATAAGTGAAACAATTTTATCCAACATTTCAGTTGAGTTTTGTAGTGTTTATTCAGGCAAGTCACTTTTTTTTTTTTTTTTAACTAACTTTATTGCCCCTTTTTCTGTCACTTAGGGAATTTGAAATTTCATCCTTTTTCACAGTTTGACTTTTGAAAATAGCAGAGTAAGAGTGGAGGTTTGAAGATGGAAGATTAGAGATGCAGGCACCATGAATTGGCAAGTTCATTGGCTATGATGGGGACAGGAGATTCTAGTGTGTCATAAAGAATAAAATAATGTTACTCAGCACAGAGATGAAAATAATTTATATTTTATATTTCAGAGGCTTTTGGAGCAAACCCTAAAATAGCAGGTCAAGAAGAATTAGCAGGTGTCATGACAGGGAAAGCAAAAAGAAACAAAAATAGAGATGTCAAAAGGGAAAGAGTTCTGCAGTGTTTTGATGGTAAAGACGAGGAATGAAATACTGCTTTTCTGAAGGAAGATGAAAATTCAATTCTGATTTTAGTAAGATCAACCTTTCCCAAAGAAGATGATCCAAACATTGTTCCATTACATTCCTTAACATTATAAGTGTCTTGAAATTATAGCAAGATAATAATTAAAAAGGCTAACTTTTAAGGTGTTAAAAGCTAAGTTTTAAAGGCGTTGTTCACGTAAAAGTAATTCAGTCCAAAGGCTAAGAAAGTGTCATTCTATAAACTCTGACATGTTTTAGTGATAAGACTCCTGCCTATTTGCCATGGGATGTTTCTAATGACAGTTTAAGTCTATCAGTTATTTGATTACGTGTGGATTTTTTCCATAATTTAGATGTGCTTATATTTTAATTGCTGGTTATTGACCATTACACTTTGTTGCATTCATTTCTTTTTCTCGGTTGCAGTGTTGAAACAGTCTTAGGTAAAAGGAGACAGAGATGAATGTGTTTACATTGTCAAGGAAATTCATCTATGGTGGAAAGTTTATTTTTCCACATGACATCACTGCTCTTCAGGTGCTGGTAATTGTAAACATCCCTTGTTTTCAATTCTTTGTTCCCTTAATCTCATTAGGAGAATATCAGTCGTTAAATCTTTTAAGTAGCGTTAGAGTGTGTGTTCATCCATAACATATAAGAATGCCAGTCAGTTCTTATCACCTCCCTTTAAAAAAAATGTTTGCTGTTTTGCAAGTTACTGTGCTGCAAAATGAGATTTGATTTCATGAAGACTTTGCTGGCAAAGGTTGTAGTGACTTGAAAAAAAATTACTATAAAAAAATCAGACAGGAAGACAAGATGCACATGGCGGGGGGGGGAAGAAGCCGTCTCACACAGTTAAGATTACCAGCCTTCGGATAGAGCACTTCAAAACAAGTATATGAGTCCATGATACAACTAGCATGATCGTTGCACGCATTTTTTTATATGCAAGATCTTAGGATGGAGACAGTAAGTGTACAAGAGAATGCTGTAAGGTGTTGCTTGTACAGCATCCTATTTTGTTAAAAGAGCTTTCATCTGCACCTAAATTGAATATAGCAGCTCGTTTTCCTTCAGGAAATAAATAACTAATTTCTTAGCCTTGTCAGTTTTTACTACTTGTAATAAAAGATACCTTGTATTGTCCTTCATGCTTATCTCTTCCTCCTTGCCTCCTTGTTTCCTTTTCTCTCAAACCTATTTACATGTCCATTCTTACTACCTTCCCTTACTCAGTCTTGCAGAAGAAATTTAATTAGCAACTTCTAAAATATGAGACAAATGATCTTTCCAGCTTTACTTTGCTGTTTGTATGTCACTTTTTGCCTTTGAAAGATTGTAGGTTCTACCATATGTAATTTTAAAGCTTCTGACTCTGAAACTGGCTGTATAGCTTGCTAGTAGGAAAAAAAAACCCACCTCAAAATAAAACAAAAACCAGCAATAAAACGTGTCTGTGTAATTCTGTCACAGAGCCAGTGATAAAGACAGTAGGCCTAGTGGTGCTGTTCCTGATAGCACTATGACAGTGATGATGAGGTTTGTGTCAAGCCTTCCTTCGCTAAACATAGAGAAATATGTTCTGGCTGGTTGAATAATTTTAAAAAGAGATATGAACTATGATGGCTCCTGCAATTCTTTGGATGAAAAACTTGTGATTATGCTGCAAAGAATAATAGAGGGGGCAGAGGTAGGTAGGACTGTAAACAGTCCTGCTGAAGCTACTGAACAGAGCTAGGGTTGCAGGAGTGTTTCTGTATCGTGTTAGTAGACTGAGTGCATTCTGCACCATCTGAGCTTTCCTTAGGTAAAGTTTATTATTATAACATGGACTTTCATTCTACAAATATTATAATAGATCTTTGATCAAACAAAGGCTGAGGGTAGAAAATTTGTGCTCTGGCAAATCTGTTAAATGCCTTGATGTGAATTTTGTTTTACCCTCAAACCCCTGGTTTATGTTTATATAAAGTCAACTATATTTTCATAGAAAATTTGTCAAAAATAGTTGGATATTGTGGCTGTTTTACAAAAGTAGCTTCAGATGAGAATCAGTCTGTTTAAAATCACAGACCCCACTGTTGTTCAGAATATGGATGATTTAGGAACTGCATTCCATGGACTAAAGAACCAAAATTTTGTCTTGTAAAGCCACCTGGCTGCAATTGATAGTAGAATCTATTGTTAACCACTTTTCTGTAATATAATTAAAACACTGCTGAATTATCTGTTTAGTGTGGCCTGTCTGCTCCCCGAAAGCTAGCCCCTTTTTGTCTAATAATCCCAGCCTTTGTAGGCGACTGTCGTGACAAGGTCTGTGAAACCTTGTTTAAAGATTTTAAGATCTTCTTAATCCCTTCCCTGATGAGACACCCATTGCTGAAAGCTGGGGGGGAAAGGTCCATCTGTCTTGCAACATATGTGTTTACACTGTAAAATCAGTAAATACAGCAGTGTGCTCACAGTGCCAAGAATTTCCTTTAGTCATAAATCGAGATACATTGTTTTGTTATTGTTACTTGATTTTACACATCTGAGGGACCAATGTTACTAATTACTGAAAGCAGAACAAACATGCAGCTCAGAAGTGGAAGTGTAAAATACCATCCCCCAAATCTGAAAATATTCTCATTGAACACAGTAAAGTACAGTTAAACATATTGTGTGAGTAGGCATCTGGTTTCCACATGAAGGCCACTATTTATTTCTGCATTTGCACAGTTACACAGTGGAAGATTGGGTTTTTAAACCATCTACTTTTATGTATCTAATTTGCATACCGAAGTGAGTAGCTGGGGCTCCCCATAGGTTATTGGAGAAGCAGGCTCCCCACAAACCTCCTGTTTTAGACCCTTAAGTTAGGTGCCTAAAAGGGGATGCTGTAGCTGTCCTAGGAATAAATCTATTAAAAGCAGGAGAAACACACACAGAGCAATATCAAGAACCATAAATTGAATTCTCTAGCACATTATGTGGCTGTACTGCTAATCTGTTTCTGGTACTGAAAATCATTTAACTTCTTGTTATATTTGTATTTCTGCTTAGAGAACTGATATGGCCCCCTCCCACGCACACTTTTTATTGTTCACTGCTGTTGTTTGTGTAACTGTGGTGCCTAGGGAGTGAAGTTCTGGAACATGGTCTGCTCTGCAACATTTTGTTCAGATTTTGGATTTGAAGTGTCCCCTAGATACAAAAATTGAGTTTTAAGAGACAATTTCAGTATGAAGTCAGCAAAACAGGGAAGTCACTGGCAACACTGTGATAGAACAGATATGTTTGGCAGGCAGTGATCTAAGCAAAACATAATATTTTTTAATAGGTAACATCCAAAGGACAGTCTTAAACTGGGATTTGAAAGAGGGCAGTTGGGTAACTTTTTGATGCTTACAAGAAAGAATTTCCACACATGAGGAATAGCAACAAAGAAAGTATAAAATACACATTTAAAAAATGTGAAAGGCAGATAGATTTTGGTTTATAGGCTGCTCTGAGTTGGAGGTCAGTCTTCTAAATAGTGGGTAAGAGGTGGATTTGGAGAGAGTGATGTTTAGTAACTTTGAGAAAAACGCTTTTGGAGGAACCGTGTGGACAAGACATAGCGATCAAGGTGATAGGTAAGGATGGCATAGGGAAAGCTGGTCAGCTAAGCCCTGGGTGATGGCAGCTGTAAGGGCTGCAGTACACAGATTTTATGCAGGAATAGCTCAACTGCTTAGGTGTGAAGGCTTAAAAAAAAAAGATGAATGCTAATGACAACATCCATTAAAACTGTTGATACTGTCTGTGGTTTTGGTGAAGTTTGGAGATGACAGGGTAATGTGGAGTGTTAATCACTTATGTGAAGCACCTGAAGTTTGATTCCTAGACATTCACAAAGATATTTAGGAGGGAGAGGCTGAACTGGATTCTAAGATCAGCGAGCTATGAAATAAATAATCTGATCTGTACCAAGTATAAATCAGTTTCTGTTTGCAGACAGATCAACTAGACAGGCACTGTAGGACGGAAATAAAAGGTGCAGAGACCCACTTACCCTGATTGTCTGTAACTCTTGTGGAGCATCTCACTACCTGGTAAGACCCCACCTGCAGTACTGCATCCAGCTCTGGGGCCCCCAGTGTAAGAAGGATGTGGATCTGCTGGAGAGAGTCCAGAGGAGGCCATGAAGATGCTCTGAGGGCTGGAGTGTCTGTCCTATGGAGACAGGCTGAGAGAGCTGGGCTGGTTCAGCTTGGAGAAGAGAAGGCTCCAGGGAGACCTTAGAGCAGCTTCCAGTACCAAAAGGGACCAACAAGGAAGCTGGAGAGAGACTTTTTAGAAGAGCATGGAGGGATTTGACAAGGGAGGATGGCTTTAAACTCACAGAGGAGAGATTTAGATTAGCTATTAGGAGGAAGTTCTTCCCTGTGAGGGTGGTGAGGCACTGGCACAGGTTGCCCAGAGAAGCTGTGGCTGCCCCATCCCTGGCAGTGTTCAAGGCCAGGTTGGACGGGGCTTGGAGCAACCTGGTCTAGTGGAAGGTGCCCATGCCTGTGGCAGAGGTTTGGAGCTAGATGATCTTTAAAGTCCCTTCCAACCCAAACCATCCTATGGTTCTATGTTGTTTTTTCAGGGAATGTGTGTTACAATAATACAATAATTATGGGCTATAGAACAGAATAGGTTAAATTAGGTGAGAAATAACAATAAATAATCTGAGTCATAAGAAGTCAGGTAAATGCATGGAGATTGGATTGGAGGTAAAACTGTGATCACATTTGCAGATACACATTCCCTGGTGAAACAAAGAAGTTTGGGAAGGTCATACTGCAAAAGTCCATATGCCATATGGTGCTTGTTCTGTGGATGTAGAGTATAAATCTGATGCTTATCAAAAGCATTGAATATTTGTTCTGTATGAATGTCATATGTGCTCATATATTCATCTTTCACATTTGACCAAGTGGATTGCAGTTGCTTGGAAGATTGTTTCTGAAACTTGGAAAATCATCTGTTTGTTGCTTCTAAGGAATTTCCTATTAAAGCAGTTTGCGGTTCTCCGGAATCTACCCCACATGAAAATCTCCTGTAATACAGAAGATTCTGATATCATCTACTATTCGTAGATGGTTTCTGTTGCCTAAAAAATGTTTGGGGGAACAACGCTCGTAAGCCATCCTCAAAGAATAGGAGTATAAAAATAGAAAAGTGAAGCTAGAAAAGCAGAGGTGGGAATGATCAATTTTGGAGTAGGCTGGGACAAGATCTTGTGAGACAAGATTTTCCTGGTTTACGATTGCTTATACTGTTAGAACGAAAACAATTCAAAAAGTTGATACATGCATATTACCTCATGTCTGCAGAAATACTGACTAGGCAGTTAAAGAAAACGCCTCACAGTTTGGTGGGTACTGTTTAATAGTCACCCAGATATTGTTGCTTAAAAAAAATTGTGATAAAGAGGATCCAATCCATTTTTTGAAACCAGAGGAAAGAAAATCAGATGATATCTTACGTTTGAAAAACAAGGCAAAACTTCGGAATAATTCTAAGAAATATTTTGTTTCTAATATGTATTTCTTACATTCTTATTTCTTCTTAAGATGCATTCTTATCATGAAGAGCTGTGGACGCTGCCTGGACAATTCCTGGTTTTGGTACCATGATTTTTTTTGGAGCACATATATGTTGCCGTATCGAAGCTTGAACAATTTGCTCTATGTACTGTGCAAGAGAGGAGCAAGCAGGTTGATAAAATAGACTCTGCTTTGCAAGAGGAAGTAGTAATAGTAATACTACTAATAATTAATAATTAATGATTTAGATTAAAATGAACAAGGAGCTGATTCTTGAATAAAGTAGTGTGCAGTGATCAGAGAAAGGCAACCTCAGCAGTTTGGAAGGATTTGCAGTTCTCTGTAACATGCGTGGCAGCCCGCAATGGGTGAAAGGAAAGAAAATAAATCCACCAGAGAACAACTATTTCTTATATTTAGAGGCAGAAAGATGAGAACATCTGAACCAGTGGGTAGCAAAGAATGTCAGTTATGTTCTAATCTAGATTGGTGAATAAAAAGATAATCATCAGTAAATTAGAAGAGGTGTTGAAAGCTCAGTTAATTATAGGAAATGAGGAAATTAAAGTGCTGAGTCTGACTGTTTGTGATTCACTTGTTAAATTAAAAAAAAAGTGTGGGTTTTTTTTTTTTTTGTCATCTGTACTTTTGGTTCAGCTATACAGTGATATCACATGTAGGTTTTTTTTATATTTTTTTAATAACTCCTCAGATTAGGATTTTGGTGTTCGACTGGGCATGACCTGGAGCAGCAGCCTAAGGCAGCAACAGGAACTCAAGTGTCCACACCTGAGCAAAGAAGTGTTTGCTCTTGGCGCTTCACTTCCCTGTCTTACTCTGTGGAAACCATAAGGATCTGTTTAAAAGTGAAGGACCTACTGAAACTCAGAATTTGTAGGTTTGCTATAACAAATCTCAGCCTGTGTGAGGAAAGCAGGGGGTTAAAAATATTTTTATTGATTCTGCTTTTATTGTGTCTATCTGAAGGTCATGAATTGTTTTCTGTCGCACAGAGTGTGAGTGATTGTTGCTGCTGATCATGAAGTGGAACACAGAAACTGTTACCTGTTAAGTTAGAATGTTGGGGTTTTTTTTTTACCCAATGATTTTAAGAAAAAATATAGCTTGAGATTCTCCACATCTTATTTATAAATCATGATTAAATTCAGTGTGTGAGGGGGAGAAGTAGTTTGACCTTAGGAATATTAAAAAATGTCCCTCTCAGCTTTCAGTATATTTTGAAAGTTGTACAGATTTTGCAGTTTGAACAAGCGCTTGATAGTTGGATGATCCTTTAATCTTTGCCATACTTGTGCACAGATTTGATGGGCTGTTTATTCCAGGGGAAGGGGGAGGTAGTGGTTGAGGGCTGGAGCTGAAGCTCCGCAAAGTGTCTGTAACATTTTGGCAGAGATATTTAACAGAGAGTTTTGAAACTCCTTGAGGGTGCACCCTCAAGAGATGTGACTTTGAGAAACAGGGTGGGTTAGGGCTTCCTTTGATTAAACCTCTTATGTTTCAGCCAAGTTTTTGTGTTATAGGAGCGTAATTTATTTTTGTATTTATTTTAGGATTTTTTTTTTTCAGTCTCTTTTACACTTTGAGTACTTAGCCAGCAGGCGTATCCATTTAAATGGACTATATAGTTTCTTTCAGAGCTGAAAGAAGTATCTGGAGTTAACATTACCTATCAAGCTTCTGATTTTTCATGATTATTCTTGGAAGTAGCTTCTTTACATGAAAATAATAAATAATTCTTGATTTTTCATACTTGCTTATGTGATAATTCTGAGTAAAATCATGTCTTCCTTGTGTGCCTGTTGCAGTTTGGAAATTGGTTATGAAACCACGCTGGAATTACTGGACAGTTTACAGAAAATGGAATATTGACTGTTGGCAAAGGAATTGGGTGAAACAGAAATCTAGCCTACCTCTGGGATTGGAAATTCCACAGTAAAGGTTCCCAATAACTTAAAAGTTATTTTTAAATTATTTTTTTTTTAGGGGACCTCGGCATGCATACACCATTTCCTGCATTTACAGTGAGATTCTTTATATAGCAACTGTAATAATTGTTACACATAAATAATTCCAGATGTTACAGATATTGTAGTCCTACTTATATGTAAAAGGGTAACATTTCAAGGTCTGTGTACAAGTTTATAGACAGAATATTGTCCATAACAGACTCTTCTTTTCTCTGTTGTCCTTTAATCCAACTCCTTTTTTCCTTCACATATGCTCTTCTGGAAAGAAAAGACTTGGGAGCAGAGTGATTTTTCATCATTCTGTGGAGTAAATTTCATGCCCAAAGCATAATCATAATAGTTTGACAATATAAATTATGTATAATCCTAGTACCTTTTGATTCTATGAAGGTAAATGACAAAGGAAATGTGCAGCAAATGTTTTCCTGCCTTTTCACCATCTGTGAAGGTGTTCTTTAGTGCAGGCAAAAGGGGCTTAAGCAAGAGCAGGTCCTCTAGCAGCATTGTCTTTCAGCAGAAGGAGAGATGGGAGTGGGGCCATCTGCCTCACTCAGCCCTTCTGCCTCACTCAGCCCTTCTGCCTCACTCAGCCCTTCTGCGGGGAGTAATTATGGGGCACACTACCACTCTGCTGGGCTGTGCCTTTGAACTCCAACCAACAAAAAAAGTGAGTGGAATTAGGACATGGTGGTGACTTCAACGGATAAAAATCTACCATAATTAGGCTGGAGGTCCTCATTATGCAGGGATAGGGAACAGTAAAAATCAAATCAACAGAGAGAAACTGCACAGATCATTTCTGCTGATCAATAACAGGCTTGTGCAAATAACCCTGCTGTATAGCAGCCCATCTTTCTCAGAGTCAGCAGGGAGCAAAGATTAGATGAACTGTAGGCCAGTGAGAGTTTTACAGAAGCTTAACACATAGAAAATGTCCATCACTCCATGATTTGATCATAACATAATGAACATTTGCTTTGTGCATGTGGGCCACAGGAGTTTATTATGACTATCAAGTGAAACCAACTGTAATAAAAAATAAATTATATTATCTGATGTACTGTTTCCTAATGTGACATTTGCTATGTCTCAGATATGGCAAATATCAAGCTGCAGACTGAATCTTGAATTCCTGTGTTCCTCGAGCAATGGGAGCTTTGTTGACATTCCTTGTGTAGAACAGGTTTTTGCAGGATTAGTTGGAAATAGAAAACAGCATATTCCAAGTAATGCAGCAACTTGACTAAATACGGTGATGAATTGTTCTCACTGATAATGAGGTATCAGAGCTTGTTTCAAAATAAAACTGTTATAAGGTAGAAATACTAATGCCATTTCAGTTCATCACATGCTTTTCTGGTGTATGTTGTTCTCTGTTTTGTACCTTTGGGCTTGTGCCTCTGAAATCTTTGCACCAGGCAACATTGTGAGTTTCTCATTGTCATGATCCCAAATTGCTTGTTCTTTCGTTTTAGATAACACTAATGCTTAGAAAATAAGCAAATGCATTGTTCTTTTTTTTTCCCTTTTAAAATTTTGTCTAGGAATTATGGAACCAGGATGCTTTAATTGATGTGCCATTATTACTATACATTTTAGCTAAGGTTAATAAACCGGAAATTTAATAGATACATTAAAATGCCTGGGATAGCAGCTAAACATACTTGTGTGCTGGAACACTGACCTTACTCTGCACTTAAAGGCTGTGAGTCAGACTCCTGACGCCACAAGACAGAGTGAGAGGGGGAATGCATTTATGCATGTATGTGTGTAGTGTGTGTGTGTGTAGGCATGTAATTTGGAAAGGTTTTCACTGCTCAGAATCTTTGGGCCTTCTGGTGCACTGAGAGTTATTTCAGGCATTGCTTCAGCACATTCAGTAACAAACCTAAGATCAAAAAAGATAGGTCTTTTCTAGTTTAAGGTTATTGAAATTTATTTCCCTTGCAGTTTTATTTATTAATGTTTAAAATGTCAGTATCAATTGTTTTTAGCTGTTCACTCGCAGTCACCAATAAAAAGTATATCAGAGATGAGGAAGACAGTATCACTGTAATAATTAATCTTGCTTCTTTCTCAAAAGAGTCCCTGGATTTTGTCCTTGACTCTGGTGCACATGGAGATATGTCTCTGCTGCTTTAGCAGTCAGAAGTGGTCAGAAGATGGTGAGATTCTCAGCGCGCTGCAGAGCCCCTGGTGTTCCCGAGGCACGAAGAGAGAGGGTTGTGGCTGTTCTGGTCCTCACAATATTTGGACTAGATCCTAACACCACACATTAATACTGGCTTTGAAAGGTTTCTTCAGGAGGCCAGTGTGTGTCTCTGCAATTCAATTGCTGTAATGCTTTTGTCTCTTAGGCTAGTTCTTCAGTTTGGATTCAGGGTCATTATATAAAATGAATATGATAAGACAGTGGCAGAAAGGTAATGCCTCAAAGCTTCTGTTCAGTTTGAATCCAATGTGATTGTTTCACATTTTTCTCAGGAGAAATTTCAAACCAAAAGCGTGAGTTCAACACTGGGAGTTGCCTTTCTTCAAAAGGCTCTTTGGAAGGGCAACTGAACTTCACCAGAATAGTAGTTCTGACCACAGCACTTGCTTCTTCTTGAGGAAATTTTCCTGTTTGAACTGCTGAGTGGGTTTTCATGACTGAAGGTGACTGCTTGCTCTGCTTTATGGCCTGAGTGTGCCTTGTGGATCCGCACGACCTGGGTGTGAGAGCTGGTCGGATGGGGACCATGAGAATATAGGTAGGCATAAAGGCATTTAAAATCAATGGGAATTGATTATAGGCACTACTGGTACTGCAGAATGTGTTTTAAATTATTCCATTAAACTCAAACACTTTATATTGCATTGAACTCTCTACTTAGACAAACTGTGGATTGTCCACATCTCTCTGACTTGAGTGCAAGAAGTCACATGCTTATAATTAAGCTTATGGTTAGAACGAAGATGTAGATGCATCTGGGGCTTGCAGAGAGTACAAAAGATTGCTGCAATAGTAATTTCCTTGCACAAGGCAATTTAGCTTTCCTGAATATTAAACTCTCCTAATTAAAATGATACGTTAAGATGACATATTTACCTATATGTTTATGTGTAGAAAAAGAAATTAAAAAACCTCTGAGAAACAAAAGCATCTCTTCTGACTTTCTCATATCAGTTTGAATTTTTTCCAAGAAAGAAAACTGGGAAAAAAAACCCCAAACCAGTAGCAAAGGTGAGACATGATAGAATAAAACTTCAAGCTGGATTTGAAAGTGCATAAACAGTTTCAGTCAAATATCCCCTAAAAAGTTAAATTCAGACAATATCACTGCTGAAAAAGAATCCATGTAATTATTAAATATACACCTTTGTTGCCTGCCTGACGTGCTAAATAGTACCCCAGATAATAGTGGAGCCAAAGTTAGCTGAGATTCTGTGTTGTTATTTTAGTCTGAGATATAATAACTATATAAGAGGAAAATGTTTCAACTATTTGCTTGTTTCTGGCACTGTTACATGAGTTTCACAGGAAAAGCATCCAACATAACAGACTACTGTTTTTATAACATGGCTATCAGTAACAGGCTAAAAATATGTCTTGTGATTGAAGTGTTAAGTGCTGAATTGATTATTTTTATTAGCATTCACAGCTATTGGGAGTCGATTTATTAAAAGCTTCATTGCAGTAGCAATCCGGAAACATTTACAAGGATGTGCACTTTTAATGGAAGAGCTGAATTTCACTCAGGGCAAGTGGTAGGGATTATTGAATGTCATTGATTATCTGCAGTTGTTCTTCAGTCTTTCAGAAAACAGGAAAATCCAGAGCATATGTGCTATTGAAAATAATGGGTTCTGTGCTCTTTGTGCAGATATTTTGAGGAAGGGAGGGGAAAAGATATATATCGTGCAGCTGAAGTTTGGTGTTTTGGTACAGAAATGGTCTAGATGTACTACTTATAGGTTGGTTAGTGCTGAAATATGTCCCTGTAAGGAGCACTGTCTCTTGGCGTGGAATGTGTGTGCCCCGTAATTCCATCGTACATTATCCAAATGATTCTTGTGGTCTCCTTGCAAAAACCTTTGCTTCTGTAAATCTCATTCCTCAAGCTCTTCCCATTAAGTTGTAGCACTGGTGCTGCACTCCACAGCTTGGCAGCTCATTTCATTAGCTGGGCTTTAATATTGTAGTTAGGTTGCCATGTGTGAGAGAAGCTTGGCATGTCACTGTGGGATATCTTCATCTCTTCATGGTCCCAGTTCAATATTGAACAACTTACATTTCACCCATAAAAGCCGGTATCAGCTGCCTCCTTTCAGATAGTCATTAGTGGCTCCATTGCTGGGAATGGTGTGAACTAACTTGACTGACTTTGTCCTGACTAGAACCAGTTATAAACTCAGTTACAAGCTCTCATTCATAAGCCAGTAATTAGCCCAGGAGAAGCAAGCAATTTCCTAAACTAATTTTTAGTTGTTAGTCTCCTCCTTAGCTGAGTTGTCAGCTAAAAAGATCCACGTGGCATAATGGGGGCTTGAGGGCTGGCAGGCTTTCTCCAGTGAGCTACTTTGCATGCACTGCAGTGAAGCATCAATCTGCATTAGGCTGTTCTTTCTACGGATGCTCGGAGTTGTAAGTGACATCTTCAGGCTGCACCAATGTAGTCGTAACTTGACCTGTGTCAACACAGCAAAATAATGCTGCATATGAAACAGACCTTTTGCATTTAATTTGGTTGCTATTTAATTGAAGCAATTTCCAATTCCTTCTTCTAGCAAGTGAATAATGAGAGTTTTGTGACTTTAGCACTCAGTTAGAAAATCATTGGTCTATGCAATATTATTTAGAAAAAATAGGGCATGTGGATGGTAAAGAGAAAGAAAAACCTCTTTTCTCTCATGTTGTCTTCTGCACAAGTAGATAGTTCTATGAAAGAGCACATATAAGACAGGAACAGGGTTTCTGTAACTATCCCTGAAAAATGCTTTCAGTAGGCATTCTATACAACTAATAACATTGAGAAGATAATATAAATAAAGTAGGAAATTGCACAAATTAAAAGAAAAGCAAGAAATAGCAAAATGAAGTCAGTCATTGTAGAAATGTTTATTAATTAAAAAGGAGAAGAAATAGTGTAATACAGGTGGAATCTAGCTGCAAAAGAGAACCTTTTAAGCAAAGATAGCAAAAGAAGAATATGCACAGAATATTTTATATGTGAAGCAAAATCGTGCAGGCAAAATATGGGAATAGTGTTGAACTTAAACATAAATGTAGGTGCTTAAAAAACAAAACAAAAGAAAACACAATAATAAATGGGATATAACTAATCTTTAGCCTCCTGCTATTGGAGTTGATGACTTTCTGGCTTTCCAAGATGAGATCTTGGGAGGCAGTTAAGGAGCATTTCTTGCTGTCTCCAGTATATAAAGGGTAACTACAAAGAAGAAGGGTCACATGGAAAAGACGAAGGCTAATGGGTGCAAGTTACTTCTGGAGAGATTCTGGCTAGACACAAGAGGAAAATTTTTCATACTGAGAGCAATCATCCATTGGAATAATTTCCCCGGGGAAGTGGTGGACTCCCCAGATTTGACACTTTTATGATTCCATGATAAGCATAAGATAGCCGAACCTCCTTTTGCAGTTCTATCCATAGTGGAGAAGAATTTTCTACATAGGATTTCTAGACTGTTAGTGATTTCTGATAGCCGTTTTAGAAGACTCTGAGTATGATCCAGTGGGATGATGATTTCTTAAATTTCACTAAAGTCTGCTAGCACTTGGGCCATTGAGCTGACTGGGACCTTCAAGAACCACCAGTCCTTAGAAAGCCTGCAGTGCTGCAGACTTTCATTTCTCTGTGGGTGAGGGCAAATGGGAAAGGCAAGAGTAACAGGGAAGCTGACCCCTTTTCAGCTGATGAAGGAGCTTTGATATGGTCAACAGAATTGCCCTCAGGCATGTGAAAAAAGCAGCTTAGTTTTGCAAAGGAAGCAGATCAAAACCAAGCAATGATGCTTACAGTAAGTGAAAAAAGAGGAACATAGAGCAATACAATTACTGGTTTAGGACAGCATAAAAGGATATGCACCACGGCAAGTCTGCAAACCCATCAGGATTTACTAATGTGGGAGGAAGATGACTTTGATGTATTCCATTATTAGTCCAACAGATAATCACATGACCTCTGACATATCGGAGACTTGTGATTTCTTATTTCTCTTTTTGTAAGGCTTTTGTAAGCCCATCACACCCTACAAAACTAACGTTTTGTACATCCAAATGTGGTTCAGATGAAGCTTCCATGTGCAAAGTTAAATTGTAAAATGATTTTTTATCACATTAATCTCACTAGGATAACTCTGCAATGTTATAAGCCAGTTAAGGACAGACAAGATTTTACGTTCAGGTAATTTATACGATAGCAAATTGTGCTACTCCACTTTCTAATAATTTTATATGCAGTGAATTTGAATCCAACGTACATAAATATGGTATTTTATTCACACCTGATTCGTAAATACTCTGGTTTTGCATTTGTGAATCCTTCTTTCACATATCTGTAGCATTGCTGCATTTGAGAATGTACTGTGGAAGCGGCACATGCAGAAGTGATAAGAGGAGACACTTTTTGTGCTTTTCCTTGTTGCAGTTTATCAGTGTGAAAGTAAGATATTTTTCATTGCATTGGCTATACTAATTCAGCTGGATATCTATGCCATAGGCTGGGTAAATGAATAGATGAATAGCACAGGATGTTTTGGATGTAAAGTGCATTTTCCATGCAGAGGAGGCCAGAATTTAAAATAGTTTCAGTAATGGCCAGTGTTAATTTTTTACTGAACTGGTATTAGTTATGAAATTTCTAAGAAGGGGAAACCAGAGTCTGACCAGAATTTGTCTATTACTTTTATATGGTGGAGGTTTTAAAAAATTATTTTTATTTCCTTAATTTTATTTTCATTTTTATTTTGGTTTGGGGTCTTTTTTTAGCCCCATATGAGCCCTGTGATGCTCCCTGTTCAGCACACCAGCTCCTAGGCATCCATTCCTGGATGATTCTTGTCTCTACATGGTGAGGGAGCTGAGGACTGTAATGTAGGGCTGTGGATTTCATCCCTGGACTAAGGCATCCTAAAGTAGACATGCATTTTAGCAGTCCTATATTACCACAGTTAAATCACTTTGTGGTTCAGCTAAGTGTTGAAGCCCTCTTAGGAAATGAAAGTTGGGGTCCTAATGCCTGTATATGCCTTCAAGATTTTGCTGAATTTTACAGCTGAGAACGCTAATCAGACTGAACTGGAGGCAGTACTGTCAACTTTTCCATGAAGATATATGTTAAGAAATACTTGCGCAAAGGAAGCGAAGCAGTAAGAATACCTTAAGATTTGGATGAGATTCTAACCAGGGAATATTTCAAAGTTTGCTACATTGTGCTTTTTCTTTATTTCAGCTAATAATAAGAGTATATAAAACCTGTTTCGCAGTGTCTCCTTGCCACAGCTAAGGTTTGCCTGGCCTATCCAGAGCTAGCAAGTTAAAATACAATGAAAGTTAGGGTTGACTTGAAGCCTGGCTCCTTTTTGTGCAAATCAAACTGTGATTTTTTATTGTTGAACTCCTTGCGCTCCCTTCTTTTGCTTTAAAATCCTGTAGAGTATTTAAGCTTCCTAAGCACCCCACAGGGATATAATCAAAGAGAAAAGCAGCTTGGGAAAGAGCCAAGAGTGTTTGTCTTGCTGCTGTGTCACAGCCTCGGCACTCCATCAGGCAGGGAATTTGGCTCAAGAGCGAAGTCCTTCATCCTTCTTTTACCTTTAAGAGGACTTCTATCAATAATGATGCATGAGAAAAAAATTGATATAGACAATAATTAGTTCTTTGAAACTATGCAAGATAGGTTAAAAAAAAAAAAAAAAGTGCCTTTCTGGCAAAGGTAATACTTTGAATGAGGTTTACTGATATAGGGTTTTATTCAAATGTGACCTTTGCAGAAATCAGTCTAGCAAAAAAAAAAAAAAAAAAAAAAAAAAAAAAATCTTAAACGCCACTTTATAATAGTGACACCCACTAGTGTTGATATATTTCAGGGTCTGTCAGCATTTCCACTATAAAATTTCAAGAATTTTTAATTTAACTCTGCTATAAAATCTGTTCTGGATTTGAAACATACCCTACATGTTCTGCGTTTAGGATCATGTTTCAGTTCAAAGAATAAATCTCCCTCTCTCTCTTTTTCCTATCGCCCCTTAACCAGTATCTCTGGTTGAATAATTATTATATGCTAGAAATTATTACTGAGTCTACTACTGGACAAATAGTTTTGTAAAGAGTTCTGTACCTTGAAAAAAAATAAAGGCTTATGCAGTCAGTTTGTAGTTAAAGTTACTCTCTTTCTCTTAAGAAATAAAAATGCTGTTCTGCTTCTTTCCAGAATCTTATTCTTTGTGTCTCGTCTGTTTGTGGCATCACATAGAAGGAAGGGGTAATCTTATACAGCTTCCTCATTATCATATAACCTTTGGATGTGGGGTTCAAAACAGCTGTGATAATGTAGTTGCTGTGCTTACAATTCAACTCCTGGTAATCTTAGGATGACATGTTTCACATAGCACTTACACTTATGGGCTTTTCAGATTACCTTCATAGAGAATCAGTAATTGCCAACTTTAGCTTTCTGTTCTGCTCAGGCATTACCCAAGGTGAGGTTGTAGTTTGAATTGATCAAGGTTTTCTTTGTAGATTTTCTGTTCTTACTCTATGGTTTGTGCAAATTTTTTCTGTTCTCCATCTTTGTAATGTCTTTATCTATCTGTATTATATAATCTATGTATGCATATATGCATGTACCTATACACATATGTACAGGCAGAATATAAATCTGTTGTTTTCAGGATATTTTATTTTTAGTGATGACATCATGACCTTCTTTCATTCTGTGGCTCATGTGAATGCAACAGCCTACAATAACCTAATTACTATTAAATGGCATTTTGATCCACTCTCAGCTGTGATCTTCCTTTACTTTTTAACATTACTTAAGGTCTGTGGACTAATTTCTGAATCTCAGTTTTAAGAAGGAATATCAACATGGGTATTTTTGTGGGGGGTTTTCTTTTTTTTTTGTGTTGTCCTATCAATGTTTAAAGTTAAAGTAGCCAACGTTCTAGTAGCGTGGTTGAGCATTTGCCTGACTTATGAGTAGTTTTCTAATAACTATCAATCAACTTAAAAAAATAAAAAACATTAAATGTTAGCTCACACTAGACACTCTGCCACAAAGCACAGTTGGCTGTTTCAAGCTGTCTTGGTATGATTTTCAAAAAAGAGAGAAATGCATCCTACTTGAAGAAAGGGAGCCATTCCAGAGCCAGTATTATATAATTTTCATCAAATTTCCTAAAATAAACCAGATTTTCTATCTCTTTCTGTTTTTCATGAATAAAGTGTCTAAGTGATTTGTTAGCAAAAAGGATATGTAATGCATGAAGAAATTCTTGTATGTTGCTGTATCATTTACTTTGAAATGTTAAGTACATCTATATATAGTAAGCAGGTGTATTTTAATGTGTGTGTGTGTATATATGTATTTTTCCCCAGTTTAGCTTTCCAGCAGCATGTGCTGATTAGAGAAATTATAGGAAAATCTGATGATCTCTGAAAAAAAGTTTGTATATAAAGAGATCATTTCAAGGGCAAGAGCAACTTCTAATGGCTTTCATCATGAAGCTTTGAGTGCACAGGCAGTTCAGTAGTAATTTTGTCTGAATAATGACCTTGGTGTGCAACTGATTGATTGACTTTTATTTATCACTATTCCTACATTTTGATAGTTGATAAAGGTGAGTAATCATACTATGATAAGACACTTCTTAGTGTGTGTTTCTCTTTCAAAATGTGGATGTAGCTCCAATTAATACTAATTGGATTTATGGAAGAAAATACCCTTTAGTACTTTGATGCTAGGTTGGTGTAATGATGCTATAAGAGCTATATATTGTGGATCACGTATGATCAGTACATACAGCATAGTCAGTAATACTCCCAGTAAAAACTACCTGGTTTTCTCCTTTTTCTCATTGTTTATTAAATACATACAGAGCAAAAATAATGTTTTATAAACCAGTCTTCTATTAAACTGAGTATAAGGCCTGCTCTATCTTAGCCTTATAACTGTGTGATAATCTATATTAGAATATATATACAAAAATAGAATGAATAAGGTTCTGGGGAGTGTGCAGTGCCAGCAAGTGCAGGTACATAAAGAACATTAGTTATCCTAAAGGGTGGTGTAAAGAGAATTACATTGAAAGCTGAATCTTTGAGTAACTGCTTACATGTGCACTTAGCTGTGAATAAGAACTGATCAGCTGCAGAGTGGAAAGCTGCCACCTGTTTTGGATAGGAGTTGAAGCTGCGAGAATAAAATGAAAGCCTATATGTTTATTCGGCTTACAGTTCCTGGTAGCTTATTAACATCATTAATACACTCTTTAAATGTCAAATGCAGAAATGTGTATCTTTTGCTTTTCATAGAATACTGACTTTCTTGGGTTTTATCTTCATAGAAGAGATTTGTGTATGCATTTATGTGTGGACTTAACGTCAATTAAAAGGTTTTTGTGACCAGCCAGGAAGGTGGATTTTCAACACAGGCAGCAAGAGAATGCTTTGCACTTTGGTTTATAGTACTAAAATATAGTTTTGTTTATAGTACTAAAATATATGGTATAAATTCTGAGGTCATGGATGACAGAAGGTGCATGCCGGAATCTGTGCAGGCTTGTGAGTGTTGAGGTACATGAACACGCCTGCATAATTTTGCAGTAAAATTCAGCCATGTTACGTATGCACTGGCTTTCTGAGTTGTACTGCACTTGTTTAGATTCTACCACCTTCTGAATTACAAAAAGCAAAAACCCAAATATGTTGCAAAAATGTATTTATAGCTCTTATCTACTTTGTTATTGTGGAGGATGGTAATGCATCTTCTTTCTACAGCAAGTTGCATATGCTTTGTGCATCCGTAGGTGGTGTTCTTGTATGTTCAGGGATCTGTCTATTCACTAATTTAACATAAAATGATTTAGTAGTTCTGTTTATTTACAAAAGCCAAGCCAAACCCAGCTAATGGTGTAATGGATGTTTAAAAAAATACTTTTTCCTCATTAGATGTACTCTTTGTCAAGCTGGGGAATAGGTTACCCAGAAATGTTGTGCAGTGTCTTGGAGGTTTCCAAGGCCTGTCTGGTTAAAGCCCCGACTAAGTTGGTGTGGACTCCCAACTGGTCAGGAAGGAAGGTTGGACTGGGGGGGCTCTTGAGGGCCATCCCAACTTGGATTGTCCTATGATCATGACATGGAGAGTGCATCCTCTGAGGAGATGCCAAGAACTCCTGCACAATTGTACTCTCCTGTATTTGACGCTGTGAATACAGTACAGCAACCCTGTGTATTCGTGTCTTCTCTGCCAGCATCTCTTCTGTCCTGGAGTTCTGCAGGAGCGGTGGGTTGGGCTGGATTTCTCTTGATCACTTAGATGAGGAACTGCTGACTTAGAGACTCCCTCCAGAGAAGGCAGTAACAGCAGCATTGTACAGTAGCTCAGGTTATGAAGCGTCGATGCGCCCAAACTCACTCTCAGGGATCTATTCTTTCTTAGAATATTTTGCTTGCGGTGATTTCTGTATCACTCATAAAGAAACAGAATCTCTGACTCTGCATTTGAACACAAAGTATCAGAAAGAATAAGAATAAAAATAAGAATAGAAAAAAGAAAAGAAAAGAAAAGAAAAGAAAAGAAAGAAAGAAAAGAAAAGAAAAGAAAAGAAAAGAAAAGAAAAGAAAAGAAAAGAAAAGAAAAGAAAAGAAAAAAAAGAAAAGAAAAGAGAAATGAAATGTTAGGTAGTCTGTGAATTCCTTATTCCCCTATTCCTTTACTCCTTCTTTCCCTCCCTATCTGCAGTAAAATTCACAAAGAGCATAGGACTTTACTGTACCCTCCATCTCATCTCAGAATTAACCTCCAATTAGAAAGCTTATTCGCATGGTAGCTAATGAGAGTGGTCAATGGAATCCACAAATTTCTTTAATGATGTATAATAGACCTATACGCCATACATCTCATAGTCAGAGCCACATCTAATGTTAAGACAAACTAGTTAACATGTAGGTCATGCATTTGTGGATTTGGAGACTGTGACTGTCATAAACGCACTGAAATCCTCACCCTTATTGCAGCAAAACTGTTAATATCCTGATTCCTTTTCTTTGTATCACTGTGTATTTTTGCTGGATGCTTACAGAATCTGAAATATTTTTGTTTTAGCAACGTATAATGCCTGTTTTAAATGCTTATGTTTCAGTCTTCTTCCAGGAACTGTCCCTCAACATCTGATTTTTGAGTTTGTATGTTTTCCCTTTGTGCTTCTTGCCTAGGCCAAATAGAAGAGGGGTTGTCCCAAACAATGTGTACGTGGGAGTTGGGTATTGTACCATGTTTAAAATCAAATTTCAGCACTTTACTGGACATGTACTAGCATGAGGAAAATACTTGGTTGTCAAAATCAGATATGATCCTGGGAAAAAGTTGTTTTCTGTCTATAAAAGCAGAGTGTAAACAGCTGGGCTTGATGCAGCAAGGCTTTCTCACAGCAACACCCGGTGCCAACAGTGGCAACTGCCAGTCCTGAAGAATAAAACTCCATCATTGGGAGGCACTTGTTGAATAACAAAAATCATGATTGCATGCAAGGCAGCACACCTGCACACACATACGTTGTGCTAGTTTCTTATCCTCAGGAAAATTACTTTTTGAAGGGAAGGATCTAAACTGTGTATGAGCTCTTCTCCTTACTGGTTTGGTGTTGATATTTACTCACCCGTGGATGTGAAAAGCTGCTGTTTTGCAAGCAGCATTGGTTTTGTTTTAAGAATGGTGAGAAAACGGAGGATCAAAGCTTAACCACTTGAATGCTGACTCAGCAGTAGGAAACCTATAAAACCATGAAGTCCACACAGTTATTGTATAATTTTGGAAAATACAAAATTTGGAACACTGAAAGTTCTACTTGCCCTAAAAGTTAGGCAGAGTTGTTTTTCTTTTATTCTGTGTATGATTATTTCAGAGAATCATAAAGTCACAGAATGGTCTGTATGGAAGGGACCTTACAGATCACCTAGTTTTTCTTTGCTCTGAATTAGGTTCAACCTGTATCTGCCCAATAGGGTAACATTTTAATTAGAGTTTTGTCTTTGAGATGACTTTATTTTTGTCTGCCAGAATGCAGAGGATGAGTAAACCTGCTTTAGCTGACATCTGGCCCAATCCAGGCAGTATGAGAGTAGATCAGGAACTGAGAATGGGAGACAGCTCACGTCAGAGGGCTCTGTGTGTGACCATCCTGTTCTAATAGTGATGATCACCATTAACTTTAAATTCTTTTGGCTGTCATAGAATTATTAGTATTTAACATTTATTGTTGCTTGAATAAACAGCTGATTCCCACTTAAGAAACTGAAACTGGTTGCTGTTCATATTTCATACGAAAATCTATAAGTTTTTTTTTTAAACTCAAAATATTTTCCTACATTAATTCTAGAATTTATCCTAAAGCTTTCATGGAATTACATTACTGATGTATCCTTTAAGAAAAATATTTTCTTAGCACATTTTAGAGAAAACATCACTTCGGTATACCATGCATTTTGCATGTCGCATTAGTGACTCGCATACTTTCTGCAATTTCATCCCATTTTACTTCATTTCCCACAATCATTTGGTGTTGGAAAAGATTAGTATGTAGGGGGACAATGTCCAGCAACAACCTGAAGGTTGTTACTTTTGGGGGGAGGTTTCCAGCTAATGCTGCCTCATGTTCCTTAGGTTCCCCAATCTCCATGTGCCTCCTTATCTCCAATTCAGGAGATACAAATTTGCACACAAATGAAATGAGACCTCCTCTGCCTTCCTAGGAGAGACAATACCTGCTGGGTGGGGTGGTCACCTATGATTGCTGCTCTGATAGGACTGAAGCCAGCCAGTTATTCAGTGCCCAACATCTCTCTTCCTCACTGCCTTCACAGCAACGTCTGTATTAACCCATACAAAAATAATTTTCTCGCTAATTATCTTAGAATCCAAAGTCTACTGCTACTTGCCATGATCTTAAAGCCTCTTGCGAAATGTGACTTTTACTAACCAGCAGGCCCTTGCCTGCCAGCCCTTGCCTGACAGGGCTGCTCCTCAGGTATCCTGCCAGTTCACTAAGATTTTTTTTCCTTTATTCACATCATTAGTTCCAATCTTGATGTCCGTAAACCTATGGGGGAGCTATAACAGTTTACGTTGTCACATCTTTAATATTTGGTGTGCTCCTAATGTCCTCCAGCATTTTGGCAAATGGCTGCCTCCTCCATAGCTCCAGATGTAATTCATGCAGAGATAACATGGCTGGTCACTAAGGTTATTGTTCTTGGGTTTTGACCACTCTGGCAGTAGAGGGGAAGACCCAGTTTCCACTGCTGGAGTATTGAATGTTGTTATTGTTTCAAAGCAAAGCTGTTTCTGAAAAGCCAGTCTTTCACCTGTAGAGCTTCTCCATCCTGAGGTTGGAAGTGCGCTTCTCTGGAGCTCTGAAGAGAGCTGGGTGTGTTCAGCCTTGAGAAACGAAGTCTCGAGAGTCTTTATCACCATTTCCCAATATTTAGAGGGTAGCTACAAAGAAGACAGAGGCTTCCTTTTGACAAGTTACTCCTGGGGAGATTCTAGTTGGACACAAGAGGAAAATTTTTCACACAGAGAACAATCAGCCATTGGAATAATCTCCCCAGGGCAGTGGTGGGTTCCCCAACACTGGACACTGTTAAGATTCAGCTGGACAGGGACATCATGTCCAGGTCATGCTTTGCTTAGAAAGGTTGGAGCAGATGATCCTTGAGGTCCCTTCCAACCTAGGATTCTATGATTCTATGTTTCTAGTATGAACTTTGTCTGTATTGAGAAGTCTTCTGCAAATAATTGTGGTATGCTCTGCAAATAGAAATATGGTGTCAGGATCAGTAACAATTGGTCCTTTGCTTTATGCCTAATTATGTTATGTACCTTTAAGATATGTGGGTAAGTTAGAAATCCCTGGAAGGAAAAGGGGAGATCTATTTTGCACAGGAAGCAATTAAGCATGCTTAAACAGAGAAGCTTCCAGCGAGGGAAATACTGGCTCTTAAAAGAAGTTTCACTATGAAAAACTGATTTACTCTGCAAAAGGAACATTTAAAACTCAGTTATGTTCTTTCTGAAGCAAAATTTTGAAAAATAGTCTCAAATTATAAAGGAAAAATGTTATTGAAGCTGTTCTGATAATGTGATTTAATGAACTCAGTCACTACAAAGAGGAAGTACATTTCGACAGTGAGTTGAGCAATGGCCTGATGCAGTTTGCAGTGGTGGGATATTTGGTTTTGGCTTTTCAGTTTCATCATAAAGTCATAACTGCCTGCAGCCACAGGCCTGATGCCATGTGAATATGCTGGAGTCACTGGGAGTTTGGGACATACGTTCGGATCTAGTGCACTGATATCTGCACAAATTCTGCTTCTTATTAACTTGTAGTTTAAAGATACCGAACTTTTAAATAAACCAAAACTTACTACTAAGTGCAGTCCATACATTAGCTTTACAAACACCCAGTTTGAATAATTTTGCAGTCCCTTTGGTGCCAACATCTTTGTTTAACTAACACTCTATATTATTGCTTTCAAAAATGTACTTGTGAAAATGCCTTGTGTTGCTGTTGTAGCTTAAAAGTGCCATTATTTAACACTTTTCTGTGGCTGATTTTTCTCTTTATAATTTGCGCACATTTGCCTTCTAGTTGCAAATATTTCAGGATTGTAAACGCCACAGAGGATCCTAGCTACCACTAATGGCATGGAGCTGCACAGAGAGTGTACGTAAAAAGAGATGGCAGTGTTTGAGGACTGGTGACAGTTCATTTTTTAAGAAAACTTTATAATAAAACAATACCAAACCCTGGGGACTGTACTGTAGGGAAAAGCCAGTATGGAAATGGCCAGAGTAATGTAATAGTGGATCTCTCCCTTTCTTTCTTGTGATCTAGTGAAAATACTCTGAGGGGAAGTTTCCAGCAGGGATGGGTGACACCCACTACCCTATGAGTACTTATCAGAAAAGAGCAATTTGGGGTATGAATATTTGAGGGTAGTGCTTTGTGAGTCTTGTGAATTTTAATTTATGGCATAAACATGCCAGAATAAAAATCCACAGATTCATGTCTTCATGTTTTGAAAAATCTGGATGAAATATCAACAAGAAATATGATGGGTTTTAAAACTGTACTGCTTGTTATGAAATATGTTACTATTTTTTGGTGGTTATTTTCCTCACAATTATAGTGGAAACAAAAATAGATACATACTTCAATAATTTGGAATCCATAGATGCTTTTGGTTCTACCATCGTGAATACAATATAAATGGAACTCATTTTCTTTTTTTAGGTAGATACAGCTGCAGTTGCTTTTAGATATTCAAAGGCAGTAACCTCTGTGAATGACATTTAAAGAATATATCTAAAAATGCATACTGGAGTCTTGTAAACCAGTAACGAATTTCACATGTCATCTAACAGATGAAAATGCTGTATATGAAGCAACTGTAAAGCTTGCAATAGGAAACTGTTTTTTAAAGCTAAACAGCTGAGGGCAGCTGCTCTGATGTTATACTAGATATAAAGATTACAATTACTGCTGTGAAAAATCTTGTATTAATTGTAAAAGACCAGAACTTTTTCTTTTCTCCTTTTTTTTTCTTTTTTTTTTTATTTTTTTTTTTTTAAATATGCTCCTTCCTTTTGAGGAACAACAATCCCAGCTTTGAAAAGTAAGTATTTTATGTGAGGTAACCAAAATAACCCAAGCTGGATTTGTTCTGCTTGGTGCAACCTATTCAGTAAGGCTGAAGAGAGAAAATGTGCTTTTGGGTCTTGTGGAGGGGTGTTGATGCTGAGTTGTGAAGTCCAGGAGGGTTTATTCTTGCAGCTGATTACAGCAGAAGTATCTTTGAGCACTTTTTGTCCAGGTTACAAGGGCTCAGGGAGAAACCTTGCAGAGTTACTCCATTGGCTCTATGACAGCTGGGAAACTCACTCATCCTGAGGTTATTCCTTGTCAATCTTGTTCTGCTAGCTTCCGTGCCCCTTTATGTGGCTGCGACAGTACGAAGTGCCCAGATTGGAGAACTGGATTCACCATTTCAATGTCTTTGTTCTGCAAAATATGTACATAAGAATAGATAATGGATAAGATATGGAGACCTACATGCTTGAGTCCTAGTGTAAAGAGAAGAAAATTAATGGAAAAAATGAATTAAAGGTATTTTTACTTGCATAATTGCATTAATAAAACATTCTTTTATCCCAAGAAAATGGAGCATTAGCTACATTTTGAATGGAGGATGTTAAAAGAAGCGTGTTTTTTCCCTGCAGTCTGACAGGAAACAGCAAGTGATTGCAGAGCAGAAAACTGCTACAACAAACGCATTCCAGCCATTCCTTCACCCACCATTCTCCTGCCCAGAGTTAAGGGGAGGCACAGGAAGGGAAAGTACCAGGGAAGCTTACATCATGGCAGCGTTTGCAGTGAAAAGTCAACAAACGCAGTGTCAAATGTGTGCTTTGTGGTGTTCTGTAAAGCTTGGGATGTTTATCCTTTTTGTAAATTAGCCTCTGGAGCAGCCTTCAGGCCTAGAAGGGCTGCAGATGCTGGCTCCATACCAGGCAGAGGAAATTAATTCCTTGCTTCGTATGCAAACGTCTTTTTACTCTTGGTTAAGGCAATATAGGCAGAGGAGGCTAAAAATGCAGCTTGGGATAAGACAGCATCTTTTGTCCCTCGGTGGCTTTCCATGGAGAAGAATAGGATTCTGCAGAAATGTGGATTGGCCACAGAGCCAGGGAAGCAGGAAAGGTGCTCCCTGAGCCATGTAATTTAACCCAATGCTATATGAATGACCACCAGAGTCAATGGCTGCAGAAAGCTGAACTGAAAACCATCGCTTTGTGACAACCGCAGAGAATTGCTGTTCTAATGGATGCCAGTTTGGCTTTTCATGCTCTTTTTGGTAATTCTGCAAAGGCTCAGGTATTAACAAGTAACTTTATGGAGCCACAGCTTTCTGACATGCATTATAGGTGTGTCATCTGATTTTGTATCTGATTCTGACTTTTAATACTTAGGTACAAGTAGTGATGTCCAAATCAGGAATTCCAAACTGCAGCTTCTTCCCTTCGTCTGTCTCTCATCTTACTAAAAACTTACAATTTCCAGATTTGATGGTGAGGAGGGATCCCAGGGGCTGTTACAACACAGTATCTTTCACATAAATTTAAGTGGATTAATGAAAAGATGTTATATGCTAACTTTTTTAATAGTGCGTGTAGATATGGCTCAGTGTAGATATTTGCCTTTTATCAATGACGGGGGTAGGAGATGCTTAATGTACATTTATTTACCTACTCTTACATTTTTTCAGAATTTCTAGAGATCAGTTTGAAGTTTTCCATTTTTATCTGGCAAGGTATATATGTGCTTATGGATTAAATGAATTAGCTTGATGTGGAATTTAATAATGTCTTAGTTTTCATCTATGTTTTTAAGCATTCTTCCTTAGTGTTATCTTAAAAAACTTATTTTGGCTTTATTTTTCTTTTCAAGTTACAGTCTTCCTTAAAGTGTTGCTCCTTGTCTCAGCTGACCTGTACCTGAACAGAACGATGCTATGCTGGGTGACTACTCCTGTTGTCATCTGTGAGGAAAGTTTAAACATTTTAATATGTGGCATCATTCCCACAGCTGTCATTGCTGTCTGCAAGTTTATTCTCAGCACAGTGTGAGGCTTTCAGCCGTGCAGAAGGGCAACACTCTCACTTAAGTTGCTAAGACATGAGTTTTAAATTCAGTTTTCTCTTGAGCATAATAGAACTTGTTACCAGGTCTTCTTACCTCCTCAAATTTAAGATTGGCATTCACTGCTGAGTGAATTCTGGGCCAGTCTTCTTACAGTCTTGCATGAATATGCTTTATTATAACTCTGAAAAGATCTGCTTAGAAAATTGTTGCATGTTGATTATGAACTATTGAAGGCCAGTCATCTAAAAATGTAAATGTTTTTTCTTAACACAGAAAGCTTGTGTTACCACATAGAGTAATCTAATTCTGAGGGACAGAGAAGAATGCTGCTTTGTCACTCAAAAACAGAGTACTTCCTTATGTATCCTTGCACACTTACCACAATCTGGTTGCTCGTACCTTCTGTAAACAGGACATGGCTCCAGTTATTTATCTATGGTTTGAGCACACAAATGTATGTGTACAAGCAGCCATGTGCTTGCACATGTATATATACAGGACATCAATATGAACGATCTTCCAAACTTACACTGATGCATACAGTTACAGAATGCATTTGGGAAGGTAACTTGTTGTCAAGAATACTGTTGGAAACTGGGAATTATCTGAAAATATCATCTGGGATATCAGAAACTTGTGGCTCCACAGACATCAAAAAATTTGGTCAAGAAGTAACCCACTTAAGAAAAATATGAAAATAATTGGCAGCAGAACAAACAACAATGCACTGAATAAAGAATAGGAAAGAGGAAGTAAATGGCAGTGAATACCAGATGATAACATTTGTAGGGAAAGCCAGAGGGATCAGTGTCATGTTGTGAGTTCCCAGGTTTCATGGCTGTGGTGGCAGCAGCTGCAGTTCTGGACTTCCCGGACTGTGTGCTCCAGCTTCCCACACCGGTCCCGTTCTTTCGTGTTCTGTTCTTCAGCTCTTTAAATCAGGGCTCAAATCTCTCTTCATCGTTTGAAGTACACTGCATTTACTTAAGCTCATTCTCTCCAAACCTCCTGTGATGGTTCCTGCTCTGCATCTTGGGCCAGCTATGTACACATGCTTGCAGGCTCTAAAATGTCAGAACCTGCTGGTAGGATATTTCACTTTGAACTGCAGAGAAGGGAGAAATATTTGATAAGTAGATAGGTATTTGAAGCAGTATTTGAAGCAAAAAAGAGATGTATAGTTGTTGATGCAGAAATTTCAGAAAAAAATTCAGTAAGACACCTATGAAAATATTGCATGAGAGAGAAGTAAGGCTCAGGTAGCTAAAGGTTTCATTGTCTGAAATAAACTTGAGCTGAGGTTTTCTGAGCTTGTGTATCAGACACTATCTGCTCATAGTAGGGCTTTTCAGCCTAGCTTTTACGTATGAAAAGTTCCAAGAGCAGAAGGTGGAAATTAGTGGACGTATAAAACCGGTTCTTCCAGCCTTAGACTGCTATGAAACAAGTATCAGACCGTGGCAGGTTCAAAAAAGGGTTACTTTTTTATTCCAAGGAAAGGTAATTTCATTGAAGTTATTTTTTCCCCACCAGGCAGGAGTTCTCCATTTTCAAGGCATCCCAGCCACCATGGAAGGTACCATGGGTGCCTTCAGTCTCCATAAAGTTAATGCAAAATATAGATGCCTGACTGATGCAAATGCTTCCATCTGGGTGGAACAGCTGGAGGAACGAGCAGAACAGGACCTGTTCCTTGCAGACTCTGACCTGCATTTCTTATATAGTTCCTGCTTTGCTTCTCTACAAAGATCCCTTGCCAGTTCCAAGTTGGTCTCCTTGCTAATTCCCAAGTTAAATATTTGTTCCTGAACGGTTGCAGAACTAACAAGTTTCCTGGATCCTTTCCATCTCATGTTTGAAGCTGACATCACCATCTTCTTCAGTGAATTACTCCTCCTCAGAGGCTGACCTCCGACACCAGATTGAGTGCTATTTTTTAGCATTTAAGAACACTGTCTTGTATTTCTGGAAGGATGCACACAGGCGGAAGATTTCTTAGATTTCAGAGATTCCTCAGTCATTTGCCATTTGTTGTCCTTTAAAATTTTAAGAAAAACGTTTTGTGTGTGCTGGACGCACATAATTTTTAAACTGATTCTGACTTGCAGATTCTGCTGTATCTGGAATCTCTGTTTCTTGTCCCAGAGATTTGTGAGCTGTTTGGCTGTGTATTTTTTTTTTTGTTCCCCTCCCCCCGCTTTTTAGTCTTCAAACAAATCTGGTGAAGGTTGCATTCCTTTCATTCCATATTTGTGGAATAAGGGGCTGATCTTATTTATGATTTGCTTTTATGGTAACTCCTATATCCTACTAAAACCAAAGTAACATTTTCTTTCCATTGCTTAGAATTGCACAAGTTATTTTTATTGCTTGATTGATTGCTCAGGAAAAATAAGTAACCAGTTCCTAAAAGGGCAGAAAGGACTAATGCTTGCATTTGCTAGAGTAAATTTAAGGCTTTTTTTTTTTTTTTTTTTCTTATTATTAAATCCTACTGTCATCCTAGTTCAGGGATGGGCTTGAGAGGTGGGCCTGTGCAAACTTCATGGAGTTCAACATGGCCAAGTGCAAGGTCCTGCACCTGGGTCAGGACAATGCCGAGGCTGGGTGGAGACTGGATTGAGCAGCCTGAGGAGAAGAACTTGGGGGTGTTGGTTGATGAGAAGCACAACATGAGCCATTAGTGTGCACTTGCAGCCGAGAAAACCAACTGTGTCCTGGGCTGCATCACCAGCAGCATGACCAGCAGGTTGAGAGTGGTGATCCTGCCCCTCTGCTCTGCTCTTGTGAGACCTCACCTGCAGTACTGTGTCCAGCTCTGGGACACAACATAAGAAGGACGTGGACCTGTTGGAGCAAGTCCAGAGGATGCCATGAAGATGCTCTGAGGGCTGGAGCACCTCTCCTATGGAGACAGGCTGAGAGAGCTGGGCTTGTTCAGCCTGGAGAAGGCTCTGAGAAGATGTTAGAGCAGCCTTCTGTTGCCTAAAGGGGCTGACAAGAAAGCTGGACAGAGGCTTTTTGTAAAAGCAGGTAGCACTAGGACATGGGGAAATGGTTTTAAACTGAAAGAGGGGAGATTTAGATTAGATGTTAGATGAAAGTTCTTTCCTGTAAGGGTGGTGAGGCACTGGCACAGGCTGCCCAGAGAAGCTGTGGCTGCCTCATCCGTGGCAGTGTTGATGAAGGCCAGGTTGGACGGGGCTTTGAGCAACCCGGTCTAGAGGAATGTGTCCCTGCCTGTGGCAGGGGGATTGGAACTGGGTGATGTTTAAGGTCCCTTCCAACCCAAACCATTCTGTAATTCTGATTCTATCATATCTTCCATTGAGAAGATTGCCAAGTGTTTATTACAGAACGTGATTTCTTCTTTCTTCACCATCGGCATTTGTGTAGTACAGACATGTAGAAATTAATAACAGTCAATAACAGTGAGAAAATCTTCCAAGAGAAGCAGTTGGAGGACAGGCTGATCTAGTGGTTGGTATCTAGGCTGGGAATCTAATTTGCTGATCAACTTTTCAGTGACTCAGCTTCCCTATTTTGAAGTGGAGTTAACAATAAGATATTAAAACTAGATGATATTTATGTGAAATCAAGTTACATTGTTGAAGGTATATAAAAAAATACTCATATCCTGCTTTAAATATAGGTGGGTTTTTTCCCTCACTTTGAATAACTTCTGAGTCCATAAGAATGTGATTGACTTAAATGAAATTGCTCAAGGATAAGATAGTAGTGCTTAGAGAAAATAAAAATGGCAGAATATGCTGATTGAAGTAAAACAGTGAAACTAGTCAATTCAAGATGCTCTCAGGAGCACAAAATCATCAGCAATTACCTTTTTTGTATAATGGGCAGCTAGAGATCTGACAAACTGACATTTCAGTGTTTGCCCAGGTGTTTCTACTGAATCACCAGGAGAGGGGAGGCAACGAGGTGTTTTCTTGTAACATTTAAAAGTTTCATGTGTAGAAGCATTAGTTAGAGATGAAAAGTCTTTAATTCATTTTAAATGGAAGAAACTCTTTGGTAGTGGTTAAATAAATAAATACTGCTTGAATCAATGGAATCATGCGAACAGAAGCATCTTGTCGTATGAGGATTACTTAGGTTTGCCACTGGTACAGAGGTGTTCAAATTACCTGTTCCTGTAGTAACTCTTGTTTTACAGCAAATACTAGAAATTAATTCTTTAGACTATAAAGGTTTAGAAATATATAACTGGACAATAAACAAGGTTATCACACTGTCGAAAAGTCATTGTTTTGCTGAATGTGTTTTAGCGTCTGAAGGAGGATGTACAGAAGTCCACATAGTAAAGGATGCTTGGTAGTTTGGATCACATAGGAAACCAGTAGTGAAACACCTAGTTTTGAATTCCAGAGTTGGTTTTGGGGGTCATCTTGATGCAATAATGGAGTGTTCATGCCTGTATGAACCTAATAATTATTTACAGTAATTTAATACAACATGTATACCACCTGTAACAAGTAGAACCTTCCAAATGCATTCTGTTAACAGGGCAGTGGTGAAGAAGTCTGACCAGGAAAGGAATTCTGCCTGCCAGACAAAGACCTGATAGCATTTGTGGTGAAATAAACTGCTCTTTTTGGAGACTGGAGGAAAATCCTTTCAGTACAGCTGGTGAGTTTTTGTTTTTACAGTCAAAACAGATGTACTGACTAGGGAAGCCATTGATAATGGTTTTCTTTAACCCATGCTTGAGTCATTACCTGTTAGATTCTGTTAAGTTAACAATAAACTGTTTGCTGTTTAAAGATGCTGATTGCAGACCAGCTTTCCAAGGAAAAAGTTACATAGTGTTAAAGCTTTGCCTAAATGAAAGCTTGCCCAAAACGATCATAAAAAATCAAACCATTCCCTCCCCCATCTACTTTGTGGCCATTAAAACTTGGAGAAAACTTAGAAAGGGCACATGACCACTTCTTTATAGTTCTAAGTGAGTCCTACAAATTTGTGCCAGTTAAATGTACAGAGAATGGAGGTCTTTGTGGCTGTTAGGCGTGTTCATTCTTCTTGAAGCACTGGCTGTAAATCCAGTTTTATAGATTAAAGACTTCTAGCATAATGTAGGCACCTGCCAGTTTATGGAAGTCTAAAAATGTCTCTCTGGCTATAACATGTTTTTTAGCAACTTGGAGCATATGTATGTTTTTAGATACCTTTTAGCTTTTTTTTTTTCCCCAGGACTTGTCTGTCGCCTCAGCTTGTTGTGCTAGCTGTAATACAAATAATAAAGTACATGCTGTTCATTGGCTGGCTTATTAATATGCAGTGACAGCTTGCCATTAGCAGTTAATAATATAATATCTTTTCACTCTGCAGAAAGAAGTCAAAAGGCAGCACTATTGCCACACTGAGGAGCTAACAAGATGGGCTTTTTTACTGTTAGTGAGCTGGATGTGATTACAGGAGAGGGAGAGATTTGATATTCATAGAATCATAGAATGGTTGGGTTGGAAGGGACCTTAAAGGTCATCTACTTCCAACCCCCACTGTGATGGGCAGGGGCACCTTCCACCGGCCCAGGTTGCTCAAAGCCCCGTCCAACCTGGCCTTGATCACGGTCAGAGATGGGGCAGCCACAGCTTCTCTGGGCAACCTGTTCCAATACTGACTGTAAAAGAAAGGAGGAGCCCTGTTTTGTCAAGAACTAAACAAGAAGTAGACTTTATGGTGCCAGGGTAAAGCCAGCTCTCCTACGCTGAGTGCTACAGGATTTGCTATTACCAGTGTAGATGGCTGCTTGTCTTGATTTTGTCCAGGAACTCAAACTTGGTCAAAAGCCTTTATGTGGACTACCAGATGCAGTTCTTACTTCAGGACACGTCTGCGTGAACACAGCAGTGTCGCTGAGAATTATCATCTTATTAATGGCAAATTTTCTCATGGAAGATATTGTGGAGCTTGAGGTGAATGAAGTACATTGCTAGATAAAATCCTCCAGGGTGGAAGACTTGCACCTGAATCTCCTGTTCTTGCCTTGTGACTGCAAAGGAAAGCAGCACAGGTTTTAGTGCTGAGACAAGAGCAGAAGTTGTTCCTTGCACCCTCTCACCTCTTTGTCGTGGCTCCATCATGAAACTAAAAAAGTGTCTGGATGCTTTTGGTCCTTTTCAGGATAAGGTCAAACTTGTGAGTTTCTCTGAAACAAATGGAGTAAGAACTGATTATGGATTTAGGAATCTTAGCACTCTACACTTAAGTCTGATGCCCACAGCAGGAGCACTGGTTTGGGTATCTCTGGTTTCCTTTCCACACTCCACATACATCCCTCCACTCCGTAACGGCACTGAGACTTTCATCCTTTCATTAAATATCGTTGAAACCGGACAATGGTTCAAAAATTATTGGTGGAATGGGAGAACAGGGTCATAGGCAGACTGGCAACTAACGTGTTTATATAAGCCTTGTTTTCTTAGGAAACCATGCTAAAAAGCCATCACTATGTTGATATAACCTTTGATGGTGTTTGGATGGCGTTAGCTCATACTTTATCTGCTGATTCATTCGACAGTGTGTTTAACTTTGTTGAAGAGAATTATAGCAGAGTTTACAGATAACATAAAGCTCTTCATTTGAAACTTGGAGATAGGAGGGAAGAAACAGGAAGGAAATTGAGCTCTTGTAGGTCAATCTTTTGGTTACATTGGCATTAAATCAATAACAGGAGGAGAAAAATTGTGCAACAAGAATCTGGGTCTTTTTTTACTGGCTTTCCATTTTCTATTTAAGGGAACCCAAAATGACCTCGCTTCCTGGACTGAAAACAGTAGTAACATATCCTTAATCACAGTCGTTCTTTTGCTTTTTAAACTAGCCTCTGCAACATGTCTATGACATTTTTTAACAGATGCCATAGCCCACACTGCAATCTGAAAGGTGGTGGGACCTGGCACTCCATCCTGTGACACATGAAGCACCAGGTGATGTTAATAAAATTAGTGATGATGTTAGGGCTTTCCTCTTCTGCCCCCAGTAAACCAACATTTGGTGCTTTTTCATATTTCCCCTCACCCTAGAGAAGAGCTTTGTGTAAATATTGTCACTTATTATTTTTTTCCCAACACTGCCTCCAGGAAGAATAAGGCAGTAATGGTCAGCATGAGAGAGTTTAAGCAGAGATATCAGCAGTCCAACTGTTACAATTTTCTTCTTTGCTTTTCTCTTGCACTAAATTTAATCTGTCCCCCAGACAGCTTAGAATCTACTTTTCTGTTCTGTTTTCTTGCAAGTGGTACTGTGACTGGTTCTTACCTATGTCGAGCTTGTATTTCTGCAGGAACAAAATTACCAGGCATGAGTTGATATACTTGACTATCATTAAAATTGGTAGAAGGGTCCCCAGTGATTTCAGTAGAACCTCGTCAAGGGAAGGATCACTACGAATTGCTAAATAATTTTTTTATTTGGAAGAAAAGAAGTATGAGGATGTATTAGCAAAGCACAGGCTGTTAGAGGAAGACTGGCTGCCCAGCTGGTTGAATACAGTGTATATTTCTGAAATATGTCATTTGAGGGGCAAAAAACTTAATCTCACCTAATAAAAATGTGCAACAGAGCAGGGCCACTGACTGCATTTCATATGAAAGAATACAAAACCTCACACCTATGCTATTGCTAAATGAAGTTTTTAAAAAGAAGTGAGGATGTGCAGGCAAGAAGAGATGTTCTTTTGTCATTTAACCACTTACTGAGACAGGTAGTTGTCAGAGAGGCTCCAGAGACCCTGAAAAGCTGCTGAGGAAGAACTTACAAAAAAAAGGAGATGGAGAAGGAGAACTTAGAATGATAGAATCCCAGTTTGGAAGGGACCTCAAGGATCATCTGCTCCAACCTTTCTTGGTCAAGCATAACCTAGACTAGATGTCCCAGCACCCAGTCAAACTGAATCTTTAAAAGTTTCCAGTGTTGGGGAGTCCACCACTTCCCTGGGGAAATTATTCCAACGGCTGATTGTTCTCAGTGTGAAAAATTTTCCTCTTGTGTCCTACTGGAATCTCCCCAGTAGAAACTTGTACCCATTAGCCCGTTTCCATGTGACTCCTTGTCAAAAGAGATTATCTTCTTTGTAGCCACTGTTTAAATAGTGGAACATGGGGCTAAGGTGTCTCCTGAGCCTTTTTTTCCTCAAGGCTGAACAAGCCCAGCTCTCTCAGCCTTTCCTCACACGGCTTCCCAGTTCTTGGATCATCTTTGTGGCCCTTCACTGGACCCTCTCCAGCCGATCCACATCTTTTTTTGTATAATGAGGACCAAAACTGACCACAGTATTTCAGATATATTCCATCTTGCATTCACACACTTGACAAGGTTGAAAGAACATAAAGCTCTTGTTTGATGCCTCCTGTGTTTAGGAGAAATGGCAGTTGTAAATTCTTTTGAATAAGCAAGTCTGCATCTAGTCTACCAATTCCTTCAACAGTCTTTTATCTTGCAGGGCTTTGAAAACTGGACATCTAATTTTCAGTGTCTGGCTTTGGTCAAAACCAGCACAGTTCTGTACAATACCTAATGGTTTCCTAAATAGCTCAATACTTCTAATCTTTTTTGATCAGCATGAACAGTGTGAAGGGCTTTCCCTGTGCCCTTTGCTCATTTTTATATAGTATTGAGATGACATGCTTCCTATTTTTTTCCTCCACTGCCCAAGCAGTGCCTTTTACCATGGTTCTCTCATTGGCTGCTTGCTGTAAGGAGCCTTTTTTGCTGCTTCTTGTTCTGAATGTCTCTGAAGTGAAAATTTAAGTAACTTATTTACCAGTTTAATCAACTTCCACAGCCTATAAAACACTGTGTGGTGGCATCAGCTCTCTGTCACCTGGATTTTTCAAAATGTCATTTCTCAGAACTAAGATCTATTCCATTTCACATCCCTTTTCTCCTGTCTGCTGGGTGACTGTGGCCTGCTGAATGATGTAGAAAAGAGTTAAGATTCATTGCTGTATTTTTTCCCGTATGTACAAATAATATACACATAGGCATGGGATTATTTATTCATAGGTGTAAGGAAATCATCTAAATATTTCAAACAAAAATAACATTAAAAATGCGTGAAAGGGGATTACACTATTTAGTCCTATCTTACAAATATCGCTCTAGTTTTTTTTCCTCTGAACTTTTTGGAAGAATTCTGTTTCTAAATTGAATCACCTATAAATATAGAGGATAATTGCATATTAAATTGAAACAATTAAATTATAACCATTTTTTGTAACCCCTGACAGTGATTGAATATTTGGCACTTTTGTGAATATTGCAAAATCTGGAATAACTGAGGAAGTTTATAAATTCTTTGTGATATTCCTGATTATCCGAGAGGACTTTAAAGACTCTGCAGCAGTGAATTTACTTGAATCTGGATCTCTCTAGTGCCATATCAGAACTGCTGAGTCATGTTTGCATCAGTCAGGGCAAATCATGAAGTAAGATTTTTGAGTCTTTTGCCTTTTAACTGATCATAATTTGTTGCTAACTTTCTGTATGCACCACCAGCAGAAAAAGATTTCAAGAAAGAATGTGAGTAAAGCCTGTACCAAGTTCTGAGATCGACTCTGTTCAGTACTGTAGTATAAGTGATACCCAAGAGCACCTTTTTTAATTCGTTCTATTTTGCAGTTTGGAAGTAAAGCCATTTGAAGGAAAAATGACTCAAATAGTCTACCATATACTGTTATTCACATCAGTTAGGCACAGCTGGGAGATTCTGCTCAGGAAGAATAACACAGATTCAAATACCTATTTCAGTTAGAGGTCTGTTTGGGTCTAAGAAGGAAGGAAGAGCTTTCCTTCTGCTTGTATAGAAGGAGCTACAGCATATCCAGCTGAAAATACTACATTGCAATGTTTTCATTACTTTAAGTAGCAGGGATAGACTTGTTTCTTTTAACTGAGAGTTATACGGATGCATGTAATGAGGGTTACAGATATTTTTTAGATCAGGAGATTCTTAAGATCTACACAGAAAGATGATGATGCTTCAAACTCTTGTACAGAACAAAAGGCTGGATAAGAGCTACTAGAGAGTTTTGATAGAGAATGTCTTCATACTAGGGATTCTGCAGAGATGATAGCAAATGGGGACAACAGAAAAAAATTAAATCAGAATAAGGATTTAAAAGAAAAAGGTGTCAGCCAGCTATTACATTTGATCTTGTCTGAGTATTTATTCTATCTGAGTTCTTATCTTCTGCGTGCATGTGTAAGGATAGTAACGGGGAAATGCAGGCAGAAGCCCTGTTTTTCCTTCTGGCTATAGGCAAGTTTGGCCATGGACTAGAGAATGGGAAGTAGATTGGTAAATGCTGATTGCAGCACTAACAGGGGAGTTCTTCTGTTAGCTGGGGGAAGGAAGTTCTTCAGCCCACGGCTTCTGGATCTCAGCAATGCTCCTTTGTTTCCCGCTGAGGAATTTGCTGGTTGTACCACAGACAGAATTTCTCAGATAAAATTTGCAGCTTCTGTGGGTGGAGAAGAATGTTTCAAAGGGCTAAACTGAGCCGCGTTCTGGCTTGTGACTCTGAAAGGAAGGGGGGTGCTTCAGGCTACTACATCTATAATGGTCTATGACTGTTGTCTTGTAAGAACCAGCCATCATGGAGCTTATTGGTACTCCTTTGCCAGATTTTCTTGAGATTGTATTCATTTACGGTTTCTGCTTCTAATGATCTCACATTTTTACATAATAGATCATATTTGCTAATTGTTAGATTGTTGGATTTGCCTAAGCAACCTTTATGGTTTTGATAGGTCCTTGATTTTATTCTGCCTTTGAAGCTGAATCAGTGCTAATGGTGTTGCATTATATTCTCCAAAGCGTGGAAAGCTTTCAGCCCATTCTGATACTGTCCATGTTAGAGTAGAGCGCTCTCCATTGTGCTTTTGTGATCACTAGAGTGGCTGACACAATTTCTTCTGGTGGTAACATGCCTTGAGGCATAATCCAGCTAGAACTGACACCACTGGCAAGTTTTATGAAGGGATCAGAGCCTTGTTTAGTTATGTCAGCTGGAGACGATGATAGCTGTCCATTCTTCAAAAGCCATGTTTTGAAAGCTCAAGGTCTGCTAGACCTTGAGCTGTTGGCTGTAAACTCCTACAGAAGCATCCAAAAGCCTGCTTCTCCCATCTGCTTTTGCGAAGGTAAATGTGACAATTCACTCTGGGTACAAACCTGACTTCCTTCATTAGCTTTAGATTCGTCTAATGCGACTGATTTTTCTTGGAGCTACATGTAGGAGCCACATAGATTATAAAGCTAGTTCAGATAGCCCAGCCAGGTGGTTAAAGACAGCTTCTTGCGGCGAGCTTACTGCACCTGTGGCCTACAGGTTTTTCTACTTGTTGGCATGTAATATGATGCAAGATACTATTTGTTCATGTTAAATCCCAAGTGATTCAGGGCTGAGTTCCTGAATGCTTACTTCCTTCTTGGTTTGTTGTGCTTTTTTGTTGTTTATTTTATGTTACCACAGGAATGATCAATAGAAGCCTTGAACTGAAGCCAATAGGACTTGTAGGAGCCAGTCTGGAATTGCTTCCTACTACTGTGTGCCAGAATCATGAATTCCTGACATTCCTGCCACCTGAAAAGGTTCAGTGGGCACTTCTGGAAGGAATTGGTTCGGAGTTGATTAATTGTATTTAATTACATTGTGGTGATCTAGTATGCCTGCTATTCCCAATCGAATCCTGTGACTTTAAGAAGGCTGATGACACCAAATGGCTTGCATTCCTTGGAACTCTCAGGGTGCTAAAATCTTCCTGAGCAAGAAACCCTTTAGGAGCTTTACAAAAATATCCACCCTACTGAATTAGTCCGCAATGCAAAATTTTACTTTTGGTATGCCTTTTAATTAAATTTAATTGTTGCCTACTCTCGAAAAGTACTATTTTTTTTTTTTTTTTAAAGTCAGACTGTAACAGGTCAGTCACTATTTTTAGTAAGATTCAAATAATGGGGTAATACCATGTGTCATTACAGAAGACATGAGTAGAACGCTTCTTTCATCAGTGCACTATTGCTAGGCATGAAATGCTCTGTTTAGGATTTTAAGAGCCAAATGTAAATGTGCTTAATGAGACACAAGAGGACGGGTCTGTGGCTGAGGAGAAATGGCTTTTAGCAACAGATGCAGACAAAAGTATTGGATTTCAGTCTACAAAAAGTCAAAGACAAAAAGAAAAAGAGACTGTAGTCCCAAATGGAGGAAGGAGGTGTCAGAATTTAGAAGGCTAAACAGCTGTAGCCTGTTTATGTATTTTAATCCCCTGTTAGAGGTTTGGAAATAAAACAAAAAACCAAGAGCATATTAAATCCTTTTTAAATAAGATCTGCAGTTGACCAAGACAAATTACAAAAAGAAATACAGAATTTATCCATAGTTTTAGATCTATATGAAATGCATCTAAAATAAATGGAAATATTATTCTGATTGGGTATTGTAGGAAAACACTCAAAATTGCAGAATGGAAACAAAATCATTCAGTTATCTCGTGGTATAGGAAATTTGGTGAGTGTTTGAAACCTGCCATTCCAAAGCTTCTAAATTATATCCAAGAATATTCCTGCTATGGACAAGTGTTTCAATACTGATCTGGCTAGTTTAGTAAGCATTTTTTCTCAAAGTGTTGAAAGGTGGCATGTTTTCAATTTTAACAATGATAGTACTTGGTACTGGCAAAAAAGGAAGCAAAAAGCAATTATGAAATATTTTTATTGGTTTCAGCAACAGCTCTACAGTTCAGATCATTTAAGTTGCCTACCTCAGGGTTTGAGTGTAAAACTCATACCCATCTTAACATTTTAAATACTTTTAAAAAGGTACTAACTTGCTGGCCTAGATCTTGAAGGCAGCGTAACTGAATAAATGTTTGATAAGTACCTTCATTTTTCTGTCTGTGAAAAACTGAAGATTACAAGGCAAAAATCTTCTTTCTTATATACCAGCTAAGTGTCTTCCACTCCATGGGCAGCAGGTGAATGATGAACGAGCTGAGCTGACTCTCCTTGCAGCACCATTCATAGAAGCTCCTTGTTAGGTGGGTGACATTTGTTCTAAAAGGTATAGTCTTGTGTCAGACAGAGAAACAGTGAGGGGAGTCGACCATGGCTTAGGATGGCTCTCGCCAGGCTCGCAGATGTGGTAGGTCTCCTCCAGATGATTGTCACTCATTTGCTTCAAACTCTGCAAACCTCTGCCAGGACCAGTGCTTGAGTGAGAATTGGGAAATCAGACTGGAACAATATTTCATCCAAATGCACACACGGAGTACTTTAATTGTAACAAAAACCTAGTTCCCTAATTGGTTTTGCACAGAAAAAATACAATTCTGAAAAGCCTCTGACTGTTGTTTTTCTAACAAGTTAAACAGATGGATTGGAAATAGTATTTACTGTTTATTTCCTCAACATATCAATATGTGAAGAGCCAGTATAAATTACGGTTTGACTGCAAACAAACCAACCCACGCCAAAGCAATAGAGTAAACATTGTTGTATTTTGTTTCAAGTCGTTACGGGAATTTAGATGGCTGATGTTTCTGTTTTCACTGGCTATCTCTTACTAGCTGAATTTTAAGCCCTGTAATAGAAAATAAATTATGGTTTAAGAGATTTTGTAGGAAATTGCTCTAGTAGTTGTTCCGCAGAACATCAGAAGTTAGTAACTTCAGAAGATATAGGCTTTAGCAATAGAAGTAAGATTTCTACCTATTTCAGAACTGTTATATTTTTTCGCATAAGAAGAATAAGAGTAAAGCCATCACCAGATACTCTCTAAAGGTGTGGTTTATATTACATCACTCTGTTCCTTCCTCTTCTCCTTGGCTGCATGCTTGTGCTTTTTGTTTTTTCTGTACTGACTTCTTGACCTTTCAGGGAGCCAGCTAAGAGCCCTAAACCAGTAGAAAATCAACATTACCAAAAAAGTGGATGGTTTCTGCCAGGTTATTTCCCCCAGCTGGCTCATCTTGAAAGCAGAGCAGTTCTGGCACACAAGCACCAGTACGAGGAAGAGGATGGGAATGCATGGCTGGGGAGTTTGTGCATGCGGAGGGATGAAGTAGCACCTTTTGGCAGAAAGATGAAGTAGCACCTTTTGGCAGAAGTGAGCTACTAAATTGGCTTAATTGAATTGTGTTCTCAGATTGCATACCAAAACTCAAAAAGTGGTGCATGGCATGTTCGTAACATCTTAGCCTGTATGTTATTAATTTAACATGTAGTAGAGCAAATTAGTTAAGATGTCAGAGTTCTTGACCAATCTGGCTGACTAGCCATGTGCTTCCAGCTGTAGTTTTCCAAACAGCATATTGTGGAAATTGAGAACAGATGAAACAAGGGAATGTAAAACCAGTGAATTGAATATACTCCCCAAATTATTCACTTATTTCAACAAACAAGAATGACATTGATGTAATATATGACTGGTTTCAATGCTAAAAGCAAATCAAGAGCTGGAATGTACTTACGTGGCTAGACAGTAAATATCTTTGAGTCCTTATAATCCATTAAATTGCAAGAGTATGTCTGCTTGTCTAAATGGAAGGAAGCCTCTCTTCTCTCTGTCATTTACTCCTCTGCTTCCTGGTTCTTTAGCCTTTTTCGGGTTTTGTTTTTTTTTTTTTTGAATAGGCTTCTTTTGTATGTGTGAAACTACTGCTACTCCCACTTAAGTTTTCTCCTGAAAGCTGGCTTAAAATGATGTGCAAATTTGCGTACCGATAGATGAAGTTTTTCCACTGCAAGTTGCAACATTCTGGTATCAGAGGATGGCCTGATGCAGAAGACAGGATTGGATGGTGTGAAGCTGAGCCACCTCACTGTGCTCTTTGTTGATGCTATTTGTTCTCCTTTTGACCCCAGATTGTGATGTTTGCTTTCATCTCATTGCCCAGTGTTGCAGACAAATGCCACAGAACTGACTGGTTTGCAAAGTGGCCTTGTGCTACTACATCAAATATTCTGACTGTACACAATCTGCCCAAAATTTTATGGTTAGTTAGACCTAGTGTTTTGTCAGGTTAATATCTTTAAGGCTGATGAATGTTGGTTCTGCTGAGGCCTGGGAGATAAATCTTTCTCTAATGCTTTAGTCCTGGCAGGGGTCTTTGGAAGTCTGCCCTAAGCCACAAAGCAGACATGGCTCAGAGTACCTGAGTGTCTCAGCAATGTGTGCTTTGGGACTCACAATCAGGATGCAGAAAGGGAGTGGAGGTGTCACAGTGTCTATTTTTTCCAGTTTATCTGTCTGTGTTAAACTGATAGGAAATGGCATCATCACACAGGGTGCTCTGGAAACATATTTTTGTTTACAGGTGGAGATGCTGAACATGCAGAGAAGAGTATGAATGTCTAGTCTTGCTCTTAGCAATCCACATCATGGTGTTAGTTCCAATGTGCTGGCCCTCTCATTAGCTTCCGATAGCCATCATGTAAATCAAAATGCAAGAAAAGTGTATCTTTCCTTTTTCTCCAGTCTTTCACAAAATCCAAGTTTAAAAATTATTGCTCTGAAATCTATGATGTATGATACTTTCTACCAGGTGACACATTACAAAATTTCTTGGGATTCAGAACGTCTTTGTCCTAGGCGAATAATGTTTCTAGAAAGCTTATCAACTGGCTGATGAAAATCACTGCAAGACAGTTCTCCCACTCACTTTTCAGACTGGCTGTAGAGCACACAGGATGTGTACCTTAGTGACCTTATGGCACTCAGCATTGCTAGAGTGCTCTCCTGATTCTCTCTCAATAATAGCTGTTCTTCAGGACTGAAATGCATTTACCTTAGCCTGATCTGACAAACATAACAGATAATCAAAGTTTTTGCAAAATCCCAAACAAATGTACACAGCTGTGGAAGGTTGTAATGACAGAGATGACAGAAGAGAAACCCTCTACATTTCTTCTATGTTTCCAAACCTGTCAAATCCCCAAAGTTGTCCCTTATAAATCTGGTTCACTAGCTGTCTGCGGTTATTTATTGTCTGAATGGTAATTGAGTCCTAGCAGCTGTCCGGTGTTGCAGTTCTCCGGCAGGAGAGGCACGCTGAATGCCATGGTGTGCTAGCTGGAGTGAGGTTTAGTATAAGCATCTCTGAGCTCCTAGCATATGTAATTCTTTTCCTTTAGGAAAATGTAGTTTAGATGCTTGTTTTGCTGGGCTCTTGGCTGCCCTCAGTTTTTCGAGCCACTAAAACCTCTTTGGCAGGCCACATGCAATCACCTCTCATGCTTGATTGAAATATTAGCAAGTTATTAATCCAAATAGCAAATTACTTAGTGGGGCAACAGCCAAATCTCAAGTCTGAAGACTTTTTACACTGTTAGTGTTATAATTTCACATAAATAACATAAATTGGCACGCATTCTTTATGAAAAATTAAATAGGAGATACTGTGTACTGTTTATTACAGACCAGAAATTATAATTAGTCACTTGGGTGGTTAGCAGTGTTATGAGTTGACTGACCCCTAAACCCATCTTTTTGAAAGTAAACACATGCCTTATGCATAAATGCCAAGGCAACACACTAATAATTTATATTAGTGAAATTGTGTAAACTTATAACTTCAAAATGGGCTACCTAGTGTTTACTTTTGAGTCTGTAGGAATTTAGACATATTTGAAGTTAAATATCTTTCTTCTAAATAGTTTTTAAAGTAGCTCCATAGTAGAACTGTTCTAATTTTCCTCTGACTGAACTCCTAACACCTATAAGACCTCAAGGCTGTGTAGCTGCTATTTTCAGAGGTGCTGAGTGCATACAGCTGCTGTTGACTTCCCTTCATATCCTGGATGTTCAACACTTTTTAAAATGAGTGCATACAGCATCTGCTGCCACTGCTAGAGTCCCAGAGTTCCAGTTAAAATGGCTGAAAATGTTCTGTTACATTTCTGCAGTACTCAGTTGAGTTGTTCAGCACATAACACTCTGCTGTGACATACAGTTCTGTTTGGGTGGTAGTTAGAGGGGACATGCATAACTGACTTTTTTCAAGGCCAGGTTGGACAGAGCCTTGAACCACGTGGTTTAGGGCAAGGTGTCCCTGCCCATGGCAGGGGGGTTGGAATTAGATGATCTTAAGGTCCTTTCCAACCCTTACGATTCTATGATTCTATGATTCTATGACTTAGGGCTTTGCTCTGCATGAGTAATGTGGTCAGCCTAAACTCATACACCTCTCTTCCACACTTCAATGTATATGTAGCGAATACTTCATGTGGCCTTCACAACAGTATTGCCTTGGTTTGGCACTGATATGGGACAAGCCTCCTAGAGGCTGAAAAAAATCTTCATCGCTTCATTAAGCTTTAAGAATTTTGCTCCAATTTGTTTGAATCATGAGATATGAATAGTGTTGAGCTTTCCCATCCTCCAAAAAATAAAGTAGTAGCAAGGCAGTTCCCAGATCAATATTTATTCTTCAGCTGAGGTGCTCAAGTAGGTCTTGAGTAGCAAATTATTCTGTTGAACTCACAAAAGCTGAAGGTTTTGTATTTTCCACAGTCATTCTCTAACTTCTAGTTAAAATAGATTTCCATTTGCTAAAATACCAGTTTTTAAGTATTGCACTCTAGTCTGTCACCAGGACGTTGTTTGAAAACGTCTGAATAGTGGGAATTGGTTTGTGTTAAAGGAAAGTGGACAATTATCTCAAACCTTTAATTTTCACAGGCTATTACACTGCTGCAAATTAACAATTGCTGTAAGGTGAAATGTAATTTAGAATATATGCTCTGTACACTTGGAGCTGAACAAACCCCACTAAGATACGTAAAAAGAATCATGCAGCTCTGAGTGATGCATATGTTCAGATTGGAAAACGTTGGGTTATTCCCATTTGAAATACCACTATAAATGTTCATTGTTAGTCTCTGGTAAAATGAGGTGGGTAGAACATTAAAGTTGCTACTTTCAGAACTGTTAAGAGCTCTTTCAGGCCAAGAAGACACGTGCACCGTAAAGCTGTCTTCATTCATAGCCTTTGAAATATAAAACTGTGAACTCAAACCACCAAGAAATATTAGGCATGCCAGCTAATGTTTAGCAGTGTACATGCCCAGCAGTAATAGTCTCCATGTTTTCCATATATGAGCTGTGATACTTTATTAAATATCTGTCAAGTAGCAGAGTTTACTTTGATGTTGCAAAGCTGAATATCTTAGACTTTGTCTTCTTTTGTTTAAATGGGCAAGTAGTAAAAAATAATAGCTTTCGTTGTTGGTTCACACCTCAAGAATGTAGTGCTAAAGTCTTTGTTATCAAGTTAGAGTTGAGAGTTTCTTGCCACTGGTACAAATATAAAAGAGCAAGCAGAAATTTATTTATGGAGATACAGTTATTGCAGACTTCTGAACAACAGATTAAAGGGCCTGTTGGTTATCTTGTTCAGCCATGAATGTTTTACTAATTATGAGCTATCTATTTTATTTCTAAATATTGAAATGTGAAGAAAACAAATGTTTAGCAAACTAAGCACTGAAATTATGTTTCAAACAATTCTGTGGGAAGATGTGTCTTGCATTCACAGCAGGCTCTGCGTACACTGTTGTATTAATGTATCATGGGATCTTGAGTAAGTGTGGTGGTACAGGCAGAATAAGTGTGAATTTTAGAAAACTACAGGAGCATCACTCTACTAACAGTAAATAAAAATGCAACTTTCATGTATTAATGTTCAGCTGCTCAAAGCACAGTTTACCTCTGAAGTGGAAGATAAGGTTTACTTGTGAAGGTGTAAAAGTCACTCATTCCAAATGCATTCCTTTGCACTATGATCTTCAGCTGTTTGTTTAGCAGAAATAAAGATAGGATGATTCATACAGGTGTAGAAGGTCATGGGATGGGATAAAAGCCTTCACGTGTCTGTCTAGATACACAGTCCAGGTATTTTATTGCTAGCACAACTACATGACACTAAATAATATAAATAGTTCTGTTGTGGCTTTTCTAGCTGCCAAATACTGGAACATGGTGATAAGGTCTCTCCTGAGCCTTCTTTTCTCAAGGTTGAACAAACCCAGCTCTCTCAGCATTTTCTCGTGTGGCCTCCCAGCCCTTGGACCATCTTTGTGGCCCTTTTCTGGACCCTCTCCAGCCTGTCCATGCCTTTTTGTATAGCAAGGACCAAAACCGAACACATTATTCCAGGTGTGGCCTGACAAGCGCTGAGCAGAGTGGAATAATGAGTTCTTTATGTCTGCTGGTGATGCCTTTGTTGCTGTTCCCCAGCATCCTCTTGGCTTCCTTTGCTGCAGCTGCATCCTCTGCACTCCTGTTGAGCTTGCATCCCCCAGGACCCCTCATTGGTTTTAGATTAAATACCTGCTTTGTCCAGAAATCTCATACAGGTTTTCCAGGCCAATATGCAGAGGCTCCAAGCACCCCCAACAAAAATGGTGATATTTTGTTATGCAAGACACAATTGAAAACTCACAGTGGCAGATTTATAGTTTTCACACCATAGTATCAGGCTTATGACAAAAGACCTATAGTCAACTTCTGTCATTAGCATTTTATGGCTGATTTGGCATGAAATTATTAATTAGCATTTTATGCTAATGACCGAAGTGGACTCCCTACCCCCTGTTGGTAGGGAGGGTGCTGTAGCTACCAGGACAGGTGAATTCAGGCTTTTGTTGTCACTGCAATCTTATCCCTTCCCCTTAGCACAATGTTGGCCTTTCTCCTTCCTCTTAGTTTCGTAAGATGTAATTTTTGAGGGTCTATATCAGTCCTGTCAAAGAAAACTTGTAATCTGATACCATAAAATCCTTTTGAAGGTATAACACATAGTGGATTTGTTCCACGTAGTCCTGAAGAGTCACAAGAGCAGACTACTAGCACAGCAGAAACCCAACATTGTATTACAAGTTGGGTTACTTTAGGCAAGTTATTTTATCTCTAAGATCTTTATCTTAGGTTCTCCATCTGTTAAAGAACAGTGCTTTATAAAGTTGTTTTAAGATCTGCTGAGAACACCATTGTCTTTGTTTTGTGACTGTTACGCATGTATTCATCATAAAAATGGCACCCCCCCAAAATCCAAAGAGCTATGCATCTTTTTTTTTATTACTTTTAGTACATATTGGTTAGACAGGATTAGAATCTAATATTTTAAAAAATAAATAAATATAAAAGGGATTATTTAAGAAGTTTGTGTTCAAAGATTGCAACTCACAGCGAGTCCGTGTGTTTTGAACAGTTTATTTGTAAGAAAATGTTCTGAACCCATTAGACTGCTGCTGCTTCGAAGCAGTGTGGAGACTTAATTAAAGGTTCAGGGGAGAAAAGTGGAATGGTGAAGAGTTTTATACCACAAAGCTGAATATTTTTGAAAAGCATTATGTTTTTTAATGTGTAGAGGACTTGCGAAAATGCAGGCTTGGAAGGCAAAACTACCTTCTTGTTCACTGCCAGGATTCACCTGCAGGTTCCTGGATTATGGGATTTCACTGTTCTCAGAATAACATCCTGAACATTTCAGCCACAGAGATCATACATTTCTGTGTGTACTAAAAGGACTGGGTTAATGTGACTAAAAAATGAGCTATAAATCTTTTTTTTTTCCCTGGATAAATCTGCAAGTGCAATCACCAAAAGACTTCCATTTGTTTCTTTTTCACGTAGATATATTATTACAGCTATTTTCTCCCATTCCTTAGTGGCATACAAGTAACTATTGCTAAAGCCTCTGATCACAGAGGGGAAAAGAGGAGGGGGGAAAAGAATTAGCTTATGTTGAAGATTTACTCCTAGAAGCATATGCATGCAAAAGCTCAACCACTTGAACTTTGGTGAATTTGAGTCTGACCTTGATCATAGCTTCTGAAGGCTGCAGAGAGGTAGCCTTTGTTGGTGGAAGGGAAATTTGAAAGCTGGCTCCACCATGCTCCAGGTGCATGCTGTTGAACAGCACTAGGCTAAACTATCCCAATGCAAACAGGAATATGATGGTGTAGAGAGGTTTGGGAAGCCATTCCTTATGTGTTTGACACCTTCGCTCTTACCAACACCTGTGATTTTTACGATGAACAACATGCAATATTTTTTGGAGCCTCCACCTCCTGTCTTACTGTAAGAATTTTAGCCATCATTTAAAAAAAAGCTTTCACTCTTCTGAGTTATAGGAGAAAAACTTGGAAATACAGGCCCAGCTGTCAAAGCACCAAGCATTTGTCACTTGTAATTTCACTACCTAAATATGTTTAAGAAAATAGCATTATTTAGGCCTGTCTGGGTAGTGCTTTTATGTTCCATTGCACTTCTTTCTTTGGTAGCTGAGGTGTCCTTTTGTGAAAACATATTAAATAATGTGTTACTCATTGATTTTTGACCTCACCAAGAAGAATTAGTCAGATTGATGTGTGTACGAGTGCCTCATGACTACGTTTCTTCCAGTTGGGTCAAACAAGACAAATTTTAGATCTTAAGCACATGGCTAAATTTACCCATACTTGATTTGGTAAAACCATATGGACTTTTTGATACATTCCTCAGATCTCTTCTGAATCAGTTTCAAAAGTCTATATTCATGAATTGTACCCACTGTTCAGTAGGAGGTGTAGAAGAACAACGCCTATTTTAGGGGGAAGATTTCCTGTGAACGTACTTGTCTTGGACCAGCTCTACCCTGGAGCTGCAGTCTGAAGCTGTTGAAAGGGCCATTCCTGTCCTCCCACCTGTGCTTAGCCACGTCCTCGGGGTGGGCACTGGGGTCCCGCAGCTGCACAGTGGATCAGTTCAGGGATGTAGCTGAACAGTAAATTTCTCTCTCTGTCCTTCAGGCTGAACTTTCTGGAGCAGAGCTCTTGGGTCTGATCCAGGGTCCCCTCTGCCACAAGGAAGGTAGTGAGGATGTGCAGCTGGAGATGCAAAGACCTGCTCGGGTCAGCTTTAGCTAACTGTGCAGTTACACTTTGGTTTTTGCTGTGGGTTAAGAGGCTGATTGATAGAGAAAAATGGAAAATTCTGTTTTAACCTGTTTGGCAGGATTTCCACAGGAAAAAATGTATTTGCTAAATACAAGCTGTGCAGCAGATGATGGATCAATCCCCAGTGATATCTCTGAAAATCATCCTGCGGGATGTTAGATAGCTAGAGCATAGCCTATTCCCTGAACAGTTTGCCCTGAGGACAAAAGCTGGAGATATTTTTCTGCACTGCTGTTGAGATTCCAGTGTGACTGAAGCACAAAGCGGGCTTGCCCCTGCCTCCATGGAGCTGCAGAAGCACAGGGGAGCCTGTAGCATGTATCTGAGGCAGTGGATGTCTTTGTCAATAAAATGCTGCTTTTTTCTCTGAATGCACAGGTCCTGATAAGTAAAGGTGCAATAATAAGAGGTTGACAGGGAACGAACTATGAGCTGTTTAAAAAAAACACATTTGAGAATAATATTAACCTCCTTTATATTGCAGATATAACAACTGCATAAATTGCCTTGTAATTGCTTTTTGTTCTTTTGAGAAATTTTAAAGCTGTAAGTGGGGTTTTTTTCCCTTCTGTCAGTGGGCTTAAGAATAGACTATTTTTACCTGAGAGAGCTCAGCCCAGAAGGAATGAAGCAGAGGGCTGCTAGAACTTGCTGTAAGGTCTGACAATCAGAGCTAAGACAATCAAGAATTAGCTGATGTAAAAAAAATACATATAGATGTAGAGTCATTTTTTTCTCCTGCTCCCCTAACCATGTGATCCTGGTATAGGCTTTGTGGCTCGTTTGCCCTGTGGTGAGCTGATTCAGGGAGCTAAATTGGCAGAAAGCTGCTTGCTGTTTTTTGTACAGTTAGTTCTTCTCCATCTCATTTTCTGCACTGATTCACTGCAAAGTGAGACAAACTCGAAAGCCAGGAGAGGAGAAGCAGAGTGTGGGCAGAGAAGCAAAGGAGGGGAACCAGCAGGACACCACCTTTCAGATGCAGCTAGCTTTTAGGTTGACTTTAATCTAAAATCTTAAAATTTTAGATTGAGTTAAAGCTATTTTTTAATTTTAGATGGTGGCATGAATCTGTAAAATTTCAAGTTTCTTCATCAGCTAATTGTTCAGATAAGTAGGGAAAGTCTAACTGAACTCATGGAAGTTAAAGTTTGGATATACTTATGCCTGTGCCTGTGTTTTGGCAGGGTTTGTAAGAACATCAATATACAGGAATTGTTTTTTTTAAAATAAAATCAGACTTGTTGGCATTTTTTCAGTTCAGTTCAGCGCCTAAACTGAAAACAGAAACAAGTAACTTAGAATTGAATGCAATATTTTATTTCACATAAAATGTTTTGGTTTGAGCTTTTAAATACTTTCCAAGTTTCAAATCTCCTCTGCTCTGCTATAAAATTCAATCTGAACTTGCAAATACTTTGTTTACTCCAGAATCTTTTTTTTTCTTTCAATATAAACTATGCATTTTTTCTGCCAGCTATAGCTTCTAATGCAGGCTTATGAAGCTAGGCCGCTTCCCCTACCATACGCTCTCAGTGAGTCAGGACTGCAGGTGGAACTTGAGTTTTGTCATTGCCAGGAATAAAAACACACTGCTCTAGTAGAGCAGAAAACTTAAGGACATAATTTTTTATCATAAAAAGTGAAAAACAGTGGTTCAGCATTTTCATATTTTTGTACTGCTGACATTTCTTCATCTTTCAAATTAAAAATATCCAGCTTAAAAGTACTGAAACTCTTCAAAATACAGCTTGATATCACAGCATGCTTAGAGCTTTGGCCTCATCCAAGAAGACACCAAGATACTTAACCATGTTAGTCATCATGGTGGGTTCCAAAGTGAGCTCTGGTTGCTTTGTGGATTCAAACCCAAGGAAAGCTAAACTTGCAGAAGATCACAGAGATGTCTAGTATCCGGTTGGCTGAACTGACAAATTTTCTGGAAACTCCCCTAAAATCTGAGCTAAAATTATTTCTTTTTGATGCTGAAATCACAGCTGTGACAAATATTCAGCCTTATCTATGATTCATGTGTTCTTCCAGAATGGGAAGTGTTAGAGTAGCACAATTTAGTAACTTTTGTTTACTTCCCCCTAGTTCAGCATTTCTAATTTAGCAAGTTTTCTCTGGAGTAGGTTATCTACAGAACAAACCCATTATTACCTGTCTATATCTGACACTTTGCCATTTGTTCAACTGTTCTCTGCTACCTAATTATAAAATATTCATCTTCCTGTAATATGACCAAGTAGAGGGAAAATTTTGTCTATTAAATGTTGCAGAGTTACCTTACAATCTCCTATCTTTTTTACATACAGAGTATTTTCTTGTTTCAAAACATACCCCAATTTACCTGCAAAATGGAATTTACCATCTTTCTATCTCTGTTGGCAGTTGCAAAATTTCTTTGAACCTGGTGGCCCCCATCTCTGCGTGCCCAGCTCTCAGAAGGTAAGACCATGCTGGACAATTTGAGTTGTGTGTTGTAGGCTTTCAAGCCTCAGTTCTGTTCCCCACTGATACAGAAGGAGGGGCTGAGACCTGTTTTCCTATTGTGTTTGCTTATCCCTTACCATCTGAGTTAGGAGCACATTATTCATGTACAGCTCTATGCTCTGCTAATAGCTTAATTTGCAAAATTTTCCGTTTATCAAAGCACCTAACCTCAGTTGGTGCACAATTGAAAGTCGCGCTTCCTGTAATTTTTTTGTCTTTTGGTTCCTTTTAAAACATTTCAACATATTAGAAACTAAAGATTGATTTCCTGCATGTAATAGTTATTTCTTTGGTGGTATGCTTTTGGTTTGTGTTTGAGAAAGAAATCCTGGTGGTCTTACGTGCAGTTATATTCAAAATAGCTGTGGGGATCTTGAAATGAAAATATATTTCACTGTGAAACTGTCATCCTAACCAGTCACTTCAAATGAATGCTTGCTATTCTCTTGCTTGGTATAAAATAATTTGTATTTTAAAGCTGAGATTTTTCTTTTTTGTCTATCCTCATGGTCATTAGAAATTTGTAAATGAAACCTCATTATGTTGAACAGCTGGTAGATGTATTTAAAGATCTCATGTTAAAGCAAATGAATTAACTAAGTAACACAGTTAAAATCTGTACACTGAGAGGCCAAAGTGGTAACAGAGCCACTCATGTCTTGGCAAGAACAGCTGAGTACAAGTGAAAATATGTCTAGGAAAAAAACTGAGTTTTGCTTGCACATTGTTCTCATAAGCATGACTTATTTTAACAACTTGACAAACCTACAGTGTTAAAAGTCATATGGTACCACTTGTAAGAGATTTTTAAAAATTACGTGCATTAGAGGGATTTTCTTGAATTAGAGGAAATTTTGTTCTCCTGCTTACAGCAATGTAATTTCATTTAAGCGAGTGCATTTCACAGTAGAGTAAAATGTAGTTCATTGTATTTAACTGAGGCAGTAGCAAAATAACAGATCTGTGGCTGGTTTTATAAGGAATGCATCTTTCATGTGATAAGTGGAATGAAAAATAAAATATTTTCAAAGGGCGGTTTATAAATGCTGATCCTTTTAGTGAAATATTGAAAAACTCAATCAAAAATGAAAGAGTCAGGTCTCTCAATTTCACTGTGATCCCTCAGCACTTCACTTTGTGGTGTTCCCCTTTGCCATGTCTAAAACCAGGACACCCCTTGTGAAGGATTTTTAGGAGGGCGTCATCATCCTGAGCAGTGAGACTGGCAGCTCTGCCTGCCCATTCTGCTTGTCATCCTTAACCAAAGGAGAATCTGTCTCCACACTCTCTCATTTCTATGTGGAATTTGAAGCTGCTTAGAAAACATGTTATTCTACATTTGACTTTCTTTTTTGGGTATTGCAAACTGTGTTTTTACATGAATTTTCATGAAAATTTTAGATGAGTTTTGATTTTTAAGGTGAAGCTTTCAAAGCAGCTTACTATTTTGTGAGTCAAAATCAGTTTGAAACGAGTTGCAAGTAGAATGGCTGAGATCACATGATACCTTTCAAGCCAAAGATAGCTCCATGTGTTAAAGAAATGCTTTCATGTGGTTTCTCAAGGGGAATAGTAACTTCCTATGAAATGTTTAGAAGAGACCCAGCGTCAAAGTGGCTGTTGGCAAAGTTCCATTATTTCAGCCTCCAAACACATTTTCCAGCTTAAGTAAATATGTGTTGGTGACAAATAAAGCACCTTTGTAAGAAGTAGGTTGATCAGGAGGTTTTAAAGTTGGCAGTTTACTATAATCGGCAAATTATTTCCCCAGCAGAACCTCCTCTGCTGCAGCTTAGTGAGGTGGGAAGAATTAGCAGGTAAAGTAGCAGGTTGCCTGTGAAAACTTCTCGTGCTGTAGTATATAGTGATGAATTGAGTCAAGGAGGAGGGAAGTGCTGGGTTGTAGAGCTTTCACTTGGGACTTGAGGTCTGCTGCCTTCCCCAGCTGCTGAAATACTTCTCTGGTTGCAGCAGGCCCCCTGAGTTTGAAGTTACAGAGGTAAATAAAAAGCTCTCTGTGTCTCGTTCTCTGCACACCCTGACAGTGTGTACTGTGCTCTTCTCAGCACGGACCATTATCTCACCTATTGTTTTTTGTTTGTTTTGGAAGGTCTTGCTAAGTTTTATGTTTGTAGTTTGTTGTACTTTAAATAAAATGGCATAAGCGTTCACAATAGTTTTTATTTCTGGTCCCTTGATATTTGCTGTTCATGAGGTTTAAGGAGATTTCCCATAACTTCTAGAGAGCTTAACTTCTGTTGTATGGGTGGTTTTGAAAATCAAGCTGTATATGGCATCCTACTCAAACACCCCAAATCCTTAGCTAATGTGACTAGATAAGGAAGTGGTATTACAGTTGAGTCTAAAACCACTCTGCCAAAAAAAAAAAAAAAGCCTTAATTTATCACATTGTGCATAATGTCAGCAGAATAACATGGATCCTTTTGTTCATATTCAAATCACAATGTCTGTACGATTGCATGGAGAACATAATTTGGTTTTGCATTGATAAAACCCGTAAAGATACTGTATTAGGGCTCATCACTTTCAATTAGCTTTTACCATTACACTGAAGTCTACTGAAAATTACGAATTGTTCTGTGTGTAAAGAGCACATCAAATTATCCTATAGAAACAGTGGAGACCTGCACGTTCTCTGTAGGCCTACGAGTCCGGGGTTAACAGATTGGGCTCAGGGAGATGTTTGTGCAAACGATCCAAGAATTGCCTTTTCTGTGCGTGCAAATGGGCATTTTTTTACATTTCAAATGTTGGGGTATTCATCAGTCACTGATATCATTATGATTACTTTGCTTGAATCAGCCTTTAATACATTTTCAGACAAGCTTTTCTTCATTCAGAATATTGTCAGTGGTCTGTCTATCAGCTGTAAGGTGGGCAGGAGGTGTCATCTGCTGTGTCTGATTCTGACTGGCCAGAGGCAGCCCAGGCCTGGGGCATGAGTGATGAGCTCCCATTTAAGTCTTTCTATCAGTGACAGTACTAATTTGTGTTCTTCTTTTCTCTTCCAGCCATCAATTTTCATTGAGCTCATAGAAGCTCATATCTGTGAGATGTCTACCTGGCTTTCTGATTCGATTAGAATTGGTCAAAAAGTTATCGGACAAAGGAAAAATGGACAGTGTGATCACATAACTCTCATTAGCAATTGAAGCTAAGAATGCTGAGTTGTAAAATCATGTCATCCATTTGTGGGAGATACTTTATCTCTTAAAAAGCATTTGTCTAGTTCATATTTGCAATTAATGGCAGCCATATAAGCTGTAAATATTATCAGTAGTTTGTGGTTTATATCACCTGAAAACTAGCAATGGAAAATGAGGAGGATTATTTTGCAGAAGTAACAGATTCTGAGAGGAATATGAATAATGTGAAAATTGTAAGGCCCGAATGTTAGCAAGGCTACTACATTTGGAAGACATTAGGTTGTTTGCATACTATTTTATGCATAGAGCCTCCTAATAGTTATTTCTCATGGATCTGCAAAATACAAAAGACTTTAGGTTAAAGGAATAGTAATGAATCATTTATGAGATTATATCTACCAAGATGGATTGGTTCCATCTGTTACAGTAATAAAAATAATAATGCTAAGCAATTACATAAATGCTTTACAGGTTTTCAGTGTGCATCACAAACATTAATCTAAGATCTAGCCCATAGCACAGTTTTTAAGAGCTTTTAAAATGACTTCAGCTTATATATACTGGTTTATTTATTTATTTTTGACAAGGAAATTTGTTGCAGTAGGGTTTTTAAACTGGTTTAGAAAATTGAGTTGTAGCTTCTTGGTCTAAGACACAGAAGATAGCCACAAAAGTTTTTTTTTAGTTTCTTTTCCTTCTGTTAATTTAAGTTGCTGCAAATGTCCAGGAAAACTACAGCTCTACAGGCAGGTGTTCATTAACATACAAATGATGGAAAAGTCTTCCAAGATGCAGTGCTTGCATTATCTCACAATTATTTGTTAATCTCAATTTTTGTGTCTTGTAAACAGCTCACTGATTAAAGGCCAGTGTATTCTGAAGCACAGTAGTTACATTATGCCCATGTGTTATATTTCAGTATATATCAGATCATATTATCTGAAAGAAATAACTTCTGTTCAATCCAGGAATAAATTGGATATATGAAGTTGTGGTTTCCCATAAAACATATTTTAGATGCAGCTTAATTTATCTAACAGAATGATTACTAGATTTAATTTTGTTGTCTTTGCTTCTTAGTTTGGATTCTTGAAAAAGAAGGTGATATAAAGAAACATGATAACTTCAGGCAAAAAAAAAAAAAAATCTGTTATGATTGTTTGATGTGTTCCCTAGCAGACAAAGGTGAGGTAAAATAGACAAGATTTATAGTAAATGCAATTTAATAAATAGTTATCCCTACTGATATTTTGAGCACGTAGATAGGCTACATGAATATATAGAACCATATATACTATTATGCTTCATACATATGTAAGGGTACATATGTAAGGGTATTTTGAAGTTGGCTTCTTTGCAGTATAACCTGTGACCTTGAAAGACAAGGTGCCATGTAAGCTATTGCCTTGTAAATCTGTTTATCTATATACGTCATAGATTAGACGTGGGCTTTGCAATACCACTTGACTGAAACAAGTGACATTAATTCCATTAACTGTGGTCAAAATAGTGTATGTATTGACAATTTGAATGGGGTGGATTATGCATCTTGACCTACCAAATATTTGGTTTGGAAACATTTAATGTGTTAGATTATGCTAGATAACAGAAAGGTTTAAATCCAACTAAAACATCTGTTTGCCAAAACAAGATTTAATTTCCTTAAGCAATACTGCATTAAATCATATATAATGAGATTAATTAAAACAGATGGAAAACCAATGAAATCCAGTGTTTCATACACAGTGAAAACGATGGGGTTTTTTTGGTCATACCTGAGTGCTGATAATTATTTATGAAATAAAGCGACTTTTTGTTGTTATTGCTAACTCTACCCTTTTAATCACCACTGACCTGGAAAGCAGTTCACTAGTCTGATTACCCAGGCTATCTAGGTTAGTGTTACAAAGCATAAACTGCACACCAAGGAAGCGATTAGCTGTGCAAAGCTGATCTTTCTTGGGAACTCGCAAATACTGTTTGGCATGCTCTGCTGCCCAGTCTGTCCAAAGCTTCACATGCTGCCTCCTGCTCTGCACTGTGGTCCTTCTGGTGTCCTCACCTGGACATCTCTGTGTGTATCCAGCTCCCTTCCATTCCTTCTTTCGGGAGAAATTGCTTCTGAAGCATCTTCAGTCTGATCATCTTTGGGGTTACCCATCTGAGAGCTGGTGTAAAGCAGCCATAATGTTAAAACTTTAGTGTGCTGGGTTCCTTGGTTCTTTGCTGGGTGGCAGTGCCTGCTATTCACAGCTCCTAAATTATGGCTAAAAGAAATTATTTCTTGTAACACACTTTTCATTCCCTGACTCCTCCAAAGCATTAAGTGCACTGTAGAAATCCTTTTCTGTGAGTGTACATCAGCAGGTACCCTCAGCCATTGGACAAAGATGATAATCCTCCAAACTGCTATGGAAACCTGCCCAGAAATCTACCTAAATGGAGGATGGAGCTCCTGTGATGTGAACGTTGTGATGTATTATTAATGCCATGCTGATAAGAGTTATATTTCAGCAGTGTTCCTCTAAACTGGCTTTGTTTCATAGAGTAGGGCATTAGAATAAACACTGTCAAGTGTTGATGCACAAGGGCTTTAGCAAACCAGTTCCAGCTAATCTTGCTTTGAGGTGGTTAGATCTCCTGGCCCCAGAAGTCTGCTCTGTTTTTCCGCCAGAGCTCACCAGCCCATGCCAGGACTGGCAGGAAGGAAAATGCATTTCTGTCATGACTAGAGTCTTGGCTCAAACCTGCTCTCATCAGCACTTTAAACCAAGATGCCACTCTGTGAACAGGGTTAGCTGAGACATGGCACACCTGTTTTTTTGCCTCTCTTGGAGGTGTTGTACCTCCCAGAGGATAAACTGCTACTGCAAATTTTCCCAAGTATCTTATTTCAAGTAACCATCCTCTACAAAATCTGTAGACAGACTAGTACATAATTGGTGTGATAAGTCTTTCTATTCTTCCTCTCCTTAAAAAGTGGTAATTATAGTTGAGAATATTGTCCCAAAGTTCCAAGATAACTTGCTGAATTTTCCTCAGAAAATGGTCCTAGGCTGTTGCTACTTGAACGGGATTATCAGCACATAACAGGTTTCAAAACATTTAAAAAAAAAGGGCTACTAAATACCAATACTGTTTGCCAAGAATGTATCAGTAACTAGCCGTGTTGCATAGCTAGATAGTATGTAGAGCTGACCTGCAACATAGCAGGATGTAATAGGTTGTTTATCTCATTATAGTGGCATGATAATTGTGATAAGATCAGAAATTACTATCATTCTTTGCTGAGAAATTGCTTGTTACCATCCTCATGTTTAAAGATGCCTGTGATAGTTCTGAAATTATTTACAGGACTATTTATTTAACTTATTTAACCTTATTTTACCTTCCAGATTGTACTAAAAAAAAACCAAACCCATAAACCAAAACCAAACTTGTGTTCATATGTGGGAAATTCTTGGTTATATCTTGCCCATACTAAGTTGCAAAACATCTTCCCAGCATTTTGCAGATGTGTGTAATGTTGAGCAGGTTTTTTTCTGTTTTTAGTGTCTTATAAAGATCCAGTACCTTGTCTTGTAAACTTTGACAGCAGGGAAAATAATAAGAAATAATCTGTGGTTAACACAGCTCATCCCTTTTTAATTCTGTCTTGATTGGAGTGCATGCTCTAGTTTTTGCTATTGAATGTCGGATTACCAAACTGCAGTATTTTTAACTCCTCAACAATAATGATTTGTTGACCTCCTTGTGGCTGAGTAAAAAGATGGTCTGCTTTAGTGGAATTCCCTGTGAAAATGAATCCCACCTAGGAGGTACCTCTCCTCCTGTCCCATGAGCCCCAAAATACTGAGTGTTCATCCAGCATCAATAAAAATGTTTCTCCAGCCTGAGAACTTTGAAACACTGGTCCTTGCTACTGACATTTTCCCATATGTTCGGAAGATATTTGTGTTGCTCCTGCCTATGTCCATTGGTGACAATATCTCAGTAATCAGGTCCTAAATTATCAGAAGCCTGAAGACAAACCTCACAAACAACCAGTTAGCCTGTATTTTCCATATCATGAAGATACAAGCAACTGACCTCTCATTGTGATGTTGAGCTGCAAGTGAAGTGGTGATAATTATTTACCTCAGAGGGAAGCTGCCTTTTGGTTTTTTTTTAAGTAGGTATTGACAAAGTATTGGGTTATAACTACAGAAGAGAAATTATTTTTATATCCTCCTGTGCTTTGCCACATTTCAGTGATGTTGTAGTTGACTTAATGTAACCAAGGAGTACACTGGTGTGGAAAATGTGGAAATTGAGGTGAAGGATCACAAAAAGATGTTAGAAATGGTGTAGAACTCCAAGCTTCTCAGCTTTTACTTTCTTCCTTCAACTGACATTGCCAAGAGAAAGGATAATGGAAGTTCCTAATATGATAGAACTTTCCATTAGATTCTCTTTCAAAAATCAAGATAGGGTCATTTGGAGAATAACCTTTCAAACATAAAATGTTAATGATTGCTGAGGTCTGAACAGGACAGATATGCTCCTTTTACACAGCCTTAGCTTCAGGTTATCAGAAGTATATGAAACATATGAAACTCATTACCTCATGGAAACAAAAATGTCCCATACCTTCAAAATTTCATTTAAAGTTCATCAGTGTTAGGAATAGACCTTTAAAAATGTTGTTTCCAGAATATTCTTACCATTATCTGTGGTACCATTTGATCAGATGTACAGTCATGGAACAAAGACTAGTTGTCAGGGTTTAACCCCAGCTGGCAACCAAGTACCACACAGCCGCTCACCCACTCCCCCTACTCCGCAGTGGAATGGGAAGGAGAATTGGAAAAAAGGTAAAAACCTGTGGGTCGAAATAAGAACAGTTTTATAATTGAAATAATATTAATATTGATATTAATATTACTAATAGGAAACGAGGGGGGGAAGGAATAAACCCTGCCCCCCAAGAAAAAAACCCAAGTGATGCATGATACAATTGCTCATCATCCGCTGATTGATACCTAGCTCGTCCCTGAGCAGCAATCAGCCCCTCCTGGCCAGCTCCCCCCAGTTTATATGCTGAGCATGAAGTTCTATGGTATGCAATACCCCTTTGGCTAGTTCGGGTCAAGTGTCCTGTTTCTGCTCCCTCCTGGCTTCTTATGCCCCTCTTCACTGGCAGAGCATGAGGCTGAAAAGTCCTTGATCAGGGTAAGCATGACTGAGCAACAACTAAAACACCGGTGTGTTACCAGCATTATTCTCAGACTAAATGCAACACAGCACTGTACCAGCTATTAGGAAGAAAATTAACTCTATCCCAACTGAAATCAGGACACTAATGCAAATGGCAATTAAGAAATTATTCATCAAGGAAAGAGAGTATTGTGGTTTGGATTGTGAGGTTGGTTGATTTTATTTTAGACAAAAACATTTCAGCTTGAGGATTGCGATCTTTGGCTCTGGGCTGTGTGACTGGTCACACAAGTCTTGTTTCTACTCCATGGAGGAAGGAGGCAGGGTGATTTGAACTCTTTATGCATAAAGAGTAATGGATGCTGTGGTGCAGGTGTGGGCAAGGTTAACCATATTTGCAGTGTGGGAATCCATGTAAAGAAAAGCCAAGAGCCTATTTTCTTGTGTCAGTAGTGATTAATGTGTGTACAAGTATGTAGACTTGGAGTTTGTAATTTGTGCAAAGGTTTTTAACTTAGTTGGCTTTTCCTTAAACGAATATGCATCTAAAAGGTGGAGTGAGAGAAGGGGCGGACTCATTTCCAGAATGTATTTATGATTTAGGAGGACTGATAGAGAAGTGAGTTTTGGTAGTACATGCTCAACAATAACAACCATGAGACTATACATGCTGATAAAAATCACTGGAAGCTGCGATGGACGCTGAAGCCAGAAATTATCATGGTAATTTGGCTGCCTGCCATTCTTTTATTGTCTTTTGCTAATTTATATATGGTATTGCATGATAGTTGTTCGGAAAATAGATAGCTTCATGAATGGTGTCTTTTACTACAAATGTAACTGTCAGATTTTATTTAGTTTCCTGAACTATAATGCTTACCCCTGATACTCACATGACAAACACCGTGACCTGTAGTGCGTATCTATTGGGTTAGAAGAAGCAAAAGGAGTCTTTCTTGTATGTGCTTCGGCTTATTTGAATGTGTTTCCCTTGAGGGGAAATCCCGTATTCATACAGGTCCCAGATAAAACCTCTCATTTCATTTCCTATAAGAGAGGCACTGAAGGCAACAGCACTTAGTCCCTGAAGAGTGAACTGTAGCAGTTTCCTGCTTGCTGACTGTCAGTGCTAATGCTGGGTGCTAAAATAAATGCTCCACAGTGCATTTAAGTTGAAAACACAGCATTATAAAGCTGCTTGAGGTAGTTAGCTGTTACAGTTTGCTAATTTCTTCATTTCTAGTGAGTTTGGTATTTAAATATCTGCCAACTCTGTGAATTCCAACAAGCACTGGCAGGAGTAATGAGTCAAATGTTAGAACAGTATTATTCTCTGACAGTTCTAAAAGGGTTATATAACTAGAATTTTAAATAATATTTTTGAAATGTGTAATTTAAAAGGTCCTCGTGTTCTGTAAATGGTTTAATTTTTCATACTATTTAACTGACATTGCAAAAGAATCATTACGTTATTGATGATTAAATCAGCACTTTCATGGATCAAACTCTCTTTTGGGAGAAATTTAATCACCATGAAAAAGATATAGACATATATTTTTTGATGATGCCACAATAGAAGCAGGGACTGAATAGGCTCTCTGCCATTGCATCTCACCTGGAACTCCCTTCTAGTTAATCCAAGGCCAAGGCATCTCTGGAGTCCGTGCTGGCTAGTGTGGAAAAGTTCCGTTGTGCCTTTACAACATGACACTCACTTGAGAAGGAGAAACTTATATCACCCATGTGGTTTCAGCCCAATTTGAACCAGATTCTGAAGAAGTGAGAATGTAATCAAGTTATTAAGTGTATTCTCATGTTTATATTAAGCTGCTTAATTTTCTGTATAGTAAACTTCTGCATTCATTAAAAGTAAGAAAGGAAGTTTTGCTTGGTTTTGTGTCACCAAGCGTCAAAGCTCCACATACCTGAGAGAGCTGCTGCAAGTCTTTATGCTTTTTGTTAATTTATAAGAACTTCACTGTATTGTGTTAACAGATATTTTTGGTTTTGCTAAAAATTATAATAGTAAAATATGTGGTACATCCTGAAATATGAAAAGAAATGAATGGTACCTAGAAGTGTTTTGTCTCTCATTCTTTCTAGTTCCCTTATACAGTGTTGATGTTAGAGCATATAACGATTTTTATTCCTCTTGAAGCTGGCTAGAGTACATTACCCCATCCTGTGTAAAAGAGGAATGGTACCATTACAGACTCAACTGGATTAGTCTCATCTAAAATCTTGTAGTACATTTAACAGTGATTGCTAGATACTTCTGGTTTAAGTCATCTGTTGGAGAGTTTCTATACAAGATGTGAGTTTATTGAAAATAAAATACATAAAAATTCCAAGTAATGGATGACATTGGCAAATCAAATTATGTAAAAGAAATTCATAAAGAGGAGAAAAAAAGGAGATGAGAAATTAAGGGATGATAAATACAGAAAAACAAGCATTAATGTATCAGGTCAGGAAATAGTGTTACTCTAACAGGATTGGTGATAACATGGAATGGAGACAGGTTGGGGTTACAATAAAATGAAACCCACAAAGTCAAGAATTTCCCAGAGAAGATAATTGGAAGCAGGAGCAGATTGTCTAATATAACATCTCTCAGTTTGAAAATTCAATATTTTTCTGGTGATTGGTCAATTTGAATTGTACTGTGACGGGTCCAAACTTAAACAGGGGAAGTTTAGGTTAGATATAAGGAAGAAGTTCTTTACTGTGAGGGTGGTGAGGCACTGGAACAGGTTGCGCAAGGAAGTTGTGCATGCTCCATCCTTGGCAGTGTTCAAGGCCAGGTTGGACAGAGCCTTGGGTGACATCGTCTAGTGTGAGGCGTCCCTGCCCATGGCAGGGGGGTTGGAACTAGATGATCTTAAGGTCCTTTCCAACCCTAACTATTCTATGATTCTATGATTCTATTAATGAAATCATTCCTCAAAGAAAAAATGAAACAAAACAAAACAAGCACAAACACAAAACTAACAGGAGCTTGTCCACTGACATCCCTGTAGCAAAAGGTTTGCCACTAAGTATCATGGTCGTTAATGATAAAGAAATTTTCCAGACCTAGTGAAGTTTCTGTAGAATTCAGTAGTTCCCATGCCACCTTTGTTCAGCTTGTGTCATTAGCAGTAATAATAAAGAAAAATCACTGGCTCCAAATACACAGACTGTTGCCAGATATACACACAGAAACATATAAATCTGAACTAAATGTCAGCGCTTATAAGTTAAAAAGGCTAATTGCAATGAAAGCGAGTTAGTCCTTCCCCTAAAGATAAGGAAACCAGATCCTGTGTGTATGTCTCTCATCCCCATTTCCATGTTCCACTTAATCATAGAATCATAGAATGATAGAATACCAGGTTGGAAGGGACCTTAAGGATCATCCAGTCCAACCATTCTTGGCCAAGCATGACCTAGACTAGATGTCTCAGCACCCTGTCCAGCTGAATCTTAGCAGTGCCCAATGTTGGGGAGTCCACCTCTTCCCTGGGGAAATTATTCCAATGGCTGGCTGTTCTCAGTGGGAAGAATTTTCCTCTTTTGTCCAACTGGAATCTCCCCAGGACTAACTTGTGCCCATTACCCCTCATCTTTTCCTTCTGACTCCTTGTCAAAAGGGAGTCTACATCTTCTTTGTAGCCACTGTTTAAATAGTGGAACATGGGGCTAAGGTCTCCCTTAAGCCTTCTTTTCTCCAGGCTGAACAAGCCCAGCTTTCTCAGCCTTTCACACGGCTTCCCAGTCCTTGGATGATCTTCGTGGCCCTTCTCTGGACCCTCTCCATCCTGTCCACATCTTTTCCTACTGTTCCTCTCCCAATTCCTCAGCTGCTCCATATGGGAGTGGGGGGTGTGTGGGGGTGTGTGGGGGTGGGGTTGTGTGTGTGTGTGTTTAGGCCACCAAAGACTCCTGCCTGGGGATCTTTCTTATGGCAGTTCCTGCAGGATTTTCCCCTTTCAGATGGAGCAGTGGGCACTTCAGCAGCCCTTCATAGGTGCAGGAGGACCCTCTCTCACCTTCCTTGTTTTCAACTCTTTATGTGAGCAAAAGTTGAGAACCCACAGTAGGAAATTTCTGCAGCACAAGCAAATTGAGCAGCTTAAGTAGGGAGGTGTGCCTTCAGTTCAGTCTTTAATTTTAGCATCAGAAAACAGATGAAAAGCCCTATACATCAGTCTTTCAGTTATGCTGATTCTGTTAACTTCCTTGCTGACTTCACTGTCAGATGCATTTATTTTATGATCCAGGACTTCATCCAGTCTTAGTCAAAGCAGGGCTCTTCTGCCCTTCCCCACACACTTTGCAAGAGCAGATCTTTCAGCTGCCTCAGCTGATGGTCTGCTGGGGCTGTGCCAAACCGTCTGGGAGGCGTCTTCCTGTTCTACTTATATATGAAGCTTCATAGCCTTTATGGGAGGCCAAATAAATTTAAATAGTGGATCAATCTACCAAATCGTAATTTGTAACTGAAATTATTTCTTTGGAGGGGAACAGATGAGTCCTTTCTAAAACTCTAGGACTTTTTAAGCCTATTTCCAGCCTGGTACCAACAACGCAGGGGGACACAACGGTTTGCAGAGCAAGTAAAGGATATGATGTTTCCTGAGCAGCTGAGGGCAAGATATTACGCAGAGGATTTTCCTGTATATTGAAAAAAGCCCTTAATGTGATTTTCTGCTTGTTACGTTTACTTTGTCACTTAAAAAATCTGGAATTTTCCCTGATGAAGTTTTCTCTCAGCTAGCTTTATTCTTTCTTTCTCTTTAAAAGAGTTTGTGATTGAAGTACTGCTATTTTCTCTCCTGCTAATCCCTACCTTTCCATTGGGGGCTGGCAAACCTAACTTTTGAAATCTGGACTTCTTTAACTTTTCAAGCTAATAGCAGGAGCATATGAATGCAGAAGGTTTTAGTGCATTTTGGTTTTTTGCATCCAGAGCAACTGGAAGTTATGTCTAAAGTGGACCTCATTCTGGATCAGCAGGAGCCTCAGGGCAGCAGTATCTTCTAAACATGGCTCTTGTCTGTCTGTGGGATTTGTTGTGCTCTGTAACAGTTGTCCTTGGATACAGTTCTAAATGTATTTATCTGGCAGAGTTCCATGTGCATCCATTGTCAATGTTTTACAGAGACTGAAAGATTCAATAGTTGTGAAAAGCGTTTTTAGCAGCATTAGGATTCAACCGATAATTCCCAAGTCTTGAGTCTTGTTCTGAAACCATGGCTCCTCACTGCATTTTTGTGGGGATATAAACCAACTGACCAATGAAACAAAAAAACATTTAAAAGACTCCACTGGAAAAACTTGAACAATTCTTCAGAATGTGCTGCAGACTCTGTTGTTCAGCCCAGGGCTTTGGCTACTGCTCTGGTCAAGTATTGCTCTTGTGTGCATGGAATAAACATTTATTTGCCCTGTAAAGCTTTCTGAACAAAGCAAAATCTCGTAGAGCATGCTGCTGTTTTAATCATGTGCAGTGGTTTAAGGAGTCTGCATTGAGAAGATGATCTGTTACCTTCCTCTGCCTTATGTTGTAGCCCCTTATGCCCTTATACAGTATAACATCTGGTGGAAACAGCTTATATTAGACTTATCTTCAGATTGCTTAATGGCTCTAATGATGTGGTTACAAGGTCTTACACGAGTGAAGCGGGATTTGGGGAAACTTAACCTTGACTGTTGCTATTACAAGAACGTTAGCAAGTTCTACTGTTTGTTTTGGTTTGGGCTTTTTTTTTTATTTTTCTTTCTCTTTTTAAATTTTACTGTATTTTGCTATTAGTAATTTATAATACATTGCCGTCTTGGAAGTATCATTAAAGATACAACTAACTTTCTTTCGCTTTCCCTTCAGGTCTGAAATGTCCAAAATATTTTCACTTACTTGAGTGTATGAGTTGATACTGAAAAATCTGACTTAATTATTTCCTAATTTTTGTATTGTTTTGATATTTTATTTAACAGCTCAAGTTTGCTTCTATTTCTGCTCATCGAATCAGGAAAGCTTCATTTTAGCTCCATGATGAAAATTCTATCTAAACACTTGTATTTAAGGGTTTTTTGTAAAATATTTCCTGGAGGAGAAATTTTGAACACAAGCACATATGGCCTGCTTAGGATCTTATTTCAGCATTGCTCAGAATAGTCTCATAAGTAGATAGGGAGAGCAGGATGATAGAAATTTGGTGACCATTGACTTCCTGTCTCATTGGTGCTGGTACATTAGCCCTTATCAAAATTGGAAGAGCAGCTACAACATAGCCATTGTAGGGATTGGATCGATACCTGGCAAGAGCCTGAAGGTCAGATAAAGTACTTAGGCAGGCAGTATGCCAGGCTAAAGACATGTCAAGAAAATCAATTAGATACTAAAGAAAGAGCAGCAAGCTAACTAAAAATCCAATCTTGAAAGGCTCTTTATATGTTGAAGTCAGCTTATTAGTGCTAGCTATATCTTTATCTCTCTAATAAAATTACGTTTGTTAAGCAATTAGAACCAGACTCAGGTCATACAAGGCTAACTCAAAAGTGACTCTGAACACCTGTACAGTGCTAGATTAGGAATAGCTACAAGTGGTAGAGATTAAATTGAACAACTTTCAGGGTACAGAATTACATAATTTGTGATTAATCTGCTCTCCTCCTCCCTGTATTGACTACTTTACCTATGTGCATTTAGCATATATCTTAGATACTTTCTCCTCTTAGTGGTAATTTAAAGCATAGACTTTGATTTTGTCTACCGCTGCCAGGTAGCTTACTTAATAAATTATAGCTGTCTGAAATCAATAAATAGAAAGGAAAGTCAGAGAAGAGGGGCTCCCCTTCCCAAACCACAGCAATGGAAAGGAGCATGCGTTTTACCAGGTTAGCAGTCAGAAACATGGCTGCTGTGAGTAAGCATGTTGCAGTAACATCTTTTGGTACCAAAGAGCCCTTGCTCTCAGTATGGCCAAGTGCAGTGGGAAAGCTGCTCTCTCACCTAGGCAAAGTTGCGCTTCTCTGCTCTCCTCTGCAAAAAAGTGCCTGAGAGAGAAGAACTTCAACACATGTTACTGCCCGAAAAGAAACTCAGGCTATTTGTTCCACATTGAAATTACTGGCAAAAGTTAATAAATCAATTGCTGTCAGCTAAACAAACTGCCCAAGGCTTGAGCATGTGAAGGTCTCTAAGTGTGTAAGTATGATGTGTCTTTTCCCCAGGCATCAAGAAGATTACACACAGCAGAGCAGGGCCTTTGCATCTTGCCATTGCCACATTGTCTCTCTTACCTGAGGTGGGGTTTGCTGGCTCGTGTCCATCTTTGTCTGGTGCGAGCTCTAACCCTCGGAAATTGAAGCCAAGGTTGGTTGAAAAGAAGCAAAGTCCAGCTAGAACAAAGGTATGTGTGGGTTTTTTGGCAGAGTCCCCAACCATTTAAACCTGCCTGTATTGTTGATGTAGGCTCTGCCACAAGATATCTTTGAGTAAAATTCTGGCCTTGGAGAAGTGACAGACTTTGTCAGCTTTTCAGGGGTAGTATTTCACCTTTTCTGTATATGACTGAAAATAGCAATTAAAGGTAGTGTATTGTGTTGCTTATATCAATATTTTCATGTGTGGACAGAATGTTGGATGGCATCTTGTTTTTTTTAGCATGACTTTGGGTTGACTGCTCAATACCACTCTTTTTTCAGAAAGGAATGGTGTTGCTTTCCACAAGGCTTTGGTTATTTGTATGCTCTCTTTTGACTGACAGTTTTGAACTTTGTTAGCAGATGCTGGAAACAACATGTGGCTCGCATGCCCATGTGTGGATATGTGGATGTATGCACATGCACATACATATCTCCTTCTCCATACATCATTGTGGCACGTCACTAGAACTGGAATAATACTAATACCTTTTTTGTTTTGACTTTATGTGGGAACATAGAGTTCAGTACATATTAATGAAACAACAAAAACTGTCTTTGCATAATTAATAAGGTTGATTTATTTTATTCAGTCTTACCGGATGAGTGGGGAATCAGAATAAGGAAGCAAGATGGGCACAAATACTGTCAGCAGAAATTTGGTCTGTCACTGAGGAAAGGGCTCATGTTCTTTCTTCATTTGGTGCTCTTTTTTCTGCTCAGATGTATTTTGTGTTAACCTCAACCTATGGTTTCAGCACATGTACCAGGCTTTAATTGATTTGAACCTTTTTATTGCCAATGATCTCAGTAAAAAAAATATTGTAGGCAATAAGCAGTATATGTCTTCTCATACCTACATTTTCTTTCCATGTTCTTGGTCTCCTTGCCAGGACAAATCCATAACATTCTTGTCAGTATTCTATCAGATTATTTTTTTACCCAAATCCAGATTTCATTGGCTGGCCTATAAATTAATTCAATTCAAAAGGATATGAAATCTTTCAGAATTTCAAATATCACATTTTGAAATTTCAGAACCAAGAAAAAAAATCAAGAAATTTCCATGACCATGTGCATTGCCAGTTTTGGCCTGCACTGGACAAAACTTCTAAAATGTCAAAATTTTGCTTGTAAAAAGAAAAATGCCATTAAATCTTCCCTTCTATCTGCCTTTTCCAAGTAGCTATATATTTTCCATAGCACCAGCTTTGTTTGGTGGAGCTTATTTTTAGAAGCTGGTGAGGAACTCCACATATTTAACATACATATATACATACATGGATGTGTACATGTTAGCTAAAAAGTATGGCGAGTAGCAGACAAAATAGTGGCTTTGAAGAGTGATGACAGCGATGTATGGACAGTAAATTATGAAGGTTTGTGTGAAATCTGGTGTACTGTTCTAGAGATCAAATGTAAATTCTGTAGAGAACGAAAGTTATCCATTATGGATATTAAACAGAAGCTAAGCCTTCAGCGTGAAATAGGGAGAAGGCAAGTAAGTAAGGATAATAATTGAATTATGTATTTTCTGTTTTTGAACATTAGTAGATACACGTCTGATTCAGACTGCTTGGTAAACTTGTGTCAAGGATTTTTATAGATTCAAGTAACTGTGAAGACTACAGGCATGATGTAGTTACCACAGTTTTGATCTTTGCTTCATCCATAAACACTGGGGATTCATACTGGGGCAGGACTACAAGGTCCCACCTTACTCTCTGGTCCCATTTCTCTCTGATAAAGCATACTGTCTCCCTGATGGTGGGTAACCCATATCTTGTTCTACACCAAGCTGTGTATTCCATAGCACAGGCTGCTGGTCTATGTAGAAATTAGTGATGGATTAAGTTTCTGTGTCTAAATGACCTGGAGTGGCCATTCAGATGATTCCTTCAGGTAGACATCAGTCTCATCTGCAAAGGAGAAAGGCAGATGACTGAGGTCCTTCAACTCACTTGATCGTGAATTACTAAAACCGTTCAATCTTTCAAGTAACATCTAGTTCTCTAGGTGTCTGTCCATGACTATGGGGTCACAGAATGCTTTGGGTTGGAAGGGACCTTAAAGATCGTTTGCTTCCAACCCCCCTGCCACAGGCAGGGACACCTTCCACTAGATCAGGTTGCTCAAGGCCCCGTCCAACCTAGCCTTGGACACTGCCAGGGATAGGGCAGCCACAGCTTCTCTGGGCAACCTGTGCCAGTGCGTCACCACCCTCACAGAGAAGAATTATCTCCTTAAACTACAATTTGGAAATTAATTTCTCCTATCTTCACAGCAAAACTCATGAGTGTTTAAACAGTGAAAATATAAAACTCTGGTTCTCACAGAAAACAGTCCTTGTTGCCTATGTGTATTTCATGAATGCAGTATTACGAAGAAACGTTTATTTTTTCAGTGCTGTCACATTCCAGAAAGGTGTTATTCTTTTTTTTTTTTCTCTTTGCAAGAAAACAGGTATTTTAGAATCACAAAAATATAACAAAGTGGGAAAGTTGTTCTGGAATTGACAATCTGATTACATCATCTCAAAGAGAATGCACAGATAAGTGGGAATTCTGTCAAGTGTTACACTAAAAGTGTAACAACCCTTTGCAACCCAGTTTAGGCTTACTAGCAAGAAGTAAACGAGGTGATGACTGCATGTTTCTGTGGTTTTCCACCTTCTATAGACATATTCTGCCAGTGTTTCAAACTAATTCAGGTTGTTCTTTTTCTTTCCTCCCGCCCTGTAATTCTTTGAATTGAATTTGCCAATTAAGAAACAAGCAAAAAGACTTTTATTTAAAACTTACAACGTTTGTTCAAGTCATTGAAAAACAGGAAATTACTGTTGCTGCCCCAAAAGCAGCTGTGTGTATACAGTGACATTTTACTTAATGATTCAAATTATAGCATAAATATACATTGTATTACTTGTTGTTCTCATTTGTATTACAATACTGCCTTCAGCGTAGATGTCAGCTGTAACAACTGAGGCTTTATACAAGAAGAGTAAGAAACTCAGACCTCAAAGATATTAAGAAACATTAGCTGTCTTTTAGAATCTGAAGCTGAAAGAGCTTTACCATAGAATCATCAAATGGTTATGGTTTAAAAGGACCTTAAGATCATCTAGTTCCAACCTCCCTGCTATAGCTAGGGACGCCTCATACTATGTCTACTTTTTGAATCCCATCATGAGACATAGAATGGTTTGGGTTAAAGATCATCTAGTTTCAACCCCCCCAGACATGCTGGTCTACTTCTCACTTGGTATAACTATATGTTGTTACTTAATATCAAACTGAAAAATTTAGCGTTTTAGGAATAATTAATGTTAAACTTGCAAGAAAAGATGAATACTCCCACAACAAAAACAGTCATGCTCAGTTGAAGTAATGGGTCCATTATGAAGGAAATACACAAGTTATTTAAGGATATACCCTCTTTGCCTCCCAAATACCATCCACTGACATTTCTGACATGTAGGTGATGTCCTCTAAGCATAGCAATTTGACCCAAAAGGTTAGCATAGTCTCTAGTTACTGGGTTGCAGAGATGCTAGATCACTGTATGGGAAATCTTGCTCAGATCTCTCCTAGCTAGAGAGGTGCTTCTCAGATAACCCGTTCAATATATTAAGCTGTTGCAAGCTCCACCACAGGTGAAACTACTAAAGCAGCTCCTATAAGCACTGAGCCTTGGTTTATTTAGATAGATGGCCAACACCTAAGAATTGTGCAACAACTAATTACCTTGGAAAAAAAAAAAAGCAGCTGGACTAGCTGTAGTGTTTCCTGCTTAGAAAGGTATCTGGAGAAGTGTAGGAAAAGATCCCGGTTAAGAAGAAGCAGTTCAGTTGGAGGCCTTTGACTGTGCAGAGTACCTGGTATGAGCTCAGGAGTAGAATAGAAATATAAAAAAAGATGGCTGACAGTGTTTGAGTGATACTTGATGAATAATGAACTGTGAACAGGAACTGTGGCATTAAACTCATTCTGTATTTTAATTATAGAATGGATTGTAAAGTATCTAATTACCTGTCTTCACTGTTTTGGTGAGAGAGTGAGCCACCTTCTGCCTGTGGGGGTGGCTGACCATGGCCTTGGTGTTTGGCTGGCGTAGCAGGTGGGAGTTGACGGGGCTAACTAAAGCCCCCTTACTCTTCTGGAAATCCATGCTTGATGGATTTCGAAAAGAAACAAGAAGCTTCAGAAATCATTAAATAACATAGATGCAGACATAACCAGCTTCGTGAGCACTGCGCAGGAGTGCCAGCAGAATCCCAGGGCTGCAGCATCTCCCAGTGAGCAGGAGGGGGTTTGGTGCATAGAGGCGTGGGTACAGTGCTGTGGGAGCACTGCTTCGCTTTGACCATGTTCTTGAAGGCCTTGGTGGCACTGTCATTTTGTAACTGTTCCCCTTTTTGGTTTAGATTTAAACTTTTCATTTGATTTATGTACGTAGAAGGCTTCAAAGTGTACTTTGCCCTCTGTGCCTCTGTGAGGTATAAGCCAAATCCCATAGGTGATGTGGGAACCCTAGCTTGGACTAGATGGACTAGAACATTTGCTCTCTGCACTAGTGCTGGTGCTCTCACAAGATAACTCATTTCTTCAAAGCTGGGAAGCAGCTCAGGTTAAAACCACTTATATGAAAATAGATTATCCAGGAAGGAGAATATACTGCTATTGTGCTTTTACAATATAGAGGTACTTTGTGCTGTTGCAGGTGAACTCTGATGCTCAGTGCTAATTGCTCTTTGAACTGAAGATAAGCAAGGAAAAAAAAGTAGAAGAAAGGAGTGAATACATGCATAATATGTATCTTTACTTTTTTATGATTCTGAGAACTTCAGCTATATTCAGTACATTAATAATAATTAAATACATTTATCCTGCCTTTAAGAGCATTTTATTTTGCTGACAGTTGCTTCTTACGTGATGACATTGCAGACAATATCTGAGCAAAAGTGCTTTTTTTTTTTTTTTTATTTTGAAAAGCAGTACTGGTTATATTTAATATAAGACAACATATAGAAAACTATTAAATTAGTGACTCTCTTGAAATGAATATTTAAGATGGGCACATGTTGGAAGGCTGACCACAAGCATAGAAATTCACTAATTGATTTAAGGACATCTTATTTATTTTTAAAAGCTGAGGTGTTTTCTACTTCAGTTCTGTAAGCTTTCAAAGGTTTTTTTGCTGCATATTCTAACTGCAGCAGAAATCTCTTGAATATTTTTTAATCTGGAAAGCTCAAAGATGTTACTTGTAGTTAATTTTCCAGCAAAGAGAAACTCAGTCAAGTGAAGGGAAATTGCACCAATTTTATTCAGTCCGTCAGCACTGATAATACCCTTGTAGAGAACCATCTGCATTGCTGAGATTGTATTTATGTACAACTACACATAAATCAAACCAATTTTTTTCCTGAATTGCTATTTGGGGAGATTTATGCTTTTTAAGGGGTATTTGTGATTTTTTCTTCTTTTTTTTTTTTTTTTTTTTTTTTTTTTTGGTTGGTGTTTGAGGAGAGGCAAGATAAGGACTGGTCTGTGATACTGGAAAACAAGAAGGGTTTGTTTTAAAATGCTTAGTTAGTTGGGGATTCGGTGTACCTATGAAAACAATCTGAATTATCATGTCTTGAAGATGGGCAAAGAAGTGATTAAGTGACTCTATTTCTATGCAGATTTGGGCTATGTAATTAAATATGTACTTACAGTCAAAAGCAGAAATGAAATTGCTTCCTCAGTTCAAAGAAAAATAATAGGAAAGAATATAAAATGGTATGAGTAAAAAAAAAATGGTAGCAATAAATGGCTGGTCAACAGGGTGTTTTGCAATGAGAGACGGTAAAGCTAACCCGATCATTTATTTTATTTTTAGTTTTTCTGAGGCTGCAGGTTAGGCTGAAAAAAAGAATGCAATAAGCCTAAACTTAAATAACACATTTGAAGTGAGTCTTAGTTGAAATGTTTATGAAGAAATATAATTCATTATCTGGCACATATTAAATAAGTTGAGCTGGTTAACTGTCTGGCTTCAGAGGGTAGCTTAAACAATAATAACTGAGAAGTAAATTCCTCATAGAGACACTTCTAGGTTGCTTCTAGATCTACTGCTGTTTCATGTTGCTATCAATGACCTATAAGGAAACAAGAAATCTCTTTATCAGGGACTGTAGTGATAGGACAAGGGGTAATGGATTCAAACTAAAACAGGGGAAGTTCAGATTAGATATAAGGAAGAAGTTCTCTACTGTGAGAGTGGTGAGGCACTGGAACAGGTTGCCCAAGGAAGTTGTGAATTCTCCATCCCTGGAAGTGTTCAAGGCCAGGTTGGACAGAGCCTTGAGCAACGTGATCTAGTGTGAGGCGCCCCTGCCCATGGCAGGGGGGTTGGAGCTAGATGATCTTAAGGTCCCTTTCAACCCCAACTATTCTGTGATTCTATGATGACCAATTGCAAATCAATACATATGAAGAGATAAATAGATAGATATGGAGATGTCCTATGTCAAGGCATGTACCATGGTCTCACACCCGTATAATAGAATGGGGCAGTAACACGTGGTGAAGAAGCCATACCATTGACTTTGAGTGTATCCAGTTTGGGTTTTCCAGCCCGGGACAGATGCTGACATGCTGGACTGAGTCTAGTGGAGGCCACCGAGCTGGATGGTGACTGGAGCATGGGATGCGCATGGAGATTCTGAGAGGGCTGGGTCATGCAGCTTGGAGGTGGGGGGGGAGGGGAGGGAGGCAGCAGCAAAAGCCAAGGACATGCCTGAAGGAGAGAAGGCTTCAGGGAGACCTTAGAGCAGCTTCTAGTGCTTTAAGGGGCCAACAGGAAAGCTGGAGAAGGATTTTTTACAAGGTCCTGTAGAGACAGGACAAGGGGGAATGGCTTTAAACTAATGGAGAGGAGATTTAGATTAGACATTAGGCAGAAGTTCTTCCCTGTGAGGGTGGTGAGGCCTTGGCACAGGCTGCCCGTAGAAGCTGTGGATGCCCATTCCTGGCAGTGTTGGACAGGGCTTTGAGCAACCTGGTCTAGTGGAAGGTGTCCCTGCCCATGGCAGGGGCTTGGAACTAGATGGTCTTTAAGGTCTCTTCCAACCCAAACCATTCTGTGATTCTATGACAGATCGTATGGCTGACTGCAGAGAACAACTGAGCAGCCTGAGCTAACTTGACTTGCCTGGAGCAGGAGGCTGGACCAGAGGCCTCCTGAGGCCCATTTCAGTCTCAGTTATTTGATAATTTGTGTTTCGCCCTAGCACAACCTCTCTGACTGTGTGGTTTCAGTCCTCGTGTTTGCTCTCCTTATTCACCATAGTTCAAAAGAACTAAGAGCATCAGTAAAATGCTGGCAAATGGTTTTATAGAGAAAGTACATATTCTTTTAATGTGGAGAATATGATATACTAATCTTATCAAACTACAAATTGTTCAATGACCTCATCTATAAGAAACTATGTGGTGTATGAAACATTATTTAGCAGACACAGGTATAGTGCAATCTAGGACTAGAAGCTGAAACTAGGCAAACTTTATTGTATATAAGGTCCACATTTTACAAATGGATGTCATTGATCATTATTCTTACTGCCTATGGGTGCAATGCCATGTTACTTTTAATTTTTATCTATCTGCTGTCTGGTTTTAAAGCAGTAGATCTGCTTCTGTTCCCAGACCTCTTGGTGACCTAGCATGGTTATATCAAATTAAATCTAATGTGAAGCATTGCTGTAAGTTATACTGGAAGTTAAGCTAAAGGAGTACAGTCTTCTGCATTGCACATATGTAAACCTCCCTCCTTCAGTGTGTGGCAAAAGGCTTTTGCTGTCATGTTCTTGCTGTGCTCAGGGAGTCTGGAGTTCCCCAAAGAGTTTTTAATGTTATCATTTGGAGACGTGCAGTTTTGTAGAACCCAGGAATCCAGATGGAAAGAGCAGGGAACAACTGTCCAATAAATTATGAATAAATGAACATTTGCCTAAATTACCTAAAATGCAGCTAATGAAACTAAGATGCCTTCTGTCAGGGAGTGGGTCTGAATGTAGTCTGTCTTTTAAAAAAGCTGTGTTAGGTTTTTGAAATGTGTAAACACTGCCTGCTTTTCTGAGAAGCTGGGCTATCAGGGCTGTGTTGTGTCCCATACTGTCCTCATGTTCTGCGGTGCCCAGCAGGACCATCCTGCAGCCTCACCCTGCTGTCCCTGTTCATTATCTCCCTTATTTTTAATTCTTACTCACTTTTGATTTATATAAAGTAACAGTTTATTTTTTAAGTAGAAATCCAGTAACACAGGACTTAGGTGGGGAAAAAACTTTTATCCGATTTTCCCCTGCTTAGTAAAATTGCTGAGTTAACAGCATTTTGCGATCAGTTATTAGCTGGGCATTCCCCTCTGATACAGAGTATAGACATGCATCTGGCTGGTTGTATGCTTGTCTGAAAGCTTCTTTGAATACATGTGATTAATTTGGTTGCTCTCATATGGTGCTTTTTTTCTGGATCATTTGATATATTATGTAAACTGCTTACTAAGGTATCATGTACTCTGAAGCTTGTGTTGTTTCATGGAGAGCCCTGGCAGTCCCACTGAATTTATAGCCCTGATTTCCAGACGAATGCTGAGGCTTGTTTCAATTGTAATTCAACATTCTGCCTACATCCCTCTGGTTAGAGTATACAACAGGGAAACTGTTTATGTTGTGGATTTACTTTCTGACATTGATGAATAAGGAAATTATTACACTAAACCTGAAAAATACAGTGCATGCTGCAAGAAATTCAGTGAACTAAGAAGGATGAGGGTAACCTTCCAGACCAGCAAAAGTATGGAAGTCTTTCCGAGGATTTGTTTCATCCAAGGGCAATTGTGTGGTGCTCTGCAAAGATTCCTACGGGACAGTCACACTTGAAATTCCTGCAGATTAGCCTATCATCAAGTCATCAGGATACTGCTATTTGAATAAACACAGCTGTTGTTTTCCAAGAAATATGGCAAAGAACAGCAAGGAAAAAAGGGACAATTAGTGTTGCTAAATGCCAAGAAACTCAAGCTGGTGTAGTTCTGAGAGTTTGGCTTTCTGGAAAGCCCTTTTGCAACACTGTTCTTTAATGGAAGACAGAAAAATAACCTCCCTTTCCTATATCAGAGTCTCATTCATGATTTTATAAATTGAATATGGGAATAATTTCCTGTTGTGGTTATTTTTTATTTTATTTTTTTTTTTTTACTTTCTAAAATATTTCAGTTTTTCCTATTTCTGTGCATGTCTGTTCTATATTTTAACCAAAAAAAGGAATGTTAATGGCAAAATACTTGATTGCAGTTTGCTTCTCTCACTGTTGTCTTTTATGTCTTCTGGCTTGTTCTGAGTTGAGCTCAGACGTGGGAGAGAATTTACCATTGGATAATTATATTGCCATAGAATCATAGAATAGTTTGGGTTGGAAAAGACCCTTAAGATCAAGTGCTGTTAACCCAGCACTGTCACTAGACATGTCCCTAATATCACTGACATACATCACAGCAGTTTAATCTGTTTTGTCCTCAATTCCCCAGAATATGGAGGCCGTATTGTGTTTTTTCATGAATAACCAGTAGCAGTATGGATGACCATCACACCCTGGGCTGTGCATGCATAAGTGTTCCTGAGGCTGCAGAGAAATGGGTAGTTTAAAGCCACCTAGTCTGAATTTCCCATCCTCTGATCTTGTGCCAAGGAGAGTTCAGCCAGGAAAAAATCTCAGAAACCAGAAGCAAGTATGTGTATAAAATCAGTTTGGGAGTCTTACGAGTTAGGCCTAAGCATACAGATACAATAGGAACGAAATGCATTAGACCGTAATAAACTTATTTACTTTGGAAAACAAACATGTCTCCAGAATTCTTTGTTCTTGATGATGTAAAGAGCCAAAGAAAAATTAAGTAGGACTAGGATATTTCTTAAAAATAAAAAAAAAATTAAAAAAAATCCCTACATTACACTTTCATAGCACTTCACTCTGAAAAATCTGCAACCTCTATAAAAAATGTAGGTAAAGGCTTCTTTCAGTTTTGGCTTCTACAGGATATTTTCTGCATATTTTTATTAGTGTGGCAAGTAGACCAATAAAGCACTTGTCTTGAACATGGAAATTTACAGTACTGGTTTTTCCTGACTGCCTTGAGGAACCACTCTGCTTTGGCTCATGTAGGCTTGTTGAAGTCCAGATTTTTGACATCAAGGGCCTTGGTTTCATCTTGATAGTTCAAAACACGTCCTACTAAGCATCAAATTTTGTTGCACAGGAAAGCTGCCTCTTCCGCAGCACTCCAGCTTTGAAGCACTATGCACTTCTTTGTACCTAATACTTTACACAGCCTTTAGGCCAGGGAAGCTCTCCCCTAATATTTTGCAAATGTCATGATAGCCAGTACCAGAGCGTGTACAGCTTCATCCAGAATGCATGTGATCTTCAATGGGCTCTCCCCTGAATAGGAGGGGCTTGGTTCAAAAACCTGAGATAGTGGGGAAAGAGGTTAATTTTGAAAACAGAAGAAATAGAAGAGTCTCGGTGTCATTAAAGGAAGAAAGTGGAGAGAAAATGAAAGAATTATCGCATAATACGGACAGTGGTGGTTTCACGACAAGGTATCAACATAGACTATCAGACAAAACCTGGGCAGCTAAGACAAGTTAATTTCCTCTGCATAACTGTGAGATGCCTCATCTCATACATTTCAGCACCTTATTTACACCCCCTTTTTGGCAATATACAGAGAGCCATTTCCTTAGTAATGAGAGTATTTTATATCCAAACTGGAAATAATCCTGATATCTCTGTTCATTATGGGAAAAACAATGCAAAACTCTATTAGACTTAGAAAAGAGACCTAAGAAGTTACTTGCAATAACAAGTGTCAGGATTGTCACAGTGATAGTAGAAGTGTAACAGGCTTCTAAAATCATTTAGCAAAGGCCTTGGCTGGCTATCCAAACCCATGGTAAAATTCCCTTGGGAGGCTGAGTTATACCACCTGAGGGTTTTTGGAAGATATGACCTGAAATGTAGACAGAATTTAGCTTTTCATAATATTTAAAAACTGAAGTCTGAAAAGCATTGCTTATTTGTTGGCATAACATGGTCTAGCTGTTCATGGCTTTGCCACAGACCACAGTTCAGTGTTCCACTTGCTAAAATTAATAAAAATAATCTTTGGAGGCACAGGTATGTTCTAGTCCTGCATGTACGGTAAAGAAGAGGAATTGAATTGTTTTCCTTGGACACTACTCAATTACCTTCCACTGAATAGTCTATCTCTTGCTTCTGCTTTTAAGCTTATTAATACAGATTTCCAACTTCTTCATTCCAGCTACTGTCAGAAAGTGCGGAATAAAAATTAGCATGTGTATTTGGGTCCAGGCAATCTGGCAAACTATATTGAAAGTAAGAATAGGAAATTTGATAAAATGAATGATTCATCCTCTGCTGTAGCCGCAAGTAGCATCTTTGTTACCTCTTCATTTGTATCACTTCAGGTGTAATGTCATACATTCTCTGGAGAGAAGTCCTGTCCATGAAGTTAAATGGAAATACCAGTGAAATCTTTTCATATATCTTTTCTGTCACTGTATATTGTGGAACTACATGTTGATGTTGGTCCTCATTTCTGTATCTTAATAACATCAGGAACAAGAGTTTGTAAATATTGTTGAATGACTGGAAGAACGAAGAATAGGAAGGTTAATAAATCAATTTATTGAAAAAGGAAACCTATTAAATTCCAGAGTTAGTAAATACAAGCACAGGCTACCTCTGATTCACTTTTTGTGTGGAATTATCAAGTGAGAGTGGCTGCAAAAGGTAATTTTATTCGGCATATGTATTTTTAAATTGGATGTGATGTAATATTCCTGCTGAATACCACTGTGGGATCAACTATTTGGACACAGCTCCTTATATTTTGGTGTTTTAGCACATATCTTACACCTTGAGATACTACATGGCTGCTCAGGCATGGCGGTGGAAATACTGCAGCCTTTTTTGCCAGCTTACTCATGTTCTGTCCTCTGTCAGTGCTTATGGTGGTTGTTGCATCTCTACTGCTTCAGGGATTTATGGTGGCATAGCACAGTGGTCAGCCCTGGAGTGCTAGGCATGTGATGCTCAGCAACATGGGTAGACTGTCAATGTCTGGAGGCCCCTGTTACAACTTTTTCTGACCATCACAGTCTTGTGGGAATGGGATGCATAATGGTATTCTTTGAGCCTTCAATTTTCCTACTGGCTGATACTTGACTGTGCGCAGGAGTATGTCTCCATCTGAACCTGTGTGGGAGGAATCTGTGCTTCACGCTGATTATGCACTTTAGACCATATAATCTTACATGTACCCCGTGAGTCTTAATATAAACAGTAAAATAAAGAGTAAGAACATCAACCTAAAAGAGGTAAGAATAACAAAATGTGGTTTGAAAATATTTTTGAAAATAAGTGTGGTATTCACTGAGGTAGAGGGAGGCAGTTTTGTGAGTCTAGGCTCCAAAAGTAATGATGTGATTTAGATTAATTGCAGTGTTTTATTGCTTTGAATTGAAAACAGCATTTTTATAGGCTAGACAGCAGGTGCAGAATATCTCAAAAGCAAAGATCCAGTTTTCCTGAATGCTTATGAAGTAATAAAAATGGGAAAGGAAAACAAGACAAAATTCACTACACAAAGTGATTTTGGTTTTGGTTTTTTCCTTTTTTTTTTTTTTCTATATAGGATGTCTTATCCTCCCCCTCATCTTACTTGGAGCATTCGCAGGTCTCTAGGGAGCATATTTGTATCATGATTCGATATGCACCCTAAAGATTTAGATTCAGGTTTGATCTTTGTATAATATGCCATTTCAAAGCATTCAGTTGTGCAGATGAGATTTATTGGGGGCTCTAGAGTACCTAGTTGTAGAGGCAAGTGCTGAGCACCATGATGCAGCATTAACACAGAGCAATTGCTCCAGAGAAATGTTCAATGGGTCCTGTTTATCATTAGCCTGTACAGCAGTATTGAAGTATGGTATTGAGATATTGAGAAGAATGTTGTTCTATCTTCAAAATAAAATGAAAGTTTATGAATGAGGCACTTAGATGTGTGGCAGCTGACCTCTTGGAAGTATATCATTATTACTTTACAACAATGCTCAGCTTTCTACTAAAAGTTGCTGTTTGTTAATTCTGTATGTGTGTAGGGGTAGAAGTCTATCATGGATATGCTTTATGCTGCTCAACATTGAAAGTGCTTTCTTCCTAATTTAGCCAAGAATTGTTCAGTCTGCTGTTCACTCCTTGTCAGGGGGGCTGGAACTAGATGATCTTTAACGTCCTTTCTAACCCAAACCATTCTATGATTCTATGTTATTAAATGCTGAAAGGTACGTATTTACAGTCTCGTTCTTTGGATAATCGTAAGTTTGTGGTGCTATTTGGTCTGAAACAGCATTTTGGTTAGTCAAAGGCAAAGAAAACGTAAGCTGATGGAGTGCTGTGACAAGTTGCAGGTTCCCCATATGCTTGGCTTGGAAAGAATATGGCTTGATCAGTATATTCCTCTAAGATCCCTTCAGGGAATATATTTAGAAATACATACCATGTCAGAACAGGATATGGCGTTTTGCTCACAGAGATTTTCTGGAATAGGCTGAAGAAAGCAGGGAAAGTTCTGGGCTGTGCTAGTGGTGGAGTCCTAATGGAGGTCAGCCTTACCAGAGTCAGTCTTCATGTGTGACATTCAGCATTGCCACGTTACCCGAGGTGACTGGTTTTCTTTCTTCTTGAAGAAGTTTTCATTTTGTTTTAATAAACAAAACAGCAAATGCTTCTCGTTGTTCAGGAATTTGCATTTGGAAATGCGAATCCATCAGCAGTAACAAAAGGAAGAAGTGTCTGGGCTTTATTTTGGCAGCAGAAACTACAGAGAGACCTAAATAAGCCTAAATAAAAACAAATATTTGTTATTTTAAATAACAACTTGATTTTGGTGGTTTTTTTAAAGCTAACTAACCAATTAGCTTCTTTTATTTTTCTTGCAATTAATTTCCATGTTGGCTTTATATATTGAATAAGGAGAAAAAACACTTATTTTGGAGGTAGGAATTAGTCTAGAAGACCCATGTAGGAATATTAAGAATGGTTGGCTCAGCTAAGATGTTTATATCTTTTTGTGCCTGGTCATGGAACTGACTGTTGAGCAGGCAGCTGCCTGTAGTGTGCTTTAGCTGCCATGGCAGCTCTTTCTATGGAGGCTTCTATCTGTTCCCAGGAACATGTAGAGAAGGCACAATGGCCCTATATATACACTGCATTAAATGCAAATAGAAAAATTAATATCAACATGCATTTTGTACAGCATGGTGAGATGTTGGCCAAGGATTCTGATCAATTTGATTCCATTTCTGCTGGTGCCGTAGATTTCCTGTCTGGCTTTATGCAAACGATTTTAGGTTTTTGAGCTCATGTGTGGAAAGCTTTGGGTGCATCCCATGCCTGAAAATCCTATCATAATATGGTTTGGGATGGAAGAGACCTTAATGATCATCTAGTTCCATCCCCCCTGCCACAGCAGGGGCACCTTCTACTAGACCATGTTGCTCAAAGCCCCGTCAACCTGGCCTTGAACACTGCCAGGGATGGGGCAGCCACAGCTTCTCTGGGCAACCTGTGCCAGTGCCTCAACACCCTCACAGGGAAGAACTTCCTAATATCTAAACTAAATCTGCCCTCTTTCAGTTTAAAATTCTGGAAGCCATTCCCCTTCTCCTATCCCTACAGGCCCTTGTAAAAAGCCTCTCGCCAGCTTTCTTGTTGGCCCTTTTAGGTGTTGGAAGGCTCTAAGGCTGGGATTTTTGTTTTATTTTTTTTTTAATACAGAAGCAGACACATCTCTGCCATTCACTGGTACCATCCATCTGTACCCACAGATAAAGCTTGTGGTCAGGTGAGCCGCAGCAGCACAAGTCTGACACCAGGCGCACAACCCTTAGAAAGAGTAGATCCTGACAGTCCATTTTCATTTCTTTTAATGATGTTTACAAGATGGCTCACATTACCCAATATTTCAGTGTCTTTGTGAAAAGGCAGCTGGGAAAGGGCAAGCAAACTCTCTTATTTTAATGTTTATTGCATAAGATAAGCACAGGAAGCAAAGAGAGATATCTGAAAAGAAGAAATTTATCCCACACAACACTGCCAACAAAGCACAGTCTGGTAAGGGGACACAGAGCTTGCTTGTGCCTTTGATACTATAGATAAGCTCTCCTATTGACAGTAGTAGAATTAAGTAATTTTATATAGTTTTAGGTATAAAGTATGAAAGTTTGTTTAGTGGGGATGACTACTGGAATGTCTGGAAAACTAGGTTTCATTTAGTTGTGACGCTGAAATATTTGTTATATGAATGATTGAAGTCTCTGTCACTTGTTTTTCCTTATAACCCTGTCCTTATGTTAGTCCTATTTACATTTTTAAAGTGCTTATTCGTGTAGCAGCAAAGTGAGAGTGGATCTGATTCCTCATTTTTTCTCCTTTCTACTGTTTGTAATTTTCTGGTGTTACAGGTCAGGTTGTAGTTGTTAGCAGTGATGCATGCAGAGAGGCAGAAGACCCAGATTTTTGTTTAGCGTTTTTCAAAGAAGAAAAATATGTTTGGCATTTTAATTTTCCTAAAACGTTTTATAATTTGTTACATCTTGCTCATTCATAATGTAAAGCTAGGGAGAGATTGATACCATATGAATAGTTTCTGAAAGCTCATGGGTGAGGAGAACTTGTGGAGTATTAGAGACTGTAATGTTTAGGTTGTAACAGAGTAATCAGGAGTGGACAGGATGGTCCGTTACATGCCGTGAGTTTAAAATTTGAAAAAATTCGTATTTGATAGAGCAGACATTTTGCCTTTGTAAATTGCTGTTCTTCCATTGACTGCAGCATTTTGTACTACCTGGAAACCCATTGCAGTATGTTGAACTTAGTTTTGTAGCCCTACAAATGCCATAGGACTTCAAGTTCCGTGAAGAAAGCAATCCTGGCTTGTCTAACTTCTGCTTTTATTTAAGCTATGTTATAATGAGATTGATAAAAGACAGTTGGGGGATTGCAGAGGTGGCAAGTGGAATAAGGAGAAAAGTGCTATAGCAGACAGGTAAACCCTGTTCCGATTTATTCATCTGCCCATAAATGAAAATATTTAATCTGAGGGTAAGTGACAGGACATTCAAGTCCCTTGAAAGCAGTACAAGATGAATTATGGATAGGAGCAAGGAAAAACAGCAGGACTCTATTTTTGCTTCTTTATTTCTTCCCCAACCTGTAAATGAATATATTTTTAATAAATACATGTTGTGAAATAAATCTCCCAAGTGGAAAGGTCATTTTATGTTTTTAATGCCTTTCACTTCTCTGTGCTGCCTTTCCTGTGGATCTGAGAGAGCTTATAAAGTAATTGTCACAAAGATCTGTGAGAGGTGGGGAAGAATCATCCCCACTTGACAGATGGGGACTCTGAGGCACAGATGGGGTTTCATGACTCGAGCAGAGAGGCAAAAGCCACGCACAGCAACATTGCTGAACCTAGAACATCTCATCTCCCCCAGATCCTTCCAAGCCCTGAACCGACACCACAGTTAGATGTGTTAGGGCAAAGCTAAGACAGGAAAATGATGAAGTAATGCCTGTGGCTGTGGCTGATCCTCAGTGCTTCTGTGTGATTTCCGCTAGCAAGTGTGCAGCTACAAGCAGGGCTGTGATGCAGGGAGGAGGGTGGCAGGGGCTAAGGAGCTGGCAAGACATCTTCGACATTAGACAAGTCCTTACCTTTTTTGTGCTAGAGTTTAGCTCCACTTGTGGAAGAACATCAGATGCGGAAATGCGTTTTATTCTCGTATAGAGTAAAGGAGTCTGTGTCATCCTGCCTGATAGTTACCAAGTCTCCAGGAGGAGAAGATGGTTGGAAATGAGGCAGGTTTCCTTCAGAAACCCTCCTGTGTTCTGGCTGTGTTTGGCAAAAATTGAACCTTGCCTGTGAAATGTTCTGATTTTGTGGAAGTATCAAATTTCCCAAATTACAGCTTTTTTTCTCTTAAATTTGGGGAGCGATACCTTCCTACCACATGGCGTACTGTGAGAAAAAATGCACAAAAGGCTTTGAGAATCTCAGAAACTGAAGTAATATGGGGGGCAGGGGGGCAGTGTCTCATATTTTAAGTAGGCTATATCTAATGGCAGCTGTTTAAAGGTAGATAAATGAATTCTATCTTTCATTAGCAAACACAATTTCCAGCATGTTTCAGAACCATAACAGGTGGCAAAAGGCAAACATCTACTAAGCACAGAGCCTCCAAGAAACCCAGGCAATTATGTTGTCATTCGTGATTCTTGTCTTTTAACATATTTCCTTGTGGAGGTTGGGTCAGGCTTCCTGATTGAAATTCTTACTGATGGGAGAATTAATTGGTAAACAGATTTGTGGGATGGAATCATGTCTTGAGTGCTGCATTCTTCAATGGGTGTTTCTGTGTGATGGACAGAGGTCTTCTCCATGAATGATTGCTATTTCATCCACTCCACTTCCTAGGAGGTATGTTTGTATTCAGGAATTAAGTGATTTATTTTTTTTTAATGCATTGGTGTAAGAAACACATGCATTACATAGAGTAATAGCAGTTCTGTATCATTTTACAAAACAAACGAGAAATAGCATGCTTTAGAACTTGATTTAGCATGTCAGAATTGAGAGCTCATTTTATTTTTGAGTTTGAAGATATTATTAAACTCTGCATTACTGTGAATTATATATCAGTCAGCACATTATCAAAATAGCAGCATCTTGAAATACTTATTGAACAAACATGAAAGTAGCTTCTTAGATTACTTATGAAACATCTTTACCCAGCAAAGGCAAATACAAGTCTTCTATTTTTCATGTAATAAAGGGTGAACAGACTCAACAAATAGCTGCTTTTGGGAAATATGATCTAATATTCATGAAAGTCAGCATTCTTGAGGGAAAAAAAGTAAAAAATCTAAAAAAAGAGAAGGCCTAAAATCTCAGGAGTCTACACAATAACATAAACCTTCATGGAGTCCATTTGTGATACAATGAAGTTTTTCAGTCTCGGGTAAGGGGTTTTGTGGCTGAAGGATCTCAGGAAGCTCAGATTCACCCAGTGCTTTGGGAAATGCTCCAATTTCGTTAAATGAGATGGTGATGAAATCAAAGAAAAGGTTTATTTTGTTTGGTTTTTTTCTCTCTCTTTTTTTTTTTTTTTAATAAAAAGTGGTTTTGCTGATTTTCATTCAGTAATCTACACATTTTTCTTATGCTTTTTGGTATATTTTCATTGCAGGGACCTTACCGATACTCTGTGAAGGTAATAGGACAATCTGATACTAAACAAAATGGTAACAGCATGAAGTCATATCTCAGTGAGCACTCAGCTGCATCTTAATGCTGTCAGAATTTCTTAATGTTCATTTTATTGCAATAATCTACACGTTATCCAGAAGGAGGTCCCCATTTGCTGGAGACTGTGCAAACACAGAGTAATAAATGTTCCCTGCCATGCAAAAATGTATGGCTTGTGGGGATGAGACAGTGGAGATGTGAAGAATGAGATGGCAAGTGAGATGTTTTTTTTTGTGCTTGAAGGACAAAAGGTTCTAACTCATTATCGAAGGTACTGGTTAAGTAGAAGGAAAAGAGCAGCAGATGCAAGGACGAAGAAGATAAAGCACCCTTCTTTTCTGGTGCTGCCACAGGACACCACATCATCTGGGGTCCTTGCACTGTTAACTAATGTTGCGTAAGAGAAGGAAAGAGAGGGTATCCTCTCTTGAGGGGGATATAGGTGGTCTTATCAGTGATGCTCCAGGAGATGCCCATTTCAATCCCTTTCTTCAATCTTCCCCTTCTTTGAAGTGATGAAATTGATTAAATTTACTTATAATTACTATTATTAATAGCAACAATTCATTCTAGTTGCAGTGCAGCTTGTTGCTATAAGCATAGTTTTACTACAGAATATTACTCACTCACTGATTGTTTAAATTATCTCTTTCAGAAAATGACTCTGATGGAACATCCAGTTCTTGGGCTGTACTGCTGAGTACAACTCTCTAGGTGTCTTTTACAAAGCAATGATCTGAAGGATGTAAGAGTGCTAACACCCTTGCAGACATCCTTAGCTCCTGTAAGTAGCTGGGGCAGTGACGTTAGTCCTGCTGCACTGGTGCAGGCTCTTACTACACTGTAAAAGTCCGTTGGCTGAGCATAGGCATCCCTGTGTTCCCTCGCAGTGTTTCGGAGCCTGTCCAAGGGAGGGTAGCTTTGTTACTGTAATTACATCTAAGCCCTTGCAAAACAAATTGATGTCAGGACCAGTCCATCATGCTTTTCCCATAAAGGTAAATACAAGACACTTTCCTTCCTGCATGTCTATGTGGTGGAATATACTTGGGGAAAAAAAATAATCTTGTTTTGTAATGATTATTATGGATACTTGTTCTAAGTTATGCTACAAAGTACACTTGTTTCTGATATCACTCCTGCCAATGAAATGCACACTGACCCTGGTCAGCTGATGTAAACAGGCTTGTTTCAGTGGTAAAACCACCGTAAACCACTGGAGACAGTAAATAATCTTACATTCTGATTTTATCTCACTTTTGTTTTTATATTATAGCCCTCATTTTGTATTTGTAGAAAGCACTGCTAACAACAGCTTTGGTAAGCATTACAGTGTATGCTAACTACAAATGTATAAAAAAAGTTCTTCCAGCTAATTGCTGACTTGTGACGCTCCCAGTGTAAGCACTCTTACAGGCACTGAATGAAATGCAGACAAAGCCACGCTATCATTTGATGTAAACTGATCTGATGGTACTAAAGCATTTGGAGCTGTGCTGATTTATTGTAGCAGCTGAGGATCTAGAAACTGTAATTCTGAATTTTTTGAATAATTTATAATGTTACCCTGACCAGCAGGAAAAATCCTAATATATGCGAGTTTCTTAGAGCCTTTCATCTCTGGGGAGGCTCCTGGGAGGTGAGGAGCCACAGTGCCCTGGGATCATCATAGAATCACAAAATGGTTTGGGTTGGAAGGGACTTTAAAGATAATCTAGTTCCAGCCCCCTTGCCATAGGGAGGGACACCTTCCACTAAACCAGGTTGTTCAAAGCCCCGTCCAACCTGGCCTTGAACACTGCCAGGGATGGGGCAGCCACAGCTTCTCTGAGCAGCCTGTACCAGTACCTCACCACCCTGGTGATCCTGGGTGGCCCTGCCACCTCTGTACCACTGGGAGTGGAATATCTGGATGGACATATGTAGGCAGCTACTCACACTCCAGTCGGGCAAACCCAGATATCAGTGCTGCAGTGAATTTGTCCCAGTATACATATAATAAGAAAACACTAAATTTACATGAAATCTTTCAATACTCTTGGGTTAGTCCTGGCTTGCTCATCTCCACTGCTATTTAGCTTCCATATAAGGCACAAATATTCCATCTGCTGCATTTGAAAGTGACTGATAGATCCATTGACTTTGATCCAAAAGCAATTGCAAACCTCTATAAACACTCATTTCAGGGCAGCCATCATCACTATCACTTCTCAGCACTACATCCTTACCTACTTTAAAGCCTTCTGGTTACCTAAAGCACAATTAAGAATAATGTCTAAATGATTGTAATCAATGGTATTTATGGACCAATCTGTACTAGTAAGACATCCCCATAATTTTCAAACATGTTGCAGTTTGAAAAGGTTGCATCTCAAACCTTAAATTGCTTTATTGGGCTTCTAAATAGTTCTTTTGTCCCTGCTATCATAAGAGAAATGCTAGAAAAAGGGCAAATAGATCCAGAAATTTAGCATAACTTTTCTTTAAGCTTAATTAGTGTCTTTTATTGTTTGAAGGCCTTGTGACTTAATTAATATTACTAATTAGAAATTAGTGATTTCCTTGTTAATATTGCCAATATTAAAAATAATTTATTGCTAAATTAAGAATATTGATTAGAATCTCTTCCATTGGCCAGTGAAGTAAATTGATATTTTGTGGCTCACATTCTTTCCCATTTTGCTTGTCATCAGCAAAACACATTGTAAAATATTAGTTATTCTTGCATAGATACTCTGTACATATAGATCTCAGTTTGTGATCTAACGATAATCATGCTTTCGAAATAAAATTTATGTATTTAACTTTTGTTGGGCATTTTGTTTGCTTTTTTGTTTCCTTTCGAAAAGCAGATGAAGTGTAGTTTGAAATAGCCCGGTGAAGTTCTTAATCTCTGATTAAGGAATCTAAGAAATATTTGCAAAAATAATAAATCCTAAGTTAAGCCTGTTGTTCCCTAGATCAGCTTTCAGGGAAGGTAAGAAGCGCAAACACAGCTTGCCATTTCATGAGAGGGATTTTTTTTTCTGGGTCTCAACTCTTCCCTGCAGCAATGGAAATGGGGAAAAGGATCCTGAAGCTTCTTGACATTTGTAAATTCACTCTTATTCATCTTTCTATCTAAGATTTCTCAGCTGGATGACAAATGTGTGTCATCCATGGAGTTATGTTTTTTAGATGTCTCCATTTATTGGATGCTCCAGGGTGTTTGGATTCAATTGGAACTTACAGCTTGTCTGTGTTTTATTTGCATAATAAGACTATGAATGACAGAGCAGCTACAGCCAGACGTGTTGGCTCCAAAGACTGCAATTTAAGCTGGGAGTGTTTTGCAAGAGTGAAAAAAGAATGAGAGTGAGTCTGATCACGTGTAAAAAAGTTAAAGAAGGGAAACACCATTCCGTAATGTTCATGGCTGTCTGACATAAGATTTCTGGACTGCTGTGGTTATGTGCACCCTGAATCCAGGTCACCTGCATTTGGACCCTCTCTGACAAGCTGTAGTAGTGTGTAAAGAAATTCAGAGAGACAAAGAGTTTGAGCGACTGCTGTCATACTTAGCAGATTAGACTACTGAATGGTCCTACTAAGGAAACTTCATTTGCCAACCTGTATATCTGCACGGTCTATCTGGGTAGTCCCACAGCACAGCCCCAGCTCATCTTGTCTCCCTGCTGCCTGCCTCATTTCTCTAAGAACAGTGGTTAAGGCTCCTCCCCTAAAAAATCACTGCTTGCACATACACGCCCATATGTATACTTCAGATAGAAGAGACATTACACTTAGTCTTTTTAACTTAGGGTCTGAATTGCATTGTGTTAGACCTATGTAGAGAATAGTTTTCTATATATTCCAAAATACTTTATTTTTCTCCATAAGTCACAGTCTGTGGCAATTCAGTCATGAACCTGGGTAACTCTGGACATCTGCATGTGATGTTCCCAAGAACCTGTATTGAATGTGTTGTGAAAGTGGTGTTTTGTGCCCCTCAAAATTATCAGTTTCCAAGACCGTTTATTTGAGAAGCAGCTTTTGTTTTGTGTGAAGTGAATTACAGAGACAGAAAAATATGCTTAAGCTCCAGCATTAGTCATTGTTTCAGACAGAGCCGTTTGCTGTCCTTTCCAGGCTGTGTTGGATGGCTGGCATCGTCTGTAAGTGAGCCTTAGCTGGGACTTGAGATCACCATGTTTGTAGTGCAGGAACGTGGCATTTATTTTTTTATATATATTTTTGAAGGCATGTCTAAATATGATATTGGCAAACATTATACAGAGATGTGTAAGGGGCTGATTTTTGAAGCCAGCTCTTACATACAGAGTTAATTCTGATGTACAGAACCAATCAGAGCTTCTCAGTGATGATTTACAGATTTATTGAGCTGTGCATTTTTATTTCTAAAATGAGTACTTACTTTCTAATCTATGTCAGGTAAGTTCTCCAATTGTGCTATTCTGATAATGGACCTCTTTGTATAAAAACAAGACATCAATAGAGTAAAAGATTTTTCTTAATATTCTCCGATCGTAGAGGCTATTGATTATACACGATGGTCACGTCAGGCAGTGCGTTTTTGGATGATTACTTCATGCCTCAGGTGATGCAATGTGCCATAAAGATGATGGATGGTGCTTTGTACTTCTAGTACCTTCCAAGTAAAGCCTGAATAATCCCTGTGATTTTCTTCCTTAAAGCAATACTGAAACTGTTCTACTTCTCCTGAAACAATAGAAATAGTCCAACTATCTAAGCTGTTAAGTGCTGTCTTTTGTAATTCCTAATAACTACATTTATTTTCCATTGATCAAATTCTTTCCTGTGTAGCTTCTTCAGGCAGAGCAGTATGTTAGCAGACATTATGAAGTTAGTAAACACTATAAAGTGTGAAAGCATTTGCTGCAGGAGCTGTAGTCTAAACATTACAGGAGAAAGCAGGATTCCAGATCTAGTCTTGGCTTTGCCTCTGAATATGATTGTAACCTTGGGCAAAGCTCTTAAGCTTGCCTCTCCTTAGTTGATTTAATTTGTGTAGCAGGATAATGAGACTTGGCTAGTCTTATACTTCCCCCCACCCCCCACGCCACTCCTGCTAGGACATTGATGAGAGAGGGCGAAGGGGATCTGGAGAGGGTGGCTGAGCAACTCACTGGAGGGTGGATATGCCAGCGGGGATATGCCGGTGGGGAACAGGGCATGAAAGGGGCTCCACACCTCCCTGCCAGAGCTGACTAGAAAAATGTGCTATGCAGACTTAGCTTTCATTAAGTTGTGCTGCTTGACCCTGTGTTCAAGGGCAGCTTGGTGAAGAAAACATGTGAAACGCCCACAACCAGTAGAGCATGATGCAGGGAGGGATGTGCTCCCACAGACTGAGACACAGCTATTTGGAAAACTTGAGGAAGCTACCACAATAAATTACTAAGGGTATGCTGAGGTCCTACCGAGGACTTTCACTCCCTCTCCCTGGCATCATTTTTTATTTCTTATATGTTAACCTTAAAGTGTTTGCTCCAAGGAATCTGGTTAACTATGAGTTTAGGACACGTCTGCCTCCCATCCATCTCTATTTTTTTTCTCTTTTCACCATTGTGCTATCCCCACTGGGATGGTAGATTCACAGATATTAAAGAAATTAAAGGCTTACTTCATTTTTCCAATCCAACTTTTGGCAAAAGAAGCACTGTTCACTGTTCTGCATGTATGAGGGCTCTTGCCCAGTCATGTTTTAAAGAATTGGGATTAAGTGCTTGCTTATGAGAGTGTTTGAAGCTGAAACATTTCACTGTCAGGAAGCCGTTCTTCAGATTCGACCTGAATTAGCTTTCTTAATTTAATCACATCACTCCTAGCTATGCCCAGTGTGTTGCGCTATATCTTTCCATTATTTCTGTTTGCATCCTTCATGTGTGTGTTGACAGATATATTGCCCATAGGTATTGCTTGGCTTGACTATATGTATTCAATTGAAATGATTCTAATTATTCCTCCCATATCTACCTCTATAGCTCCTGCTATGTTTTTCTTTTACTTTTCTATTACTGTGCCTAGTTTTCCATTAGGTTGCTGGTTAAAATTATTTCCAAAAGTGTATTTGATGCCCAAGTTTTGGGAAAGCCAGATCAAGGGAAGGAGGCCATGTTTGTTGTCTACATGAACTGATAATTGTAATTTTCTAAATTCCTGCAGAGCTTTAGTGTATATCTGAAATAATGATCCTATTTCTGTTTTCATAATTTTCTGGCTTGTCTGTGGATTGTCATTTGGAGTGTTTATGGGCTAAAACCAAAGGCTTTCACTGAAAGATTTCAAAGTGGGTTTAAATCTGTCTTTTAATACAGTTTGAATCACTGCCATTGCACAGCATTAGCCACAGCACCAGCTTCTTCATGTTAAGCTGATTTTTGATCTAATATTCCCCTTTTTCCTCTTCATGTAGACGGGGATCTAGAAACGTTACCCTACTGCTATCTAAAGCCAATTAGTAGAAAACTTGATTATTTCGCTGTCACTGTTCATCCACTCCTTATCTTCCACTGGCTTTATCAGTCCTTGTCAGAGGGAAGCTGGAGAGCTGGACTCAATATGTTGTAGGACTCAGCACAACTTCTGTAGCATTACCTCAAGTCCCAGAGGACTTGTCAGTTAATAAAGTAGAAATAAGTGCTGTAAGTGGTAAAATGTTACCAATACTGATTGGGAAATAATAGTTAAGGACTGAATGCTCTGCAGACTAACCTAATTAAATGCATGCTTTGGTATCCGCTGGCAGATACCTTTGATTGTACATGGACATCTTGGACAGTTTGAAAGTGCAACCTCTGGCCAGCAAAATCATAGAATAGTTTGGTTGAAAGGGATTTTCAAGGATCATCTAGTCCAACCCCCCTGCAGTGGTGAGGAACATCTCCAGCCAGATCAGGTTGCCTAGAACTACATCTAGCTAGGCCTTGAATGTGTGATAGCTTTCTATTGCACCAAAAAATTGCTTTCTCTACTGACTGACATTCCAAGATCCCAACATTTGTTAAAAGCTTTAAAATCCATAGCCTGTGGTTATTTTGTGCAGGACCTGGCCAGAATCGCAAAAGCGTGACTGCTGCAACTCTGCTTCTCTTTGCTGTTTTCATTAATCGCTCATACTGTGTGCACAGAGCTACATGACAGAAAATGCTAGCTTGGATTGAATGAAGACAAGTATGTGGAAAACCATTTTGCTTTCCCACTTCATACTGAAAATGTCATGGAGCAGAAAAGATACCACTGTTCCACTTCAAAATGAGAGAGGACCTGCGATACTTTACTACTCATAGTAAAGCAAGTTTTCAGACTTTCTTGTGTCTACGCTGTTGTTGAGTGGTATTAACAAGCCATAATTGATCATTTTATTGTGGACCCAGCACACCGGTAACTACAAAGTACTTCATTTCAAACAATCATGCAATTTCCTTTGCATTGCTGCAAAATGAATGCTTGACAAAATGATTTACTGACAGTGTCAGTCACTGTCTAACTGTGGGACTGCTTGGACATCCTCTCCTTCAAAGTGACTGATACCCTGCAGCATCTACACCAGAACAAACAACTTTGCCAGACAATGCAAAAATATCTTGACAACTTCAACTGTTTTACTTTAACCCGTGGAGCACCATCACACCATGTATTGTGCATTTGTGGGCTTTGCCGCAGTGCAGCAGGGTAAAGATAGCAGAACCTGGTGTGCCTCGGTAGGTGCCAGTTTTTAAACATATGCTCTCTAACTTCTGAAGTTGGGAAATTTGTTCAGCATAGCAAAATCGCACTACTTTTCAACTCAACTTCTAAGTTGTCAGGGAGAGAAAGTGTAGTAGATTATTGACAGTTATTTTGAATTCACTTAAGACTTTTAATGTTTTAAAATCGATATTATACAAAAATCTGAAGATTTGATTGTAATGTATTACTTTATTCAACAGTAAATGTTTTTTTTTGGTTTGGGGTTTTATTGGGTTTGGTTTTTTGGGGTTTGTTTTTTTTTTTTGGTTGGTTGGTTTTTTATTTCCCCTAATGAAACTGCTCTTTCTGTCAATAATATTTTCTTCTATGTAATATATGGAGGACTTAAGGTTGACTAAAGTTCTGTCCAGATGGGCTCTGAAATACATAGAAATTCTACATGCTAAAGAAATCAGGCAGATCCTTAAATCTTAGATGCTTGACTCACATGTATATCAAGGCTTAACGTTTTAATTCTTCTCAAGCAAGTCCATTGCGATGTATGAACATGCTTGTTAACACTTGACCAGAGGTGTTAAAGAGCTTTCGATTTGCACACGTAAAGTCTAAAAATTAGAGTTCAGTGCATTCAGAAATGCAGCATTTTTCAGTAATGTAACTCATTTAAAGAACCAAATACCTTTGTTGCTTTGCAGAAAAAGTGTTCCGTAAGAAACCTAAATAGCTTCAAGGAGCCAGGCCTTAACCTAAAGACAAAAAGCCTAGAATTTGGTAGCAGTGAAAGAGAAAAGCAATGCCAAGTGACAGATATAGGGAGTGGTTTAGGCTACCCCTATTTCCACCATCCTTGAAACTGAGCCCACAGATCCCCCTTGACTTAAGGGCATCTTAAACAGTGCTGTCTTTCTTTCTGCTTCCTTCTATCCCCTGAGCTCTGGCCAAAGAAAGGGAAACAAACCCCTCAAAAATCTCAAAGCCTAAAACAAACAAACTAAAAAAAAAAATTGACAGGGAGAAGCCAGCAGAGATTTCTGCCAGTGCGAGAAGCTGCACAAGACACCTGGAGAAGCTTCTTTTGTTTTTCCTGGTCTTTTTCTGATCTGAGCTGTGCTTCAATTCCATTTTTCTTTCATCATCTTCTCTTCACCTCAGGTTCCTTCCACCCTCTCTGCTCCGTTCTTCGAGCCTTTTCTTGCCATTGATCTGCAGAGGAATGCCAAGGCGTTTTGGCACAGAAAGAGAGTGCAGATGCCTCCAAGATGCTGCTGGGAGGATGCAGTGAGATGGGAGCTGTGAGGATCCTCATGCCCGCCTTGGGTAACCCTGGTGCTGTAATTGAGGTGCCAGTCATCTGGCTTAATTGTGCACTGTGGATTCAAACTCAAAGGCATACTTCTCTCATGGCGCCTCCTTTAAATAATTTGTATGTATATATAGAAAAATCTCTGTGTTTAATCTCGTCTCTTTACTTGTACCTATTTGTTTATTTATCCTCAGGCTGTCAGCTCCCTGCAGTAAAACCAGCCATTTCCTGAATGTCAGGTAATATGTAAATGGTGGCTGCTTTTCCTTTCAAATTAATTCATCATTATTTTAATTTTATTTTTCTAAAATAGAAGCAAAAGATTGCTATCGGTGATTATGAAAATCTTGGAGTAACTCTGTAGCAGTTTAGGCATGCAAATAGTTTTTTGGGTCAACAGCCTGAGAATTTGCCCTTCTCTCACCAGGGACCTTTAGGTACTAAAAGTGAATAGGGGATTTCTGACAGTCTGTGGGCAGTGGCTCCTCCAACCAACCTCCCAGCACTTTCTAGTCAATACTACTTTAAAATCTAGGTGAGCTGTTTCCTACCCAGAGTGACAATCATTAGTGGCCAGGGAAGGAAAGCTGGCGTCTGACTGCTGAAGTGCTGCACTTTGTTTAGTTGTGTTATGTCATGGCATTTGTTCTGTCATGTCCAATGCAACATGTTTGAGTGCAGCAAAATGTGACCCGACAGAACACTTTATGGCAAGCTGGAATGCTTTTACCTTTGCTAATGGAAAAACATACATTTGGGGAGCAAAAATCACAGAACAGGTTGTTTCCCATCCTACTTTCATCTGAAAGAGAGAGCTCCTCTGCATTTCCTTCCTAGGGTTTTACAGTGTAACTTAATTGCTCTATTTCAGTGATCTGAATGTAAAATTTTATTTGATATATATAATATTTTATGCTGATTCTCCAGTTCTCCTATCCACCCGAAAAAAAATCCATTTTGGGACTTTCTGCTATCCATTCTGCTAATCCATCAGTGCTTAAAAACTACCGGTAGTATAAAATTGCTCCTTTTAAGAAGGTGAAATATATTTGTCTTTCTCATAAGCTGAGATACAGATAGGTCAGTAGAATTTTCCCCAGTCAGATGATGTGTCTTTGCTGTGCACTGAACACTATTCTGAGACACCTGAGTTGCAACGAACAAGCAAGTCAGACGAGATGTGTTACAGCAGTTAAGGTCAGCCTTGTGGTCTGCCCGGGCTAAGGAAATGAGACTCCTACATCTTGTCTGCGCAGGAAGAAAAGGTCCTGTTTTCTTCCCCTTCTCTTCCTCTCTCCTCCACCTTCTCTGGTTCAGGACTTGTCAGATCCTTCACTTGTGGTTTTAAGCTGGGTGAGAACTGTTTCCTTTTTAGTTCTCCACTGGCTTGTGCATTGACCTGGTTCATGGGAGAAGTCTTAGACGCTGCAGGGAAGGGAGGGAGAAGGAGGACTGGGGAACTCTGTGTTTCAGCAGCGTGAATGTGCTAGCTCAGCTTTCTTCTGACATCGCAGCCGGACTCATTAGCTGAGGAAAGAGCAATTACCGTTTGTTGCTTCTGGGACCTAAGCTTGTGTCCAACAATTTTGCATTTAAGTAGTAATACAAGAGGTAAACCCCCAAACTAGACACATGAATGTCAATAAACACAAGCAAATATCTAAACACCCTGTGTAACAAACACAGAACAGATGTCTTAAATTCTTCTTCTTTCCAAGAAGAAGACCTCGCCATAAGCAGCATAGTAGCAAATGCCACTTGATGTGTTGATAAGGAATGGTGAGGAAATCCTGTACACTCTACGATTCTGCAAAGTTCATGCAGAGGGAACCAAAACCCCTTTCTTTCACCTCTGGGATCGCCACAGTCCAATGACTGTACATGGTATAAAAGCCTTTATTGATACAGTCTGAACAGTCTCGATGGCCGCACGCAAAGAGTTGTGGTAAATGGCTCGATGTCCAGTTGGAAACCTGTGACGAGTGGTGTCCCTCAGGGATCGGTGTTGGGACCGGTCCTGTTCAACATCTTTGTCGGTGACATGGACAGTGGGATTGAGTGCGCCCTCAGCAAGTTTGCCGATGACACCAAGCTGTGTGGTTCGGTTGATACGCTGGAGGGAAGGGATGCCATCCAGAGGGACCTTGACACGCTTGTGAGGTGGGCCGATGCCAACCTTATGAAGTTTAACCAAGGCAAGTGCAAGGTCCTACACCTGGGTCGGGGCAACCCCAGGCACTGCTACAGGCTGGGCAGAGAAGAGATTCAGAGCAGCCCTGCAGAAAAGGACTTGGGGGTGTTGGTTGATGAAAAGCTGAACATGAGCCGGCAGTGTGCACTTGCAGCCCAGAAAGCCAACCATATCCTGGGCTGCATCAAAAGAAGTGTGACCAGCAGGTCGAAGGAGGTGATCCTGCCCCTCTACTCTGCTCTTGTGAGACCCCACTTGGAGTACTGCGTACAGTTCTGGTGTCCTCAACATAAAAAGGACATGGAGCTGTTGGAGCGAGTCCAGAGGAGGGCCACGAGAATGATAAGAGGGCTGGAGCACCTCCCATATGAAGACAGGCTGAGAAAGTTGGGGCTGTTCAGCCTGGAGAAGAGAAGGCTGCGTGGTGACCTCATAGCAGCCTTCCAGTATCTGAAGGGGGTCTACAAGGATGCTGGGGAGGGACTCTTCCTTAGGGACTGTAGTGGTAGGACAAGGGGTAATGGGTTCAAACTTAAACAGAGGAAGTTTAGATTAGATATAAGGAAGAAGTTCTTTACAGTGAGGGTGGTGAAGCACTGGAATGGGTTGCCCAGGGAGGTTGTGGATGCTCCATCCCTGGCGGTGTTCAAGGCCAGGTTGGACAGAGCCTTGAGCCACATGGTTTAGGGCAAGGTGTCCCTGCCCATGGCAGGGGGGTTGGAACTAGATGATCTTAAGGTCCTTTCCAACCTTTACGATTCTATGATTCTATGATTCTAACATACAGATTAATTTACAGGGACACCCCGCAGCAGTGTCCAGTGTGTGGCTGCCACAGGCGGGGACATCCCCCTGGGCCTCCTGGGCACAGGCACTGCCTCAGGGCCAGCACCCCAAAGGCCTTTCTCCAGGGGATGCTGGGTGAAGGGGCAGCAGCAGGGCTGCGCCGGGCAGGGCTGTGGGGGCCCTGTCACCCCTGTGTCATAGTGCCACCACCTGCCGACACAGCAGCACAATGTTCTGGGGCAGTATAAGGCAGCATTCTCCTGTGTCCCACTGCCAGAGTGCCCGGCTTTGGCACCAGGACAGAGCTGGCAGCCTGAAGGCATCTGAGGGGAATTCCTTGAGGCACTGGTGGAATTACTTGGAGGGGCTGAGGGGGGAACACTTGAAGCTGCCTGAAGCTGCTGGAGGTTCTCTGCTGCAATTCCAGCTCCTGAAGGGGCCACGCTGAGTTTATCTAATGGATGGAAATCCTGCTTCAGTCTTTGGGGAGATTGCCATCGTCATCTTCTGGGGAGATAGTGGCAGTAGCCATAAGAAATAGGATTCACAGATGGCCCAGACCCCTCCTCGAATGCTTTGGAGCTCCCACTGCCAGGCACAGGAAGGATTCTTGCCCCCGGGGTTGATCAGGCCAGAGGCATTTTGCTATTCTTGGAAGCCCCTGAGATGGCTCCAGGTGGAGGCAGAAAAGGCACTGCCAGTGCCCCCTTAAAGGCATAACCAGCCTGTGGACCAGGAGCAAGTCTTGCTCCTGTGCTCAGGGAGTAGCCGATCACCAGCACTGGGGTCAGGAAGGAATTTTCCCCTGGGGCAGATTGGCCCTGGCCCCAGGGGTTTTTTGCCTTCCTCTGAGCATCAAGCATGACCACTTGTCAGGGCTCCTCTGGTCCTGGTGCTCTGGGTTATCGCCTGGTGCTCATGCACCACGAAGGTGGCCCCTCGTGTCCTACAGCTTGGGGGGGAAGGCTTTTTTCACCCCAGGGTGGACCAGCAAGTGTCCCCAGGGTGTTTTACCTTCTTCCGCAGCCGAGCACAGCCCCTCGATGGAGCTCCTTTGGGCTATTGTGGCCCAAAGGCTGCTGCTCGTGCTCCACGCAGCTGGCCCTCGTGCTCCGCATATGGGGGGAGGAAGCCTTCTGGACTCCCAGGGTGGCCTCAGCATGGCCCCGGGACTTACTACTTCTCCTCTGTAGCATTGAGCACCACCCCTTGTCAGGTCTTCCCTGTCGCATTCTGGCTGGGTTCTTGCACTCCTCTCACACCACCACGGCACCGATCCTGCCTCAGATTTCCTTTGTCAGGCTGCAAGGGATGTTTTTTCGAGCTAAGCTGGTGGATGTGTCAGCCTGCTGCTGGCTACGCGTGTGCATCATGTTAATGCTTGTGAGCATCAGCTCTGAAAGATTTAGAAAAAATATAATCCAAACTAAACTAAGCTAAAGTAAACTAAACTAAAATAAGATAAATAAAATAACTTTATTTATAAATAAATAAAATACTCTTTCCACCTGTAACCTTTCTGATTCGTGTCTTTCTTTGAAAGTGTTTTTGGTGCTGAAACCCCCTTGGCATTGCAGGTAAATAATGGTCTCATCATTATACAACTCATTGTGAGTGCAGGGAATGGAATGGAATGGAATGGAACGGAATGGGACAAAATAGAACAGAACAGCTATGATATGTTATGCATATAGTTCTGCATGACAAGCTCTGACGTAGGTCTGAGGGGCTATCTGCAGTGCAGGTCCCAAGGGAGGCCAGTCCCAGGCATTGAGGCCTATGAACACCCTCTGGACCCTGACAGAAGTAGACCTGCACTCCTCATCTACTCTCCTTTAGACATGTATGGGGTGCCACTGGAGAGAGAGTGTTGGGCCAGATGGACTTCTGGATGGAGCATTGTTGTTCTCAGGCTCTTGTGTTTTGTTCTGTTTCTCCAAAAGAAACAATTCAGGCATTTTTAAAAACTAGTATTTTGGGGGAGGGGTTGGGTTTGGGAGTGGGGGGAAATCACAAGGAAATGAGCAGATATCGCCCACATAAAAAGGATTTGCAACCATTTAGTTCAGGAGCACGTTCTGCTTCAGACTGAGAGCTTGATCTTTGAGCCTCACTGATGTTAGAGATGTGGTCTTTTGCTATCCTGTGAAACCCAAATAAACTGGATGAACCCAGAAGAGTTTCAAACAGCAGTTCACACATGTTTTTTGCAAATCTGTTCAGGTGCTTAAATTATCCAGAGACAATCGGCATCTCTCACCCCCAACAGAAGGCACAGGCCTCCTTCCCACGAAGTGACAGAGCCAATGCTTATGATGAGACATGGTTACCCATTCAATCGCTTCCACTAGTGCAGGGCTGGGAAGAAATGTCATCCAGTATTTCCTCATCATGTACTGTTAGAGAAAGAAGGAAGTAGGGAGAAAAAAATTGGAAGTTGGAAGAGACCTACAATGATCATCAAGTCCAACTGCTTGACCACTTCGGAGCTGGCCAAAAGTTAAAGCATCTTATTAAGGGTGTTGTCCAAATGCCTCTGAAACACTGACAGGCATAGGGCATTGGTCACCTCTCTAGGAAGCCTGCTCCAGTTTTTGGCCACCCTCTCGGTAAAGAAATGCTTCCTAATGTCTGGTCTAAACCACCCCTGGTGCAGCTCTGAACTATTCCCACACGTCCTATCAATGGATCCCAGTGAGAAGAGATCAGCATCTCCCTCTCCATTTCACCTCCTTGGGAAGAGCTGTAGAGAGCAGTGAGGTCACCCCGCAGCCTCCTTTTCTCTAAACTAGACAAACCCGGTGTCCTCAGCCGCTCCTCACAGGACATGCCTTCCAGCCCTGTCACCAGCTTTGTTGCCCTCCTCTGGATGCATTCAAGGACCTTCATGTTCTTCTGAAATGGTGGGGCCTAGAACTGCACCCAGTACTCAAGGTGAGCATGCACCAGCGCTGATTACAGCAGGACAATCACCTATTCTAACTGGCAGGTCGTGCTGTGTGATGGACTCCAGGATGTGGTTTGCCCCCTTGGCTGCCAGGGCACACTGCTGCCAACCAGCACCTCCAGATCCCTTTCTGCAGGGCTGCTCTCCAGCCACCCCTCTCTCCGTTTACACTTGTGGCTGGCATTCCTCCATCCCAGATGCAGAATTCAGCATCTGCTCTTGTTCAGTTTCATGCCATTGATGATTGCCCAATGCTTCAGTCTTTCTAGATCCCTCTGCAAGACCTCTTGTCCCTCAAGAGTCAACAGCACCTCTCAGCTTAGTATCATCAGCAAATTTGCCAATGATTCATTCGACTCCTGCATCCAGACCATTGATAAGAAGATTGAACAGAGCTGGCCCTAGAATTTATACCTTGTGTGGTTTAGTCATTTGCAGAAGTTAGTGCTGGAGCTCTCTTGACACCCAGAAAAAATCCCAATGCTCCAGCTTGTCTTTCTGTGCCTTGAACACAGGAGTTTAAAACAAAGCACCAAGAGAGCAGTTAGAAGCAGAGATTCAGTTACCTCATTAATTTGTTTTAATCTGCATTGTTACAAAGTTTGACAGCATGCAGAGGATCTCTGTATATTGAAATACAACATCTGTTGTCACCTCAAACATTCATCTGACAGGTCTACCAATAGTTATAAGATTTCTGTGATTCTTTTAGTCATTGTCTTGTTCTAGCACTTCTGATTATTTTTATCCTTTTGTCTGCCAGTATCAATACAAACAAAAACTGAGATTCACACATTCTGACGTGAATCTAGAAGCTGGGAGTTGGCCTTCCCCCTGTCATGGTGTTCAGTGGAGTAATCAGCCATTAATTGAAGCACAGGCTATATATTTTAAAGCCTTGCTCTATAACTGAGAAGAAAGGGCAAAAATTTCAGAAATGCAGGCTGACAATTGCCTTGGCTTCTTAACTCTTCAAGGATCACCACATGGCTGCAATTTTTTACCTTTCTCTTGGTAAACATGCTGGTTTTTTTCTGTTTTGACATTTCTATACCTCTAGTAAAGAGCTTTACAATTGCGTGAACTTCTAGTAAAGAGCTTTACAATTGCGTGAACTTTTATGGATACTGGGTTAAAATGTAGGTTCCACTCCATGCAGTAGATGAGTGAGTGGCAAGACAATGGTCTGTCTTTACTAATTTTCATGAAACTAGATTATCTTTAAGGTCTCTTCCAAGTCAAACCATTCTAGGATTCTATGCTGATCAGAGATTTTTTGTTTTGGGAGATGCAGAGAACCAAAATGTTATTAGAAGATCAAGTAAACTGGGAGAATAAGTAACTCAAAACATCACACGGTAATGGCAGTTGACTGGTAAAGAAATGACTGGGACTGGGGAGAATGGTGCTGATGGGGCTACATGGTGTTTATGGCTGGGCTGATTGCAGTTATTGGTTGACTGACTTTTTCAAATCACCTCAGGTGCCTCCTTGTGTCCACCCAGCCTTGCTAACCACTGCGAACAGCCTGGTCTCACAAACCCATTTTGCTGGGCTTGCTTTAGCTCTCCTGTGTTTCAACAGCCCCAGCTGCCTCCATGTAGCAATGTGTGGATCATTATCACAGTTAATCATCCCTAATTGAAACAGTACTCTAAATGAGTCCTTGTGCATCTCAGCAGTGGGAGGCGCTGGCATTTCTCTTCCAGTTTAGTTTGTTTACAGACTTCCAGAAGCATCATTTAGAAAGTTCAGAGGCACATTGATAAATCCCCTCTCTGGTTCAGTAGTGCTTCAATCAAGCATCAAACTAACAGCGTCAACATTTTTCCTGGGCTATTATCATCATTTCAGCTGGTGCAGCAATATATTCTGCACCAATAAATCAAGAGTGATCATTTTAGATGGGCAGAAACATAAATGGCATTTTTTAAAAAATATATCTTTTAGCAATCTCCTTTCATCTTTCTGTTGGTTATTTTTATCATATAAAAGTAGGATAATTTTCTCTGTTTGTCTTATTTTCGTCATTTACACGAAAGACAGTCTGGTATTTTCCAATTTTTTTTTTTTTTTTTTTTTTTTTTTTTAACAGCCAGACAACAAGTCCCTAGCTGGCATGTTCATTTTTCATTTACCTTTTACTTTTTTCTTCTTTGCTGCTTATTTTACTAAGTGTGGAATGTCCTTGTGTTAAGACATGGGTTGTATTTCCTCAGACAACAGGTGCTTATCTTTTTGCTTACAACATAAAACTGACAAAGCAGCTCACATATCTAACAGCTATTGTATGAGAATCTGAAAGCTTTCTCACCTTTAGTGAGTATTTTACCTTTTTTTTTTTTTCCCCCCCCTTAAAGCAGGCTGCAGCTGCAACACCTGAATTATTGTATGGCACAACTTAATGTGGATTATAGTTCCCTGTTACATTTTCCCATTACCAACACAAGAAATGTATTTATCGTTTATGTCATGTGCACATGCTGGTTTGCATGAAGAATTCTTGTGTGCTGGGTCGTCATATCACTTTTTCAGTACATGTGAATAGTTAAAGGGGTTTTCTTAATTTCTTGGTTTAGACTTTCCTCAGAGATTGCTTGTTATATTTTTCCTTCCTTACAGTATACAAATATGTGTGCTGGCTGGAAATAGTAAAACTGGTTTTTGCTGAAAGTTGGCAACTCAGGTGATGACAATTGGCTCACTCTCTGTGTTACCCAGCTGCAGCGTGTGTTGACTCCAGTGCCAGATGGCACACTACACATGTATAATAAGACTGCATTTTATGTTTCTGGATGAGTAATATCCCAGTTGATTGTGGTATTTGATACTTCATCCAAAATTTGTCCTTTGCAAAGCAAGACTTCAGTTTTGGCTTCATACCCAGTGTGTCATTTAGGTATCCACCATGCACAGGTCTATCAGATTGCAAAAGCATTTGGATGTAGAATGCAAGTTTAAGAGGTGACTTGGGGGGATGGCAGTATGCAGAGCATTTATTTGAACAAAACATTGTGTCTTTGTGGTGGCTGAAACATTGGTTTGGTTTTTTTTTTCCCAAGATAAAACAAGCTGGCAATTGGAGTTAGCTGTCCAATCAGAAAAATCCCTATTTCATGCAAGATTTTCTTTCAATTTTCTAAGGTGTTTTGGGTTTTTTATTCTTTACGTAAAAAGATATTTAACAGGTCATTCTCATTTAGGCCAATTATATCATTGTGACCCAAGGCGTTGTGTAGCTGGTAGAAAATCTCTCTTCTAATGGCAACAGTCATACAGGCCTGAACTTGCAATATCAGTGCCAACAGGTCCAGAGATCAGTGGGAACTTGGGAGTTGCTGACAGAAGAGCAGGAAATATGCCCTATACATTCTCATAGTCACCTGGAAATCCCGGTAAAAATAGGGACTCAAATAATATTTAAGCTAGTATTAAGAAGAGGAGCACTATACACTTGCAAAAAAAAAAAAAAAGAAAATTGAAATTCTGTGCTATTCTGTGCTATTGTATTCCAGATGTTGAAGTTCAGAATAAGCAATGAGGGAATTTTAAAACTTTTCCTACCACCTGAATTTTGACTTAGGAAACAACAAGTTTTCTAATCATCTGGTATTACGTACTCAAACCCCTCTGATCTGTATTCAAATTAAAAGCGTAGAACTGAAAAAAAAAGTCAGCTATTTTTAGTCTTCTGAGCAAGCTAGTTTGGCAGCTATATGAAATGATTTAATTTTTTGTAATTCCAGATATGGCAGGATTTCTCCCTTCATCCTGTTCTTTAAGTATGTCTGCATTAATTATTTTCAGTTCTCTTTAACTGAACAATAAACTCACATTTTCAGTTCAATGGAATGGCCTTTTCTTAAATCATGTAAATATTATTCAGGACTAGGTGATACCCATATGCAATCTTGCGAAAGTACACTCATTTATTTTTTAACTTCTTTAGGGCACTCAGTCATCCGAGGAGCAAAACAATACATGATTTATAAAAGACATTTAATGAATTTTATCTGTTTCCCATCGGAATTTCAATATTTCTGAGACATGGGCACAAGTAAAAAGGACAACAGCAAAAATCCCTAAGAAATTATCACCCTGCATTCTGGGATCATTCTGTTTATATATATAAGGGCTAAACTACTACTTTACTGTTCAAAACATAAATTGAACAGAGCTAATTAAAGCAGCTAGTGACTGTGGCCCATGATGCCAAGAAGAGATTTGCTTTCTAGGATGAAAACATCCCTTTGAGGAATGTTCAGCTGCTGAGTTGACCATCACCTCCCATCCTGACACTGTGGTGTCGGTTCCATATTTAATCCTCTCAAAACTCTGTGTTTTGGTTTGAGTTGCTGTGAACCCCAGATGTAATCTTTATACAGATGTGGAGTTTAGTTGCTTGAGTGGGTCTGGTTTGAGGTATCTGGAGTTTTTAGAGCTGCAGCTGAAAAGGTCTCTGTGCATTTCCATCATCGATGTGCTGTACATGGCATTACTGAGTGACCTGTGAGCAGGTCAACAGTTAAAGCTAATAACCCTGTGTTTCACACCAGAGATATTTCAGCCCAATTTGTCAGTCATTCCAAAGGGTAATATCTAGAAAGTTGCAACCATGTGAAACAGGGGTAATTTTCTTGTCTCTCAAAAATTCTCAGTTAATACAGGCTTGTGTTGATGCATTTTAGAAATCTAAGGCTTGTTATTACCCATCTCAAATCCTTCCCATTTTCAGATTCTGCATATTCTTTTTCCTCATATTTTACTTTCAGGTGGGAGGGGCAGAACTTCCTTAAATTGAGATTAGCCTCATGGTTTAAAATCCGTGCAACTGTTCCAGCCTTAGTGGGCTTATCCTTTAAACTGTAACTCAGTGTGAGGTCCTCCAGAGTCAGGTATGCTTTGTGGTTTCTCTAGTTGGCAAAAGGGTTGACAACAAATTGCACTGTCCAGCTTTGTTTTATACAACCTGTGCATGGTTCTCATTACAAATACCACCTTGTTCCTGGTGGAGCCAGCAGTGGCATTATATATGACTTCTGTTTAAAAGGTAAAGTGTTACCTCAGTACAATTTGTAGAGTAAAATTTACAAGTAATTAATATTGCAGTAATATTTTCCCCTCGACTCACAGAAATCATGTGGAAGTGCAAGGTGTGTAGATTTTATAACCATAGAGCTATACAACAAATAATAATTACGGATTATAGTATTTATCTACAGTAGTAGCCCTTCATAGGATATAGCTTACTGCAGTTTCTCTTTCTTGCATTTGGAGTCTGAAACACAAATGTTGCAGATCAAATACTGCTCTATCATGCCATTTTAACATTTTTCTGTTATCTGTTTATTATTGATGTTAGCCAGATCGTTACTTTCGGTGGATGGCTGTTTTGAAGAAGTCAGCTACAAGTCATCAATTGCTCTTATCAGCATTGCCCTTAATCACACAGTTGCAGTATAACTCCTCTTTCTTAAATCATTATATAGGGCTATTGTTTGTCATCCTAAACACACTAGCAGGACTTTCAAATCTGTGAAAAATACAGCTTAATTCAACAATAGCTAATCCTGCACTGCACTGGCAAGCAAATGAGTAGCTTGATGAGGAACATGATCAGTGGTCCCTGAGCATCGATGCCCATACCACAAGCCCTCTGTGGCAGCCACCTGCCCTGTGAGGGCTGAGAGCAGCATATAGGGCTTAGCTGTTTCAAAAATGCACCTCAGGTGCATAGCTGCTGGTTGGGGAGCAGCCCTGGGGCAAAGGCACAGGTGCTGGAGCTAACAGCATCCTGGGCTGCTGGAGCAAGCACATGGCCAGGAGTTCAAGGGACACAGTTTTTCCCTTGTTCTCAGTGTGGGGTGGAAGGAAAAGTGAAACCAGACTAGAACTGGAAGTAGAGAGGTCAAGACTGTATTGGAGTTGTGCCCCCAGGTTGTGTCATCTCCATTCCTGGAGGTCTGCAGGACTTGAAAGGACCAAGCCTGGAGTAACTAGGTTGGACCCCAGGGCTAGCCCTGCTGGAGCAGGAGGTCCTCCTGTGACCTGTCCTCACTTAAATTACTTCATCATTCAATTTTTTTATCCTTTTCATTGGAATTTTTAGGGGGATGTATAGCATGCATGTTGTGTGGCTGCAGATAACATTTTAATAACTGAAGACAATGATTGACATGTTTTTTCAATTGAAAAAAAGGTTACATATATTGCTAAATTGTCTCACTTCAAGGGAAATTCTGATCAATATCTTGAAAAAAATCTTGTAATTATTTTGCATTTTTATGCAGACAACAAAAGTGTTGTTTAACTAATGATAGTTCTGTTTTCTCAAACAAGAAAGATAGCATAGAAGTATGTGCTGTTATGTGACACTAAACAAAGCATAAATAATCAGTAGAAAACCAAAATTGTTTAGGAATGTCCCAAATCATAAACCGTATAAGTACATTTAAAGCAGGTCTTTGTAATCTTTGCAAGGACTTTTCAGAGCAGCTCAGCCAAATACATGAAAAAGAGAGAAATCTTTTAAACTATCTCCTCATAATCAAAAAGTCATTAACATCAAATGCAATTCTGGCATGTGTTTCAAGTGGCTTTGTTAAATCCAAGCAGCTAGTCATTTCATATTGCATGTAATGATTTTTTTTTTTTATTTGTAAGGGTTTTAAATTAAACTCTAGAGTTTTCTGTTCAAAACATAAAGGTCTCTATAAACAGCAGACATCTGGGATCTAGAAAGTTTTACCCTTCTGAGTGATGCTGGCCCATTCAACTTTAATGACAGATCAGCTTTTCCACAAGACCTCTGATGCATTGCATTATTTTTGTATTTGGTATCTAATCGGAAATTGTGGAATTGTGGTTTCCTGGGGAAACAAAATGGGCTCTTTCCCAGGACTTTGAGACTGTTGAGAACTTTGAACCTCAAACCCGGAGAGCGATCTTCGCAACAGAAGAGCATGTGACAGTACATGAAATTAACATTGCTTCATGAGGATTTTTCTTAATGAGCATTTCCTTAATAACTTTGAATGCACCTTTTGAAAGAAGATGCATAGAATCCTTAAGGCTCACTAGGTATGTTGGCTTTGATGTCCTGAAACTCCTTCTGGAAAACTTGGATCCTCATAAGGTGATAATGGGGCTCAATACTTCATGGTTACTCTTGTCTTTGCTAACACATTAAAGTAAGAGGACATTGCTTGATAGAAGTAGTAAGATGAATTAAAGCAATCCTTAAGTAATTCTTTAATATGCATCTTCTGTGAAACCGTGAGTTTAAGACTGAATTTAAAAGTTGTATCAATCAGCTTTACTTATTTCCTCTATTTAAAATCTGGTAATTTTGTATTTCAGGCAAAAGCAAGGATGGGGGAGAATTACACTTTTAAGTTTCCTATTTAATTTATTGTCCTGGAAATTATTTTAGTTGCTCTAAGATATTTTATACAAATTCATGTCAAAGTAGAGATCTAATAAAATCAATACAAATTAATCTTGGATTTATTTGCCTTCCCCTTCTTCCACAAAAGCAATAGGAAAGAGAATGGTACTCCTAAGTCTAAAAGCAACATGATCTGGGCTCCCACATATGATATTTAAATTAGAAAGTACTTCATACTGGGGCAGTTTGCATTTTGCATGTATTTGTTATCTTCCATTCAAAGGCAGAAAAGTATTGTGTCAAAACAAAATTGCCATTATACTTGCATTGGCTACTGGAATTTTATGGCAATTTTAAGTAATTCAGGATGATAATTATTGCTTCTCTAACTGCATAGTTACTATTCAGAGTACCTCATATATATTTTACTACCATGTACATTGTATATCAGAACAGACCTTTTGCAAACTGATTAATTTACATCATTATATACTCTTTTGGAAATAATCTTCTGATTGTAAGGAGTAGACTTCTGGTAGAATCACAGTACTAATTCCTAGAACTTATCTTTATAGCTGAGGAAACTAAAAAAGAAACCAAATAAGATTTTTTTTTTTCCCCATTTGGTCTCATTTTTGAAATAATGTACCTCTGCTGAAATGGGAATTTTTGACAAAGAGAGATTTTAGTAGAAAATTTTGCTTTTGTTCACATGCAAAACCAAATTATTTCCCCATTTTTTTTCTTCCCCCCCCCCTTTTTTTTTTTTAAATATGAAAATGCTGACCAATATTAAGGCTGTGTGGGACATGTCACATACCTCGGAGTGCTTCCTTGTCCTCTGCCTATTATCAATCCTTCCCAGCCACTTACTTTAAAAGAAACTAATTTTAAAAAATTAACCTATTGCAGAAATCCATTAGAGGTTTTTTCCTCCCTCAGCTACACAAATTGCCAGTGCCTGAAGCTGAAAGAGAAGAAGAAATCCTGGATGAATGACAGATATAATGACTTTTAATGTCTGCTATCCTATGGCCTTTCAGGGGTAGAAGAAAGGGGACAGATCCCATGGTCAACTTGGTACAACATAAACAGAGCAAAGTTGTTTTAAAATGGCTGAAGAGGGCTAATTCCCTTGTTCTGCTTGTACTGAGGCTTGGGGAGTCGATACTGCCACACTGGCAGTGTGAGAAGCTGCATTCATCTGCAACATCTGAAGGAACTGAGTTATTTGATGTTTTGTTTTGAAAAAAATTATTGAGGACTCTTTTGTATGCAAAAAGAGTTCTAGCCTTTTTTTTGCCTATGAGTCCTAGATAACTGGAATTATGGGTATTGGAGGTACTATGTTTACATCTTGTGAAGTGCCTTAAAAAGACGGTATGATACATGGAGAGAACAGGTACCAATGCATCAAAGAGTTTATCTATGCTGTGAAAAGTCATTCTTTTGATTTACTCACTATAGAGATGGGCGGCTAGCAAGAAGTTAAATATCTTTTTTTCCTTCTCCTCCTGAAATAAGATAAAACAAACTATATGTGGATATAGCCTAGTTGTCTTATCCTGTATCTAGTATATGGCAGATGTTTTGGTAAAAACAGGTAACTGAAATAGAAAATAATAATTTTTCATTTCTTTGGAAAAAGAAGAAATCGGCAAAGAAAACATAGAACACTAATACAACACAATTCAATGCTCCAATTTGTTACAGCATGTGAAGGGAAAATGACACTTGTTGCTACTTGTGTTTATAAAGAAAATGGTTGTTTACATGACTATGAATTCTTAGAAAAGATGGGTTTTCATACTTAATATATTAACTCTGTTTTGATTTTTAAGTGCATCCTACACAGAACAGACCACAACCCAAAGAGTAGCTCATCCTTTTTCTCAAAGGAACAACTTTTTAATATCCCATTTACATAAAATTTTGGGGACTCTGCCTTGTGTTATTAGGTGCTGCTGATTGCCTTTTGATAACTTTAGTTTTAATAAGTAGCATATTATCTCATCTCTATGTGTACAACAGCATATTTTAGAACATAGGTATGGAAGGAGTAAGTTGCATTGGCAGCAGATGAAAGTGAGATTAAATGCTTCAAAGGCCAGACAGACAGGCAGGCAGAAGGCAGAGAAAAGGGTCTGTTAGTTATTGGGATGAGAAGCTTTTGAAATATAGATAACCTACAGCAGAGATGAGCTCTGTTCTCCCGGCAGCAATAATTAGGCAGATAAGAGCGTAAAGTGAAAGGAAGCCAGAAGATACAGACGGAATTCAGGATAAACCATCCTGGAAAGACCAAGCTGTGGAAATTTTATTTTGGAATAAGTCAGATGAAGCCCAGGTAGGAAATCATAAAGAACATGACGTGTTTGTGACAAACTTGGGGACACAGACAATGAGGTCAAAACCAGCCATTTGAGTACTTTCATACAAATAGCAGAAGTCTGAAAGCTGTGGGGATGTTTTAACAGGTGTCGCAGAAAGAAAGCAATTGCCATAATACAGCACGTTAAGTTCCCCGGCAATGGGAGAATACATGGCCCTGATCATAAAAAAGCTGCAGGATTAGGAAAAAGCACAGTAAGGGTAAGTTGGTGTGTCCCTGTTCAGACTGACAGTGCCACAGCCAGGTCCCCTCTTCCAGAAACAATAAAACAGTTGACACAAGGAAGAATAATTCTTTGGTTACTTCTGAGCACTGCAGTTCTTCATCTACTTCAATCATTATGTATGAAAAGGCCAATCCAAAATAGTCATAACAACATTGAACATCCTTGTAGGAGGGAAAAAAAATTATAAAAAGCCCAATGCATCTATGGAGGAACTGCCTAATAATAAGAAAGATAATTAAAAGGAAATTAAAGGAGCATCTAAGAGAGGAATATGTTTGTAGGCGGCTTAGCTGCTTTAAAGGCAACAACTTATTTTACTACTCAAGACGAATATGCATAACATAACAATTTTAAAGAAGATACGCCAAAAATAAAATACAAACCAACATACAAAGGAGCTATTAGGTTTGGTTGGTTTGCTTGTTTGTTTTTGGTTTTGTTTTTTTATTCTAAGGAAAAAGAGTCAGCTCTCAATTTAAACGTAAAAGGCAAGCCAAACAGATTTTGAGCACTTGCTGAATGTGGAAAACTAATAACGAAAACTTTTTTGAACACATCAGAGGCAGGAAGCTTGCCAGAGAAGCAGTCAGACTGAGAGATGATCAAGGCATAACAGGAGCATTAAAGGAAGATAAGGCCATCACAGGAAAGTGAGATGAGTTTGCACTGCTGTTCTCTCTGGTGGAGGTTGACAGCTAGGTGCTAAAGCGGCTTCTCAGCAGGGACATGTTTGAGGAACAGCCTCAAATCAAAGAGCCCAGAGGTGACCCTGCCAGGATGTAACATCAGAACAGAGACTCCAGGGACCCCTTCCTGAGTTACAGGGAAAGCTGGTGATCCTGGGTCTGATCACTTCAGAGCTCCCAAAGCTCTTTGCTTTGACCAGCTAGCTCTACACCTGTATTGACCTTTTCTGTATCCTCTTAGGAGAGAGGGGCAAAACAACAAATGGTTTTCAAAGAGGAATAGATGTGCTCCCTTCTCATCAGAGGTGGTAGCTGGGAAGCAACTTCTGGTCCAGTATTTTGTTAATGAGAGACACGGGGATAGTACCCCTATAAAAGAAAGGTTCTCCTATAGATGTTTTGTTTCTTGTACTCATATATGTTTTGCTGAGTGCTGTACAAACTGGTACTCCACTCTTGGCCTTTTCTGGCCTTTCCAAATTCCCTCCTTGTACTTGGTCTGAATTACTGGAGATGGTCTAGGCAATACCAATTGCAGATACTTTGCTCTATAGAAGTTGACTAATCTTTAAAAATAGGCTAAATCCCAATTTAGAATGATTTCAGCAGAGTAAGCTTAGAAGACAATTGCTATAATTATGCAAATTCAAACAAGTGAAAAGCCTTAGAACAATGTATACAAAATAATGATTTAAAGGAATTAGCATTAGGAATTAGCAGAAATTGGTCATTTGTGTGTAATAATAGGACTGAAAGCTAATGATCCAGAGTGAAAAAATTTTGTCAGTAGATATTAAAGCTTAGACAATCTTTTATTCAGTAACTTCACACTTGTGTTTCTTTAGGACTGCAGCCTGAGCCTGTATTACTGTATTGGAATTCCAATCACTCACCAGTTCTTAATTAGACATTACTGATATGATAATTGTGGCATGAATTGATTATTAACTGAAGTTTGTATGGTAATTAATAGCAAAGCTCTTAAACACAACATGAGTAACATAAAAATAACATCAGCGTTCCCAAATTGGTATCATTACACTGTGGTGGTGACCCAGAGTTTTAATTGTCAATGTGCATTTAAATTCACTGCTATCTAGTCCAGTGTTTTAAATCTTGATAAGCAGTTGCCAATAAAAGAAATTTTATTTTGTTACCAAAGCTTTTTTCCATCCAAGCTGTGAAATTTTCATATGATCTGCCAAAACAGTCTGTATTCTTTAAGGCAAATAATTGATCAGAGTTGTTTTCTGTTTTTTATGCTCTGTTTCTGTTTTGTGTTTACAACTTAAATGAGAAATACCATCAACGGAATCCCAGAAGTATATCATTGAATGATAGAACACGAGGTTGGAAGGGACCTCAAGGATCATCTGGTTCAGACTTTCTAGGCAAACCATGACCTAGACTAGATGTCCCAGCACCCTGCCCAGCCGAATCTTAAAAATATACACTTGGTATTCAGTGTATATTATATATTATTCTAGATACAGTATATATATGTCTAGTATGTTCAATTGCACCAATTGTAAAGAAATATTATCCTTGAAATCTTTAACAGGAATGTTTGAAATTACTCTCTCCTAATAATAATACGAATCACTGTACATCAGGGTCTTGTGGCAGAAGCTGATACAATACATATGTAGTTATGGATGTCGTGGTACCCCAGCGGGGCTGGGGACCTTTTCTACTCACCACTAAGTAAACATGTGGTGAAGGACAATCACTGTCCTGGTGAGTTTTAAATCTATAGCTTGTACGAGGTGGACAGGCTACTTTTTACAGAATCAGATCTTTTGTAGCCCCTTCTTTAATTAACCAGAAAAAGTGAGGTTTAAAAATAACATCCTAAATGGCAGCAGCTCTTTCTCCCCACTCTGAGCAGCCAGCAGAGAGTGGAGCCTTGTGCCCAGCTTGCACCCTGAGCACTAGGGGTGGAGCCCCATCAGTGGAGCTTGCCCCAGTGAGTCACGGCTAATTAACCTGCCTGGCGTTTAAAGTCTGCTAAACTGGTGGGAAGACCCAGCAAACCTGGTTATTGCATGACACAGCTAAGACTTCAATTTCTCTGTCAGAGCTGTAACTAAAGCTGATTAAAAATAATGAGAGTGGCGTTATGTGGCAGCGGGAGCTGCTGTGGTTCCAGCCTCACATGCCTGCCCAGGAGCTGCTTTAGCATCTGCAGTGGGGTGGTCCAGGCAGCTGATTATGCTGTAAACTCATCTTTTATTTGATATTTCTGTTTGGTGGTTTGTTTTTTTTTTTTTTTTGTGGAGTTAGTATGGATCAACTGCCTGATCTGTGTTACACAAATGCAAGGATATTTTGCTTGAGCAGAGCTTGAGGGGTAATTCTGGAGAATTTTCAGCTGTGATGAAACACTGAATTTTTACAAAACTTTTGCAGTAGTACCTGATATTCTGCTCATGAAATGATTCTTCCTGTTGCAACTCTTACTTGCTTTATGATATCAAACTGTGTAAGAGATGTCTCAGCTCTTCCTCAAAAACAAGGTTCTTTTTTCATCATGGTGTCTAGTTAAACGGGGGGAGTTTATTTGGTTTGATACTAAATCAAAATGTCAGAATCCTTCCAGAAATGCAACACCTGTCCTTCCTACAGCTGTACCTGAAACCAACTGGAAGTATAATTTTCCCAAGATTTACCTGTAATTCAAGTTTACATTTTGAAGAGGTGAAACAGGAGGCACAGAACCTAGCAGGTTTATTTGGATCAGGAAATCACATTATCACACAGGGAGGTTTGAGATTCCTGTCCCAGGTTCCTGCTTTGGACACTTTTGTGGAGAAAGGTTAATTGGTGACTGTCCAATGTATTCAACAGTTGGGTAATCAGTCTTTTCCCTTTATTTTTTCTATGCTATTACTGTCAGGAAAAATACAATCCAGTCTGCGGGAGGAAAGACACAAGAGCAAAGCTTCTACAGTCTTTAACTCTTTCTTCTTACACCCTGAAAATCCATGGCTGGCTGTGAATGTTTTCCCTCTCTGCTTGCTTATTCTGTGAAGAGCACCCAGGTGTGGCTGATCTGTTACCCTTGCTCTTGTGCAGCTGATGCCAGTAGTACTGGCTTTATTGTGCTTTGCATTAAGAGGCTTTTCCTCAGATTTATGTCATATTAAAATGAGATGTGTAATTACAGAGGTTAGATGCAAAGACAGTGTGCAACAGGGAGAGCGCCTTTCATTCCTTTGTTCTTCGGCCGTAATGAGCTGAAGAGTGAATCCTGTACTGCTGTGTAGTGCCTGGAGAGAGCTTTGCTGCAGCTTTGCGGCTGTAGCTGAGCTGCTGTTGGGATCCTGGCTTGCTGACCTCGGCTTGAGGGTGTCTACAGAGCTGCAACCATCATTCCTAGTTCAAAGGCAGACAAAACCTTTGCAGGGGCTGAGAATACTGACTGCTATAACCTGACAAAGTAGCACTTAAGGTGAACTAATTCATTTATTTGTAGCTCTGTGAGAAATCAGTGCCACCTTTGGTAGCCGGTTGAAAGGAACATGAGATGCTCCATCGTTCTCTTTGCTCTTTCTGTGAATGAGTCATGCTGCACTCTCAGAAGCTCATGCATGTGCCGGCAATCTTCATGTACACTCAGAAAAGCCCAGAATGTCCCAAACCTAGAATTTGCTCCAGGAATGAATCTTGAAAATGATTTCTAGACACTATTACTTTTTGCTAACAAGCATTTTTTATTAAAGACTTCACGAGAAAGTATTCTACTCCTTCTATCTGTACAAATAGCTATAAACTGAATGCATTTTAATAACTTTTCCCAAGAAGTTACAAGGTATTTCATTAAAATGTCAACTTTTTCTTTCACATATTTTATGATTCTCTTTCTTCCTTCTGCCACAAATATGTTGTTGCCAACATCGTCATGACACACTTCGCTGCCAAGACTATGGAAAGTTAAAAAAGGAAAGAAAAAATGAATTTCTATCCGCTCCTTAGGTAAAATTCTTCCAGCACTAGAGGCTGAGAAAGCAGTCAGAAATATCTGAAGTGCCAAAGACGAATGTTAAGAGTGCCAAAGTGGTGGCATAAAAACATTGAAGCAGTACCGGGGGATCAGTTTTGTGAGGTAAGTGAATAGTAATCAGCTGCGGATATTTCCTAATCCATTTGTCATTTATAGATTCCACACAGCTCCTATTACTGTTTCTGAGAAGATTAGATAAAACAGCATGAGCATGCAAACACTGGCTTTGGGAGATTTAGCAGAGCAAGTCAGCTCCTGTTTGCAAGATACGACATGTCTTTCCCACCAAACCATCTCCAACTGCTGCATGAAATCCTTTGTGTCCCACTTCATTCCCCCAAGGACTCTCTCTTTTACATATATCAACCTGCTGTCACTCAAAAGGTCACAAACCCAACTCCAGCCAGGTGTCAAGCCATCTGGTGTTCACTGGTTTAATAAGGAAGGAGCTGCTTCACCTGGTTTTAACTCATTAGACTGGAGAGGAAGGGAAAGAAAGAAAAACTCAGTTTTGCTTTTGAGAATAGTCAAGAGATGTGTCTGTATTTCCTACTCTGGTGTCTTAACACCTAACTAATTAAAATGAGCTTGGCTTTGCATAGGGAGTATCCCTGCAAAGGCCCTAATTTTCAGCCCTTCAGCAGCATAGATCCTCACTGGAATTTCGTTATTACTCTTGCTGTCCCATCTTTACTTCTGGTTGGAGCTGCTGGGTAGCTACAAAGATATTAAACTAGCTTCGTGCCCAGGATTTCTGGACTTTTGCCTTTGCAGATGTCCATTTCTGCGGCCCCATGTGCAAACAGAGGAAAGCATTGGAGGGTCCTTGCTGGCAGTAGGTATTCAGAATACCTAATTACAGTTTATAGGTTCTTAAAAACTTTTAAATTTCTGAGTGATATCCCAAATGTAATTTCCTGCTTGGCTGGAGATAGAGGGACAAAAGTTATTTTCACTCATACTAAACCAGTTGTGGCTTCAGGCTGGCTTCCCAGGCACTGCGTGTGACGCTGCAGGCTTTGGCATTCAGCTGGTTGAGTTTGTGATTTTTAAACAGCATAAAATCTCTTTCTTGGAATTTGCTCTGCTTAGGTGTTGCCCTCACCCCAGAGACGTTCTCTTTTAAAAGTGATTTAATTTCTCTTTCTCTGGCTTATAGGCCACAGCTTGATTTTTCTTGCACTCCTGGGTCTTACAGCAATTTTAAAGGGGACCCAAAGAGTTGTTGAATGTAGTTGAATGTTTTGTTTACATTATGTAAAATTGGGAATCTGCCATAAGAGAAATCCCACGCATCCCATGCAGCATTGAAGGCACACAAGGGTGTGTACGCATCAGATAAAGTAGGTGGAGTTTTTTAGCAAAGGCCTGTAACTTGCCCAAATGAGTTAATTACACATGCTGCGTCCCACTTTCCCAATACAAAAACGTTTGTAATTAAAAAAAAGAAAAAATTTAGTGTGTAATTTAGAGTTGGCCTTCGGCCGTTCTATCTTATTCCTGACTCTGGGACCCGGTCACTGTCTCATAAGCTCTATTTCAGTGTGTGATGCAAGTGGGTTGGAGGAGAGTAACCTGACAATTTGCTTACACCTACTGCTCTAATTTAGGCTCTCATCTTATGTAAATAATACTGGCAAACATTAGTAATATTTTATGGAAACACAATTGTTTGAGAAATAGTATACATGGAATAGATTTTGAGTCATTTGAGGAATAGAACATTATTTTTCTGGTACTGTCTCATGCAGTGTATTGCAATTGTGAACTGCATAATGCATATAAAAATCCATATGCCTATACTTTTATTTCCAGCCCTGACAGCCTCCGTGTAGGCTATTTTCTGTGTCATATGCAGCTGGAGTCAATGATTCTCCCATGTATCTGAGACCATCAGCTCTCCCTGGTGGAGTGTTGATTTCCAGGAAGTAGTCTTCATACAGCCATCTTTGCTCAAATATCACATAAAGATATACTCTTACTTAAAAATAATTCCCATTCCTGCTGTTTTGTGCTGGAAATTGTATGTATTGCTCCATTTAGCAAAGTATTTAAACAATAAGGCAAAAAAATACATAGGCATCTCCATACTGTGGAACATTGTACTATTTACATCCTAGCTACCATACATGACTGGAAATGTAATGCTTCTGAAGCAGTAGGAACTGTGAAATAGAGCGAAAAAGAACAGGGCTGGCAGTTGTCTTTATGCACGGTAAAGCCAGGAAGTTGTTTAGATTGTGTTTTAACTTGGCCATTATACTGAGATATATATATTGGTCAGAAAAGGGGCACACTTCAAAGATATATTAAGTCAAGAACACACTTTATGACATAAAATATTTAATATTATCTAAGTAAATAAAACCTCATGGGTAAGTGATCAAGCTTAAAATAAAACTTTGTGGCTGATTTCTTACACTAATAAAAGATAGTCTGTTTTCCAAAGTTAAAGGGGGGTATTTTTTAACACACAAGAAAGTTACAGGCTACATATTCTATTTAACCTTGCTATCCTGTTGCTTTGTGGCACTCATTGTTATTTATGCTATTTCTGTTATTTCATAAATTAGTAAGGAAAATATTTACTTAGGTGTTTATTTTTGTTTGGTTGGTTGCTTTACTTATATATGCAGCCTTTTTTCTGTAAAAGACCTTGAAATGAACTGCAAACTAGCACAACACTGCTGTTCCTCTCCATCTCGCTTCTATATTCCAAGAACCATAAGAAAGCACCTTCCATTTTTAAATTTTAGCCATACAAACAGCATAAATAGCAAACACCAGATTAAAACCCTATAGGATTAAAATAACCACTTTATTTTTGCCTGGCATTTTTGCCTTCAAATTGCTGGCAAGACCTTTGCACAAGCAATGATGCCAGAAAAAAATATGAAATACAGTTTAGGATGGGATCAGAAAACCAGAAAGGTATATCAAACTGTATCATTACGATACATAGGAAATACTTGTTGCCCAATGTACTTTATTTAGAAGAGGCAGCAGAAGTTCAGTCTTTCATGGAGCTGGTAATAACCTAAAGAACTAGTATGCTGGCTGCTCTAGCCTGGGGTTTTCTTATTTCCCTTGCTAGAGCTGTTATAGCTTGGGTAAACAGTTGGATATTGTGTACAATCAGTCACCATGACCCCGTTCTTTCTTCCACCCCATGTCAGTATCTATTTAATTATTTATTTAATACATGGGTAAAAATCTTAAAAATGCTTAGACACCAGTCCCATCCTGTGAAGGTGACAGGAAATGTGACTCCTGTGTTTGCCAGCACTGATTAGCCTTGATGCCAATGACTGTGATAAGAATCTCTCCAGCTCTGTTGGCCAACTAGAGGATGTTGCATGCTGGTTTTGGGGAAAATACAGATTTTCCCTTCAGAGCACTACTTAACTGCCCTCCTGTGTCATCAGCCCACAAATTCATCCTTTGCTGTGCCAGCAAGATGCCATGCCTTCTTTGAGATTCTGCCTGTCTTTCCCTTCTTTGCCCACGAAAGTCTCTGAAACAAAAGAGGACGATTTCATATTATACAAAATCTACTATGGAGCAGGTAAAGTGATTAATGCCCCTGTCAGAACAGGAGTCGAACTTGGATCCAGTCATTATTTTCAGTAGACTGATTAAACTTGGATCTTAACTTCTAAATGCAGAGTCAGCAGAAATTATCAGTGTCCAGCGCTTACCGAGCAATTTCAGAGCCATGTTAAGCGGCAGATTCCAGTTTTGTGTCAATATAATCCATCTTCAGAGCCACAGCTAAAAATAAAATAGCATTTTCTTTGATATAATTTGTCTATGAAAATTAATTTTAATTATTTTAATAAATAATATTATTAATGTACCAAAAAAAAAAAAAAAATGAATCCATCAAATTAACCCCCTTTTGTCTCTCAAACAAGCAATCCTTGTGGACCAGTGCAGCTGCTGCAGCAGCCACGCATGAAATTATCTATTGCTCAGAGAAATGCAAAAGTAAATGCCATATTTTTGGATTGTTAAGTGTCACTTCAGTGAAATGTACTCATGGTTGAATAGCTCCCGTTTATTTTCTAGAGATGGTTAAAAATGAGGAAATTGTGACAATTCTTGAACATTTCTAATTGCTTTTCCTTCTGTTGCTCTTGCTGAATGGGGAGAATGTTTTTATTTTTGTATATTTTAAGAGGAAAATATTCTAAATGTTTTGTTTTACCACTAGTCCACATTTCTTTTTTCATATTTGCCACTGAGAAGAGGAGACAGTTCAGCAGTAAGTATCCAGAGGGAAAGTAAGGGGAGAGAGAGAAGAAAACCTGAAATGCATTTTATTTCAGAGTGAATTATAAAGTGGAAAATTGTGTCTTGAAGGTAAACATTTTCAGTGAAAAAACTTCACAAAATCGTTGAGAGGACTGAAAAGAAGGGAGGAAATACTAAGTCAAACTTATTTCCTGTGCTTGCTTCATTCAGATCATGGTTTTGATGAATGGGAACAATGCTTGCAGTGGTGGGTATGGTACTCCTTTATCCTGAGGACCTTCCTGTTGCTCAGCAGCTAAAACCAGGAACAACATCAATGTGCTTTGTGAGAATTGGTGCTGGTCCATGAAGGAGCTGAAGGCAGAGCCATGGGGAGTTGGAGCACTAGGGCTTTCCCAATAGGTTTAGTTCAGAGAAACCATGAAGGTGAAAAAGAGAAAAATGCTTAAATTAGGTATTTGTGTGTGGCTTCACTTGAGTTAAAGGGAGAAATAAAAAAAGAGCATAAATAATTAATCGCCCCCCAGTGTCTTTGAAAATACGAACAATTGTCTAGATAGCAGAAGTGCTACCTTATTTTAGTCCTTATTTCACAGGAGCAATAGACATCCTGTGACACAACAGATTGATGGGACTTTTAAAAATAGCTTGGGACAAGAGCCATTGGAATGGATTATGAGCTGGCTTATGGAGATGAAACTGAGGGTGTCCATGAAAGAGAAAATTCAGGGTGAGGAGGGGAAACAAGTGGGGTCAGTACTATGGGCCTTTTTTCTGATTAATCATGAATGTGAATGACCTTGGTGAAGGTGAAATTTCAAAATAAGTTTTCACAGCACTAATCACACAATGCTGGAATGTAGCAGCCAAACACGACCAAGCAGACAGACAATTTGAGAGAGTTAAAGTTAATTATAAAGATGAACAAGCTATTCATGTCGTTTAGCATATGGTACTATGGTTTTAAACTATTGAGATGAAAACTTTATTTAGAGGATAGCAGGGATTTCATAATCTTAGCTACAAAAGAAACTTTACTGGCTGGGTTGACCTGATCTACAAACCGTACTGACTAATGTCTCCAATTAGTCAGTAGATGCTTATTAATAATCTTACAACAGAGCACCATGTTAGCTAGCCTCACTGCTGGAGACCATAGAATCATAGAATAGTTTGGGTTGGAAGGGACCTTAAAGCTCATCTAGTTCCAACCCCCCTGCTACAGGCAGGGACACCTTCCACTAGACCACATTACTCAAAGCCCCATCCAACCTGACCTTGAACACTTCTAGGGATGGGGTGTTGCCTTGGTCTGTGTTGTTCCGGTTGGGACATGTGCAGGTGTGAACATGTTAAACCATGTTCTGAGCCAAGACTGTAAAGAGTTGACAGTCAGATGTGTGGACGCGCTGTTCTGACATGCCTTTGTCCTCTGAACACTGGAGATATTTCTGAGGAAAAGCTGAACTTGTAAGAGTTTTGTCAAAAAATGCCTCTTGGAAAACTGAAGCAAAGGGAGTGGCAAAATTTTCTGATTCCTTTTTAGAGTTTGACTATATCTTTTTGACTGTTTGGCAGCTAGAAAATGTTCAGTGGCTTAATGATGTGATGATACCCTTTAAAGGGAAATACTGCATGATCGTAAAGATGGACTTCATCCAGCAGATTGTTTCTGCTAACTTCTGTGACATGGGCAAGATGATTGAAAAAGTTTGGCTGTGTTTTAAAAGCCACTAAACATATCAGGGCAGCCAGAAGGGGCTGAGCATTTTGTAAGATGTGTTTTCACATGATGTTTTTAGAGCTTGCACCCAAAAGTGGATCTAGACCCAAATACTCACTGGAGTTCAGGCTCAGGACCAAGCCTGAACTCTGAGACTTGCTCATGTTTTGCTTCTGATCACTGAATGGGAGGGAGGCACAGACCTTTACGGTATTTCAGTGTTCTGGGTTATTATCTCGAACCAGAGACAGGCAAGAAATATGTGAAGTAAAAAATTAACAACACTTTTTTCAGACCTGAAATTTGTTTTAGCTTTGGCATATTTTGTCCAAACCAATTTGTCTGTCTCTAATGCAGTATAAATAGCATAAAGCAGTTGCTTTGTGAAATATGTGACGTATGTAGAAAGGTATATATAGACTGGTTTCCAAAATCAATATAGTAAACCCTTGATATTACATACCGAAGTTCATTTCTGTTTTGACACATCTTCAAAGTCAGATACAGAGTCCATTACTTCACATGCCTTTTAAACTTAAACACAGAAATTTATGTATTGATGAAAATGTATAGGTCATCTTTTTGAATGGCTTTTGGAAGCCATTTATCAGAAACCTCTGGGTTTATTTTGCATGCACTACTCTAGTTGCTTGTTTGATTGAGCAAAGAGTCTGTAGATTTTCATGTTTGCTGAATAAACTCCTTGGTAGCATGGCTCTGTAAGAAGCAACTAAAATTGCACAGAGCCACTTGTACGTGCTGTCTGGCAGTAACTAGGGAAATTGCATTTTATTTTTTATAAAGACTTTTATTAAGAAATATTGTTAGAAGGACTGTGGCATTAGGCATGTGGGACTGTCCTCTAGTCTATCTTCTCCTGCCAGTGTGATAACCAGTTGACGAGTATGCCAAAAGGCCTTATCTTTTAAAGGGATATAACGCTATCAGTATCACTAATAGGTCCTAATGGCCCTGAGCAGCCTCCCCCCAACTCCTGCCCATGGCCCAGGACCCTGTTTCAGCCCAGCCTGGGGCTGGCAGTCCCTGCCTCAGTGATGCTGTAGGATGCCATGGGCTGACATCATGCTCAAAGAGTTGTCATAAACAGCTTGATGTCTAACTGGAGATCAGTGATGAGTGGCATTCCTCAGGCGTTGGTATTGGGACTGGTGCTGTTTAACATCTTTGTTGACGACATGGCTAGTGGGATTTAGTGCACTCTCAGTGGGTCTACTGACAACACCAAGCTGTGTGTTGGGGCTGAGATGCTGGAGGGAAGGGATGCCATCCAGAGAGACCTGGACAGCCTTAAGAGGTGGGCCTGTGCAAACCTCATGAAGTTCAACAAGACCAAGTGCAAGGTCCTGCACCTGGGACAAGGCCGTTCCAAGCACAAGTACTGGCTGGGCAGAGAATGGATTGAGAGCAGTGTTGAGGAGAAGGATTTGGAGTGTTGGTCAATGAGAAGCTCAATGTGAGCTGGCAGTGTGCGCTTGCAGCATCAAAAGAAGCATGAGTTCAGACAAGGGGCATGAAGATGCTCTGAGGGGTGAAGCACCTCTTCCATGGAGACAGGCTGAGAGAGCTGGGCTTGTTCAGCCTGGAGAAGAGAAGGGTACAGGGAGACCTTAGAGCAGCCTTCCAGCACATAAACGGGCCAACAAGAAAGCTGGAGAGAGACTTTTATCAGAGCAAGTAGCTCTAGGACAAGGGGAAATGGCTTTAAATTGAAAGAGGGGAAATTTGGATTAGATATTAGGAAGAAGTTTTTTTACTATGAGGGTGGTGAGGAACAGGTTGCCTAGAGAAGCTGTGGCTGCCGCATCCCTGGCAGTGTTCAAGGCCAGGTTGGACAGGGCTTTGAACAGCCTGGTCTAGTGAAAGGTGTCCCTGCCCATGGCAGGGGGGCTGGAACTAGGCAATCTTTAAGGTCCCTTCCAACCCAAAACATTCTGTGATATGACATACGATGTCCCCACCTGCCCTCAGCCAGCCCCCATCCCCACAGAGGTGCCCAAAGCCCAGTGCAAATTATAAAGGCAATTTGTATTTGTGAGATTTCAAAGGACTGAGCTCCAACTGTGGCTAAGAATGCAAATCTAATTTAATCTGTTTATCAACTGTTTTTTAATTTAACTTAACATTTCTCACAGACATGAGAGAGAAAATAGATACTGTATCTCAGCCTGGTATGCAGAATGATATGTTATCTAAATCTGTTCTTCAGAATCATTTCAAAGTATTTACACATAAACTTACAGGTTTTCCAAAATGCATGAAACATTCTTCAAAGCAGAGAGGTTTTGATGCTTTTTTTCTTTAATCCAATAAATCAGAATCTCCTTTTAGCACGTGCCATGAAAGCCGTGTTTAGAATTATAGAGGGACTGTGTTGACAGTAGAGGTGAAATGTAGAAAGATTTAAAAAATCCTCTTGAATTTCTGTGTTTGGCATTTCTTTTTTCTGTTTAACTCCAGGGACTTCTCTTGAATGGACAAGAAGTTATTAAAAGCAAAACTAAGTTTTCACCTTTGCTACCCACTCAGCAAAGAAAAGTCCTGCAGGCTTGAAGTCTAAGCAGTCCTAATGAGTCCTAATGTGTCCTGACACTCCTCTGGCTCAGCTGTCCTCCACTTCTTGCAGACAGTGAGAACTGAATTAATGAAAAAAGGCAAAATATTGTTCCACTTTGTTTTTTTATGTGTGTGGGAGTTGTGATCTGGCCAACTTTACCCAGCATATATTGTTGTGTTATTTGCAAAATAGCATTGCTATCGGTATGAGACGTCTTTGGGGCTGCAGGACCAACAGTGAAGCTCCTGCTGACTCAGCTAGGAGGAGAAATGTCAGAGCACTGCCAATGAGGAGCGCTTCATGTGTCTGGGAAAAAAGTTGGGGGTTAAGATTCACATGTCTTTTGCCAGAGGTGTGGCTGTGTGGCTCTAACTATTTTTTACATATAAGCAAGGTAAACAGTTCTCTAACTTCACGTGGAAGGGTTTAGAAACTCTGAAATAAAACTTCGTTAAACCAAGGAAAGTGCTGAGCAGAGATGCCACACTTATTTTGAGAGAGAAGCTTGTTTCTGCGTGATGCTGGATTTTGCTGTACCTTATAAGGGAGTATTAACAAAAGTTTGCCTTGGGCTCTGTAAATTAATCCCATAACTTCATCCCTTCATCAATTCATTGCTTTTCCCACAACTAAGTGCTCTGTTAGGGAATTAATTAAGTAATAGCTATGAAGAATTTTAAGTCTTTTGGGTGAATTGCTGTGTTGAAAATTTCCCTTGCTTTCAATCAGCATACGCAGACAGACTTTTGTTTCTATACCAGGAAGCTTCCATAGCCTCGGGTACTATGTGTCCTATTTCAAACCTAAAACAATCTAGGCAGCCACACAATTTAGTCTTGGGGAGAGGATCTGCTTTTCTTCAGCATGTGGTTATTTGTGCAATCACACCAGTACTCGCAGGAGTGCTGTCTACTCTTAGACAGCATAGGCCTAACTTCCAGGATGTCTGATTTGGAGCTGATGCCTATGTTGGAGCCTGCAATGCTTGGATGGAAAAATTAGTTATGTCAGCTCTGCCTTAAATCCTGGAACTGTTTTAAATAAATCTTTCTTCTCTTCCTGTAACACTGGCATTCTGGGCCAGGAAATAGAGTTTGGGACATGGAGTATTTTCTACAAACAAAATTTGTGTTGCTGTTGTTTTTTTTAAAATTACTAGACACTGCAAATACAGTGACTGTTCCAATCAGGATCAACATTAATTTCTTCCTAGCTTTCAAATGTTATAACTACGTTTCTCCCGACATGGCATCTGTGTTGGTATTTATAAATTTTTGCATGCTTTGACTGCCATGCAAATTTTTCCAGAAAGTACCCTCTAAGGAGCTGAAATGAGAGACATAACTCAGCAGTTGTAATAACCTTGCCTTTTAAAAGATTATTTTCCAATTAAAGTTGTGATGTTTTTATAAAGCAGATGTGCAGATAGTGACTCGCTGGCATTAATAACATCTAAAGTAAGGTTTTGCATTTACAAATAAAAGAGCAATTCTGTTCCTTTGAACTCACGTCTATAGGATCAGTTCACATTTCGACTTTTTTTTAGATTTGCTTGCAAATATAAAAAAGGCTCATGTACACAGTGTAGGGGCTTCCTGGCTAATAGTAGCTGTTCCCCAGGGAACGTGTTCTCCAGCTTGTATCAGGCAGAATAATTATCAAGTTATTTAATAGAAGCAAATGGAATTTATGCATTCTTATTGTATATGAAATAGTATGCAAATGTATCTGTGAATGTTATTAGTCTTTTAAACACAGTCCTTCTGATGCTCTCGTTTCATATTGAACCTGGTAGGAGCAAGCAGTGCTCAGTACCTGGCAGTGTGCAATTCTTCCTTGTTTTCCCCTCCATAACCTTGCTTATGGACTATAAAATCCCATCGGTATGTGTTTGAGCACAGCTGCTGCTCTAGGAGGGACAGAACCTGTTCCATAAACAGTGCGTGCTTCCAGACCTTGGGAAGCCATTGGGAAAGGTTGGCATTTTGTTCCCCATGCATCACTGCAGTCAGGTAGCTGATTGATAGTGTGTCAGTAGTGAGGGGCCTGAAAGAACGAAGCTCTCTTCCACCACTCCCTCTGTTACTTGATCATCCTCAAGCTGCAGATATTCTCCCCCTACTCTGTTGTAAACTCCTGTAAGCTGGATGACATTCCAGTGCTCTGAGGTCTAAATGTATTTAAACCCAAACATTTATGCATGAAATAGGATCTATTTATTTTGCTTTCTACTATGTTCCTAACCAAAGAGATGGAGACCTGCAATGGGGTATGACTTCCCCTATTGAAAAAAGTAACAAGGGAGCAGGGGAAAGTTCTATCTTTGCCAAGGCAGTCAGGAAAAGGAATAATATAGAAAGAGGTAGAAGCCACTCCTGTGTATCCATCATAAAAGAAAGACCAGCAAGCCCATTGCTACTCGCCATTCTCCGTGCTATTGCTGAGAACCTGATCTCTCCTTCCTTCCATCAAAAATAAGTTTACCATAACAAAATTAGGTCTGTCCAACAGAATATATAGCTCAGCCTCTGAGCTCATCTGCTAAAATCTCTATGAAATCCTGTCCCTGCTGAAATCACTGGGAATTTTGCCTTTGTTTTTGGAGGAACTTGGCTTTCCTTGCAGGTTTTTACAAGACTTTGAAATTGATTCCCTAAAATGACCTTTTTACTTTTGCATAAATGGAATAGTCGTACTGCAGATACTTATATTACTGTACTGTCAAATTGGTGCAAGCGATGAACAGTTACAAGTAACACTGCTGCTAAGAGGGTTCAATATGTTCTCTCTGCCGATTAAAGTTTAAACTAAGTTTAGACTAAAGCAGATATATTAAAGCATGAAAAAGCTGACTGTATAGACCTGAATACATACTGGATACAGAAAAAAGTTGTAAAAACATAAAGAGACATCTCAACATTATTCGTCACTGATCATTTTGTCACATCCCAGTTTATGAAGTGCCAATGAACTGGTCACACTTTTTCGCTGTGAAGTTCTCTGGCCACTAAATGTTTCTCTGGTCCTCTTGTTTTCCAGAAAATGTTACGAATACAGACTCTGGGGCTGAAGAGGGAAGTTTATTATCCTTTCTGTGAAGTTCCTTTCTGCTAGAAGTTATCAAGTCGCATGCATGATGAATGTAACCCAGTTGTGCCTGTGTATCTGTCACCACTCCTCTCAGCTTGCAGCCTATGATTGCAGCATATGATCTTAAAATAGCGCTGAAAAGGCATTAGTACATAGCATATACCTCTATACCATATGCTAGGGATAAAGGAATCTAATTGGGGTAATCTAACTTTTGCATGTATTATAATGTTTAGCTTCAGTCCTTCCGTCCCTGCAAAATATATTTTTTTTGCTTTCAACAGAAACTACTAAAATATATTTGAATCTGCTTATGCAAACAATAAATCTAGCACTGCTTTTAGCTTGATTAATGCACTGAAGGAGAATGCCCAGAGTAAGATGTAACAAGAACCTTAAGCTAATTTCTGGTTTTGGCCTTTTTTTAATTTTTATTTTTATTTTTATTTTTATTTTTATTTTTATTTTTATTTTTATTTTTATTTTTATTTTATTTTTATTTTTATTAAAAGCTATTTTAATCACAGTATCAACCCTGTTGGAATGAGTTTGTCATCTGTTGAAATCAGATCTTCTCTGCTGTCATCAGTATAGTTCTGTTTGAATAAATACCAAAAAGATACAGACTATATGTATCTGATGCATAACTTATCTGGTGCTCTAATGGTGAGCTCCAAGCACCCTGTTGACCACTTTCTGTGTATACTAACACTTTCAAAATGCAAGGATGGTGGAAAATAAACTTGCATTTGTTTACGCATACTGCATTTTAATTACGTCTTTGGGTGAGAATCGTCAGTGCCACAAACCAGTACAATGCAATTTATGCCTGATAGCCTTTGCACAACAGTAGATTGCATCCGTATGTAATTATGTCCACTTAAAAATGTTTGCTCACTCAAACAGGAATATGCAGGAAGAAAAACACTTAGATGCAATTTATTTGTCACATCACTCCTCGACAGCACAACTTGAATATCAGATTATGTTTTTCAGTTAATCCAGAACATGAAAAGCTGTCACAGAATGTTTTCTCAATTCTTTTCTCAGTTATAACTGTTATTTGAAGAAATGATCAAATGTGAACAGGAAACTCATGAGCAGCATCTGCTTAGAAAATAAGCAGGGGCTATTTATGCCTCAATATAATCAAATGAGTCTATTCGTGGCTGGCCGTTTAGGCATTACTAATTACTATAGTAAACATGATTAAAATAGCATAAAAAAGTGCTTGTAGTGCTTGAATAATAGCATATGAAATATGTTTTATTTCCTTAATTTTGCATGTGATATGTATGAAGACCCACGTGAGTTTTTATTATTTATGTCCAGATAAACATGCCCAGCTGGTGCTCCAGAAAGAGAGCAAGGCTGGATCACTTTGGTGTGCCTAATGTTAGCGAGTGTCCTAGAGAGCAGTGAGATGTCAGCTGGCTATAAAACCTGCTCTGCCTATAACATCTTTCCCCACAGCTTCCCCCTCGGTTTTGATGAGGGCCTGGGGAGGTGCTGCCTTGCAAACTGCCTTCTGCTTGGGAGGGGGGAGAGGATAAACATGGTATTTCTGGGGTCTTCTCAAACTTTACTCTCACTCAATGGAAGATTTTAAAGCATTGTTACAATTTAAACCATGTGTTGTCAAGAGAAAGTAAGTATGACTGTTTGTTAAAACTGTTATTTTTTCACTTACAGCGCAAGTGCACCATTGACTCTAATTGCTGAAGGTGTTTTATAATAATTTGCTAGCCTTTCCATCTGAAAAGCAGCACTGTATGCAGAGATATGGGCTTTACCATTTGTGTACAAAGCTGGGTATCTATGCCTGTAAACCTTCACACTCTTCTGAATAGATGGAAAAAATACAGAGTGTGGTGGTTTTGTCCTGCTTCTCAAAATGCTTGTACTTTGCTTTTTTGGCTTTTTTTGACTATGTGGTTCCCAAGGTGATGCTATCTCGAAGTCTACTTCATCTTATGAAGGAGATCTCTTCTTCAGTCCTGTTGTACCAGTGCATTTATTTATTTGTGGTGCATTTTAAATACGAGCTGGTTGCCCGAGCAGAAGCTACTTTGCATCGTAGATTTTAAATGTTTCTCAGATGCAGAGTTATTGTTCAAACAGCCTTGGGAGCAGGAGTTGTGGCTGAAGCACAGCATCTTAGGGAGGGAAAATAGTATTATTAGCACCTCTGGGGATCTCTGTCATTATGTGCAGCAGTTTTGGAATCCTCCTTTAAATCCATCTGCTTCAAGCTAGCTGGCAAGTGAAAAAGTCAGGCATCTGCATGCCACTTGTTTGTGTACACATCAAAGTATTTAAACGGTCAGAAGTTGCGTCTCTGGTGTATCCAAATTTATTATTTTGTCCTGCTTTTTGCTTCCTGCCCAGTTTCAAGGCCAAGCTCTTTACAGGAGAAGCAGGTCCAAATTATAATTAGGAGCATTTTACATATTTTTGGGTCATTCCCATGTCTGATGGGATTTTGAGAGTTTGCTCTATGGCCAGGAAGCTTTCCTCATTCACTGCCACCCCTTTTGACACACTGTTTTGTCAAAAACCGTGAAAGTTTGGGTGAAGAGAGAAGGAGGTTTTGATGCAACAACCTAATCCCCAGCAGGAAATTTATGGATTTGCCAATTTACGATCATCTAATTGACTTTAAAAGAATCTGAATGTGTTTCTAAATATCTGCCTGAAATCAATGGTGACTGTCTTTATTTTCAGCCTTGGGCAGATTGAAATTGAGACAATAAATGAGAGTGTCTCATTCCAAAAGAATGAGAGTTGGCAGCTTCGCACAGGCTTTGCTTTTGGGGGAGGAGGAGTAGCAAGCAAGGGCTGAAGTTCCCTCTTCACCGAGGGCTGGTGAGATTAAATAGGCGTCAAATCAGCTGCTGTCTGCTTTTTGTCAAGAAAAGCTAAATTCTTCTCGCCCGGGTCCACAGGCACTGTCTAGAAAATGAAGTACTGTCGAAAGAGCCCTAGGAAAGAGGAAAAAACCCACTTTTTAATCTCTTTTATGCTAAAACCCTTAGAGAATTTAGGTGTCTGTAAAATGTTTTGAGATTCTCCATTTTCAGGCATAATTAACTAAAAATACCTTTGACTAATGGTGTTTAAGATCAGTATGTTTTTATTAGAGTTTTACAATGTGTATAAAGCTGTGATCTGTATAATGTAGTTTAACATACCTAAACAGAAAGTAGTCTGCTAATAGCCCAGGAAACTATCAGGCAAGGGTGTTTTTACTTTTATTGCACTGTTGTATCTGGTAACATTGATCTGACCCCACTCTAGGAGCCTTTAATGCAATTATGCCAAACAATATTTAAAGCTGTGAACAGGTGCAGGTCCCCCGACTCTTAGGCACGTTTCCCCTTCTACATGATCTCTCCAGCCACCTTTTGAAGTCCTCCTGGTACTGGAGGTGGAATTTGTTTGGTATGAACTGGAAATCTAAATAGCTCTGCAAACACAATGACAGATGGCAAAATCCCAGTTGGAACGTGTGACCAGCAAACTGGCTGCGATTTGTTTTCACTCCAGGGTAGACAGCAGACATACTGCGTCTGTAGAACAGCTGTGACAAATATTTAATTCGAGAACTTTCTAAGAGCGGGCAGCATTTCCAGGGAGGGGGAGGAGACATTACCTGTGCAATTTCTCAAAGAAGAAAAGAGAATTTTCCTTTAGACCTAATGGAAAATAAAAGCTCAGGAAGTTGAAAATGAATGAAAGCCTGTGCAATATTTATGCTCTCCATCCAATGAGATTTACTGCATCAGTTTGTTATGAGGAATGGTGAGCACAAGTGGAGTTTCATCAAGTAAAGATGTTGGCTTTTTAATGCCAGAGAGATTTTTTATTTTCTGAATGTTGAACAATGTGTTTTCTTAAGGGAATTCTGTATAATTTCTTTTTAAAATATGTTTAATAAGGGACTCAAAAAATGATGTGCTCTCATGTGAGTCCAAGTTAGCAATGTTTGCAAGCCTTTGAAGTGATTTCTTTGTTATTCCTACAATTTTTTTACTCTTGAAATAAAATATAAATACAGAAGAATACAATTACAATAAGAAAACAATATTACCAGTATTAAGGAAATGATCCAAGTGCTTTTTCTGTTTAAGGACCAAACATAATTAATAACTGAAGTAATATATGAGCTTTGTAAGCAATGTTTACTGGACATTGTGCTTTTCTTTTTCTTTTTCACTGGCATGCTATACCCAAAATAAGTAGTCTGCTCACATCCTCGGCCCTTTAAAGCTGATGGCAAATTTTGTTTGAAAATGGTATCAAGTTTAAACGACAAGACCCTGTGTCCAGTATTATCCTGTATCCCCTACATCTGCTTCATTTTCCCTACATCTTTGTATACTGCCAAGTTCCCTGAGTGCATTATCTTGGCTCTCAATCCCTGCTTTCCCCACCCAAGACCTTAAAGAACAGCATATTGTGTTTCAGAGCACCATGACAAAAGTCCCAAATGTGCCATTTCATATAAGTAGTGTAAAAAAAGCTGGCAGTAGTCCTCGAGGAAAGTTTTCTCCTTTCTGAAAAAAGCCGAGGAGTTTCAAACTACTTAGATTTAATTGAAAACTAAATTCCTAAGAAGGGACACTGAATGGGGGTCTATAAAACTAACTCTTTTAAATGGAATGTGGTTTGGCTACAAAACTTGTTAGCACTAGCATAAGAGTCTGAAATACACTGTACGTCTGTGTACATATGTATGTAGATAGGTTTGATTATCCCCCTTTACTTGGCACTTGTGAGGCTGCACCTGGAACACTGTGCTCAGTTCTGGCCCCTCACTATAAGAAAGACATTGATGTGCAGGAGTGTGTCCAGAAAAGGGCAACAAAGCTGGTGAAGGGTCTGGAGAATAAGTCTTGTGAGGAAGGGTTAAGGGAACTGGGGTTGTTTAGTCTGGAGAAGTTTCAGGGGGGACCCTGTCCATCTCTACAACTACCTGAAAGGACATATTGTTGTGAGGTGGGGGTCGGTCTCTTCTCCCAGGTAACAAGTGACAGGACAAGAGGAAAAATTTCTTCACAGAGAAGTTGATCAGGCATTGGAACAGGCTTCCCAGGGAAGTGGTGGAATCACCGTCCCTGGAAGTGTTCAAAACCTGCGTAGATGAGGTCCTCAGTGATACAATTAATTGGTGGTCTTGGCAGTCCTGGGGTAATAGTTGGACTTGATGATCCTAAAGGTCTTTTCCAACCTAGTTGATTCTATGATTTTATGATAGATAGATCTGTACATAGGAACATATTTAACCCTTGGCTTCTTATACTTTAATGACTGAGGTCTTGGTCTATTTCCCAATGCAGAAAAAACTAGTTCATCATCTCAAAGCATGTGTATTCATATTTCTAAACATTAGTTATCACAAAGTTTGATCTAGATGCTTTTTTTATCCTCTGATATGTAGTAGGAAAAGGTGAGAATTATATGGGAATCCAGAGTAAAAAAAGAGCTGAGTTTATTGAAGAAATTATCTCAAGCATATAGCAAAGTTCTGAATGGGGTGTAGTACAGCTAATCTCATGGAGTATGAAAAATTACTAGACAGTACAAGGCTATCTTCATTTTAACCAGATTATTGATTACAATCTCTGTTATTCTTCAAGATACATAAAAAAGTGTTAACATAAGTCTTTCTAATTATAGATATATGGTATCATTACTTCCTTTCCCTTATTTTTGTATGCTAGTCTCGTTTTATAAGTTTTTTTGGTTTTTTGTTTTTCTTTTTTATATTACGAAAGCATTTTTTAAAACCATGGTAATAATAGCCTCTAGAAGGTGGATTAAAAAAACTCCACACACAACTTATGCTCTTGACACATTTATTCTGCTAATTGTTTCACTGTACAATTTCTCCAGGAGACATGGCCAGGTCAGACCTGATGGTGGGAAAGAATCCTGGTTTACAAAGGATGTTCTCTTCTTATGCATCCAGAAACAGAGGGATGGTCTTTTCAGAGAGAGCACTGAACTGGGAGCTCCTATTCAGTGTTACAGCCACAGTATCTGGCAGACTGTTTTCAGAGTCACTGTTTCCTAGGCATCCCCATCCTATAAATATGGACAGCATTCTTTGTTCCTAGAAGTACACCCTAAATTTCATTGTGCTGAAGTGGATGTTATTTGCTTATGCCAAGTCACTTGGGGCTGTATCAGTGACCTACTTGTTCATTTAGTATGTTAAGGACATTAACTAATTATTAATGAACCTGTTGAAGTTGATGTTCACTGAACTTTTCATAATCCTTCAGGAAACATGTCCCATAACGCAAGAAATTTGTTTTCTCTACTGCTGAGAGCCAGCTTGGAGAGGGAATTTCAAGTGATAGAGAAGTATTGTTCTCCTCTTAGGGCAGAAACTAGTAGAAGTAACTTTTATGTCCCATGTACTGTTTCTTGGCTGTGTTCGCAAAGCAATGTGAGCATCATTACTTGTATTATTATAAATGAATACAGTGAGTAATAGAGAGGTGAGCAACACATCAAAGATGAAGGATCTTGTACGTGGTGAGGTCCAAACGTAGTGCTTTGACTCCCTAATCTCATTATTTTCCCAGAAACAAGCTGCTTGCATTAAAACAAAAAAACCCAATACAGCAGAGAGGTAACAGTTTATGATAGTAGGAGCCTAATAAGATGCAAAAGTAGAGCAAAGCAGGGAAAGCCAATCTTGCCAAGGGGCTAGAAATATGTAACTCTTCTGCCCCAACTTCACCTACAATGTTCCATTATTAGAAGAAAATACAGAAGGCAAATAGCATGACTTCTATGTGGTCCTTTACATTGCAGCAAAGCATGGAGGTGATCCCTGCTTCATGTAGTTTGTGGGGTGAATTTTAAGTAGTCTGAGAACAATCTGCCCTTAAGTAGTTATAAGTTACTCTGAGGGAATGCTGAACTGTCAAGCGAAGTTGCTTAAAGACCAAACAATAGATCAGTGTAAATTGATTTTGAGTTCAGAACTACTTAAAAAGGAAGGGGGAAAATAAATAATCCAATCCAACCAAAAGGAATATGTGTGCCTAGAGAAATAAAATAGATCTGTGCCTCATTGTTGTGTGGTTGTACACAGATGCAGAGACAAAGCCATGAAGCCATGTTAGGAACAGATGTACTGCATGTTTTATAAGCCTTGAAGGACTTTTCAGTTGTGCCTGATGGACTTGCATCTGCACCTGCATCTGTACCTAGTGATTTCTGGAGAATGGTGTCACAGGTTTCAAGCAGCTGCTTTGAGGTCCCATCTTGTTGACTAATATCCTTATGAAGACACCTGCACAGCATGCAAAAGAATAATAGTGATGTGTGAACTTGTGTTGGGGGTGGCCTAAATTTAGCTTTTCAAAGTGCTATTTGAAGCAGGCAAAATGCTTTGTTTCATGGTGGGAAATGTAATATTGGAGAAAAGCATCGGAATAAACTCCAGGCAGCTGTGTTGTTTGAAATAGAAAGTCCTAAATCCACAAAACTTCAGCATGCGATGGGAAGACTGGCAGCATCTGGTTGTCAAAGAGCTGGAACAGGCAAGTTAAGTCCCGTCTTGCCCTACAACTTTGTCATTCCTAGAGATCTCTGCCCTTACAGTTCCCCACAAAGGAGCAACCCAGCAGTTTGGTGATTCTAACATCCCTGAGCTTTGGACAGGCTTCTGTGGATAGGAAATTACTGGGAGAAGACAGGGAGCAACTTACCCTCCTGAATGTTTTCCCTCCTGTTGCTGGTCCTTATGTAGGTAGCAGCTTCTAATGAGCAGTAATGATCACCTCAGACCATTGCTAAAAGTTCCACAATATAAACCGAGTCAACCTTGGCGATGCTTTCCTGCTACTCAGGCATGAAAAGCAATTAATTAGTTACTTAACTATTGCAGAGTTACTGACAAACTTGAGTAACAATGTCAAAAGCAGAGAGCTTGATGAAAACCTGGCAAGAAAACTATGATTATGTGATACGTAAATTCATGTAGGTACAGACCTGGGAGTAATGAATGCAGTGAAGTGTGTGTGCAATGCACATTTCTTTCTCCTTGGCAGCATAATTGTTTTGCAGATTTCTTGTGGAAATCAAATCAATCTATAGCTGTGCTGCTAGACGGATAGCCTGAAGTTGTCACTCCTTTAGTATCTGAGCTCTCCCGGTGGGTTGCAAATTGTTCTAGATAAATGATTGAATTTATTTTTTTCTCATACTGTGTCCAACCACCTGCTTTTCTGTTTTGTTGTAGGAGCTTGTAGAATACTCCACACTTCATAGATTTTTTAACTGGAGCCCATAAACATGGTAAAACAAATTTGGAGCTAATTTTACAGTGGCATAGGTTGCCAGAAAGGACCATGAATTAAAGAAATCTTTATTCTGTCACCTACAATGATACTGAATAAAGTTTCTTCCCTCTAGATCTGGATACATACTGTGTATGAACTTGCATGGTAAAACTAGAGCTAAGAAAAGGACTTGATGTTTTTCTAAGGAAGAGAATCTGTGTTTTTCACCTTTTAGAAAATGCTGTGAGCTAAGATCCACATTCAGATTTGGTGACATTAATGACTGCAGTGAAGCAGGAGCCACAGCAATGCACATACTGGTGTTTATCTTCAAGAGTTGAACTGTTATTTCTTGTTGCTTCAGAGTGTTGTTTTCCAGGTGAAATGAAATTTTGAACATTAAAACATTAATAACATATCTTAAGTGAACCAAAGACTGTTGAGTTTTAAATCAGTAGGTAATATGGCATGCACATATATATTAGTTCTATACTAACTAAACGTAAGGCAATTTTTTTCATGATTTATATACTAGAGAGTTGATTATTTCTTTAAACATGAAAACTGGCATGGTTTCAAGTGAGGATTTGATCCTGCTGCTCTAAACCAGTTGTAATTATCAGTTTCAGTGTATGAACCTGGAAGACCTGGAACCAGGTTTGAAATATTTGTTGTATGCCAAAATCTGACTGTTAACTGTAGCTACAAATAAATTAGTAGATGTTTTCTTGCATTTCTAGTAGCAGAAAGGAGACTTTCCTTGCTGTCTGGGCTCTGGAGTAAGCTTTTGTTGAGCAATGTTTCACTTCGTTCTTCTCAATGCCATTTCTCTTTATTTTCATTGAAAAGGGCCTTCTGAAAGTATGCAGAATAGTCAGACATGCAGCTTTAAGCCATGTGCAATTGTGCAACAAGGGAAGGTTGCAGAAAGAGCTATGGAGAGGTTCTTGAGAGATGTGTTACTCCAGCAAAAGGCTGCTGTAAAAATAAAGGCCATTTGCAAAGGCCAGAACGTCAAAGAAAAGACTGACATGAGAGAACATGGAATGTAAACCAAGCCCAAACAAACAGTGTAATCAGAGAAAAGGAAATTGGAATTTTTTGGTAAGGGTGGTAAGGGTGACAGTTTTAGTAAGTTCAGGAATAGCAACATATAACAGGCAGGAGATTTTATTATATTTCAAACATAACTTCTATTAACATCTACTAAAATTTGTTTTAAATCTTACGTATTACACTTTCACCATTGTTTTTACTCCCTTTCCAAATAGACTTTTTCACGAAATTATGGTTATGTCACAGTTTGCTCATCTCGTGACATCTCAAAGGGGAATTTTCTGTTTATTTTAAAAAGTTATTTGAACTACCTTCTGTTTAGAATGATCACTGTTTAGAAGAAAAAAAATAAAATTTGTGGTGCTTAAGGTGATGGTTTAGCAGTGGACTTGGCAGTGCTGGATAAGCAGTTGGACTTGATGATCTTTAAGGTCTTTTCTGACCTAAATGATGCTTTGATTCTGTGGTTCTAAATATAAACATGAGAGAGTTTTCTAAAGGTTGCATCTGTATTTTCTTTAAGCACTTAGGAATTTAGGACTGGACAAGCATTTAATTATTTTTTAATGTTTGATATCCTTAATTTGTACTTCCTTTGAGTAAACCTCATTTTTTTTTTTTTTTTGTCTCAGGCCATAAGCTTCACGTGTATGTAGTATATGAATATTTATTAATGTCTATTATATCAATTATTATGCCTATAAAATGCCCAAGCTATATAATATTGGAAAGATATATTATGTGAGATAAAGTGGGTGGTCAAGTGCCCCCATATTTCATAGGCTGTTGATATTAAGTAGTAGGGAAGACAATGCATGTTGGAGAATGACTCCCATGTGGCTCTGCTACTATCTGGCATGGGTGGCATCGCATTTATTGAGTTAAATTGATGCAGAACGCTAAAAGTACTCTCCTCTATGTTCTCTATACTTGACTTAGCCTATGTATTTGGATCAACAATAAGGGCAATGAGAGATCTAGCTTATATTTCTAATTAGTTGTATTTCATTCATTGGTGTGAGGATCTCAGTTCATAATTGAAGTGTGTGAATCACTTTTCACAGAATTGTCCATCCTTGTGTTGCCCTAACCTCACTGACATTTTTTTTTATGTCATCTTCTCCTTCTACATTCATGGGAACATTTCTTTCCATTGTGGCTTTCCTGGCACAGGAAAGTATTGGGTGATGGTACCTGCATTGAGCTGCAATTATAGCCATGTTCATGTAGAGCATTCATGAGTTAATTAGCTGCATTATGAAGCAGGACTTACTCTCTTATGCCCCTATAGCATAGGCAGAGTTCTTCTGGTAGCTAAGCACATTCAGACTACCTTGGGAGTGCACACAGTGCTAAATTTTACTGAAGGAGCATAAACTCATTGCCCTGCTTTGCAGGATGCTTCCTATTTTCACAAAGTTCAGCCAAACTCCTCCTCATCTTCTGACAGTTCTAGTGGTTCCAAATCCAATCACTTCTTATCTCCTTCCATTCGTCTAATTCTACTTTTCTCCTTCTACTGACACACTCATTTTGGCAGAGGAGCTCACTCTGCCAGTTTGCCATCTGGTACTCTCTTCTTGTACGACATCACTTCACTGAAGAGACTTTCCATCGCACTTCAGAAACTTGTTTTATCTTTACCCATCTCTTACAGTATTTGTCCACTCATCTCTTAATTACCTTTTACTGTAGTCTTTATCTGTCTTGAGGACACCAAATTATAGTGTTTTATGAAAGTGCTAAACATACAATATTTATTTTGTCATGCTATGCTTTGATGAAAATCTGACAGTTTTTCTAAGAACAAAAATCATGTAAAATCACTAAAAATGTATATTCTCCCTGTCCTTGTAATATATAAAGATTCCTGCAGAGTAACAGTCACAATTGGATGCATGCTTCAATTGCAACTCCATGCTGTAGAAAATTGTATGGTTTTATATACGGTGACTAAATGCAAATACTTACACATTTGTAATTACTTATTTTACTCCAAAGCTTTTGAAAAAAGTATTCTAATAATCAAGGTGGTCCTAATTTCATGTTTGTTATTTCAGCAGCCATTAGATAAAGATCTGCCAGTAAATATTTACTATCAAGTTACTCTTTAGAAATGTGGTTTTAGTCTGAATTTTTCTTACTCTTTAATGAGCACTTAAATAAAAGAAGCTTATAGCATTAACTTCTGCTCTGTTACATTTATGCAATGAATTTAAAAGTGTAAAACAGAACAGAAACATCCTTATTATATAGAATTTGCTGGCCCATTACATTTAATTTGCTTGTCTTTTGAGACTGAGTACAGGTCTCACTGCCATGACCTCAGTAACTACATAGCTTAGAAAATACATTTTTCTGTGTTAGCTTTTATTCACTAGCTAATATGCTTTAACATTTCCTACAAAATGGCTTGTCTAAACTATTTTTAAAAGAGCTTACATTCTGCTACCAAAAGTCTAGTTAAATATTACAGTGAAACCCAAGAAATCTGGAGAACATTTTACATCCTTAACTGTTAATCTCTTACTCTGTGGCTGTGCAGCTTCAGTGTCCTATAATGGTGATGAATTTAAAGGCGAGATTATTATCATATATCCGTCCACATGAATTCACAGGATTCCTAGTGTGAATGAAGAAAGAAAATAGTCAAGCCAAATTCTCCTTGTGTTCTAAGTCTTGAAGATAAAACAAATGCTGCTGAACATAAGGTTTTAAGGCCAAATCCAAAAAAGGATTTAGCAGTGGGGCAGACTTCACTGCCTAAATCCAAAACTGCACTACCAAAATATCATCAGCTCAACTGTGGAAGTAATGAAAATGTACTGGCCGTCCCCCCTTTACTCAGAAATTTCACTGTTTTTTAGCTCCCGTTTGCCCAGCTGCCTCATCCTGGCTGTGAGATGTCTGGCTCTCACTGGAAGCCAGAAAGGAAGAGAAACGGCACGTAGATCCTTAGAGCACATCCTCCCACATGCTGGCAGGCCTTGGTCCCCACAGAATTCGATTGCCGTAACTCTCTTTTTTCCAAATGTTAGTGATTGAACGGATGGTTGTGATACTTTCTCCTCTATACCCTATAGCCAGGCTTTTAGAGAGTTTTGGCCGAGAAGCAGGTAACCCAGCTTGTTCTTATCTTCATGGAGGACACCATCACATTGCCCATCTTCAGTATGAGTGGTCAGAGCAGTAGGCTGTAGGCCAGATGGGGTGTGTTCATCCTCTAAAGCTTTTGTTGGAATTTTACCACTGGGTGGGAATTAATGCTACATGGATTGCAACAGAGATTTAAAAAAAAAAAATTAAAAAGAATGTGACTGTGTCTTAATCTGTACCATGTGTGGGCACAACAGTCAAGTCCTGTAGACTGGACTTCAAAGTTTGAGTCTAAGAACTTTTTAGTGTTAAATGTTTGATATTAAATGCGTTAAGTCTTGGCAGCAGTGTCAGACTCCAGGACTTGCTGTTGAAGAGATGATGTTGCAGAGTCAGTTTTCTTCATAACCTTTCTTCTTTCAGTCCTGTGGCTCCTCTGGTTTTGTTGCATGGCAGCACAATAGAGAAAGAAAAGCAGAGAAAGTCCTCTCACTTCAAGATCGGTGGCACTCCATTGTGAAGGGGACTTTGAGCTCCCCCTGACTTTGAAGGATATCAGCATCTTCATCACATGTAGAAGATCTGATGACTGGGTTATTATTTTTAAAGTGCTGATTCTTGCTACCTTGCAAAATGATGTGGCCAGAAGTTGTGTCCTTGCTATCATCTTCTAGATCTCTGAGAATCTGTAGGATTTTAAAAAAGCCCTAGGGTCTTCTTGAGGACAGGTTTTACTTGTTTGGTAGTCCTGCTGAAATCACTGCAGCTACTTCTTGTCTGAAGTGTCAAGAAGTCACACATCAGCTCATCAAGGAAGAGCAAATCACAGTATGATAGTATCTGTAAAGCTGTAGTGTCTGTAGGATATCTCTTAGGCTGAGATGTTTGGACAGACTTGTACAGTGGGAGATTCAGGGCACAATCGAAAGCAAATTTTATCCCCATAATGCTAGATGTCCTTATTGCTATGGGGCAAGGGAAGTACTAATGTGCGAGAAATATCTGATTAATTATCAAAGATGTTTCTGATTTTGGAAAGAAACAATTTGAAGGTTGCACATTTAAAAGAAATTCAGGCTAGGGTTTTTGGTTTTTTTTTGGTGTTCACTTGGGGAATTCAACAGGGATTTTCTTTAAAATGCTCTTGCAGTGGTAGTGATTGATTTCCTGTCAAATTTATGGTTTGTACAGCGGCAGTAGGAAGAGATTTCTCCCAAAGGATGACATTTGTTATTGGAAACTCGGGTTTTGTTGGACTTCTGTTTAAAGAAGGAACAGAAATTGGGATAACTGCTGAGCAACATCGAAGTGGCAATGTTTTGACCTTTCAATATCTGTATGTACGAAGTACCCTTCTGTACTTTGTCTCTTTGTGGACCAGATTATGCCTCTATTACTCACTGGATAGCAGTTCTTCATTTCTGTGGTTTGACTTACAAGGTAAGGTAGAAGTAAGATGAGAGTCTGGAACATAAATGTTTATTTTTAGTAGATCCACATCCTACACCCCTAGTTATATAAACATTTGCCCCTGCTTCTTGCAAGGGCTGCTGTTGCTTTGATTGCACTTGAAGGATTGCATTTGTAATGCATGACTCAGGTATTCAGTAGTCTAGAAAACCATCTTCATATTTTTTATATTGTCGTGTTTAGAAAGCAACATACCAATAAGTCAAGGTGCTATACTCAGGAGTTGCTTGGCCTTGGCTCTCTGATAAGTTTTCTGTGCTTTGTAGCAAAAGTTATTTGAGCCACATGTTAGCAATAATCCCAAATTTAGAGATTGTATTTCTTAGTTATGAAAACATGGCACAATAATCTTTGATGAATTTGTACTAACTTGACATAGATGTCATAAAAATTCAGGCCTTTTATCATAAAAAAAAAATTAAAAACTTTTTAATTTTTAAAATTTTTATTTTTTTTTTATTTTTTTTTTACATCCCACTAGAAGGAACCTTCATAAGGAATTCTGCAAGAAATGTTAGCCTAAAATTAACTTTTTTCTTAAGCAATGGGTTTATATTGCAGAATAAAAACTTTAATGAGCTCAATCTGGTTTTACTTCAAGATTGCATCAGTTTTGTTTTGTATTTTTAATTTTTAAAATTGTCCCTTCAAGTCCAACCAAATATAAACCACTGAGGCCACACTGCTGTGCTTAGTACCTAAGCCTGTCTTCAGAAGTTGCTTTTGTTTCCTTAGGTTTTTATGCAAGGGTTCAACAGTCCTTTCCAGCAGATCCAGCTGCAGGGCATTAAGAAGCAGGATAGTGAAAATGGTGGGAATACTTAGATGGTGGGAATACTTAATCTATGAAGAGAGAAACCAGACAAAACCAAACCAAATCAAAATGAAATTAAATGTTTCGCATTGTGCTGTAAAATGGTTTTGCACTGAGTAACTGATTTTGTCAGTCAGGCAGGCTTTTTCATGAGCCTGTAACATTTCTGTCCATGAGAGACAGTGTTTTATAACAGCAAGGCTGGATTCCTTCAAGGCTCTGGGACCTTGTCCTGTGGTAAATGAGAGAATGTCCATTGACTTCAGTTGGAACAGGATCAAGCCCTTTAAACATGCAATGAAATGGCTTTCTAAAGCCTATGAACTTGAGCCCGGTATTTATCAAGTCTGTGTCATATTATATGTTGAAATCAGGCAACAACTGTATTTTCACATGGCTATGGCAAGAAACCGGGAGACTTATGGATTTCAACTGATTTTCTCATGGAGTCAAACCGGAGGAAGTATTTTTACAACATCCTGTGGGGAGAAACGTGGTAGTTTGCTCACATATTGTCTGCCAGCAGCTTTGGAAGATGGAGGTGGTGTTTGCTGTGGTACTTGGCTCTACAGAGGCTCTTCTCTCCATTTATTTGTAGTTAATATTTTAACCAGTATTTATGGATGGAAAGACCCTTCAGTTCTTCAACAGCAGGATTATAATAAATCAATCAGTCTGAGCCATTGTTCCTCCATCAGCTTCTGTACTCTGGTGGTGAAATATCCCAGTACATGTGTTAAGAGGTTTTATTGGTAGGGTCATGTGATAGCTTCCTTTGCACTAGTGAAATGAGCTATGAGTCTTGTTTAACTTAAATACAAATTTTCTGAGGCTGGTCTTGGATAAATTTAGACTGGGGATCCAAAATGCTGACAAAAGAGTGAGAAAAAGGATATTTTCCTCCAATATTTGCTTGATGTTAAAAGTGCCATTAAAATGGTGAGACTTAGAAGATGAACCTAATGGACTGTAATAATATATAATTCATCCCTGCAAGATAATCTCTGTATTCACGTGGATTGTCATGGTCATATGCAAGTCATCCATTGAGAGCACTCTAATCAAGCTAAATTAAGTATTTCTTTTCATTTCAAAATGTACATCTCAGCTTTGTCTCCATTTGCTTTGTCCAAATGTTGAGACATTTACTTAACATCTGGAAGATAATATCTTCTGATAGTGTTTATCATTAAACCTGTTTCTTGTTCGTTTGGATGTTATCTTCTGTGTGATTGATGAAGCATTCAAAATGTATGCAGAATATATACTGAAATAACAGCAGCTAATAATCTGTCAGCAGCCAGTTCAGTGCTGGCCCCTGTGTAGGCATTTGCAGACTTTGAGGTGCTGTCTGTGCAGAGTCTGAGAGAAGCCTGAGCCAACTTCTGGGACAAATGACATTCCTAAAGTTTTTTGAACTTACATTGTTTTATGTCATTGCCTCTGAGTTTTGCAACAGCAGAGAATCAGCAGAGGAAGGGAAAGTGTGGGAACATGAGCAACAGTGGTTGGTTGAAAACTTCCAAAATGCCTGTAGGCAAATTCTATTAATTAAAAGAAATAGGAAACTCTGTGGGTCTCTGCTTCCATGGGAGTTTCAGTGTGTGGGGGGTAGATGGATTAGTGCAGCATGCATGAATGCTGTGCTGTTTGCAGGACTGCTTTGAGGTTGGCTGCAGGCCAGGACTCGTTTGCTTTCCCCAGGCTGGATTGCAGCTGTGGCACAGCCCCAGTTCAGGGCTGGGGTTGTGTCCTACCTTCCTGCTTGTCTGTGCAGGTTGGCAGGAGTGTGGGTCTCTGTCCCATGCAGGTGCTGTGTCCCATGCAGGTGCTGTGCCTCACTCAGGTGCTCTGACCCTCCAGACATTCTGCAACCCTCTCAGAGTAACCTGCCCTTTAAGATAGAAATCTCCAGCCATCAGGCTGGTTTCTTGAGGCTCCCGAGAGGAGGAAACCCACTGCTGTGTCTGTCTTCTAACTAGCAACAGGCATATCTCTGGTGGCTTTTGATCATGGGATGAGGACCTTTCGCAGACCTGAACTGCAGCAGCAGTAGGGCATAGGTGTGTTTGTGGGCTGCCCTGAGATCAGGGTGCTCACTGCCATGACTTGGAATGGGCAGCTTGTTTTCCCCCTCTTGGGAGCTCACCTGAGTCTCATGCTGTAATCAGGGTGCTGGGGTGGGAGGTATTCTGCCCTCTCCATTCCTCTCCTGCAGCTCCTCCAGGCACCAGGAGCTCTAAAGAAGGTATTTTTATAGACTACATTGTCAACGTGCTCCTAAAATTTGGCTATTCCTTTACTGCCATATGTCCCTGGCAACGTCCTTAAGCTGAAGCAAGCCCCCCTGACAGCCAGCACAGAAGCTGTCAATCACATCCACATCCATCCAGTCACTTGACAGGCCCTGGGGACCACCTGCTCATAGGAATGACTTCTTTCCCTCATTCTCCCACTTGGTACGTCTGCCTTTTCCACCTCAAAGCTGTCCCTGATCAAACACCTGCCATTTCCTGGATTCCTAACTACTGCCAGATTTCCATACTCTTTCCTCCTTCACCTTACCCTGGAAAGAAAACCAAAATACAAGCACCACCTGTCAAAGGTAATAGTGGACGTAAAGGGAAATGGCTTAAGTAATGTGTAGCTCTTATTGCTCCTACTGGCGTAACTTGTGTGAGCCTTGAGTTGCAAGCTGTGTTGTTTCTCCTGTTTCTTACTTGTTCCAAACTCACTTAAAGCTCATATCTGAAATTAGATTTTAAATTTTGTGGCATCCTGTGTGTTTGTGAGCTCCCACAGAACAGCGAGGATCTGGCTGTTCTTCATAGTCCTTAAGAGTTCCTATAAAGATCTGTAAAATTTTAAATGTGAAAAGACTATGAAGTTGATAAATGTTACTGCAAGTTGTCATTGTTACTATTGATAATGTAATTAATACTGAATTTATTGTTGATGTTTCGCTTATCTGTATTTCAGTGCCTGAGCCACTGCTTTCAGTAAGATCAAAGAATAGCCGCCTCTGTCTCTGAAGAGAGAAACAGTTTCAGGGATGATTTCAGAGCGGAAGTTTCGTTTGGGTGGCAAAAGCTGGTCCAACAACTATTTTTATGTTGAGTTTAAAAAGTAAACAGAAGTCATAAATGGCCAAATATCAAGCAGATTTCCTTCAATGCAAGGACAAAATGCCTATTGCTAAGAATGTGTAATGTGAAATCACCCTTAAATTATTGTTCTGTTGTGTCTGAGTGTCAGCCTCCACTGTCAAAAGCAATATATGGAGATATCGTTCCACAAAGAGGATCAGGACTGTGGTCACTGTGGGTCTTCCCTGTAACTTCAACATTTACCTGGCAGAGGTGACCAGAGCATGGCAGGCAGTTCCCACAGCAGTACTGGGTAACACCACGCGGGTGGCAGCCTCCCTTTTCTGCCCTCCTCTGTTCCGGAAGGGTAACCAAAGACTTGTTCCCACCACGTCTTCCCCAGTTGGTGTGAAAACTGTCTTTTTTTGGTTTTCCGCTGGTGAGTTGATTGTGCTTGAGGACAGGAACTGGTAGAAAATAATTCCTTTTTTGGTGTGTCAGTTTCCTGCCAGGTTAGTGAACTTACCTGGCTTGTGGAGGGCATTGGCTTAATGTTAGTGGTGCTGGAGGGGCACAGCGGGAACACACAACTGGGGTCTGAGGAGGGGAGTAGACCATCCCTTTCTGGTGGACCCACTTATAGATCATCTAAGACATCTAGAAAACATCCTCTGAAGGAAGAAAATAGTAGCCTTTTGGGTTAGTACCAAAAGATCCAAAATCCAAAAATGTCTGATGCAATGTTGGAGGTCTTAAATCTTTAGTTTCTAATTATGATTGGTGGTTTTTTTGTATTGTAGTATATATTCTTTGGCATTGTTTAAAATTGTTTTCCTCATCAGAGGCCAGATGAAAATGAAACAATGTTTTCAGAAGCAGCTACAGTATAACCGAGTACAAATTTGCACTTTTTTGAGGAACATTGTCTTGATTAATTCTTGGGAAAAAAACCCAAACCCAGAAGAAAGTGTAACATTGATTAGATGGGTTGAAAGAGGAAATTAGAAGACTTTCAGACTTATAACTAGAATTAAAGGACATGAGTGTTAATATTTACTTAGGAAAAAAGGTGTCTCCTTTCTTCTTTCCAATCACATTTTTCATCATTTTATAATATAACAATAAAACTTGTCCAGAATATTTTGTTCAAGTTTTTAAAGGTCACCACATTTACACTTTAAGTAAATCAAGATGCAGAGAATGAGGTCCCTAGCCAGATATTTTCACCAGTATAAAAAGGCACACATACATACTCCTTCCTTTTCTTTTTCCTTTTTCCTTTCAATTTTCCTTTTTCTCTCTTTCCCTTTCTTTCTTGTATATTTTTAATGATGCAAGGTCAGTAAGCCCCAGCAGTCCTCAAAGAGCTGTCTTCCTCTGCTAAATCACTCTGAGTGAGGTACGACTGCCACCCCAGGTCAGTTCCTGTGGAATTTCCCTGATGTTAGGGCTTCCCATGCGATGCACTGCCATTTCTTTGTCCTTCAGTATGGTGAACCCATGGTCCCATACTGCACACATTCATGAGAAGTTCCTAAATGATCCTGCCTTATCTCCTTAGCCTGGGGGTGCGCAGCTGCTTGGCTCCTTGGGACAGATATCAGGATCTGCCAGAGTCATTGTGGGCTGTGGCATGACTAGGCATGGTTTGTCATGAGGTCTCTCCAGAGCTACGAGTCATCTCTTTGAGAAGTGGGAAAAGGCAGCTCCGCGTGACTTATGTTGCCAAATTTAAGGATTTTTTTTTAATTTGTAAGTACAACAATATGCTAAAATATATGTAAAAGGCCTTAATAACTCACTTGAGCTGCTTTTGTGTTGTATCATCTTTGCATATTACCAGGGAAACCCTTGCTCCAGTAAAGTTAGTGCTTTGCCATTTACTTCAAAAGGGCCACAGTTTTGTCTTGGTTTTGCTGGGTTTTCTCTCTCATGACCTACTTTTCCCACTGCAGACCCAGTATCTGTGAAGGAGAGTGGAGTTAGAATTCAGTTCTGACTCAGGCACCCAGAAGAAAAAATTAGCTGTAAAATCTGGCTGCAAATCTTTGTTGTTTAGTAATGCGTGACTTGGAAAGGATCCAGAACTGTAGTAAGTTTGTACTGAACGTATTAAAAAAACCCCACCAACCCTCTACTTCTTTACTTATAGTGTGATTTGATTTCATCTGGAAATTACCAAGATGCCATAAATATGAGAACCTACAGCACAAACTTTTCAGAGCCACTGCTCAGAGGAGAGCTGCTCTTAAGGGAAACTTGATATTATAGCAGTAGAAACCGGTTTAGATTTATATTTAGTGACTTGCATACTTACTCAGTGATTAGACTCTTTTCCATTTTCTGGCATGGGTGAAATGGTATGTTAAGACAGGATATAATCCTTTCACACTCTGCAGGCAATGTCACAGTATGATGTTGGCACCGTGTTAGGCTTCCTTAACCCTAGAACATGTTGCATATTCACTCTTGGCAGTATTTTAGAGGCTACAGGCGGTAACCCAGAAGTAATCTTATTACCTATAACCAACTGTATCTACATTAAATGAGGTGCTGACTACTGAGCAAAACACAGTTATAGTCATTTGAGATTCAATTAAAAACTGTTGGTTCAGTCATTTTTGCAAGTCTGAAGTAGATTTCTTCAGCCTCCTCTTGGAACGGACAGTTTCATTGAGAATTTTCTGAAATAACAAACGTAAACTGCTAGTGTTCCTTCCACACACAAATTGTATTTTAAATGCATTTTGCAACATGTTTTTTAGACAAATGTGAACAATACTCTTATTTATCTATATAGTATGTAGTGTTTGGAATTCTTATTTCTATCAACTCAGTCAAAAGGCTTTTATTTTGGAGAAAATGTACCACTTACACAGGTATTTCTTTACTATGAGATATTTCTGCAAGTTTATCTTCCTTCCCTCTTGCACAGCTCATCCAGGACCACTCTATGCATGCATACTAATAACTTGGAGACAGAAACAAGAATCAAGCCTTGTCACAGAAAAATAGCCTTCTCTGGCTTAAAAAAAAAAAAAAATCCCTGGAAAACCAGAGCACTTTATTAACAATGGCCACTGAAGCAAAATAGATAATTATTTTATGAAAGAGATGGAGTTTATTTCTTGCACTACTTATTCAAATATCTTTATTTATAAGATAGAAAAATAGCTTAGAAGACAGATGTAAATACTGATGGACCTTAATACTATTGAGTAATATTGTACAGCTACTGTGCAAACTGATTGTAAGAGACAAACCCTGTATATATATGTATAGATATACAAACAAATAAGGTTATAAGGGTATATAACAGTGGTAAGGAGTGTGGAACTGCTGAACACCGAAGACTTGCTTGTTACCAGGGAGAGTAATGACAGGGAGAGACCTTTTATGCTCTTAACTCTGCGGATTGATTGTTTATCATAAATCTCCACTGGCACTAACTCAACGCATATCTGGCTGGTACATGTTTTGTAACCAGTTCTGTGGGAGGTGATGTCAAGCATCTTATCACCAGTATTTAAGAGTACTTAGGTGCAGTCATCACTTCTAACAATTTAATCAAAGTCATATATAAACTATTTTTGCTGCCCAAAACTATTCAAGTCCATTCTTTACTGTTATTTTTAATGAATCAGTAAGTGAAGGGAACTGGTCAAACTTTTACATTCATTTTGAGTCACCAAGATTTTTAGATACTTGCCCGTGTATTTTGCAAGATTTCTGCTGTTCTAGTTAACCACAGAAAACCAAAGTGTGACAGCTTGAACTGTAGGGGAGAATCTGTGACATATCTGTGAAAGAATGGTAGAAAAAAGACAAAAGACATTTCTAGACTTTTAACGCTCCTTGGGCTGTTCTGCTGATGTCAATACCAAGAGCAAAAATTGTAAATCATGTTACAGCTTGTTGTGTGACCCTTGCTCACATTCATGAGACCAGCATGCTGTTCACATCAATAAATAACCCTAGTTAAGATTAATTAAAATAGATAATTTAATTTGAAATTATGATTTATTTGCTTATGAAAAACACATTCTTTAAAATACTTAGAAGGTTTAAAGGTTTGCTGTGTTGGTTTGTTGTTTTTTTTTCCCCAGTATAGTGTGAACTATATGTTTTTAATATTCTAATAGGCAAGTTTGATGTGTGATAGTAACGTAAACTTCCTCAGTGAGATGCTGTGAGGGAGATTTTTTTTTATACAGCCACATGGTAGGCACTCTGCTAGTGATAGTAAATGTGAATAACTGTGAGATCCATCCTGTTTGCAGTATATTTTCTCAGTTTAGTAATTGATGGGAGAGGGACACTTGAGTTAGAACTAGGGGACCAGATCCTGCCACTGCTTATAGGTGATGACTACATATAGTCAAATATGAGATTAAAAAGTAACAGCCCAGAACTAGAGAGATGAATTGCTAAATTTTTTTGTCCCAGTCATTCTTATATATAACTTCCTGTTTGTCCTCTGAATTGTGAAAATCAACAAAAATCCATTCCCTTCTGAATCTATGTACAAAGACATCAACAATTCTTTTTATAGACTTTGTAATTTATAGACTTTGTGTAAAGTGGTGGACCCAAATAAGCTGCTGATAAAGATCTGTGTATATTTTTATTGTTAGCAGGATGGAAGATCACAAGTGCAGTAACCCTAAATTATAACGTTTGGAGATTGAAAACTACAGGTGAAAAGGAGTTCTTGGTCATACAAGCCTGTCAGACTACTTCAGTATTCGGCCATTTGATGCTACCTTCTTTTCTCAATGTACAGGTTTTTCTAGGCCAAATATGTCCTTCAAGGTTAGAGCAAATGCTGGAAGGTCTTGATAGAAACAGGAAAGTTTTATGATATATATACCTACCAGGGGCATAATTGCAGTGTCAACAGACAGAATAATCTACATCTTCATAAAATATGAAGCAGTAAATTAACGAGAGTTCATTTCAGTATCGAATCTTGAACATTTTCTCTTTCCACTTCCAAGTTTACTTTGGTTAAGTTTCAGCATTTGGGTGTGCTAAATATTAGGAAACGTATTTCCAGTGCTACAGCAGGGCCTCACTGGAGGTTTCAGCTTTGGAGAACAAACACCTTTAGGCTTGTTTGGAAAAGCCTCAGTGGCGACCACAGCAACCTCGCTGCTATTGGCATTTGTCTGTGTGGGATGAGAGCCTGTCTTAATGTGACCAGGATTTGTGCAGCATCTTGGTAGAGAAAGATTCATTTATTTTATCAGAAAACAAGAGCAGCCTTGAAGGGAGGGTGAGAGTCCGAAACATGACTGGAAAGCTCAGACATGCTTCAGAACATATTTCTCCCCCTTGGAAAGTTCAGCTTTGAATAAAGCGCTCCCTGGACTCTCTCACTTGTCTGCCAGATGTGGTTTTCCCCTCTTTTAGAGCATTAATTGTGTCCCAACTGGTGTAGTTTATGGTTTTGCCTATACCTGTAGCAAAACAATTAAGAATTCAATTGTGCCTCTGGAGAGAGAGAAGGGACAGATGGGTGGGAAGGAGAGTGGTGGCCACAGGGAAATGGCAAGATGTATTATGCCTTTACAAACCACTGTGCCTCATGAGCATTAATATCTGCAAAACACATGTTGTTAACACCCTTCCCAGACTGCCAGCACATGTTTCCCTGTTCAAAAGGCCTCTTTTAATACTGCTGGCATTACTAATCTAAATCTGTTATAGGGAGAAGGATTATTGCCCTATGCTAGTGTGTACGAGTGGGGGGAAAATTCCCTGCTAACATTCAGGGCTTAGTGTTTTTGCTCATCTGGGAAACTGGCACATTTTTGTGTTTGGATTTTGCAGATAACAGATAAAATGATAGTTTGGAAAGGCGTGGCCTGCTGTGCACACAGTAGAGGTACGGATGCAGTTTTTACACCTGAAGCCTGTGCGTAGGCATTGAAAGAGCTGCTCTTTTCCTGGAGGACCTTCTACCTTCCTACATTCAAGCACACCTCCTGTCTTTAGCTCGGCTCATGTGCAGCTCTGATTGGTGGGGGGATGCCCTGTATGCTTTATTGCTGCTGATTCTCCTAGTGGTAAATTCATCCTATTGACTGTTTTTGGTTTAAGCTGATAAATACAGATGTGTTGCTCATGCTAATCAGCTGCTTTTACTACTGTCCTGGCTGGTATGTAGAGACCTTACTCGGGTTATCTCCAAAGCCAGGGCTGTGAGCTGCTACACATCTAACCAAAGAACTATAATTCATTGTAGAGATGAAATAACAGAGACAGGAGCTTATAACACATATCCTCTGATAGGCTATTGTATCTTTTGTCACGAGGAGAGCCCAAGGAGGACTGGTATTATAATGATGCATTACAGAAAAGCTCCTTTTTGTATCAAAAGAAATATCTTAATGAAGACTGCTTTGCAAACTCGCAGGTTGGGTCTCTGTGCGTCTCTGGAGCATGCTGTCACAGAGAAAATGTGAAACCTTAATTTACTTTTATTTTTAAGAAAAAAGAAAGACCTGAAGCATGAATTCCTGTTGAGTGGTTAAGAAAGTGTGTGTGTTTGTCTTTAATATCATATCAGAAGAGAAGAGGGTTTCTCAATGTCATGCATTAGGTAGGATTGTATGGGCTTGGAATTGCTCACACAGGCTTCAGGTCTGTTGAGCAGACAGTTACAATGCACCAAATCCCAGAGCTCACTAAAATCTGATGTAGTGCTGGAAAGAGAGTAGCAAAGTTAGTAGAGAAGTAAAGATAGTAATTTATATGGGAGGTAAAATATTATCCCTTGAATGCCTCAGCAATATTTTCTGCCTTGAAAAAAACACCAAATTCTGCTTCCTTGTACTGTCACCTGGCCCCACAGAGAAAAGTTTTAATACATTTTAAAATGAGAAAGCAAAAAACGGCTGTGCTTTGTTCTATGTTGCATTGTTAAAGAGATTTTGGGTCATTACTAATGCAGTAAAGCACCTGGACCTTTGCACTTTGTTTAAACATGCATATCTTGGAGAAGAGATTACAGGAGGATAAAGTACAATATTTTTCAGACTCAAGTGAGCTCAGGTTGAAAGATTGTATTAAAAAAAACCCAACGAAAATGTGAAAGCTACTTATTATGCTTGCCAAATTTAAGTGTTAATGTTAGGTTTGTTAACTTAACCTTTGTTAAAGTAGGGTCCTTCTCCCTTTTATTGGAGTGGATCTGTTGGTCAGGGGAAGATATTAGCCAGGAGGCATTGCATGGTCTGCAGGCTCCCTGGGCCCCCACTTGTCGCTAAAACCCTCATTCAAAACCCTCCTGGTTCTTGGAAGCAGGGTCAGGAGTTGCTCTGGGGCTGTGGCGGCTCCTCCAGCTGCTGTGAGCACAATTCCAGGCAATGATTGCTGACAGGGACTTATTTGCCACAGCTGCCACTGGACTCAGCGAGAAGAAATGCAAAATATCTGCAAAAACCAGAGACCAGCCAGCAGAGAATAATGAAGTCCTGGGCCTGTTGTGTTGGCTGCTGTAACATGAATAGGCCTCCTCATTTTTTGGGCTCTGCTTCTTCATGCATCAAAAACTGCTGGGTCTCCCCAGCAAAGCAGGGGTATTGTATTTTTAGGGGTAAAAAAAAGTTTTGCTTTGACAGCTGCTGTATCTGCCCCTCACAGTGGAGCTCAGGGCCTTTAATTGGCATGAAGGGCCACATGATCAAGGATATTTTGCTGAAACTTTCAGGTTTTGCCTGATAAACATGTGAGCTGTACAATGTAATTAGTGCCACTGTGTCGTACTCCTTCAGCACATTGTACAACGTCCATCATCTCAGAGCAATTGCAATTCTGTGCTGAGATGTTCCCAGACAAATGGAAAAAGAGTGTGCTCACGCAGATGGATAAAAAAGCCTCTGGTAATGACAGACAAACTGTGTTACAGGACAGGAATGTCATGCATGATCAGGTATTTCAGCTAGAGCATTTAGGTTTTTTATTTTCCCTTCAAGTCTTTTGGGAAGGTAGGTTCAGCAGCTCAAGAAAAGAGATGCCATAGTTTCTGACAAGTTAATTAAGCTTTCACTTCTGAGTATTATATGTATAGTGAAGAAAAGAAACTTAATTGTCTTTGCAGTGCCTGACAAAAACCCAAGAAAAATGCTTGCATATTTTCTCAGTTTTGTCTCTATTTTTGATACTTATTCAGCGCGAGCATTACACTTTCATGGGTTTAATTAAAAGCCAAGTTTTGGAAGCTTCTCAAATGTTAGTTTTGGTACATAGATATATGCACTTCAAGAAATATTTATGTGAAATCTAAAGCCTAAAAGGAATGAGAGAGGCTTTAAAATGGATCAGTTGCCTCCCTTTATATCTTTTGAACAACTACCTCCCACTTCCTGGTATTTAAGATAACTTCTGAAGAGGTGAGAAAGCTGCTTAGTCCACTTCCAGGGATTTACAAACTCTGAGTCCTCATATAAGCGTGACAAGCAGTTCTTCCTTTGTTAAGTATAATATTCAACTTTGGATTTCTCTGTGTTTATTTTTTTTAATCATTCCCTGCAGTATGTATGCAAACTGTAGGTTTCTAAATAGCTTCATAAACAGTTACTGGAGGATTATTTTTATTTTTACCTTCAGCCACTTTGACTTTTGCTATGAGATCTGTTAAAATACATTTGCTATAAAATCCAGAGTGGCACAAAGAACATGAAAAAAGAATTATTATTAATTATTTCATGATAATATAATAATGCAAGAATTGAAATTATAAGGTAGCTAGTTAAAATGAAATAAAAGGAGTGCTTATCCTCACAAAGTATAATTGAACCGTGGATCTCAGTGTGAGAAGGTGGCAGTAGAAGTGAGGATTTTTCTAAAAGGTTAGACAAAATTTGGGTGTCAAATTTATTTGTGGCTACTAAGCATGATGATCTGGATATAGCTGATTGCTTGGGCAGTGGCTGGAAGGACACACAAGGAGAGAGTCACTGTGCCCTGTGTTTTCCCTGAGTATCCTTATCTGTTACCATGAGGGGTATGGCACGCAGTGGAACCAAACCTGTTTTGGGGTCTTCCAACCTTTTAAACAGAAGCTTTGGAGAACTTTTTTTTCTTTTTTTGATATTTTTTGCTGAACATGGGAAGATAGAGTTATAGTGCCATGAAATGTTTAGAAGTCATCGCAAGAGGGGGGAATGCCCATGATTAAAGGCTTGGTTAGGGGAGAAGAAAGGAGCAACAACAAAATGGGAGCCCAAGGTTAGACAGGTGGGTTGCACGCTATCTCTAGTAGGATGAAATTATGTAATTATGTAATTAATGGCCTCTTCTTAGTGCTTATCCCAGGGCAGTTTCCATGAATGCAATGTTAAAGGGAAGCTGTGAAAAATTCAATATATATCTGAAGAAAGCATTTTATGAATTGAGACTACCTGTTAGGTGTTTGCTAAAGAAGGGTAAAAGGAGTAAGATATTGCTTTTCCATGAAGAAGCAGGACTTCCTAATTGCTAGTGAGATCTTCCTTATGTAAAAAGCGTTTGTGCCACTCTGCACTTGGGCAATTTTTCCTGGAAACCCCTGTTGAAGCTGGTACATTAAATAGTATTTCAATCTCTGACTCAAAACTTACTGGAAATCCAGTTATCAACCTAGGAGAGAGATAGAGATCTAGGGCATGATGAGCAGAAGTTTGGCTGAGCACTGAAGTATCAGAAGCTTATTTAAAGGAGTGTGTGTGTGTCAGCAGAGGTGCTTGAGGCAGGAGGAAGAGTTGACTATTTATTTATATAATTACTCAGCTCTGCCAAGGCCTAGAAATCAGATTTTTAAACTGCATCCTAGAACAAGCTCTCTCTCTCTCCCCCCCCCCCCCCCCCCCCCCCAATTGCTAGAATAAAATATTTATCAAGCAGGCTGCCTGGGCAGCACACAAGATCTTGCTTTTCTTTCTTGCAATTTCCTGTTTCAAGCACCACCTAACGGCTTCAGTACAAAATGCAGAGCGCGCATCCCCTTGTAGCAGCTGCCAGTCGTTCCACTGCGCATCGCTCCGAGCAGAAGAAAGCTGCAGAACTTAATAATCAAATACCAGTCCTAAACATGTAATCGCTGGAGGCAGTTGGCCTTCGTTTTTATAGCATAATACAACCCAAATGCCCAGGATATTATGATTTCACCGTGCAAATGCATTATACTACAAAGTAATCTTTCATAGCAGCAGACAGAGTGCTTGACTCAAATGATTTGCCTAATCGTAACGTGGAAGCTTTAACTGTTTAAAACTTCTATACAACGTTTGGAAGGAAGCATTGCATTTGATGTTTCCCTCCTTATTTTAACATTTTCAGCTAAAGAAAGCACAGAGCAGGAGCATTACTTGGCTTGGCTTCCCTGCCACGTGAATGAGATTTTTGCATCATCAAAGCATATCAGATGTGCAACTCCCATGCTACAGGCACAGCTACAGATAATTTGATAAGGCAAACATGCATAACATAGACTTGTATCAATAGTTAATTTCTTTTAATACTGAGATTCTGGGGAGCCTGGGAATCTGGCTTTCCCAATAGTCCATCCGAGCAGCTGTCTAGGAGCCAAGGTTTCTAGTAAAACAGGTAGGCAAATGACCCAACAGGAACAAGTCCTATCAGATTGATGTGTTCCCCAAGTAATTTTGATTTCAGCACATCAGCAGTTTTGAACAAAGCAGAATTTAATCAGAAACTCCTGCAACAGCTTTGGTTTTGACCTCAGAAATAATGCTTCATGGTTAGAAAAGTGACATTTCTTTACTCTCCTGTCACTTTTCCATCCTTTCCTCTCCTGGGTTGCTTTTTTCTTGCTTCATTTATGTTTTCAAGCATGATCTTATGGCTGCCAGATCTCATAATGTTGTTCATAGTCTCATCATATATGGTATTCTTCCCAAAGCCACAGCCCTGCAAGTGTGTCAGGCTTTCTGTCTGAGCTGAAGTGGGAAGGGGTGCTTCCAGGCCTCGATGCTTGGAAAGAGAATCTGAACATCTAAAAAACAGCAGTTAAAAAGTATTGTTTTCAAACTGTCTCCTAGTTTTGGAGTTATAGAAAGAGCTAGCTCTGGTTTCTAAATATCTGAGGCTGGCACATGGACCTGTGTTCTGATCTTTGGTTTTTTGATATTGTCTAAAAACTCTAACATTTAAGTGAAGATGGTGTAGGTGTCATAAAGTTGTTATGCGACATGGAGGAATTAGCCTGGAACATCTCTAGAGAATCACAAGCCAGAAACTGCAGGGTTTGAATATCTCTTTGCTTTCTCTCTCTGCCTCTTCTTACTCATGCCCAAAGGCACTGAATTTCTAAGCCTTCAATCAGAAATTGAAGACCAATAGCGCTGCAGGTATTTGCTGTCTCTGAAACCAGCATGTTTCCAGTTGTGTTTTATTAGGAAGGGCATTTTAGCCTCAAATTAACCTTTGTCCTACACAATTCTGCTGTTGTGTAACCTTCATTACTATGAATCAGAGATGCTGGATCATGAACTTGAAATTAGATGTATTAAAAAAAAAAAGTAATTAATTCCACATGACAGTGAATTTCCTGAGGAGACAGTGTGTGTGGGACAGTTTGTCCATCCCCCACTTCTTCTTGCAGTTGCCAGCATGAATTATAGGCCAGCTGAGAAGCAGAAGAAAGTAGGGATTTAAAAAGAAAATTCTAATATCCTTTTTTATTTTTTTTTCCTAATCCAGTGACACACTCACATTAAATGCACACAGAGTGGGAGTAGCACCTATTTTGGTATCCTCATGAAGTCCAGAATTACACACCTTCTTGTCTGATGCCTTTCTGCTCCAAAGTTTTATAAGTTGTTGCTGGAGTGGCATAAATCCAACTAACTGTCTGGTCCATAGCCTGCTCCTTGGCTTCCCAAATAGGAGTTTTATCTAGGAATGTGAGGGGATTAAGTGATATAATTATTTTATGTAGTGTGTGCTGCAGCTCTCCCTGAATTTTAAAATGGAGGTGGCTTCAATTCCAATTAGAGAGCAGCAGCTCCTGTTGCAATGTGTTAATGGTGATTTGGGCTATGTTGGACCCTAGCAGGTATCGGAACCCCCTCCCTGCCTCCCACAGGAATACCTGCAGCACCTCTGGATGTGGTCAGGTGCATTCTGGTAGGTAGCTGCAGGACTTTCAAGCTAAACAGGATGATGTTTCATAAGATTTATGTCCTTCTAGCAGAACTGGCTGGTGAGAGGAGCTGTTCTAGATTATAGCTGGAATTAAGTCAATCACTCTGTGCCAGTCTTCATCAGGTGCTAAAATCCTTCTGTGGGACATGCAAACTAACCAAAAGGAAGAAAACCACCAACGCAGCGTTTAGATGTTGTCTACTTTTTATAAAGTAACATTTTCATTTTTAAAAGGTTCTAAGCATGTGCATTTTTTAAAAGGTATCCAAAACCAAAATACTGAGGTTGCAAGTGCAGGAGCCATGGAGTTTTCCAGAAGAAAGGTACATTTTTCAGACTATCATTTTCCACGTGCATTTAGAAAAAATAATGCTACCATGTAATTACAAATTAGTTTTATATGAATCCTGTGGAAATTATTTTTTTTCCAGTACAGCTGAAAACTCTTCAAACTTCACCTTAAGGAAGTTGTGTTCAAGGAGGACAGAGCTACCTGAGCAGGGACTCGGGGGTTTTTGGACACTTTAGCACACTGTAGTTAGTCTCTCTGGCAGTAACCTGGTTTTACTGAGTACTAAGAGGCTTAGTACTCATTAAGATAAGATGGAGCGAAAGATGGAATGCATTGAAAATGAACATTATCCATAAACTGATTTAGAGCTCAGTCACATGAAAGCCAAGCCCAGCTTTGCTCACACAGTACACGATAATGATATGTTTCAGGATTGCAGCTGAGAACAAATTTGACAGATCTGTGCACCGTGCAATCACATTTGCTAATGTTAGTTTTAAAACAGTATAAATCAATCCCAGTTGAAAATATTTTTTTGGGAAAGCTGAGAACCTATCTTAGGATTGCCTGGTAGTAGATATGGGCACCCACTCAGCAGGAGCATGGTGCATGTGCCCTTCCAATGATATGTTGCTGGTGGCCCCCATGTATGCTGACGCAGACCTGCCAGGGACGAGGGTTGCCTGATCAGTGACTACTGTTACCATTTGTGATGCACATATGCAGACAGCTGCTCCAGGACTGGGTCATCTGTCCTGGATGCTCTCAGCGTGGGCACTTTGAATTGTTCACCCTGGAGAAGAGAAGGCTCTGGGGAGACCTTAGAGCAGCTTTCAGTGCTTAAAGGGGGTGAGAAGAAAGCTGTAGAGGGGCTTTTTACAAGGGCCTGTAGGGATAGGACAAGAAGGAATGGCTTTAAACTAAGAGAGGGTAGATTTAAATTAAATATAAGAAAATCAGTCTTTACTGTGAGGGTGGTGAGACACTAGCACAGGTTGTCCAGAGAGGCTGTGGCTGCTCCATCCCTGGAAGGTTTCAAGGCCAGGTTGGATGGGGCTTTGAGCAGCCTGGTCTAGTGGAAGGTATCCCTGCCCGTGTCAGGGGGGTTGGAACTGGATGGTCTTTAAGGTCCCTTCCAACCCGAACCACTCTGTGATTCTATGAATATATGACCAACTGAGGCTACCGAGTGAGAGTAACAACATGGATCATCCATAATCTGAGTATGGAGGTCATACTGAAGTAACTCTGCAGCTCTTTCTCAGCTGTATCTTGCCTGGTATTTCATCTCCAGATAGGAGTTATGGTATTACTTAGATTTAAGGTGTTATTCAGTCATACTTGTCCTTGGACAGGCAAAATAGCTGCTTTTCCCTGTGCCTTCCTATCTTGTTGAGGGTGCCCACCCTGGATCCCACTCTCTTTCCTATGGTGTGTCTTGCAAAACACTCCTTCAGAGGGCTTTTGGGTTTTGGAACATGCTCAGTCCAAGTCTGAATTTGATAATGTCTTGATATGCTGAAAGACATCTGTTTGAGGGGATTTTTGGAGAGGACTGTGAGATTGCTTCCCATAGTGATGACTGAATAGTAAGAAGCTTCCATAGGTGTTTCGCTGGCTGAATTCCTGCTGGAACAATTATTTCAGTGCTTCTGGGATTTCATTATATTGTGTAATCAGTGAAGGTGTCAGGAAAATTTGAGCCTGGGATAAGCATGATTTTATCACTTTAGATCTTAATAAATAAATATTCTGAGGTCTACGCTTTGCAAGTGGCTTAGACATCTGGGTCTCAGATGTAGAAGTCACCAGCATTAGCAGCCCATGTATGTGCTGTTACTCTCAGGCAAAGGCAAAATAATTCAAATGAGGGAGCTGAGCTATCTCTCTGTACTTTATAATCATCACACATTCAGAATTCACACACTGACAGCTAAAACAGCTCAGCCAAATTGGGACAGCTGGTTATGTGTCCAACCCCTGTGATCCTTCCTCCTGTCTCTAGTTCATTTCTTAAAATACAGGTTTACGTAACAGGTCATATTTTTCAAAAGTTCCTAAATCTTTCTAGCTTATTGGAGAGTTTTCTAAACTTTCAAAATATCTACAGATAAATTATGCAGATATTATGGTTAAGAGATTTATCTGAAATCACACATTTTTGTCCTACCCCTGCAGTTGTACCAGAGGGATTTTATGCACATGAGCGCTCTTAGTGAATCATTGTGTTTGTTACTGCAGAACTGGGCCTTGCAGTTAATCAAGTTTTGAAAACATAATTTCTTAACTATTCGGAGTATAGCAAGCAAAATTCTCATCTCATGCTTTTCTGTTTTGCTTCCAGTGCTTCAATTTTCTTTTATTCAAGTGAATTAATTTTGCTAGCTAAATGCAACACCTCCTCTGGAATGCCAAGCAGAGGGGAATACTGCAGCACGTTTTAATCTCAAAAACAAAATAATTGCTTTAAAAATAGTCTTATATTTCTTTATTTTATGACGTGCTCTCTTTAGACTTGATAATCATCCCTTCTCGTACTTGAGATACCTTCCCTCCCCACACCCACTCTCTCCAATTCCTCTGAAGTTCTGGGGGAATGGTAGAAGATATATCTTGCAGCCTTATTTCCAACGCGGTTTTGCTGACACAGTAGATGGAGGCAGCCATCCTTTGAAAACGTTTTGGGGGAGAGGTTTTTAACATTTTTTTAATGAGATTTTAATGGGTTTCAGAAGCTTTTTTCTATCTGCAGCCGCATTTGGATGTATTTTCTCTGGTGACCACCAAAGTTTGCAACTCCTAAAGCAAACGGTGGGGAAGGAGCACATGCATAGGATCAACCGTGAGCAGTTTTTCTTCAAGTGTTTTGGAAAAGAGCCTTTTGGTTTAAAAAACCCCAAACAGCAGCTATATTCTCTTTGGGTGCAGCGATGTGGGGAGCTGGGAATTAGAGGAACATTAGGTACTATGAAGGACATGATCAAATAATAAAAATGAATTGTTTTGCTTCAGCCAAACTTTCAGTTTAGTTGGCTTTCTGAGACATACCTCAGTAATGACAAATGGTAAAAGCAGGTGGAAACAAATATATCCAGCTGCTGCAGCTGAGGGGAAGTTGGAAGTAGTCTGAGTTCAGCAGGTTTCTGCCTGTTACATGAAAATTGGTTGCTTATTCAGATTGCAATATTGAAAAGCCCATATTCTCTTAATGCTTTTTTAATGAAAACTCAGATCCAGGAGAACTTTCTCATTCCTTCTGTTTTTAGATTGACTCTCAAATGTTTGTTAGTTACCTGAGAACTCACTGTAATGCTGGGCAATTCAGAAATATATGAGGCCTGCTTAGAAAATCCGTTTCAGGAAGGTAAAGGCTTTCGTTTCAATACGAATGACTTTTGCTAAGGGAGTTCATTCTTTACGTTCTGTTCTTTGTTGTGGCTCTGCCGATTTATGAGTAAACAAAACACTTAATGCACATTTCTGTATAGGATTTGATGAGGATGACATACAAAGTTTGAAGGGAAAGTTAAAGCTTTTAGAGTGAACAAAAAACAAGCCTTAAAAGTGGTGAATACTTCTTGCTGAAATCCTGAGAAACATCAGATTGTGCAACAGTTCTTGAAAAAAATAAAAAGGGAGGGGAATAAGAAACTCTCCTGTGTATTATTTGCTGTGCTAAGAAATAGACTGGGAATGAATCGTTCTCTGGTTCGGTCCATAAACTCTTATTAAGCAAATACTTATTGTATATATTTTCAACCAACTTTCAAGGAAAATTTTCCCGTCCTAGTCAAGAACATCAAAATCCAAAAGAAGGCTGAAGAAGGTGCTGTGAAATGTGATTGTTATCCATTCAAATAATAGGAAAAATTGAGAATAATTTAGGGTAATTATTAGCTTTTTTGATTTTATAGGTAGTTTCTGGCCTGTGCTTCCTTCTGGCACAGGAAGCATGGCATAGGGGGAAACAGGTCCTTGTTTTTTCTCATGAACCTCTCACTGTGCAGAGGCTGAGACAGGCTCCAAGGAGGAAATCCGCTTTTTTCTCTTGCAGCTATGCAAACGGTGGGTAGGAAGTCACCCCTAATCATGGTACCCAATGTGAGTTTGGTGATATGATTCCTGCTAATGTATTGCACAGCAATTTGCTTTCTCCCTCAAAAATCAGAGACATCAAAAGAGAATGTTATGTGGGGAGTCCAGATAATTTTCCTTCCTCTTCATTTCTTACTATCAGCAAAAACGTGAAGACTTCCTGTGAAAATATTTTGTGGATAGTGTCTGTACTTCAAAGAACACAGTAAACAATATTTTATTCTTCATATAAGGAGCCTGAGATTTTCCAAGGAAAAATTCTACCTTTTTTTGCAGAACAGTGGATGCTATTGGGTTGTAAATACTTTAAGAAGTGTGGCCCCAAGGTCTAGTCATTAAAATGAGCTTTAAATGTATTAGACATTTTTCACATTAAAAATCTGTGCAGGGGGACCAGTTAATATCACAGTCATCCTTTGCTAAAATACCAGTAACAGAATAAATTTTTTGGCATAATTACATGTTAAGTATATACATTGCTATAGGCAAGAGACTTTTGCACAGTAATTCCTGAGCATGAACATCTAAAGCAAAATAGTGCAGGCACTATGGCACTAGATGAAGTCCTGATTTGTGTGTACGTTACTGGAGAGTTACTGTCATTTTACTAAGTTCAGAGGAGAGCAGCATAGGTGTAAACCAGAGAAACTGCTCTGAGAGTTATGTCGAAAAAAGAGGCTGCATTAGCTCATGGGCTTCTGTGGTTCAGACTACAGGAACAAGCATCTAATACAATAGGTGCAAAGAGTTTGGCCAGCCCAAATAACTGTGGTGCAGAGCCTTGACTGAAATCTCAGATCCTTTTTGTCACGCCGTCAAAAAAACAACCATAAGAAATAAAGCTGATTTTTCTCTCACCTTATTTGGAGCTTACCCACACACATATGTTTGTCTTGTTTGTTTGGGGTTTTTTGGTTTGGGTTTTTGTGTTATTTTTTTTTTCCCTCTGGGTTCCTGTTATTTATAATAATATAATAAATATTATGTTTAAATAACTTTATTTTTTTTAATGCACACGTTTACAGAAAGGAGGGCCTCTGTGCTCAGTGACAGAACCATGCATGTTGAACCTTTGGTAAAATGTCTTAAAATTTGGCTTTTAGAAGCAAGTTTGATGAAGTCCTACTGAAATACTCACATTTGCACTTTGTGATAATTCAAAGCATAAAGTTACACAGAGGTGTGACCTTTCAAAGAGCGGATGGAGGCAGGAGGAGAACCACAGCACAAACAGAAAAAAAAATCTCAGGAACTGAATTAAAAACAACCAGACAGCCCAGGCCACTGTGATGTCAGCTTACCAGCTGTTTAGGAATTTCTTTGCCGTATAGGTGTGACTTCCAAGGTATAAAGAATCACTTCATTTTAGGTGTACCCTGCTTTCATGCCTTGCTTAAATCCGGATATACATCGCAATCAAACGTTTCAGTGATGATTGCATAGGACTCAGAGGGGAAAAAATAATAAAGAATTAACTAAAATTTATTTCTGAGCTTTTTTGACAGGCCTCCTATGTCATCATAGGTGCTTTGGATGGAATCAGGCCGCCTTGGCACTTACTGCCCTGACTGGACATCACCACAGGTCATTGAGAGACCTTTTTTCTTTTCTAAGGAATGCTTCCTTTTCTCTAAGTGGTCTGAAAATAAGCAGATTACAAGTATCAAGGCACAATAATTTCAAATATTTATGAAGGGTGGTCACTTGCAGTGAAATCCAAGCTATTCTGAATAGGGAAAAAAACCCTAGGACACGTCTATGGAATAGTGCATTTTGCACATCTGAAATACTGTAGAGAAAGGCAAAGTTTTTTCCAAAAAAACACTGTTCAATGTCAGCTATACATAAGCAGAGCCAAGGGAACCAAGCTGAGCAATTACAACACTTTGCGGAGTCAGAAAAGTAAATAGCAGACTTTTATGTGAACAGCCACCATGATCCTAGTAGATCTCAGAGAAAGAGCTATGAAATGACAACAACAACAAAAAAAAAAAAAAAGGCAAGAGGAGAGTTCAACGTCAAACCAGCAGACTCTACAGTGTCATCTGTAAAATGATATCATCTGCCAGAAAGCCTGCTGCCAATTCATACATTTTTCTGCATTCACAAGTTACAAGTGCGCAGCTGTGAGGCTATTGAATTTCATGACTGTACATTTACAGCTTGTGAATTTGTCAGTAGGCATTTCCATCTTGATAATATTTGTTGAGAGCTGTGCAGTGTGTATTGCCTTTATATTAGATATGCTTAGTACAGTCTGCAAATGCTAATCAGAGAATCTCTGTTGGACCATAGTATAAGTATCTAAGACACACTATTTTCTTTGTTACATTTATATTTCTTAATTTTCCAGAGCTCTTAATCATGCCTGGAACCTCATTGTGAAAAGTAGTTGAATATGTGTACTGAAATAGGGGAATGTCATCTGCTCACATTGTCATTATTTTCTATTCTTTGCTTTTTTGTATTAAGCTCTAAGGAAACATCATTTCCCAGCATGTAATACCTGAATGCCAGAATCTTGTTGGGCTATTGTACAATTGATTTTTTTAATTTTTTTTTTATTTGAACATGGTAAATTTACAACAGCAGAGATTTTTAATGTACATTAATTAGTTTGCATATTTAGACCTCTGAAAATTAAGGAAGTGTTTCTTTGGTAAATGGAGGAAGCAAAAATGTCTGTTTAAAGTAGTTCGCTGAAGACCACTTAGGAAATCTCATTTTTAGCAATGGTCTATAAATGCATCTCTCTTAAACAGAGTATTCTAGAAATTCTGGGCAAAACTGTGCCTTAAAGGCACAGTTCTGGAGTAAAGGGATATCTGTATGGAAGAAAGAGACACCTAAGAAAAAAAGTCTTTTTTGTCTGGAGTTCACTTTGTAATATCTGGGCAGCACATTTTGAAGTGGGAACGCTGCCAAAAGCCTAGCTGTGTAGTAAATAAACATTTCAGGGAAAAGCTGGCTGAAAGAAGATGGCTAGCCAAGTAGGATCTTGAATGTCTATTCATTTATTTACTTTAATTCTGTCCTTGTATATGGCACCTGTATCTATATGGTTGGCAAATCACAGGTTCATCCACCGGAATCAAAATACAATTAAACAATACCCTGCTATGGCTCAAGTGTCAACTCTTCCTGCTCTAAAATGTGGTCTGAAGAGGCGCCCATCTCACCAAGAGAGAGCAGCAAATCCCCTGGTGTTGCTTCTCCTCCTAACAGCCAGACTTCCCCCTATCCTGTGCCAAGTGAGATCTGCTTCATGAGTGGAGTCGTCAGACACAGGCAATTTGTGACTTTTTTGGGTCAACGTGATCACAAAACACATCTTGTGAGAAGTCAGACACCAGAATAAATTATGCTCAGTGGAGGTTTGGGATCCTAATGTTTGGATGATAGCACATGGTTGGGAGGAGGCCACCACCTTCTCTGGCTTGCCTTCTGGGCCGAAGTAATACCAGAAAGTACTCTCAGTTTGACCAAACTGCCTTATGGTAATAGATGCCATCTGGTAAAGCTCCTTGTGCAATGACTATTGTAATTTGATTGCGTTCTTCATCACATCCTTGGTGCTAGTAAGTACTAAGTTTCTCTTCGCATTGTCCTGAAGGTTTCTTCAGCCCAGCACAGTTACTGGAGCACACGCTAAAGAAAAAACTAATTTTGAATTGGATTTTCCCAGACTGTCACAATCCGCAGCTGCTGGAGCAGTGAGCTAATTCAAGTGCAGCACTCTCTGGGATTATTTATCCCTTGCTGATGTGTTTGCAGTGCCTGGGGAATAACAGTTTGTTGAAACTGAGGTCTGATTGCCACAGAAAGTCCAGGTGCATCTTCTTTTTTCCATTTCCTCACCAAGGTAAGGGAAGATAATGCTAAATTTTTTTTCCTAGCCATAAGTGAATAAATAAACTCTGGAGTTCAAGTATGTGTGGCATCTTGCTTTTCCTTAGCAAGAGTTGTAAACAAAGAAAGCAGTCTTTTTTTCCTCTACTTCTGCAAAGCATCGCCAATTGATAATGTAGTAGTAATATTAACACATGCCTGTTCAAAAGTGTGATACATACTTTTGGGTCTTTGAGATTAGTTCCTCTGAAGTGCTTTTTCTTCAGCTGCCTGACAAGGCTTTTGGCTCCACGTCAGTCTGGTAAGAAGGCAGCTGCTCAACTTCTGACACAAATGAAGAAAATTGATCATATGCCATCTCCAAAATTCCCTTTTTCCCTGGCAGGCACTCCTAGACTGAGTTCTAGGAGTCATTCAAAGTTTTGGCCTTTTTTTTTTTTTTAATTTAGTTGTGGCAGGATTTGGGATTTGTTTGGTTGGCTGGCCTGCTTCTAATAATACTTAACACTTGCATAGAGTCTGTATCTCTGGGAACATGAACAAATATCATAGCATTAATATTTACACTGCGTATACAGCTTGCTCTTTAGCTGCTGTTGTGTACCAAATGATCACTAGCATGGTTTTACATCATATCTTAGCAATTTGTTTATCTCTCTGTCAAAGAAATGCAGGAGACACAAATTCTAGTGAGGATCCCCATAAGGATGGGTCCCTGGGGTGTTTCTGTAAGGCTGGGTCCTCCTGGGATATTTCTTTAAGGAGAATAGAGATGCATATAGGTGACCAAGAGGAATAATGTTTAGTCTCTGGCAAACTTTGTTCGCCCACCATGATATTCCTCTGAACTCTCTGATCCTCTCTCTAATGTGTGAGCCTGGAGATGCTCTCAGCATTTTGAAGGCCACTCATTGCAGTGTACGTGTATTTGTTTTTTAGTTGAGTACATTGTGCTTTGCTGCCATGGTTTTCCTGCTCCACAAGATAACATGAACTATATTTTCCATGTTGTTCCTCTTGGACTGTTTCCTGAGTTAAAGTTTTCATCTGCAAAAGACCTCAACTGCTTGGGACTATGTAAGGGATACTTTCAGACCTGTCCATCTGAAAAGTAGTAAATTTATTGTGTTGCTATCCTATTACCTTAGAAAGGAAACCCTACCCCAGTCTAGTTTTAGACTTCATTTCATGATTACCATTATTATTGCAAAGGTTTTGATTTTGATGCACAGTTTGCTATTCCTTTTTAAACCTCCATGGAAAAGAAGCTATGTAAAGATCTGAATAATATACATGGAATACACTGCCTGTCTTGCAGAGGGAACTGAAGAACCTGACAGCAGTTTGCATTTTTGGAGCTGGAGGATAGAAGCAGTAAACTTTAGTCAGGAGTTTTTGGGACTCAGAGGTCAACTTGAGGAGTTCAGAGCTGTTCCAGCAGAGATGGTAATTAGACGGAGCACAAATGATGTGCTCAGAGCTGGCCTGAAATTAAATATAATCTAGTTAGTGTTACCGTTACTTTACAAAGACACCATTTTCCTTGGGATGACAAAACTTGGGTTCCTTGGATAACAACAAAATCCTTTACCCAAAGTATTAACATTTGGCAAATTTGAAGGAATGGGCAGCAGGTTCTCATAGTTTTATATATAGGGAAATGCTAGTAAAAGTGGTGCTATTAACTTTGTCATGGCAATAAATGATGGCTATGTGCACAGCTCAACTCAATTTTTCTGTTAGATGTGGAATTAATAACTACTATCAATTTTCATTACTGTTGTTACTTAGCAGTACCTGAAAGCTTGCATGAGATAGGTGATTCCTTTGCAGTAGCTATTATGCATGTGAAAGTAGGACACACGCTGGTAAAAATGCTTGCTTTCTTTAAAGTAGGTGGAAAAACTCTCTCTATCCAAATATATTGAAGCCTGACTGCTATTAACTGAGTATTTTGTGATGGTAGTAAAATGCATTCTGATGAGCAACTGTGAGAGGTGATTAAATTCTTGCTTGAGGGAAATAAAGTGAGGTTTTGTTAAAATTAAAAAAACAAAAATCATTTTCAAGACTCAAATGCTGACACCCCCAAATTCGATTTTGTCTTCTGTTCTTTATTGGGAGCTAGTAACAAGCTCAATCAAAAATGCCACTTTTCTGAAGAATATCTGGATGGAAACTCTTTAGTCAGCTCATTTAACAGCCGTTTGGAGGAGGCTACTCTATGTGCAAGAGGCTGAAGAGCGCTCGGTGGCAGCTGCACTGCTTTCAGAGCCGCGTGGATATTGCTCTCCCCTCCCAAAGGCAGCAAGGGCCCTGCCAATGCACAGCATCAACTTTCTGTCCATTAGCAACTGAAATGGGATATGCTTGGATTGTATTAACCGGTGCCCAGTTTTGGTGTTTTCATCTCAAATAAATCCGTTTTTTCATTTTAAGAGAATATGAGAATCTGGTTTTGGTCCAGCAGAGCTTTCCCAGAGTAGTAGTTTTGGTTTGGATCTGGTGCAGGTGGGAAGCCCAGGACTTGTACAGCAGAGTTTACCTTTTTAAAAAATGAAGCTAGCTCCTTAGTCTCTTAGGCAACTGCAAAAATAACTCCATCAAGAATAAACCTGCAAACAAGGGCGAAAAAGCAGAACTGTGTGAAGATATGAAATATACTGGTTTAAATAGTCCTGTAAAGCTATTATTTCCCCTCCTATACCCTTCCAAAGCTGTAATTATGTGCTCTGATTCTTAAACACGACTCCTGATTGCATAAATTCAGAGGTTTCATCTGTATAGATCTGCAAATTGCTAAGATAGCGATACCTGGATATTTTATGGCACATCCTTAAGTCAATAGGCAAAAGGTTTCTGAATAAAAGCCTTAAAATTACATTATGAATTATTAACTATTCCCTATATTACTTTTGAATTATAAAAGCATAGAAAAATTGGGAGGAGAATTGAAAAGCATCAATCTCAGGTTCTTTAAAAATGTAATACTAATCATTTGAGCTGTGTACAAATCTTTTATTAAAGATAAAGGGGAAGCCATACTTTTTTATTAACTTGAGGATATGCTCAATCCACATGATTAAAAATCTCATTACTAACTCAAGTCAGGGAAGCGATTTATTGCTGAAACAAAATAGAAGGTATTTTGCTGCCCATAGCTATATTTATAATGAAGAAAACTGTCACTTTGTATCTACTTTTTTGTGTTAGGTATTTATAACGGTAGATTCAATTTTTCTGGGACTTATGGGGTTTCGTTGCAGTCTGCAGCTGAAGTGCTACTACCTTAGGAGGGAAAGCCTGAACAAAAATTATAGGTACCAAGAGATGCATTTTTGGTCTAGTAAGTTTAGATGAAGCAAATGATTTGGCCTGATTAGGTAATGGGATGTGCAAAAAATCAGCATTTTATTTACAGGTACTGTGTAAGTGTAGCTAATATTGTAAAGGAAGTTTAGATATTTTAGGGATTCTTCATGTATCATATATAGTAATATTTATTGATTAGTATAGTATAAATGTACTGTTCAAAAAGAGCCCTTGAAGTGAAGTCTCAGTTTACAATGAGAAAAGATGACTTAATGACTTAATGAGATTATTTTCAGAAATACTTTCCTATTTAGGGAAATATATCTACTGAACATGTATAATATTTTTGTCCTTTCTAAACCTTAAGAGGTCAAATATTTGTCTAAGTGTTAGGCAGCTATATGGGTGCCTTGTACTTGAAAAGGATGAATTTCTTAAATATTAAATTATGTCCAGTGCTATTTATATTACATCCTACAATGTAAAATGGAGATAATGCTGAATTTATTTACATCACAGCAGCTGTGGAAAAACTGGGTTATACACACTTACATATGAAGACAAGACATTAAATGGTGCCATCAGTTCCTGCAAGCCAGCAGAAATAGCTTTTCTCTTCCTGATAACCATGCCTGGATGGCTCCCAAGGCTGAGTGCTAGTTTTGCACATCCCACAGGAAGTTTGGATTCTCTCCTGCATCGTGGGTGGAAAATGCCTGGTATTATCATGACAGGTGCAATAGGTATTGAAATGTAAACCTTTCACTGATCCTGGGTAACATATTGCCAGTCCTGGGCTTTGCTCCAGAGGAGTGTTTTGGGAGAAATTACATATCTTGAAGTAAAGAAACATTTCTGGAAATAGATTGCTTTAAAAATTTGGCAGCTCTTCAAATGTTCAAAATGTTAGAAGTAGTCAAGGCAGAGATCGAATGGTGTGTAGAGGGAGGCAAAGAAAGCAGTTAAAGGTGCATAGTGTATTGTGAAACTGTGGGAGAGATCTGTTGCACAAACATCATGGTCATTTAAGGTCATGTGACAGTTTGCAAAACTGTGGTAAATTAATTTGTTTGGCGCCTTTACCCCTCTCGCTTTTTCTCAGTCCGCTGTTCTATTTCTGTCTGGATTTGGTGTTTGATGCACTAAGCAACTTCACATTCCACTCCCCAGTTTCAAAACTTCAAATATGAAAAAGTAAACAAGGTGTCAGAGTATTTCCAATTTCTCAACTTGAAACTACATGTCTTGATGATCTCAGGAGAGACCCAAGGGAAAACATTTTGCATGTGTGGTGCAGAAATGACAAGGGAGCTGAGGGGACTTCCTCCAGAGGGTAAGATGGAAAAGCTGTTTTCTAGCGAGAATGAGGAGATCTTCAGCTTCCAGCAAGACCTAGCAAGTCCTTTAACATGTCAGCAGGCATGGCACTTTCAGCATGAGCATAGACTTTAGGTAGTTTGCAGGGCAGAACTAAACATACTATGTAAATTTGTAGGGCAAAACTTAAATATTCTGTGTAAATTTATCTTCGATTTAAGCAGTTCCAGGATATCCAAAAGCATATGAAACATAAGTGGTGTTCATACTTCTGTTTGTGTTTGGTCAGTGCTAATTAAGCTACATGAATTTATGAGGAATGGCAGAATAAAAAAAATGCCACCAAAACATCTTTTAAAAAGCTCGCTTAAATGTATCTCCAAAGTGGTTTTTGTTGTCATAGTTTTGGCAGTTGAGGGAGGATCCTCAAGAGAACAAGAACTTGTTTTCTCTGGAAAATATGCTTTTCTTTCTTTTTTTCTCCTATATTTGCACATAAGTGTTGTTATGTTTTCCTTTCCATCTGGAAGGTACAATCTTAAAATGAAATCTTTATGTCATAGCTTTATGAAATAGCATCCAAGTAGGTGATAATGAACACATTAAATATCTTCTGATGATTAACAAGACACCTTTGCGATCTTTCTTTATCACATGGAGGAATTTGTGTATGTAAATCCATTACATGCAAATGTCTGCTCAGCCTGAATCCTTCCAGGATTTCTCCGGCTTTCAAAGGAAAGTTTACATAAGTGTTTTGGTTTGGGTTGAGAGTGTGACTATCCCACATTTCTGCACTTAGGTTTATACCTTGGAGACCCTCAACACCAATTCTTTTGCTCTATTGAGATGATCCTGTTGGGTCTCAGTGCTCACTAATGTAGGCATAGGTTAGGTTGTTCCTTGCATCATGCATTGTGAATGACAATTCATCAATTAAACAAGATAAATTTAAAAAAGATACGTTAGTATGTATGCTCAATGGGATCACTGGTCAGTTATGTGAATTTTGTTTGTCAGATGTTTACCTTCAGGAGTACACTCAGCAACTAACGAATATTTGCCTAGAATACTGCATTCTGGATTTCATCTACAAGACTGATTTTTGTCTTCATAAAGCTTCGGTAAGTTTGTGTTTGTGGTGTGGCTTGAGTTTAACTTTATTTAAACTGTATTTTATTGTAACTGTAATGTAACTTATTATAAAAATTATTGAAAAATCTGATTTTGAAAATCTGAGAAAAATACTACAACTTCAAAAAGGAACAGAAAAATCACAGAACTAAATATGCGCTCAAATAGTCTAACAGCTATCAAGGTGATAACTTTGGATTAGGATCTAATTTATGGTTTATATATATTGGAACTTTTGTGCATTTCTCATACTATAGAATACCAAAACAATGTCAGTGATTTGACATTGCTTTCAAAAAGTGCAATTATAGTATATTCTGCAGAAGAGTTATGTTTCACAGTAGTCCTTTGTTATAGTTGGCAATAAGTTTGACACAGCTTGGTTCAGAGGTATTGCACTTTTTTCCAAAACATCATTCAATAAGATGCTCGTAAGACTTTGCAATGTATTACAAAAAAGCACATCTATCAAAATAGTGCCATAATTGTATTTATTTATATATACGTGCATACATTTCATACATATATTGTATGTGTATAGATTGATAAGTATGATAAATTTTCAAGGTCAAGGGTGGAATATGTGCTAGACCTAAAGAGGTGTATCTCTGATAGGTATGTAATAACTCAAGAAATGCCAAAAGATGCTAAAAGAGAGCTGTGAAGAAGAGCATAGTATTGAAAGGGAATTAAAATATGCATTTTTGTTAATGTTTACATTGTGCTTGATCAGATCACTCTAGATAAGGTCTGGCCTATTTGTGGTGATTGCTACATACTGGGAGGAGGACTTTTTGTTCAGGCTTTACCTGGTAGCTTCTCAAATATCTCTGTGGCTTTTCAGGATGTTTTGTGTTTTGGTCTGAACACTGGGGCTACTAATGCTTCTTATTTTAACTTCATCCCATGCCAGCGCAATGCTTTACTGAAGCCAGGTTAGAGAAAAACAAGGACTGAAAGGGAAGATAAAGAAAAAAGATAATGTATATAAGATTCTATATAAGAGACTATAATTTCTTGTGCCTTTCTCCAATGTTCATCACCTGTAACTTGCCATTTTGGGGTAGAGCTGAAGGGAAATGTTTGCCTACGGTTGTATAAACAAAGCATAGGCCAATGGAGTACTGTTCAAATCCATTACTGCTGTTTAATGTGTTTGAAATACCAACAATATCTTTTGCCAACCAATGTTCTCAGGCAGTTCATGGATGTAATAGTTTTTGCTTGTAGACAAAATTCTCCAGACCAACACATTTTTCCTCTCTAGTTTATTACTGGGGATAGAAGAATGATGAGACCTGCATTTTTCTTTCTATGCACTGGTATGTGTCTGACAGGAGGGAGTGAATAACTCCTAGCCAGATCATCAGGACATTCCCCACAGCCCTGGGGGATCCCTCTTGTCTGACATGGGACTATACAAGGGGAAAAAGTATGTCACAAACACACGACTCTTAGTGAAACAGCATTCTTGGGGGTTTTTTTAGCCATCCAAACACAAAACTTGCATCATGTTAACTACCAGTTCTCAACCTGTTGGGTTAACGAGAGGCTTGAGGCAAGACCAGCTTGGAAAGGTGCTGTTTTGCGACATGGCAGCCCATGTTACCACTTGTGGTTAGACCTCTACTGTTTAGGCATGACTGCCCCACTGTTGGGAATCCTACAACCTGCTAGACAGCAGACATTTTAGGAATTTCCAGCAGATAACGGGTTATCTGATCCTTTTGGATTTGCAGCCTTTAAAGTGATATCATATTTTGGCAGATGGTGTCAGTTTCACCATAGATCTAAGATATGTTCAAGAAGATATTTGCTTAAAACCAAAAATTTTTGGAACAAAACAGTAAAAAGAAATAATAATATGCACTGTTAATATGATATGCAGTAATAAACTCTGCTTTATTTGCTCCTGGGTTTGATGCAAGCAATATACCCAAGGTCTGGCCAAACCAAGAGAGCTGTTGGGAGTTGTGTATTTACTCCTGATGTTTAGGATGAGCAGTGTTGCAGGCAGCATGACACGGGCCATGGTAATGGTCACTTGTCTTAACTTTTATAGTTACGGTCTTTCTGTGAATGTTGTAAAATACAATTTTGATACAAGACAGTGAAGCTGTGAGAAGCATACCTTACTTCGACTAAGTCCTCCCACCTCTGCTGGGAGCACATTGCAGGAGCCATGCTTGGGTCAACCTGAAGCCATTTGAATGAATGGTCAGCACTTCATCCCATCATTTCTGATCATAAACCTCATATAATGGATGGGATCCAAACCTAAGAGTTTTCAGCTCTTTGGGACTGGGGTTTGTCTTCACTTGGTGCTGAAGGATGTTTACTGAGATGATTCAGAAACACAGGTCCCGATCCTACTGTGACATATCTTAGTGTTATTAGGTGTTTCCTTCAAATTCCTTCAGTGATATTGCTTTGGTGTAAAGGTATTAAAGAAGCAGGCTTAATGAAGTAATTATAATGAATATTACATAGGGGCTTAGATCCCTCAGGCAGGAGTTGTATTATCATGGTTTAACACTTGATTTAAGTGAACATCTTTGTCCTAGTCTTGGTTGGGATAGTTAATTTTCTTCTTAGCAGCTGGTACAGTGCTGTGTTTTGGATTTTGTATGAGAATAACATTGATAACACATTTATGTTTTTAGGTGTTGCTAAGTAGTGATTATACTAAGTGAAGGAGTTTTCAGTTTAAAAAACTGCAGGGAGTTGACTGGAAGGGGCCAATCGCTGCTCAGGGGCTGGGTGAGCATTGGTCAGCAGGTGGTAAGCAATTGTGCTGTGCATCGTTGTTTGTAGTTTTGGGGGGAAATGTTGAATTTTATCTCCCTCCCTCTTTTTGTTATCTCCCTTTTCATTAGCATTAGCATTATATTTTACTTTATTTCAATTATTAAACTGTTCTTACCTCAACCTACAGGTTTTACCTTTTTCTGATTCTCCTCCCCATCTCACCAGGGTGGGGGGGAGTGAAAAAGTGGCTGCGTTGTTGCTTAGTTGCCAGGTGGGCTTAAACCACAACAATCTTGTATATATTATTTACATCAGATATTAGACCTACTATGCCAATGCCAATGACTACAATCCAGGGGATTTATTAGCCCCAGATATACTATTTGTTTGGAAGAAATAGCATGCAATACTGGAAGCAACAAAATCAGGTTTGAAATAAATAGATTGTAATATCAGATAAATGATGAATGAAGGTTAAGTTCAGACTGGCTCCCTGACAGGTCAGGGCAAATGCTTCACTGGAGATGTAATGTTAATGCAGAACAGTGGGGGATTTTTTAGGATATCATCCCCAATCTCTGTCATGTAGAACAGTGATATGTTTGGCTTCTGAAATCTCATTACAGAGGTATTCTGGAGTTTGATATATTTCAGCTCTTCTTGTCTTCACTTAAATACATTTAGCTCTTTTTCATGTTCAAGTAGCTTCAAAAACTTTAACTAATTTCTTTATTGATAAGGCCAAAAGCTTAGGTAAGGATGAAGAGAAAGTTATGGCTGTGAAACAGCATGGGCTCAGCACTCCTCATTTGTAGGACTCAGTCAAATGGGGGTTATTGAGTCAAGCTGGAAAAACTCTTAATATTCTGCAGGTCTGCAAATAGTCTTTCTGTGGCAGAAGGAGATAATGTTTTCAATTTGGTTTTAAACATACTTTTTTTTTTTCTTGAAAGACAGTGAAGATATATGATCTTCTATTGAGACTGGGTGGTATTCCTGCTGATACTACTGACAGTTATTTCAGCACAATTTTTGACATAAGCCACCTAAGTTTAACTTCAAATCATAAAGGAAGTGTAATAACTGGAGGCAGTATGGGAAAAGCCTGAATGTGGCAATGGTGAAGTCCTTATCCTGAAGGTTTGAACCTTTATGTTTGCCAAATGTCCTGCATTTAAAGTTCTGGATCTGGGACTTGTTTGATAACTTCCCTGTGGAAATAATCTTGAGATTTTCTCCAGCCAGGCAGCTGGAAATCCCAGAATCTAAGGGATTGATTCTCCTGAAACATTTTGGCACTTCAGGTCGGTTCATCTCTCCCTCCCATCATTGGACATGTGCAGTTTTCCCTTGTGGTTTGAGAAGACTGAAATGTGGCCTCATTGCAGTGTTTTGCTGGCATAGCTATGTTTGCTCCATCATGAAAAATTTATGCTTCTGGATGATATCTGTGTGCAAAAGTCTATGAGGTGGATGCAGCTATCCTGACCAAGGCATTCTTGTCCGCTCCGCTTATGTTCCTAAAAGCTGATGTTACTAAGCGAGCAGAAAAACTTGCTCCATAAGCACATACTGCTTCTAATCTGGGGGCTCTGTATATGTAGCTATGGGAATATAGAGAGACTTCCTTCTGCAGCTGGGACACAAGTTATATAGTAAGTGTATTTTTCTATAAGTGCTGCAGGTGAGCTTAGTAAAAAGTAGAGTTTTGCTGATGCTCCTATTCTTAGTTGTAGGTATTGCTGCTGAGGCCAGTAATTTCTTGATCCATAAATATACGTGGGTTATTGTAAATTCAAAGTAGCTTAGTTTCATAAAAAAGAGTGCAACTTGTGCATCATCTTTGTTCTCTGCCATAGTCCCCCAAACAAGAAAGTAGATCTTTAAGTTTGGGGATGAATATATCATTCTCTGTGACATCTAAAAACCCATACGTACTAAGTAAAAGCATGCTTCTTGAAAAGATTTTGAAAATGAACTTGGGAAAATACAATCCAGGTCAAAGCAATTGTCTTTCTGTTTCTGCTCTGGCCTTTAATTTATTTTTTTTTTAATTTTTTTTCAAAATTCATTTCATTCCAGCGCATGGGAGGAATATTGCCCTCAGAGCTCCAACTAACTAGCTGATTTATGGTTTACTTCCTATAAACCCCAGTTTAATTAGGATGTTACTATTTCCTGCCCCTCATGACACTAACCCTGATCACCAAACAGAACTGGAAACAAATTACTATCCAAGTACAGAAGAGTATAAGCTGCTAATTTATTTTGGTCTCTGCTGGAAATTTGAAATTGTACATATTGCAAAGTGCTTCACAAGTATATTATGTATGTGGTCTGACAGAAAGCTTTGATATCTAACTGTTGTTTTTCAGAAGAGAAAGCTTTTGCTATATTATTAATTACACATAACTGTATATATATTGATTATATTATGTCTTCCCATATGACAGAGAGAGGGATTCTCATGGGCTGTTCAGGTGGATGGGCTGCAGACCAGGGGGCTCTTACTTTCATTCCGTGACTGCACATTGTGGGAAAACATGTGTGGGAAAACAAGAGAAGTTTGAGCAGAGGTTAACTAGCACAAGTTAAATGCCTGGTGCTGAGAATACAAGTTGTAATTTTAGTATGTGTCAGCTGGCTGAATTAAACCCTAGGATAGCTTATTGCAGCAATATAGTATTCTGGCAGTGTTTTGTTTGCCAAGAGGAAAAAAAACCCAAAACCCAAACCAAAAAACACAACAAAAACAAAACGAAAGATAAATTCTGTGTCTGTGCTCTTCTTCTTTAGGTTTTAATAATAACAAGTGGGGCAAATTCACTAGCTGCTCAAATGGGCTCAGAGCTACTTGAGTCAAAGGAGTCACATTCCCTTGTGGCATAAGGGGCTCTTTCACATAAGTGTGGCAATGGCTGGGAAGCAGTGGAGCAGAGGAGAGCCTGCAGCTAAGATCTGGTTTGCTAGAGGGCTTAAACTATGCTGATTTAAATTCAGAGAGCTGCTTTCTCCTTTGGTTATGATAGCATTTGCCATGATGTGCTCTCTGAAGAGTTGGGGAGTTGTTGTGGAGAAGTGTAGATGAGTTGCGTGGAGCTTAAGCACACAAGATGAGGCAGATCTTGGTATAAAAACAAAACTGAAAAAGCAAGTTGATTGTGCCGTGATTGGAAACGGTCAGTCCTTGTGAGCCATGTTTCCTTAACATGTGGCATTAAGGCTGTTGATGTAGGTGGTGCATTTTGGGCTGCAGTCCCCTGGGGACATGGTAAGGTTTTAATAAAATACAAAGCCCTGGTAGGCTGGTTGACACATCATAAATGCAAGTACTGGCATAAAACTCAGCATAGTGCAGTGCTTTAGGTTCTTCACCTTATGGTGGGCTGACACCTATCGTATATGCAGGATTTCATTGTCCCTCTTTTGCGGTTTTAAATTATTAAGGGTTATTCTGAATCAACAGCACTGCCTTCATCCCTTAATTTTATATTTCTATACCATGCGGCTTTGTGATGTTTATTGTTATTTTGCAAGGTTTGGGTTTCCTTGGACATGAGAAAAAACTGCAGACCAGGGCAGGAAGGCCAGCATCAACTTCTTCATAATTTGCTGATGCTCTTTGAATGCTTGAGGTGACTCTTTCCCTGCATGTAAATTGGTAATCCTGCAAGATAGCTGGTTTCTGACATAATGGCTGAATCTGTTTGTAATGAGATAATATTGGTATTGGTATTTGGGTTTTAATAGCATTGTGTTTCATACTAAGCAAAAATCTGCTTTGGAAGACTATTTTTATAGGCTGACAAAATCAAGCGTGTGCATGAAAGATGGCTGGGGAAATTCCAGTTCTTGAACTAAGAAAACATGGAAGTTTGTGAGTCTGGACAAGACTGTAACCTCTTTTAAGTGAATATTGGCATTATTATTTCTGTGCTCTATGAATGAGTCATAGAGGGAGAACTGGCTCTTGGATTCATTTTGAAATTCTCCAGCTTGAGATAAGGAATAAAAACAGTATAAGAATTTACAGGAAGGGAGTGGATAATGTTTAAACATTGCTCCATCCTTCCTAGAGAGACTGCGTAAACTTAAATGGTATTGGACAGCTGAGATTAAAACAGGTCATCTCTTGTGAACACTTTCACAATGTCCCCATTTCTGTAAGCCTGTGAGATGGAGAAAGCCTGCTGTTGGCAAGCTGTCGGGGAGAGAGTGTTTTAAAAGGAATTGTTCACTGTATAGCAAACACAAGTGAGGACATTCTTTGAGAGTCTGTAAAAGCCTGCTGTTCGCTCACGATGTTTACAAAAAAAATCTCTTTTCTATAGAAATGCAAGTCAGCCAAACTGTGGTCTAAAGCTCTTGGTCTGGATATCTTCCTGGTTTGTGTCGGGTGTATGGTAGTCAGTACTACAGTCTGCAGTATTTCATCCCTGAATGTGCACTGAAATACTTTTCCTTCCTGTAACTTTTTCCATCCTTGATCATTCTGGGTGAGCTGATTAAGGGTGGGTTGTGGCCACAAAGGGGAATATATGCAGAGAAGGAATATAATAATTTCCTGCAGGGAAGTCAAATAATAACAACAACGTTAATGACAGACCAAATTTATATTTGCGGACCTTCTCACATGTGGCTATGAGCTGCATTAAAGAAATAATGAGTAAGAACGGTCTCTGGTTCCCTGTGCATGTGGATGTGGGACTGAGCTGCTTCCATCACCACTTCCATTTTTTTCTCAACTGTGGAACATCCTGAAATGTTTTCCCTTTGGTAAGGGAACTTTTCATCTTAGGGGGCTTAAGGGGAATTCCTTCAGCTGTTCTTGAATTAATTACAGCACATCAGCTATGAACAGTGCAGTCAAGGGAACGCACTTGTGCAACCTCTGCTTTCCTTGTGAAAGCTCCTTTGCTTGCAGATGCTTCAGGTACCTCATTTATTGCATTAAGTGCTTTAGCAACCAGGAAATTTTCCTAAACCAATCACAAGTAAATGTTTTCTTGGGCTTTAGAATAGCATTGCCTTCTGGAAACTTTGTGAACACAGTTAGGAGAAGTTATTGTGCTCTAGATCCACAGTCATGGAAAACAATAGCATTAGAAAAAGAATATTAGCAAAAAGAGATATATTTTTCATCTTAAATTATACCCAACTTTCTTAAGAAAGCAAATTAAATGTAACGAAAGAATACAGATAACAGTATTAAGTACCATAGAACATTTTAATTACTAAGAAAAACAAATATGCATGTGTGTAACTGTAATTAAAGGAGTGCTGTATTGGCTGTGCATTAGTGTGACTTGTATGTCTGCAATACAGTAATTGATGTAATTCATCACTTGTTTCGGGCTTGACATTCTGGTTACTGTGAAGCTGTATAAGAAGACAGGAATTCAGTGCTTAGGTGCAGACAGTTTGACAGGGTGTCTGACCACTGATGGAGCACGGATGTCATTTATCTTTATCATACCCAGCTGCAGAGTTGTAGTTGTGTGCTCTAGGTAACTGTACTGGTTGCTGATGAGGTCCCTGGTAGCTCTCAGTGTGTTTGCTCATGCCTTCATCCTGCTGATGATTCTCCATCTCTAGTTTTACATCCTTCACTTTTGGATCAGGGATATGGGTGGCTCAGGAGCTATCATGGTGCTGAGGAGACAAAGCAATGCAATCTTTGCTGAAACAAGGACCGCAGGATGAGGAAGGTGGCTAGGAAGGAAGCCTGCAGGAATGAATGGGAAGGGCCTAAGAATGAAGATGCTGAGCATATCTTCCACATCTAGTCCTTACATTGTTTTCTCCTGTAGTTTCAGGATGCCCAATGGCAGTAATACAGTTTTCAAATATAGAAAGGGCTCCTGCAAGAAGAAGAAATCTGTTCTCCATACTGTTTGTAATAGAATAAGAGTAATGATATAAAAAAAACCACAGCTCAGAAGAGTTGATAAAAAATGAGTGAACCATTTCTGATACTGAGATAGTATCAGAGCTAGTCCCTACAGAGACTGTGAGAAATTCTTCCGTGGAAGTCTCAGAGCATCATGTGAGGAAACCTTTCTGAGGAACACTGTGGTGGAGCCTATTTCATCCTTGGAGCAGGTGAATGGACCTGTTGTCTTTGGCCACCTCCTCAAGCCCAACTGTGATTCCTGGGTGGGCAAACCCTGCTGTTTGGGGAGCTATGTGGAAGACAGAAACCCATTCTGGAGATTGCCTAGAAATTCCTCCTAAGCAGGCAACGTAACTGATACAATGGGCTCATATATGACTTCTTCAAGAATAATAAGTGAATCCAGGTAGGAAACGATTCCTGGAGGTGTAACTAGCTCCCAGTATGTCCTAGGGTTAAGAATATGTAAGATGAGCTACTACAGGCTTCTCTATTTCCAATCATATTGAATTCATTTTCAAGCATACTTTGCCTGTAGCTGTACTGTCCAGTAAGAATGCTTTATTTATAAAATATACTAAAAATTCAGGGAGCTAACATCTTATCACATGTAACTGTGCACTATTTTAGCAGGACTGTTTTAGTGAGGTGGTAAGAGACAAGAGATGTTTTTACACAGCAGACCGTATCTTCCTGTGGCAAAGAAAGCCAACAGGATGCTAGGTTGTATCAACAAGGGCATCACCAGCAGACATAAAGAAGTCATTATCGCACTCTACTCAGCACTTGTCAGGCCACACCTGGACACTGTGTTCAGTTTTGGTCCCTGCTATACAAAAGAGATGTGGACAGGCTGGAGAGGGTCCAGAGAAGGGCCACAAAGACTATCAAAGGGCTGAGAAGCCGTGTGAGGAAATGCTGAGAGAGCTGTGTTTGTTCAGTCTTAAGAAAAAGAAGGTTCAAGGGACACCTAATCACCATGTTCCACTGTTTAAAGAATGGCTACAAAGAAGACGGAGACTCCCTTTTGACAAGGAGTCACATGGAAAAGATGAGGGGTAATAGGTACAAGTTACTTCTGGAGAGATTCTGACTGGACACAAGAGGAAATTTTTTCACAGTGGGAACAATCATCCATTGGAATAATCTCCCCAGGGAAGTGGTGGACTCTCCTGCATTGGACACTTTTAATATCTGGCTGGACAGGGTGCTGGGACACCTTGTCTAGACTGTGATTTTACCAAGAAAGGTTGGAGCAGATGATCCTTGAGGTCCTTTCCAACCTGGGATTCTACGATTGTATGATTCCTGCTGTGTCCTTTCAGGCACCAAAGAAAGTGGAAGAACTTAGGATATGTGCTCGTTAATAGTTAATGAGCAGCCTTGGTTTGAATGCACATACCAGAGAAGGCCCTGCTGACAGTATTTAAGCAATAAAATGCAACAGGCAGTGCTTTTTGAAGCAGTAACAGCGGTCCTTGGGTAGTGAGATAATCCAGAGGACTGAGGTCACTATAGGGCACAGGACTTTAATCACTGGAGAACTGTAAATTCACTGCCTGCTATCAGGAGATGGACTTTGAGTTTAATAAAATGAGAAAACAAGGCAAATAAACCCAGTAGGACTGTCAATTTACAGAGCCTTATTGGCAGAAACATAATTTAATTGGCAGCCAGTGAGAAATCACTATGCAGAAGTACCAGTAAGATTTATATTGCATGAAGGATGTATTATAGTTATTGTATAACCAAGTGGTATCTTCCATTGTGTAATGCTATCTACCTACAATTTTGTGCACTTGGTTATTTGTTGAGATACTTTCATATGCAAAGTTTCTAGCCACAGTTAATAGGAACCATTGCTAAAATAACCTTAAGATTATGAAATCGGGATAATCCAGATGTGTCCTGTGCAACCACTCAAACAACAACAACAAAAAGTATTTTTGTTTTTCCTTTGGGCCATTTTTAAAGTCTCAATAAATATCTTAATTTTGATTTCTTTTTTCAATAGAGCGATTCTAGGATGCCTGACAGTTTTGAAGGAAGTAAATCTAAGCAGGTTTCATACACACTTCATGCAACAGATTAGGTAGTAAAAATAATTCTATTTTAGGTGGAAGAAACATAAAGGGGCTAAGGCAATATCTTGCATGTGAGACTGCTAGAATAGTTCAAAAGCTATGCATGATTCTGAGAAAACCAAAAAGTTTTTTTGCCATTCAAGGGGGCCTAATGCAGAAGCAGCATTTGCTTCCAGTAGCTCATATGGGAATGTGCTGTGCACACGTTTTCCAAAAGACGTTATCTGGGAAGATGAACAAGAACAAACCTATGAACTTGCATTGCACATCTGGTAACAGGCAGAGATTGGTGGCACGAAGAACTGTGTGGAACTGGGAGAAAGACTTCTCAGCAGCACAGAGCAACAGAGTGGGCTTAATACACAACGTAGGATTTTTCTCTTTAAACCTTTCTTCAGTACTGGAGAATGTTTCCCAGTTATCCAGCTGAGTTAGCAGTAACACCATTCTTTGGTATACATGTCTCTGATTTATTTTCACTGACTCTCTGCTTTCATTTTGAAACTTCTTGATTTTCTTAAGCTCAAAGAAAGCTGCCAGCTGTCTTGGGACATCACCCTGAGCCGTGGAAATCTGAGTGATTCATTAGCCTCCGAAGAGTGAGCTCAAAGCTTGAAACCCTTTTCAGACTCTAAGTAGAAGACGTGGATTAGGGGGGATCTCAGTTTCCATCTCCCAGTGACATGCCAAATTCCCTTCTCTGCTCCTCTGGTTCTTATGCCACTCTTCAACATAGTGCATTAAATAACGTGACTGATATTTGTCATGTGTTACTTGTCCTTTTGGGCCTCTGTGGAGGGAGAAATATGTGCGTTGTTTTGACTGGCTTTTTAGGGGGTTTTAATCTAAATATATGTAACTGTGTATGTTAGAGATAACAGGTAAGAATGCATGAGGTAGAGGGTGATTTGGGTCTGGAGCACTCTTTACTCATGGAAAGAGTTTATTCCAGTCTGGGGCTAATTCTTAGAAAACCTTATTTTACAGAATGACTCTGTCTTTACAGTCTGATGAGTTTATGGCTGTAGCAGCAAGTGCAAGCGCAGGAGCAGATCCATAAAGCAAGATGGTGCTGAGAACCCTCTGGCAATTTGGTGGCTTTTTATTCCAACTCATTGTGTTCTGGTGCCATGGGAGAGCACTTTTACTGGGGCATCAGCAGTTTTCCTGGTGCATGTCTTTCTGGCTCGCTTCATCCAGAAGTCCAACCTCACAAGGTGAAGCAAAGCTCAGGAAACAGGGGAGACTGTGTGAAGCCCCACTCCTTGTCTGAAGTAATCCCATGGTGTGGCTGTACCTCCTAAAATGCTGTTGATCAGAGACAGGAAGCCTGTGAAAAAAAAATAAACCCCATTATTAGATGCATAAGCTCTGTGCTAAAGGGTATCATTGCCACTGAGAAACTTTTCCCAGGACATTATTTGGTACATTTAATCTTGCTATTTTATTACCCTGCTAATAAGAGAAACAGTAATGCCACCACTAGAAGTGTATACACCACCACGTGTACTTTATTTTTTGCAGTCTCTTGTTCTCTGGTTAACTTATGGACGCTGACCTCTGTCTCTCTGTGGCACTCAAGAACCGGACTGTGTCCTAATGTGCCTCTTGTGCAAATGATTTTTGCTAGTTCAGCATGTCTCTGATAATCGGTTTCTATAATTTGGTTTTCTCCATTCATTGATTGCCCCAAATACGATTTTGCAATGCAAAGATCCCTAGTCATAACTACAAAAATGACAGGCAGTACTTTTTGTAATCTCCATATTTGACGCATGAAAGAAGGCTAAATTCTTGTTTGAATAAACAACATAATAAGGTTATTGAGAATAAGACCATTACTATATAAAATTATGTCTAAGTGGCAGATATAATTAACATTGGATTGTAATTACACTAATTACAAGTCACATTAAGATACTCCAGTAATGACAAAGTGAGCACCCTGTAATTGAATGGAATAAGCAGGGAAACATGCTGCTCACACTAATTACCTAAATGAGCTAATATGTCTTCAGAGTGACAGTCATGCTCAGTGTTATTACACAGGCAAGACAATTTGGTAAGTTAAAAAAAATCTAATTTCCTTCCTTCCTTCTCTTTAGGACCCATTTCAAATCATCAGCAGCTTCAGAATTTCTCTCTTGAGCCAAAAATAGAGAGATCCCACAGTTCAGGCCTTTTCTAATTTTGTTCGGCAAAGTACAAATTTCAGGGTTATACTGTGATTTTGACATATTCCTGCTGCTTTAAAAGTAAAATTTGGCTTGTTCTGTGTTTATTGGTAGGCTCCTTTGACAAGGCAATCTACTGTGATTTTTTTCATTTGTCTAAATTTGAAATAAACAAAATAATGTAACTTAAGCTCAGTGTGCACTACAGCATAAAGCATACTTATTTTGTTGGCTCCAGAGTAACAAATATGGCTTATAACAGTCTGGCTCCAGTTGTGCCCTTGAGAGTGGTAAAATTTGAATTATTCAAGGCAATTAGTGGGAGCATTGCAGTGGAACTCAAATTTCAGCTTAAGCTTCTAAGAATAAAAACTAATATAAGAATAGGAATTCTACATATTATGGAAAAAAAGCACATTACTTTTTTCTTTAAACACCTCCAGCTGTCTGGGGCTCTGATTTGGGAGGAGAAATAACATAACAGTCACTTTGACAATCTAAAATAGTTTGCTAAGAAGTAAAATAGAGTCAATGTACTTCATCAGATTGTCTATACTTCAAACTGATCCAAAAGATTTATTACTATTATTTTTACTTTATATGTGGTTTGATTCTCAGGGACACGGAGTACCAATGATTCCCATTCTTCTGGTGATAGCCAAAAAAAGGAAGCATATGGTTTCTTAGCAATATTTCTGACTGTTGTTGTTTATTTTTATCCCAGGGCGTAGGAGGTTCACTCACAGAGCAATTCTGTGCCAGCACTTTGATGAACTCTCTTCCTGTCACCAGGAAGACCATGAGTTTTTAGGAAGCATTTGAGAGAGGATGAGGAGGTAGTTGAGTGGGATGGTGTCCTCAAATGTAAAGATACGTCAAAGCTGTTTATGAAAAATGTAATGTAGGGGTGTCTTGAAGGCCCATCCCCCCCTACAGAGATTGGAGAGGAGAAAAAAAGTCATGGGGCCTTGAAAGCTTAGGTCAGTAAGAAAAAAACAAACAAACAAACAAACAAACAAACAAAAAACCCTGGCAAAGAAACCAGGCAGTTTTAGGCAATTCTAGGCAATTAGTGGTTTAAAAATTTACGAAGTCATGCTGACTTATTTTTGAGTTGAAGAAGTAAGGGAGACTGCAATATTCCTGTCCTTGGAAGGTGGATCTTTATCAGAACTGAAGAAGTTCTAGGGAAAGGAAGTGGAGGGAAGCAATCTGGAAAAGAGTTAAGGGAAGGGACAACAGGGAGAGATGGAAAAGCAGCTCCAGAGAACTCAGAAAAAAAGGAGAAACATGGAGAAAGGACAATGGGAGGAGCATGGGTAGCATCAGGCATTTTCAAGATGACAGAGGCTAAATATGTGTTTGTACCATAAGGGGAAAGATAGGAGAGGAAAATGTTAAAGGAATGTGCAAGGAAGAAAGAAGAAAAAGAGTGATCAAAAGGAGAATTAGATCTGGAGCTCTAATAGGACACAGCCAACGAGGGAATAGGAGTGTTCAAGGAGGAGAAGTAAACATATCTCTTTATCTTGGTCTTAGAGAGACTACACAGAATTAGGTCAGATACAGACAACTGTGTTCTAGACTGTGAAAATTTTATTTGGCTTACAAAGAAGCACCAGTTTGATGGACCTTCAAACCGTCCTTTATTATTCTTAGAGGTTTGAAAAGGAAATAAAGGATAAAGCCCTAGGTCTGCTTAAAACTTTTCATCTGGAGTATACCTGGGTCTTGTGTTGCCTTATTCCTGATCACGCAGATTCGTTTAGGGACTTAGTTAATGTATAAGCATGTAAATCCTTCCCTGGATTTACAAAGACAGAATATCAAAGATGACGACCCGTTAGTAATCCACACTACCTATGATGATATACAGAAAAAAGAAAATAATAGCTGAATTTATATAAGCAGTTAAGTTGATTCATTAATCTGCAGGCATGATGCAGATATGTGTCTTACAACTGTAGCAAAATGGCCTTACTCATATTAATTCCTTATTCGAACAGATAAATGAAAAATTGTTGCCAAAATGTGTAAGTACATTTAAAAAAAGACCTCCAGTAACCAAAGTTTTTTTGATTGAAAGTATTATCCGTAAGAAGTTACCTGAGAATCTAAGTTCCAAAGAAAATTGTGATTTAAATTCAGAAAACCATCAAATGAATAATTTTAACAGATTCTCAGCTCTTCTTAAACAGATGACTGTGTGTTTGCAACTGAATGTTTGATAAATGAAAGAGACAAAATGTTCTACTTTTCAGCACATTTTTATCCACAGCTGGTGCACAGACTGAGACTAAGTGTATGTTAGCTTTAGCTGTGATTTTTCAAGTTGAGGTTTACTATATTTAGCTCTTCATATATTTGGAATTGATGGAAGTAAATTTTTTAACTTTGGAAAATGTTGCTGAGCTGGACTTTGATCCAGCCGAGAAATATCAGTAGTACTTCTCAATCGCAAGTCTATGATGTTGAGAATTACTGGCTCCAGGGACCCCAGCAAAACCCAGTGAGATGTTTTCATCGCTCCTAACGGCAGAGTGAAGCAATCATGAGACACACTCTTTCCTTTCCTGAATACATACATAGAATCCTACACCCAGATACATCCTGTTGTAGGATCCGTGCCTTAATTTATTTGTAACAGAAGGTACATAACTGTTTATTAGGATTGTACAGTGTGTTTGAGGCATATCGTACACATTTGGGAAAAATAAAGATACCTGGGGATTTGCTTAAGCATTTTTAATAACAGTTAATATGTTATAAAATATTTAACTTGGCAGAAACTTTTAGTATGTATTTTTCTAAATGTCTGTTTGCCTAACTAGTATGATAATAAAAAGGCAGTTTCATATTCCCATTCCTATTCAGTAGGTGTGACTCTGCTTACACAGCTGCTGAAACATTCCTTCAGTCATCACTGTTATTATGAACATGCTTAATTTCATGTAGATGCTTTATATATTCCCTATTAAACATATCCTTAACTTTTACGGAAATAATTGTTATATACATTCTGCTAATAACTTTCTGTGTGGCTCTGAAGAAGTTTTCCAATGTACCGCTTGCATTTCCACCTGTAAAATGGGATAATATTGCATTTCTAGCTACTGATTGTGTTCTAGTATTGGTATTGGTATTGGTAGCTATTCTCCACTTGCTAAATGCTATGCAATTTCTAGCTTATGAAAATGTTATGATAAAGCTGTTGAGTAAAAACGTTATTTGAATGATTATAAAATAAACAGCTCAAGGCTCTCACCACACTAATCGAAATACCAAAGTTAATTTAGTTATTTAGAATGGCAACTCAATCAGATTGGCTAAAACATAGTTCACAGCCACTCAAGATAAATAACAATCACTAAAAAAAGAGTAATTTATTTAAATTTGATTCTAGCAGGGTAAGCACAGTGCTGGTGGACTGAATAGGGAAAATTGGAGGCTCTGTAGCATTGTAGCACAGCTATAGCTGTCTCTGCCAAACTACTTTAGCAAAGGTGTCAATATTACACTGGGTTGTATCAGCATTTACTGTAGGGACAGCCACCTTACAATCAGCATACTATCTGCTAATACATTGCTCTGTTTTCTTAATGCTGAGATTGGGGTAATGTGTCATATATAATGAATTTGTATTGTGAAAATGCAGAGAAATTTTCTGTGGTCTGTGTACATTCACAGAGCTGCTTTCAGTTGGGCTTCTGTTTGCTCTTGTTGAACAGCATGTGGTCCAGTTCTCGCACACATCGTCACAGTTGCTTCAGTATGCATTTTATTTTAGGCTGCAGCAAACAACAGAGAACATGTCAAAGTCTGTGGTGAGGGCAATAAGGGATTTTAACCTGGACAAACTCTTGCTTCGTGAATTAAGATGTGAACTAAGGTGGTGAAGGCCACAGCCTGTGCTGTGTAGGATACCTGCATCTGAACTGCATTTGGCAATATAAATAATAATCCTCTCAGTTTACTCTGTAATTAAATAACTTTGGTGAGTCTTTTTTTTCACATGATGCAAATATTTATGACTTGTAAAGAATATGATATCCAATCAAAGATCAGATTTTTCTGGTTAGCGTGGAAAAGGCTAGACATCTGAGAATGAGAAACTAGAGACATCATATATGCTTAGGAGAACCGAAAGACTTTGATGACACAAAATGTCCTCCAAAGCCAACTGAAATCCTTGCTTTAAGAAGCTCAGCTTTTGTTCAGAATTTTATTAGAGGACTCTCTAAAGCTCTGTGAGATGAAAAAAATGTGCAGAAGTATTAGGTATCTGGACTCAGCTGCTTTGCATTGTGACATATTAGTCCCTTTTTGGAGCTACCAAGTCTGAAATTCTGTGTTTCTCAGCCAAATACAAGTTTAATATTGCCTTGCTGATGGATGTGTGGTCCTATGAGAAGAACAGATCTTGCACCCTTTTAATTCCCTGCTCTTGCAACCTACCAGCCAGTGGGCCTATCTATTGTCACTCCTCTTCACTGGCACCAGCTTTGAATGTATTGAAAAGGAGGAGAGAGAAAACATGAATTTGGTTATAGCCCACTGAAATGGAAAATGAATTGATGTGCCGTCATCCTTTCAGAGCCGGCACGACTCATGATTTATTTTGAAGAAATCTCATTCAGGTTTTAGAGTAAGCAAAGAGGATCCATCTGGTGATTTTACAGCTCATGGACTATGGAAGGGATCGAATTGACAGCTTTTATAGCTCTGTTGTCTCAAAATCTGAAAACATTAAAAGGTTTTCGTTAAAGGAAAATACTGATCAGGAAACAGGCTTCACTTGGAATCCATATGAAGTGCAATTACTGACCAGTTTGTTGATGTATTGAGTACCAGTCTAATATAGTAATTTTAAATTTTACACTTATAAAAATATATGACTGTGTGATTAAAACTTTAAGTCTAATAACTCAGACTTAAAATTGAGTGACCAAATTAGCTCACTAAATACTTACCCAGCTTGAGGAGTTCAAAGCGTTTGTGCCAGGGTTGACGTTGCACCTTGATAAATTGCAGTAGAGGAGACAGGCAGGAATCCTATTTCATAGATTCCCTTTCAATTTGAAAGTACAATTTATCTCTTCTCCCCACCCCATACAATAGTTGATTAGTGCCAGTTGGTTATTACTGCAAATAATTTATATAAATTACCTCCTGTTTATTTTAATGTAAATCAACTAGGAATAGAAATATTCCCAATGTAGTTTGTCTTTTATAACTGACTATTTAATGTAAGAATGCTACAATACTATAAAACCTGAAACCTGCTAAAATGACTTCACTTTCGCACCATATCTCTGTGTAATGAATCAGCAGTGGTACTAACAGCAATTTGGAGTGAAAGTATATACCTTGCCAAATTAAGACATCAGGGAAAGTATACATGAGCTAAAAGCATTGAACCTGTTGCCAAACAGCAATTGTCAGTTCTACTTTTAATAAAAACAGTTCATTTGCAGAAAATAGGAGGACATCTGAAAGGAAAGGGGCTTTCTAACAATTGAAAAACTATAATCTTGCTTATTAGAAACAGTTATTAAAACTTTAGAAATTATAAACTGAAAAAAATGAGCTGAGATGAATCACGCTGTGGATGAGCATATAAAGAAGAGGATGTTTTATGCTCTTTTCGCACATGTGCCTGTGTGAAATGAAAGTAATTTATCAGCCATCAGACTTAGAGTAAAGGTGATGGTCAGGGTTTCATGCTTTTTCTTATTCATCTTTTTCTTGTGAAAATGACATGTTTCAAGCCTTAAACCCATCTTTTCCATCTTTTCATCTTTGTTCTGTGAAAAAGATGGGTTGAAGGTTTGAAACATGACAAATCCTAGAGAAGGATGGCCTGAGGAAGGAAGTTTCTGAAGATCCCTGTGGAGAATGCGCTTCCCATTCAGTTATGTTTGTTTTACTGTTTAAAAAAAAAAAGTTCACATATCTTGCACCAAAGCTGGAGGACTCCAGGACTGCACAGAATGCCAAGTTGTCTCGCTTGACAGGTCAGGGATTTTATTTCATATGCTCTTCATCTTCTTGAATCTGGGGCTGATTGAGGACTTCCTTTCTGGAAAATTACTAGTAGAGTATGTCTGAGGCACATCTTGGTTTTTGGTGACATAGACACATCTGAAGGCTAATTTTTCCTATTATTTCATCTTTCCATTTCTACTCTGCTGAAATTCCACAGTCGCCTGAAATTTTAGCAGTACATTAGTTTTTCTTCTTTTCTATTCTTTTCCTTCCAGTTTCCTCACAGAGCAGAAGGATGGAAATCAACATAAAGCTTTGGCCAATCTGGAACAAGTTCTGGGTAGTGGTCTGTTTTGCAGAGTCATTTCAGGCAGTGACCAGCAAAGATTATGAATTTGGTACATATGTTGTCAGCACAAGTCTACTTTCTGAAATCTGTTTAAATGGCTTTAATAATAAACAAGGCAATTTGGTAATGTGTAACACTTAAAACTGTAATTGAGTAATTTCAGTTATTTTAAAACTTTTATTTAAAGGCACAGAAGGGTGGTGTGATATGACTGAGGTATTGCTATCAGCTAAGGAGTTTCTGCAGTAAATTCCTGTAACACTGTGAATTCCTGGTGCTGCCTGTTTTGGTAGATTCACAACTGAGAGATACATTTTTCCATGTTGGTCACGCAGGAAACATTTTGTAGATGGCTGCTGCCTCCCAGGCTATGGTTACAAATTGCTGGTTCTATAGCACAAAATACAAAATCAGTATTCAGATGTTTCTGGCTTATTTTGTCTCAATTCCTAAAATTCGTCTTTACTGACAACTTAAAAACTTGGTTTCTTTAATTTATACCATTTCTGAGGCTCATGTCAGAAGAAATGTGCTTGGATTCCATGTTAAATCCAGAAGCTGGGTTGATGTTACTGAACTAGAAATAGCATTTTTATTGAATGAAGCTCTAGCTGATATGTGTTGTGATTGTATTCCAGGATCCTGGAATCTATACTCAAAAGGGTATGTTTCAAAAACTAAAATACTTTTGGGACAGAGACTGTCAAAGATGGCTCTATCAAAGATACCCAGCATTAGTCTAATGAAATGAGACTATAAATTATGTCAGGGTGAAGTGAAACACTTAGTAGTTCTGCTGTGTAAAAATGGGACCGGCAGCATCTTCTTGCTGCCATGTGAAATAGTTTCTTAATTACAACCACAGCTGAAATGAGTAGTCTTTGGGATTTGGAATGAGTTTGTATAAGCACTTACATTATCAGGAAGCATAAATAGTTTATTTATTCATCGGGCAGCTACCATCTTCCTACTATAGTTATTTGATGGACACTTGTGCTGTTTCAATCCACTCAGAATTAGAAACTGTTCTTTTGTGCAAGAACTTTATGGCAAAAGCACTATAATTTAATTTAGTATAATGTCTTTAAAACAATGATGTTTGTTTTTTAAATGAATATTTTATATGTTGTGTTTAATTAAAATGAAAGTCTGCTACTGATCTAGGAAACGCAAAACAGACTTGAGTTCGTATTTATGAAGTGTAACAATATTGGCAAGAAACAACTTATCTTGTTTATGAGACATGCCTCCCATTACCGCTACAGATTGCAGACGTTTTATTGCTGAGCTTTACATGGTTTACAATTCAACAAATGTAGCAAAACTGTCATCATGAAAATAAGTGTATAAATGTAGATTTGGATGATTTTGTTTTTAAGGATAGTATTTATGGATCAAAATGTGTTTCCGGTAACTCTGCATTCTGGAAGATTTCTTGCTTTTAAATCCCTGTAAAGACAGAGCAGTCCTAGGGAACAGTCTTCCAAATACAAAAGGGAAGTGGGTGAAGTTTTTGCATCTATTTCCAAGTTACTATAAATGATACAGCCTGGCTTGACTCTCTGGGATGGCGATTAATACGTTTGAGAAGGAGGAGACTGGAAAAAATGAAAATACCCCAAAAGTATTACGTATGAATATTGAGATTATTAGCTTTAGTCTTTGATCAGCGGAGCTGCGGAAATTGGTTCTGGCCATCCCTCTGCTATGAGAAGTATCCAATTGAGAACTGAGCTCCTGCTGCACCCCTCCATGGCTTTCGCTATCCTTTGCTCTAATTAATGAAAGCACACCCAAGCCAAAGTATGATTTGAAACTTATATTTTTCACTAAAACATCTGACAACATTACCTCGTATATCTAACCATTTAGTTGCATTTTTTTCCAGGATACTCATTAGTATGGAGGATCTGTACTTCAATAGTAATAATAACAATAGCATTGCGAGATAAGCACTCTGCTGTGGAGAAGAGGTAATTAAGTAATATTCCAGCAGCCAGGATTTTCTGCTGGCTGGTGGTGCCAGCAGATCTTACCCAATTTTCATGTGAGAAAGGTGAGGTGAGCAGCAAAGTGGATGTGCCACGCTTGCACCATGTGGCATGGGAAAAACAGTGACTGAATTTCATAACTTTCTGCTCCCAGACAGTGTGCACAATAAGTGCGAATGCAAACTCTCAGTAGCTGCTAGATGCTACGAAACTGGTCAGCTCACTCAGCAGTAGGGGTAAGGTTTTATTAAAAAAAAATGTTGTTTTGTTTCTTCATATCTGCATTTATTCAGTGGACAGAACAGAATAGGTTCAGCTACAAAGTGGTACAAACCTCTGATCACTAAGGCGCAGGACTGTTTTTTGAGACCTCGTGCCTGTCTTCTTTGCTCCATTTCATCCTGAGCATGTTCCACGCTGCCAAATTTCTTCTAAGATTTTTCAGACGACTGAAAATCCAGGGATTCATTATCCTCTGACTTACTCATTTTTCACATAACAATATTTTGACCAGTTTAATCATCTGCACGGAGAGTGTGGAAGTCTTGGCAGCTACTTGGCATACTAAGATAGATTCCCAAAAAGACCAGATATGCTTTAGAAATGTTAGAGAAGCGATGATATATAATTTGCTTATTAATCATATGGGAGAACAGACAGAGTAATGTATCTGATCCTCACTTTCTTCTCTCCCTCTCACCAAATTCTTTGTTGTCTGAATACCTGAATCACTTACGATATAAATCTCTGCACTGTTATTTCATGTTTAATTGGCTCCACGTCATCTTTAGGAAAGCAAAATGAGTTTCTTAAATGTTGTGCTTAGTTATTATATGGTTTTGTGGCTTCTAATTAAGTTATGTCAGTACTGTTTCTAAACTTCTACGATTTTAAGTCTGAACAGTGTAAGTCAAATATGTAAGCAGTCAACAGCTTCTTAGTTGCTGCAGAATATATAATTTTTTACTTGTTCCCTTGAAAAAGTAATGAACTATGCACTCAAGCAAGTTATGTGACCTTTATCTTCTTTAGTCATTGTAATGTTGATGCTCTTATAACATTTCATACCTTAAATTTGAAATACTTTTGCTGAAATAAACAGTAGTACTTTAGATAGTTGGATTCTTCATGGTGGTAAATCTATGAGAAATTGAGCTTGTATTAGATGAAGTCAAATGTCTTTTCTGTTTGAAAGGGGAGGTGGTGTGAAATAACACAACATGTAGAAAGCTAGATATTATGTGTTCTCTGATGTCTACACAGACAGACAAGTATCGATGCAGAAAGTGATTATTCCAACATATTTCAAATCCATATGTTTATTCCTTCTTTCTTACAAGATGGCAGCTTGCATGTAATGAAAAAATGTGAAATAGGCTTAGATTCCTTGCTGTGTAAAACCAGCGAGGTTCTTGTACAAGGGTGATCTTAATATTGGCCTGTATCAGAGTTGAATGCACTTCTGCTACGATTGTTACAGAAATCTGCAGTATCAAGTGTAGCAGATTTAGAAGTGCCCAGAGCAGAAATCTGGAGCTGCGACCAACAGGTGGGTCATTGCATCTAGCTTGAAAATATAAAGGAAAAAAAGATATGAGAGTATTGTAATGACTGACAGCTTCTGTGTTATTTCTATCTTTCTAACTAGTTGCTTATGAACTAGATAGAGAAGTATGAAGTGTTGCAGTTCTGTGCTGAGATCTGCAGCCTGCCCTAGGCTGGCTCTTACTGGTGCCAGTGAATGCAAATGCAGTGGAGGTATTAAGCATTTTTTGGACACAGATGGGGCAAAGTTAATTGGCTTTTATAGGAGCAGGAGGCATTTATTGAGTATATGAGTTAATATAGACATTAGTTATCATTGCTTAAGGATATAAAAACTGCATTTATAGATATTCTTCATTGTACTAAAAAAATATATATTTTTTTAAAAATTTACAGTAGGCTATAGTATAACCTGTCATGGACAAACCTATTGGTTCTAATATAACTCACTGATAGGTTATCATATAACCTACTGGTATAACATAAGGTAAGTAGGTTATAATGTAACCTACTGTAGAGAAGACTGGAAGCCTTAATGTTCAGTTAGGAATTTAATATGCCAGATGTTTACTTTACAGATGAGGACATATTTGAAATTTAAGAATATTTAGATTTTATATATTAATACAATTAATTGAAGCAATTAGGCTTTATTCTCATTCCTTTGACTAGCAGATATAGACATTTGAAAGTCCCTTTTGTAAGAATTAGTCAATCAGTCAGCTGAAATCAATTAAATGAACTTTTTTATTATTCATGTTCAAAAAGTTATCAAAGTTAGGATGCTGATAAGTAACACTGTTAATGCTCATTTATGACATTCCATTAATGCTTCCAATAAATACTGTACACTGCTAAAAAGTTTGTGATGCCACAGAAGTTTACCTGGAGATTAGAAATAATTTTTTGCTTTTGGTTCATGGGCATGGTGCTTGCTGCTTGTTTGTGCTTGCCAGTGGGAAGTTTTCCCTAAAGCCAGTGCTTCTGGATAAATCCCTGCAAACTAGCAGGATATGACCCATTCAGGCTCCCCTGGTGTTTCCCAGAAAGCTGATCCGTTTGAACACGACTCCTGCTTGCACAAGAATGTTGTCTCTGCAGAAAGACAGCATTTGAATCTGACTGGCTTTAGCTCCCTTCACTCTGAGTCCCAATACCAGACAGGGTTTAGACCAGAACAGAATGCAAGTTTATTTAACAAACTTAAGCCAAAACGTAGGGAAGAATTTCAAAGCTTGTGCTTGGTGCAAGATTTTACAAAAGAAACAATTCAGTCCCAGTTAATTTGTCAGAAGCTGCTTCTGTGATTGTTTCCAAATATCTCACCTGGATTTCATCTTTCAGTTGCCACCCTGGACCCCCTCCCAGCATCCAGCTAGAAAATATTCCTCTGAATTCCAGTAATTAGCCATGGCCTCCTCATAATTTTATTTTTTTTTCAGTGCAAATTTATTATTTATATTTTATTCTTCTCCTGTTTTGTTGTTTGGTTGTTTTGGTGGTTTTGGTTTTGTTTTTTCAATAGAATTCACCATTTTGTCCTGTTTTCAGATGTTTCTGGAATTTTTTCAAGTTTCGCAATCCTCTGCGGATCATGCAACAGAAAGTAATAATGATCATGTAAGTGTTGATTAGCAGCATATGCCTAGAGTTTGTAGCTATCACCTACAGCATCTTTGGACACGTTTTTCATTCCCAGGTCCAGAAGCACAATGTGGTGTACAGATACGTCTCAGATCTGAAGTCCGTTAAGTTTGACAGTGGAAGCTTTTTCTTCAAATGTAGCTCTAATCTTGGCTCCGGATGGCTTGTAACTAAAAGGAAAGATGGGGAGCTTTTTTCCTCCCTCATTTTCTTGACTTATAGTGCCTTCACTAAATTTTCTTCCAGGCTTTATCCCAGGGCTTTTATCCTACTCTGCTCCCCAGCTGCCCTGGTCTGGGCTGCTCCCCCTCTCACCTTGCCCCTCCCCCCTGCTGGTCCTGTGGCTCACCAGCCATGAAACACATTTCTACTGTTTGTCCTTCAAGTGTGCCTCCTGTCAGGGTGGGCTTTTTTGTGACATTAAAAGCACTAGAGACACCTATTTTAATTTCTAGCCCTGTGGTGCTGGTACAAGTGCAGGAGCAAAAGAGCTTTTACAGAGAAGAGATTTAGAAGAAAGGTCTCAAAGATGGTGAAGCTGTTCTGTTTTACTGGCATAGAGAGTCATTTCTACTAGTTCAGTTCAGACTTGTGGCAGCTTGTTAAGCTGCGTAATGCAGGAGCTCCATGTTGCTGAGATGATTTTTATTACACTATGTGCATAATTATTTACTAAAAGTATTCTTTGTCTCTTTTTGTAAGTCAGAGGTGCCAAATTACAACTCACTTTGCAGTCATGATCCTGTCTTTGTGGACATTTTCATGTACCTAAGTAGAAGATGAATGCTTCAGATGTTTAGTTCTTTTTGTTGTTTTCACATTTTGCTACCATAAATCATGAACTATCCAAATATTTGACCATAAAACTGTATTCAAATGTTGGAAATAGAAAATATTTATTGGGGAAATAGCCTTGAAATGTCATTTCAAATGTTTGGACAAAATTAAATTTAGCTCTGACGGACTGTCAAGGATAGTGAATATTCAGGGTAATAGTTACATCTCAAATGCAGATAATAATGAAAAGCAAACCCTCCCACCTTTATTCTGTCAGCAACACTTACAAGTGTGCTGAAGCTACTTGTAACTTGCTATCATGCTTTCTAATGACTATAATTCATCATGTGAAGCTATCAGCTTGAAAATAAAATATTGCTACATAGTGTAGAGATTGATAGCCATGGCTTGTTTATTGATTGCTCTGAAAAAATGAAAAGAGTTGAAAAAAAGAATGATTTTTTTAAAGCTGATAGTGCCATGATAACTGATTTGAAATCTGCCATTTTCTTTTTTACAGTTCTGTAAAATGTGGCTGCAATGTAGAAAGATACAGAAAATATGGTATTATGTTATTGTGCAAAAGCGAATTTCACATTATTTTTCTTTCCATGTGTTTTTCAGTGCATTAAATATTTAAAATAGTGTCATCACTCTTCAAAAATGAATATACTTGTCGATTCATCCCTATTAGTCGTTTAAGTCTCAGTCTTTCTCATACTTTGAAGAGTTCTGAATTCTGTAACAGAAATATATTTATTTCCGAAATAAGAGGAAAGCTGATTGAACAAAGCATGTAAAAAGACAGTGTACCCTTTTCCCTAAGTAAATCAGATGACACCAGATTTCCTCATTTCTACTTACTTAGTTTGAAGTGAGTGAACCAGATGCCTGGTTCCTGAAGTTCATGGTGTCTCTGCTGAGGGGACATAACAAAACAAAACACCTTCAACTGTAGGACAGGTCAATTAAGCCTCAAGTAAAACAAAAAGTAGGGGTGGGGGTGATAGCAAGGTGGCAGTGGATGCTACAATATGGGCTAACAGATCCATGAATTAATTTATTGCAGTGTAGGTCTCCTTTCTTGTTTGGGAATGCTTGCAATAGCAACTGAAATTTTCCATAATTCTGAGTCACAATTATTGTGGATCAAATCACGTTCTGGGTTCCTGATTCAGCAATTTTAGTTGGTTCAAATTTAGTAGCCATGGTTATGATCACTGAAAAGTAATCTCCACTTTTGGAAAAAGTATGACCTTCATGTCTTTTTGTGAAAGTAGGAGAGCACAAAGACATTTCCAAGTGTCTGTATTTGTTAAATTCCAAATTGTCTTTCTAAAAATACAGTTATGAACTCCTTGGGAATTAGAAAAAAATAAATCTATTTCAGAAAGCACTTTTTAAAGCAATTTTATGCTGAAATTAATCCTAAAATTCTGGCCTTTTGTTCTTTGTCATGGAGGCATAAGGAAAGAGAATCTAGTGATCATCCTTGGGTTTCAGTGATCAGAATAAAGAACATTTTCTGATCTTCCTTCTTCTTGACTTTTTATTGACTTTAATGGAACTCAGCATTTTTCTTCAGTAGCCAATCCAAAGACCAAACTCTGTTCACTAATACCTTTGCAATCTGTGGAGCTAGTTAACAGTTAATTTGTTTAAGGCTGGTCTAGCTCTAATGGCAGATTCAGATTGGTTTATAGGTTTTTAATCTTTTAACTCTTGCTTGCCTCCAATTTTGGAAATGGTTAAATATCTTAAGAATAAGAAACAAAACGAATGTCAGTGGTCAGCTAAACCATGTTCCTAAGTGCCACATCTGGCATAAATACCTCCAGGGATGGTGACTCCACCATTTCCCTGGGCAGCCTGTTCCAATGTTTGACAACCCTTTTGGTGAAGAAATTTTTCCCAATACTCAGTCTAAACCTCCCCTGCTGCAACTTGAGGCCATTTCCTCTCACCCAGTAGCTTGTTACTTGGGAGAAGAGAGTGACCCCCACCTTTCCACAACTTACTTTTAGGTAGTTGTAGAGGGTGAGAAGATCTTCCCTCAGCCTCCTTTCTACAGGCTAAACAACCCCAGTTCAGTCAGCTGCTCTTCATAAGACTTGTGCTCCAGACCCTGCACAAGCTTGGTTGCCCTTCTCTGGATATGGTCCAGCACCTCAATGTCTGTCTTGAATGAAGGGCCTAAAACTGAACACAGAATTAGAGATGCAGCCTCACCAGTGTTGAGTACAGGGGGACGATCACTGCCCTAGTCCTTCTGAACATGCTATTTCTGATACAAGCCAGCATACTGTTAGTCTCACTGGCCACCTGGCCACACTGCCAACTCAAATTCAGCCATCTGTTCGCCAGCATCCCCAGGTCCTTTTCTGCTGAGCAGCTTTCCAGCCACTCTTCCCCAAGCTTGTAGAATTGCATGGGGCTGTTGTGACCCAAGTGCAGAACCCAGCACTTGAACACCAGTAAAGGGATGTTACAAAAATTTCTTGCTCTTTTCAAGATCTTGGGCACCTAGATCCAAAGCTGTGTACTATAAAAATACAAGTATTGCAAATGTGCAGTTGGAAGGATATAATGATTCCATTACTTTTGTTATATCATTAAGAAATGCCATTTTGATAAATTGTTATAAAAACCCCAAAGCATTCAGTTTCAGAAGCAAGAAAAACATTGCTACGGAAATTGATGATTTCTGGCCTTTGTAACTAACATTGAAGAAATTTTCTGTGCTTCTTCTAAAGCTACCCTCTTTGAAGATGGACTGTTTGAAGTCAGATTTCTATGGGGAATTTCATGTCTGCAGGAGCTGTTGGTGAGATTCCATTTACACTCCAAGGGAGGTCTTCTACCATTCTTCATTCATTGTCTTATTTCGTCGTCATTTTTCCTATCAGGAGTTACCCCTTTTTGCTCAAACAGGCTCCAAGGAGAAACATAGTTGTGAAAGCCTGGTATGTGCTCTATGGAACTATGTTTATTTACAATTAAACATACTCCAAGTTCTGTTTCCTTGAGCTCAGGAGGACCAAATAATAGCAGACAGTTTTCTTATATAAGGTCTATCATTCCAGTTGTCTTCATTCTTCCAAAATAATGTCTCTTTACATCCTTCCAGGGCCCATGCATGTTACTGGCAGTAGCTTTATTTTTCTTTTCATGTACAGTTCTTTTCCCAAATGAGGAATTGATTAATTTTCTTCAGAGCTCATCTCCTTTCAGGAAAAACAGAGGAAGATAATTCCTGTAAGGAACATTACTTGAAGAGATTGGAGAACTTGGTTCTGCTCCCCAGATCTTGGGAATATTGTACTGCAAAACTCATACACCATCAGTGTCATCTTCATTTTATGTAATTCTTTATGCTACTGTGAGAGCCATGGCATGAATGTTAGATATATTCAAGGTAATCATAAAATGAAATACTCTGAAGAGCCAACAGATGTTCATGATATAGAAAGCTTTTACTGAATTGTTGCATTCTGCATTGCTTGCTGTAGTCCATGGTCATAAATGGCAGAACTGTGCTGCTACTAAATACGTATTTATAAGATTATCATAACAGTTTTTGCTACTTTGACTGTAATCCCCACATGTACAAATGTCAGTGATACTTAAGAAATATATTTGAATGAATCAGATTTCAAAGACATTCATCTGTTAGCTGAATGTCCCGCACAAGTCCCTCACCACATTTCTTATTTTATGTATTTTTGACATATGAAGTGTCCTGAAATTTCAAATGGACCGATTTACTTTGTTTCCAGCTATAATTCAAGAAACTTGGTGTATTTAGATGGTTTTACAGTGTAAGCTAAAGTTGTCAGAGAAATTTAATTCATTAATGATTTGTTAAAAATTTAAAAGCCATTAAATCAGAGGCAGAATGTTGTGTTGTCATGATCTCTAATGACATGGGACATCTACGATAATGTAGATGAGGAGTTCTATGATGGAACAATACCTTCACTGGAGCCTTCCTCCAGTACTGAATTCCTTCCAAAATGAGGGATATGAAGGAATCACAAAGGTTTTAGACATGTAGAAATGAATTTTTAAAAATACTGCCTGATGCTATATATTCACATGTGAGTTGTATTTTATAATATTTTTAAGTATTTTCTTCATAAAATAGTAGAATCATGGAATCATAGAATAGTTAGGGCTAGAAAGGACCTTAACATCATCTAGTTCCAACCCCCTGCCACGGGCAGGGACACCTCGCACTAAACCATGTCACCCAAGACTCCCTCCAACACTGCCAGGGATGGAGCATTCACAACTTCCTTGGGCAACCTGTTCCAGTGCTGCACCACCCTCACAGTAGAGAACTTCTTTCTTATATCTAAGCTAAACTTCCCCTGTTTGAGTTTGAACCCATTACCCCTTGTGCTATCACTACAGTCCCTAATGAAGAGTCCCTCCCCAGCATCCTCATAGGCCCCCTTCAGATACTGGAAAGCTGCTCTGAGGTCTCCACGCAGCCTTCTCTTCTCCAGGCTGAATAGTCCCAACTTTCTCAGCCTGTCTTCATACGGGAGGTGCTCCAGCCCCCTTATCATCCTCGTGGCCCTCCTCTGGACTTGCTCCAACAACTCCATGTGCTTCTTATGTTGAGGGCACCAGAACTGTACGCAGTACTCCAGGTGAGGTCTCATGAGAGCAGAGTAGAGGGGCAGGATCACCTCCTTCAACCTGCTGGTCATGCTTTGTTTGATGCAGCCCAGAATACAGTTGGCTTTCTGGGCTGTGAGCACACACTGCTGGCTCATGTTCAGTTTCTCATTGACCAACACTTCTCCACACAGCTGCTCTGAATCTCTTCTCTACGCAATCTGTAGCTGTGCCAGGGATTGCCCTGACCCAGGTGCAGAACTTTGCGCTTGGTCCATTAATACAGTTGAGTCTTTGCTAATACCATGCATGGATGTGAAACTGAAATTTGCAAATTTCATTGGTATAAGAGATCTTCAGAGAAGTTATCATCTGTACTTTTCTAGACAAGAGGGCTTCAGCTAAAGGGTGAAGTTTGGTTTTTTTTTAGTTCTGCATACTTAATGTACCAGCAGTAATTGATTATTAGAGAAGGTCTTTATCAATCTCCACATTTTATTATTATCTACAGTGACTATTATTAAGTGCAGAGAATGTTGGTGAAAAAGCAAATATTTGTAACACTAGAATCTAGTATCTTCACAGACTGTCACACAGAGAGAAAAAGGATATCAGAGCAAATGGTTTGACTAGATCATACCCTCATACCTTGACCAAGTTTGCTGCTGGTGAAGTAGACACTTTGGAAGGGTGAGCCACCCTGCAGGAAGATCTGGATAGGCTGGAAGAGTGGGCTAACAAGAAACTTACAAAGGTCAATAAAAAAAAGTTCAGTGTCTTGCACCTGGGAGAACACAATCCAGGAGTGCAGTATAGGCTGCATCTGCTCGGCTGGGGAGCAGCTCTGTGAGAAAGGACCTGGGTATCCTGGGGGACACTAGCTCAATAGGAGTGAACAATGTGCAGTTGTGGCAAAGAAAGCCAACAGCATGCGAGTTTATATCAACAAGGGCATCATCAGCAGAGATACAGAAGTCGTTAGCCCACTCAGTGCTTGTCAGGCCACACCTGGACACTGTGTTCAGTTTTGGTCCCTGCTATACAAAAAAGATGTGGACAGGTTGGAGAGGGTCCAGAGGAAGGCCACAAAGACTATCCAATGGATGAGAAACTGTGTGAAGAAAGGCTGAGAGAACTGGGCCTGTTCGGCCTTTATCACCATGTTCCAGTATTTAAAGAATGGCTACAAAGGAGATGGAAACTCCCTTTTGGCAAGGAGTCACATGGAAAAGATGAGGGGTGATGAGCACAAGTTACTTCTGGGGAGACTCTGACTGGACACAAGAGGAAATTTTTTCACACTGGGAACAGTCATCCATTGGAATAATCTCCCCAGGGAAGTGGTGGATTCCCCTGCATTGGACACTTTTAATATCTGGCTGGACAGGGTACTGGGACACCTTGTCTAGACTGTGATTTTACCAAGAAAGGTTGGAGCAGATGATCCTTGAGGTCCTTTCCAACCTGGGATTCTACGATTGTATGAAATTTTTTTTCTAATATATGTTCATATATACATACAGCTATACATAAGTATACATGCATGTATATATGCACACATGCCTGCCCCCATATATATATGATAATACTCTGGTGAGTTCCAAAAATGTGTTAGTTAAAAATAAAAAAATCCAACATGTCCAGTCAAGGATTTGTTTTAAGCAGAAACTCCTAGGATGTTTTTTACATTTTAATTTTGTTTTCGTACTACAAAGAGGAGCCTTTGCACTCAGGAAGAGCACCTGTGGAATCTTTAAACATTTTCAGGCATGTTTTAAAAGCTCATCCTTGTGGTAAAGATATAATCTATCAAAGTGGTATAAATAATGTAGACATAGCCTTAGGTGTCACTTCTTCCCCTTGCAGGTTGGAAAATAGCAGAAGAATTGCTCTGCTGCATTTTAAAATATTGCTCAGGCATAGCAGTGACAGGATCCTGTACTATCCCTGAATTATACGCACCCAGATATTTATCAGTGACTATTTATAAGGTCCAAAACCACACATACAAACCACCAGGCTTCTGACCACAATAAAACATAAATAGTAAAATAGTGTCTCACTAAAAAACCAAAAAAGTTGCAGATATACCTCTAAAGGCTTTGCTTTTCAAGTAATTAAAAAAATTACTCAGCAGAGGTTAGTTGATTTATGTTTGACAGACAACACACAGCTTGACGAATGTCTCTTGAAAACTTAATCTCTAAGACAAAGCCACCTCAGTTTTGGTAAGATTTAAGTAAAAAGACCTACAGTATGCAACCTAAAACATACTTCAGTTATGCAGAATTCAAAAATATTAACGTTTTGCCAAAAGTTTGTTTTCAGAACAGAATCTGAGAGAGCAGCTGCAGTTACTGTAATGTGTCTGCACCAGAGTGAGTTCACAGTTCCTGCAAGGTCCTCCTGGTGTTTGAGGTCATTCATCACAAGAAAACAGAACTCCAAAACATTCCTTCCCGTTTTCATTAAATATCTGTATTTTATATCATTTCTTGGAACATGTATTTTGGTCTGGACGTTGATGGATTGTGAATTCGGATTAATTTCATAAGTGTAAATTTAATTATTTCATGCAGTACTGTACCGCTTTCATTCAGAAAGGTGTTTTCTACTATAGATATAATGATTGAGAAGGGTGATAATTTCTGGTGAATGCTTCATATGAAAGTACAAATGATGAAGTGCTTTATTGGTTGCAATGCATGTTTACAGTCACAACTGATGAGGTACTTCATGTATAGTTTCCTATATAGGATGAACTTATAAAATGTGGCATTTCTTTCCCTCAAATATGCACATGTGAAAAGATCATTTTATAATATGAAGAACAGAGCTGAAGAAGTCATATTTATCTGTTGCTGCTTCAAACATCCTGAGTTGCATAAATATTGTGCTTTGTATGTTTGCCCTGTACATATTCAAATGCAAAAGAAGAGCTCCCAGATTGGAAAACGAGTTTAAAAAGTGGGTTCGGTGAATATGTTGGTCTACTGGGAATCAGCATTGTTTTGTGGGCATGCATGGGAGGGGTTGGGTCTCTACCTGGGCTGTGTGACAGAGAAAAGAAGCCTTCAAAGGGGGATGGGATGAAGGGGAGAACTGTGCTTTGAGTGTGATGGAAGTCCAGAGGACTGATTTTTCCCTTTGAACTTGTACTGCAAGCCAAAACCAGATCAATGCAAGTGTAATACTGACACTTCCCCACGTATCTGAAGGAACTGCAAGCCTAGACTTAACAGACACCTGCTCTTTCTTTAATTTGGTGTGTCAAGATAACTAAGCTTGTGAAGGTGTTGCTGTCATGTCTTGTTTGCATCACCTTCCAGATTGCTGCCTTCGGTTTGGAGAGGTGGCTCTGGAGGGTCTGCTCCAGAGTGACAAGTGTCTCCAGGAGGACTTTCTGTGTCTCACCCTGTAAAACAGAGCTAGTCCACCTGCATTGCAGCAGTCCTGAGGGCAGGCCCTCAGTTTTGAAGGTTCAAATATATAGTGACGGTTCATAAGATACACAGCTGAATCTTTATCCATGTAAGTCTGTGTGATATTGTACACAAATGACTTTGGTATCTGACCAGTGCAGTGTGAAATGTGCACATTTTGCAGTAGGAGTTTCCATAAATACTCTAAGGACCTGCAAATGAAGGTGTGGTTGGCCAAAAAGGCATAAAGAATAAGAAAAAATGAAATGCAGCATAGCATTGCCATCACGCGTTCAGCAGGTGTTTCTTTGTCTCTTCTGGAGCTTTGATTCTGTGAAAACTTTCAGCCAGATCATGAGTGGTGTAGAAAGATGAACAAGGGAAAAAGCTAAGAAAGCAAAAAAAAAAATTGGCTATTTTTCTGCTTCCAGAACTGCGTATGAGAAAGAAAACAACTATTTGGGAGCTTATTGGGCACATCCGTTGTTGAGGGACACGACACAGCTGGAGACATGGCAAAACATTGCATGCATTATCTTCTGTTTTGGGGATATCAGTTCCCCAAATTGCCCTGCTGGGGTCCTGTGTAGTGTTAAGGAAAGCAAAACAAGGGTGGAAAGACAAATTCTGCTGGGTGTGCACCGGGGAGTCCTGTGTGGTGGGAGACAGCCTTCAGCCCTGGTCTTCTGTGCTACTGAAGACATGTCATGTCCCACCTGGGCATGAAATGTGACCTGTTGTATATTCTGGGCATTGCACAGAAGCATTTGTATATGGAATATATGTGGCTTAAATTTATTACAGGTTCACAGCCGCAATTATCAGAGTTGATCTTAACTCTGCCATGGGCAAATGTAAGTCAGTAAAATATTACTCTATCAGCTAGGCAAAAATCCAAAGTGAGGAACATTTCCTAAAAGATGTAGAATGGTTAGAACTATCTGTAAGCATTAGTGTAAAAAATTGGGTGATTTTGGAGTGTTAAAGGCATGGCAGTATTTAAACAGAAAGTTATAGACTAAAGAAAATAGCAGAGAAATGTCTGAGGCCTAACCTGATGGAATACAATTTTTTTAGAATCAAAGGCTAAGGCCAGCAACAGTCCTGATGCTTGAAAATATGTTCAACTCCAGCAGTATTTCTGGGGTGAAATTTACCCCTTTAGAGTGTAAGTACATATAAGTTGTTTCTTTTAGCTCTTATGGATTTATTTAATCATACAACCAGTGTGACCCATCTCTGCTTGTGAAAATTAGTTTTAACCTGTCTCCTGTTTTTTACTGGTGGAAATGAGGTTCAAAGTTCATGGGTTCTTGTTTTACCATGCAACTTTTCTACAATGGAAGTCTACGCTGGCTCCAGAATTTGCATGTATTTTAGCTCCCAGCTCTGTAGAAATGAAAAACTTTTATAACCCTGGGAAGTAATCCCTATTAAACCTTGTAATTCCTGTAAAGTTTTCTAATTCCTGAAAGCTTTTCTGATTCTCCTTTGGTTTCATATGCCAAGGATTGAATTTTTGAGAAAGAGATATTAAAAACTAGTGGAAAAAAAAAGTCAGCTATATTCAGTTTCAGGTACAAAAATTAATTAGCCAAAGAATTTAAATTTTAGTACTGGCAAGTCATACTAAATTAGCTTTCCTGTGGGAAAAAGAAAAGTTCAATTAAAACAAAAGACCTGTGTGGAAGAGATTCTGCAAACTATTTCAAGTTCAGTTCTCAGATCGGTGACAAATTAACAGGGATATTAAGATTTTATTCAGGCCTGCATTTTAAAAAAACTCTAACTATACCAGTGTGAAAAAGATAAATAGTCAGTTCTGCATGACTTCTGATATAAAAACTAATAGGATGGAAAATTGCTATGAATTAGAAAAAGTGCCTAGATATTAGATAATTAACACTACTTAGCTGAAGTTCTGTAACAGTTGACTGACAACAAGGATATTCACTGCCTATAACCTGAGAGCAAAGTCTGTGGCTTGACTTGACAGAAGTGATTTAAAACCAACAAAGATATAGAAAGGACTGTAAGAACTTGCTCATGTCGTCATTGCTCATATCAATTCTCTTTCTTACTCTCCTTCCCTCCTTCTGCTTTATTTTTTGTGCTTTGGATATTTCTTCTAATTTCTTGCAATGTTGTAGTGCCCAGATTACCTCAGTTCTGTTCAGAGCCCATCTAAACCAAGTGTTTTACGCAACCTAACCAGATTCATCTCATCTAGCCTGGTCCACTTCTGAAGAACTCAAGTTCATAGTGGTTTTGATCCTGGCTTCTTGTGTGAAGGCAAATGAATAATTCCTGAGGTCCATATAGCCTTAGTCATTATACTCTAAGAACTTACAAAAAATTTAAATTAGCTTGTTTACTTGTAAATGAGTAAGTTGTCTTTCCACATGGGCATCTCAGTTAGGTGCCTGACCTCAGGTGTATGAAGTCAATGAGTTTACAAGCTTGTTTGATGAAAGACAAGGTTTTGAAAAGCATCTTGGAGCTTCTCATTAAAGGTCAGAGGCAATTTTGTATATCTTGATGAAATCGCAGGTTGTAGAGGGGTTTGTGTGAACAAGTGGAGTAGATTGGTGGCAGTCTGGAGAACAGCAAGGAAAGTCCAATAATTTGGTTCTTTTCTCTCATGTCTGAAGTAAAGTGCTGGAACCTGTCTCAGCATGAATGCTTTGTCTGGCTGCGTATTCTAGCATGTAAGTAACAGTTGCTTTAGTTTTGTATATGAAAATAGATAAGAAAATAAGAAATGACCTACTGGAACAGGCCAGAGTCCTTCTTGGTCCAGCCTTCTGTCTCTGAAAGTACGATATTCAGAAAAATAGTGCTATTCAGGAAGAGTAAAGTCTGGCCACTTGAAGAACAGAAAGCGCAACAGCTCAGAGCTCTTGGGAAGCATAAGCAGTTAAGATATCAAAGTTGGGCTGACTTCCCTTTTTTTTTTTTTTTTTTAAATATTTTTTTTCCTCTTAGATACTGGGTGTCAGGATGACTTCAGTAGGTTTCTTTTTGGAGCTGCTGGATAAGTATTTTTCCCTTTCCTTTTTAGCCTTATTTGGAATTATAGTCATGATTTCTGAGGAATTAGATACCTAATTATGTTATTGTATTTTAACCAGTTACTGCACTTTACCTTCTGTTTGACTGAGAACCCATGAGGATCTTACCTTGGTTCTGTTTGCATCCAAGACAAGCAATGCTGGGCTGAGTGTATTGCACTTTGAAGACAGCGATGGAGTTCTAGTTGTTGGGTGTGGTAGATACTATCTTTAGTCTATCCCCACAATCACACAGGTGGATGGGCAGGCAGCCGAGTGCAAGGAAAATACTTTCACTTGGGTTAGAAGAGAAGGAAAATTTTCAAACATAGCTTTGGCTTTGGAAGTTTTAACAGTAAACGGAAGAACAGCAGGCCTCCTTTAGACTCCAGGAGGCAATATGTGGTAGAGGCAATGCTGAAGGCATATGCCAGGTTGCTGGTGTGGGTAGGCACTGGCGATGCTGAGCTTGCTTGGTCAACTCTGTGGGTATCTGGTGAGCACCAGAAGGTGCAGGTGCAAACTTCACTGCCACGATGTGGTGGTCCTAGCATTGTCATGGGTTGTTGCTAGGCGAACTCTCGTCCTTCTCTGCCTGTGGCACAATGAAGAGTACTGAGGCTGCAAAGGAATAATGACGTGAGTTGTGCAGTGTCAGGTAATGAGGACACATCATTCCCTCCATTGCAGAAACTCATCTCCAAGGAGATAAAGAGGATGGATGTGGACAGGGAATACATTCTGGGAAACTAGAAAGGACAAGCCATCAATAAAGGTGATGCCAAAAGGAAACAGGGAACATGGGCAAAATAATGAATTCTCTTGATCAATCTGTATGTTTGCTGCTTTCTCTGATAGCTGTCAGCTTCGGTACTCAAGCTAGTTAGAGAAATTAGTAATTTCGAGTACTTTAAGAAGGATCTCAGCTCCGAGTAGGCTTTTGTGGAGACCTTGTTTGCCCCAAACATGTCCAGAGCCCTCCCTGGTTTTAGCATGGCTGAGCCTAAATTAACATTCCATTTCACTGCTTTGCAGACACAATCTATCTGCAACACGATATTTATCCATACAGCTGGCAGCTGTGGTGTCAAGTGCTACAAATAGATGAGACCATTACTATGATACAAATATTTTCTTTTTCCACGTTCACTTTTTAAGCAATCCAACATAACAAAGTTTGCAGCAAAATTGCACAGAACCTGAGTCAAAATTCCTCCTCTCTCTCATATAAGGGAATTTAGACTCCAGATATTCCAGAGATATGGAGGGTAAGTGGTTGCTTCCTGTCTTACTGGGCAGGTTAAAAAGCAAGTTCCACTTGCAAGTAACTAGCAAAAAAATATGCTTAAAATAAGTAATTAACACTCTGGATTTCATAATACAGCAATTAATATAGATTTGCTGTTAAGAATACTCCCCAGCAAGAACAAACCACTCAAAAATGAAAACCTCATCTAAAAAAATAATAAAATCTCTTTATCTGACAAACTCCTGAATTAAGTAATACTTGGATGTTGAAAGATCACAACAGAGCTGGAACAAAAGAGAAAAGTCTACTGACTGTATAAAAGCAAGACATTCAGATGTGCTTGGCAAAGGGTATTCTGGGTTTTCTGTCTTGGGTATTTTAACCTCATCATTCAGGCTGCTGTCATTTTTTATATGGAACAAAAGCCTTCGGACTTGCAATCACAGGGTGAAGCTAATTGGTTAATGTTTTATTTGTATAAGGGCAGGAAACCAGTATGAAACAAACCCGCCTCCTGCCATTTTGGTCATGAATTTGTGTTTTAACAGGGTATTCCAAGTGCTTAGGAATGAAGTCTGAGATGAGGACGGGGGAGTTCGTGCTCATGATCAGAGCTGTACTGGGCATCAGTTGCTGAGCTGGTCAAGAGGGTCTGGAGCAAGAGAATTGAGAAGCTGATGGAGGGCACAGCATAGGAGGCATATGGTGCAGAGGGACAGGTGGACCAAGGTTTCTCCAAACATATGTAAGAAGCTTCATAATTCCCATGGGGGACTTTAACCACCCGCTGCAAAGGCAACTGGTTAGGGTGGAAGCAATGTAGGAGAGGGACTTTTTTCAACGGCCTGTAGGGATAGGACAAGGGGGAATGGCTTTAAACTGACAGAGAGTAGATTTAAATTAGAGATAAGAAAGTAAGTCTTTACTGTGAGTGTGGTGAGGCACTGGCACAGGTTGCCCAGAGAAGCTGTGGCTGGAAGTGTTCCAGGCCAGGTTGGATGGGGCTTTGAGCAACATAGTCTAGTGCAAGGGGGGTTAGAACTGGATGATCTTTAAGGTCCCTTCCAACCTAAACCATCCTGTGATTCTATGATTATATGATTTCTGGAGAGTGTTGGGGACAATTTATTGCTGTCGCCCCTGGAAAGGTTGCTTGGGGGGGTGCTCTGCTCGATTTGCTAGTGAGGAATGAGAAGGGACTGACTGGGGATGGGCAGATCAGTGGCAGCCCTGGCTGCAGTGACCTTGGAATAATAGTATTTAAAATGCTGCGGGAAGTGAGGAAGGGAATGAGGCCTTCAGTCACTCGATCTGGCTTTGAGGTTGGCTCTGTTTTGAGCAGGTGTTTGGACCAGAGACCTCCAGAAGTCTTACAGATGAGGTTTTTCTACTAGTGTCTGGTTTCTTGGTTCTGTACCAAAATGGGAAACTACTAGAGTTTTATTTTATGAGGTCAGAATCTTCCTCCTGTGGATTTGCTTCAGTATTAGATGATTTGCAGTGTTGTGTTTTCCTAATACTTCCTTTGTGGTGTTATTTGACTCTGATGTTTTTTGAGATTACACTGAATTGTGGTTTTGGTTCTGTACCACAAAGGAAAAGTATAAAGCAAAATGTGACATATAGGCAGCTTTTCTTCTGACTTGACTTTTGGTCCTAACAGTCTCATCTAAGGTATGAATTCTCTTTTATTGATTTTAGCCTGTTTCTGTTGAACAATCAAAATACAAAGTAAATGAAAATTCATGTTCATGATGATTGGAAATGTACTTTTTGTGAGCCATATGAAATAGACGACTATAGTTTTAGCTCATTAAAATAATTTAATAGCCATATTCAACAGTACTAAAATAGAAATGTCTTTAAATTCTCTTAGTATTTTACTCTTTTTAATACTTTTTTTCTTGTTGTCTTTTAATGCAGACTCAAGATAATGTTTTCAACTCAGTTGCTACTATGTTTGTGTAACATTAGAATGGTTGGTCTGGAAATATCACAACTATTTGGTTATAAGAACTATATCAGTTTATTAAACAAACGAATAAAAAACCCACTAGTGATGTTTGATTTTAGTAAAAATGTGTTTTACTGAGTTACATTTGGCGAACTTTGATCCAGCTGCATTGCTTTCAGGTTTTTTTTTCAAAGTGCATTACTTGTACTAGACCTTAAAACCTAAAGATGTACTTGGGAAGGCAGATACCTACATCCAGGTTACTGGCTTGGGTTTAGATTGTTTCTTAAGATCTAGAATTCTTATAAGCCACCAGGTAAAGTTATACCTTGCCTGGGTAATTGTACTATCCCTACCCACTTTCAAGATCCCTAGGAATTTTTGATTTTTGATTTTTTTTTTTGTTTGTTTTGGTTTTTTGTTGTCCCCTCCCCCTCCCCCCCCCCCCCCGATGAAACCTTTGCAACTCATGTTCAAATTTTGACCATACTCCACTCTTATCTGATGGAAATATTCAACTTTCTTCTGTACTCCCTCTAGTGTTTAGTGTATTATATGACTGAAAATAGAAAACAAATACAGATTTGTATTCACTCAAATCCAGTGAAAGAATTCATGTAATCTTTCCTTTCCTCTTGCTTAGGTTCCTTTAGGGTTTGCTCTCATGGGACTCACAAGCCAGTTTGAGCTGATAGCAAATAGGTGTTTTGTTTGAAAAATTAGGGTTAAGTTCGGCTTTAAATATAAAATTGTTTCCAGTTTTCCAAATAGAAAACAGGAACATGAAAAACCCTTTGCTCTCAGTTGGTGCCTTGTAATTAGGCAAAATTATTGGTATGTAAATTAATCTTATATCCAAGCAGATATTTGTTGCAGTTCCTTGCAGTGACATTTAAACTGGTGCTGGAAAAAAAGACCTGGATGAAAGCAACTTGGATTTTTCAGTTACATAAAACTCTGAAAGGCTTTTACAAATTGCTTCTGTGTGGGAGGCAGCTTGCTGCAAAGCTGTCACTTGAAACTTTATCAATCAGAAGACAGTACAGTTTTTAATTATGCAGATTTTCAAAGTAAAATAACTTTTTCTTGCATGAAAATGTAGAACAGAGTCAGGTGAGATCTGGAACAATCTGAAAGATTTTGAAGAGTTTGCTAGGCTTAATTGAAATAGCTTCAAAAAGCTTACTCTTATAAAGAAGAATATTATACTTGAAGTGTTTTAGCTTTCTTCTTTATAAAAGAAAAACCTTTTCTCTCCTTGTATTCTAATTATCTCTCTATCCAGCAACGACATACATCTCAGTGTGTCCCTGAGTCTCTCTATAGTTGTAAAGATCTCCACTCTGCATTTTTATGGTCTAATCTGGGAGCTGTGAGTCCTAAAATAATGTGATCTTGTAGGATTTTCTGTCCATCAACACACAGCAGGGGCAGCAAATGCTGTGCTCTTTGTAAAGTGTCTAATAAATCCATTCCTTGTGGAGACAGTTTGCAGTTCTCACCAAATAGGCAAAATTGCTGCAGATATCAGACATGCTGATATTTGGTAGGAAACCTCAAAACCTCTCAGCTGTGCTTTCTGGTTTGACTGTTACATGAGACACCATGATGTCATGTCTCCTATATCTTCAGAGGGAAGGAACAATGCAGTTGAATTTTATGCTGCTTTATCAAGATAGGCGATCGGAAAGGAATGTGAATTAATCATGAACACTCCATTTTGCTAATGTGTTTTGTGATGGGGGATATATAGAGAGAGTGTTTCCTTTTGCTCTTTTACTTTTTGGGTTGTTTGACTTCATTAGAAGTTGAATTATACTGTTTATTCTCACTCTAAGAAACATGCTTCACTAACATGTCATGTAGTTATGACGGATATGTTCTCTAAACCCTCTTCTCCAGCATTTATTGTGCAACAGAGTTGGCACTGCTACCTGTAGAGATATGATAAAAACATGACTTCTACCAGAAAGAGGCACTTATGAGTTTAGTTTAACAAAACCAATTGGTGGTTTACCTTCTGGCTGGCTTTTCCACTTATGCTCTCTTTTTCTAATTTTGACAAAATTCTTAATTTCCTCTCCTCTGGTAGTGTTGTCCTTTTTATGCATGAGGCTTAGAAATGTTGTCTAAGAAATCCTAACAGTATTACCCAACACAGGGGTAATTAAGCTTCTCCTCTCCGGGTGTGTGGCATAGCTGGTAATAAAGATGGTGGATTGCACCTCTCCTTCTCAGGTCATTTCAAATCCTTAGGTGACTCAGTGCTCATGCTCAGCCATATTAAAATTGAGACACAGCTCGTCACCGTCTGACTCTTTGCAGATTCCCTTTTAAAACCATTGTGAACTTGCATTGCCTTTTTCTTGTTCTTTTTATGATTCAGCATGGAGTTAGCCTTCTGGCAACTTCCCTACCCCCAGTTGCTTTGTCTTCTCTTTAGCTGTTTTAAATCACATTGTATTTCTGGATTCAACACCTACAAGGCTATGACCTCTTCAGTAAACTTGAAGAATAGGCTGTTCTGTGGGTTTTAGTCTCTCAGGGTCACGACTGCTGCCTCTGCTGTCTGGGAGTAGGGCACATCAAACTCAACTGTCCTATTTCTTGGCATTCAGACTTGAAAGCAACAAAAGAAGTGTGGCTGTATCTTTGGGAATTTATGCCTCCCAACCCATGAGTTCTTTTAGGTCAATGAAACAAAAGTGCCAACTGCTATGGACATGCTCTTATATCCCTCCATCTCCTAAACTCCTGGCTCAGCAAAAAGATAGATGTTTCAGATGTAGAGGCTGGTCCCCAAAGAGATTCTCACAGTGCTTCAGATCATAATCTCTGTCTCTGCCCTTTTCTTTATGCTCCAAGACCTTTGAGTGCAGACATTTCAAAGCGAAGCTCATCTGAGCACTGCCTTTCTGTTCTCAGGCTGACAGCCTTGACTCCATCTGTGCAATCAAAGAGAAAGAGAAGCTCTTCAGCATAGCCCTGTACCATCCCAAGGCAAAGAAACTTTTCACTGTAACACCCTGTGTGAATCTGGCACATGGAGCTTGTGACCGCTTGATGATCTACTTCATGAATTAGCATGCATACCTTAGTGTCTTTGGAGCAATGACGCTGTTGCAGGAACCATATCCAGAAACTTCTCTGGATGCTAGTTGGTGGTGTTTGACCTTCCTTTCTGCTATTCCCACTTCAGGATTGAGAAAACTCCAGAAACAGGATTTGAGGGACAGATTTGCCTTTGAGCCCGTTCTTGGCTTCTGAACCCAAGGAAGCATAGGCGTTCTTACAATACTTCAGAAATCCACATGGAAGCCAAATTCCTCTCTCTTCTTTATTTGTCTATGAATTATGCCTGGAAATGACCTACATTTATTTGTAACTAGTTGAGCATCTTGTGGTTCATAGGTGTCTTCCCAGTAGTACCGCAGTAGATGGTTATTCACATAGAAAAGCCTCCAAATTTTATTTTCAAACTGCAGACTGTGAAGTGGGATCGACAGTTGCTGAAATTAATTGCATTTCTAGTTGTAAAAGAAAATGTACTATTTGAAGTAGCACCCCTACTGTGTTTGAAGTATAGGTTATACATACAGAACATTTCTAACATTTCTGCACTACCCCTAATGAAGAAAGAAGAAGGGAATTCAATGTTTAAAGAATTGTAACTAAAAGAAGAGCTCTAGAAGTTGGAAAATCTGCTCTCAAAATTCACTCACCTCATTTAGGAAGATGGGGTGATTTAAAATGCCATTTTGAGATTGACATGAAAATTTGAAGACTGTATCAGCGACTGTTATGTAAATGATTCTTGAAAAGTCTCCGGATCATTTACTCAGAGGTGTATTTAAAGCAGGAAATGAGTTATTCATGCATTGTTTCATGAACTCCTACTGCGATTTTTGTTTTTTTTTTCAAGCTACTTGAAAAGAAGCTCAAAGAATTATGAGCACATAGAGACCCATGTAATAAACAAAGGCAGCAAAGTGGGTATGGAGGTGACATGAAAACAAAACGTGGGAATAAATACTGAACAAACAATTGATAAAACAAAACAAGCTGAATGAAATTGCTGAGCAAAGCCTTGACTTCGATTTTTTTTCTGAATGTCAGAAAGTCTTTCGGGAATTTCACTTAAAAACAAAATTAACACTTCAAGCTAAGATGTTTTGATAATGTCTACCTGTTTTCAGCATTGATCTAGGGTTAACTCTTGCTTAGGAAAGTTTCTGGAGTTTTTATAGGGTATTGTGTGCTTTTAATCCTTAATTAATGATTTTTTTTATGCTTAGAAGGTGAAGTGGTTTTAGTCGTGAAAAAGACTGTGATATAACATGTCAACTGAATATCAGAAAATATACAAAAACTATTTAGTCAGGACATTACTGCTAGTGTGGAGGGTAAGGCTTTTAGGCCATTTTTTTTTCTTGCTCCCATGAAGTTGTGTGAGAAGGTCATTGCAAGAGAATAACCTGAGCATGGGGAAGCACAGAGAGACATGAACTTGGAAGAGATTTGGCAAAGCTAATATCATGAGGTTCATTTACATTGGCAGGCACTTTGCCTATATAGGATGCGGAAGAGCTATTTAATTTCTGAACTTCCTGCTCTTTCGGGATACTGTGTAACTTTGGGCAAGTGATATAGCCCTTCATTTGATTGTTTTCCACCCATAAGAGCAAATGTTACTCTCCCCATTGCATAAAGTCATTAGGAAGGACCAATCTACTACTGGGAGCTACTCAGATATGTCAGTGATGTGAACCATATGACTGCCTAGATAATAAGCAAAGAAAGACTAATACAAAGATCCTTCCCAACAATAAATATTATTGCTGACCCCAGGTTCCATAATAATATCTTTGTGATTTTATTTATTCTTTCTAGAAATCTTTTTAATATCTTTATTGTTTCTGATTTAATTAATCTCTGTCCAGCTCTTAAATTTATTAGCATTGTTCTGTTTATACTATCTGCTAGCTCATACAGCTGTAAGATCACTGTAGCACAGATGAGCTTTACAAGTTATGTACCTTTGGTTAGTACAGTTTCCTTTTTATTTTATTTTTTTTTTAATACTTTGTTAATTACCATGTTGCTCAGCATTATCTGAAAAATCTGTGGGAAACATCAAAACACCTCCTTGAAAAGTATGTTGGTGAAGAAATTATCACAAAAAAACCCCAGTTGCTGAATGGGCTCTAATTGCACAATTTGTGTATCAGGTTCATGTTGGAAGCTGTGTCCATAACACAAAGGCCCCATGGCATATGTTCAATTGGCTGTTTCTACTCCTGTGAAAATGTAATTGAAGTATTAATTTTAACACAGGCTTTTATTTTAGCTTGGATTCATTTCTGAGTTTACAGGTACAAGCACCATCTTTAATTATTTTTCTCATTTTTTTTTTTACTGCTTATTATTCATTGCAGGTACAAGCACCATCTTTAATTATTTTTCTCATTTTTTTTTTACTGCTTATTATTCATTGCAGGTCAATTTGACTAGGTTGAAAATAAAGTCTGGAAAAGGCTAAATGTTGACTGTGATGAAAATATATCCTTATATCTAATGAACCAGATACCTAGACGGAACAGATTTTCTTCAACAGGGAGAGATTTTCAAAAACGGTTGCCTTCTGCCCTCTAACAGACCAGCTTTGGCAACAAAAGGAGGGTTGTCTAACTTAGTATAATCAATGACTTGACTGTGTTTCCTTCAAGAACCACAGACTCCTTCAGGTATCGGTTTTAATTTGATACATTTCTGAAATCTATGCAAACTATACTAGGGCATTAGTCTTCAACACTGTGGACCTTTAAACCTGTTGGCCCCCATGCCTCTCTCCACTGAGAGAGGTCTTGGTCTGGGTTGATAAAGAGATTCTAGTAGGGATGGCTTTGGCTTTGTGCAGATCTGGGAAGATCAGTTCATTCTAGTGTGCACAATGCTGACCCTCATGGACAGACTGGCTGCCACTCCTTTGAATTTAAAAAAAACCAAACAAACTCTGCGAGCCCTGAGGCTTGTTATTGTGATATGCTCAGTGATATATGTAATTTTATCTGAGTAAATGACAATGGGAATTTCTGAAGATGTCAGAGTGACTCTGAAATACCTTGTGGATACAAATCTGAATGAAACTGCTGCTGACTACAGCTGCTGCAGTTTGGACAGGGAATAACATTGATAAATTTAATGTACAACTTCTACTTTTTAATTTTTATTTGAACTTGTGATTCGTAACTCCATTTTGGAAGTAGAGCTAGAGAAACCTTCACAGTTTTGTAGTTCACATTTATTAGTGGCTTTTAATTAATAAACTAAAGTCAATGTTCTTGCCACAGCCATGTAAGGAGAAATATGGCTCAGACCTCCTTGGTGTCGGGCCTCTGTAATTTCTGTCTCTGGACTTGAAGGCAAAGATCCAGGGTCAGGTCATGAAAGTGAAAAGGTACCAGAGATTGTTTCTCATATTTATCTTTGCCAGTTATACAGAACAGGCACCTTTGACCTGAAAACTCTTCCATGCTATGTAATGATTGTGCTATATTGGGTTAAGAACTTATTTTTCGTGAAATAGAACTCAAAGGCTAAGTTCTGAACTATTGAAATCCCTGTTTGCTCAGTGCATCTTTTCTGGGGCTGGTTTAGAAATGTCCTTGGAGGAATCTTGTCTTTTTTTTTCCCTCCTTCAGAGCTGTCTCTGGTGTGCCCTGGAGGAAAAGGGCATGCTGAGCCTCCATAGTTAGTGTTAAACAAAGATTTAGTCAATGCAGACACTATGTTTGGATTTTATGGTATTCTATGCATGAGTCAAACAAAAGAAATCGTGTGTTCGAAAAATCAGTTTGTGGCAGCAGGAAGAACTTAGTCATAATTTGTCTCCTGCACATAAAAATTAAGCTTAAATCAAGGCATTGTGGTTAAGATTTAATCCTTGTTTTTTAACGGAGAAAAAATGCGTAATTCAAATGCTGAAGAGAGTACATTTATATATCTGAATCGTAAATCAAGAGAAAAGCATGTGTTTAGGCAAGGAAGTTTCTTGTGTCTCTCTTAAAAAATATATATATAGTATTTCTTATTCATTCAAATTAAGAAATAGGAACTTCAAGACAGTAAAAACAAAGTTCTTTGCTTGGCTCCACAGGGTAATAATTCACACAGTTCATCTCCATGTGATCTACACATGTTATAGAAAGATAAATCAAGCAATGGATAAGAGTTATTAATTACCCACATTAAAGATCCTGGGACTGACATCAGGAGTCTGGAAGGGATGATCAAACCAGAATGAAGTTTGCAGAGAATAGTATAAGAAAAAACACTTTTTCATGCATCTTCCCAGATGTATTTTGCCACCAGCTGCATGTTTGTCTTTGTGCATGGTATGGAAAAAGCTTTTAAGTGAAAAAAGCAGAATTAACATTTTGCTTCTATATGTTTTGTCCCTTTAAACACTGGTGAATGACCTTCTTACCTTTCTTCTGTGAGCATGAATCAAAGCCTGATTTATTCAGTGCCTCCAAACACTTGATTTTTCTTTACCATTTTCTTTGATGTGAGTGTGAATACCTTGTTAGGTTTGAGATTTTTCATGAAACAGATGCCTGGCCTCTGTGTTACTTGCTCTGTATATTGAAAGAAAAAGCAATAGATATGCTGTGAGTTTTCAAATCCCACAAAATTGGATTTTGCCTTACAGGAAGGAATTTCTATTTTATTGGACTATATCAATGATCCATTGTTTATTTTTATTTGCTTTTCAGAAAGTGAAAATATGTAAGCACATGCCTATCTAAACATCACTACTTCTGTGGCAGTTTAATAGATAACTGAAACTGGATTTTTCAGTACCACCATTACTCTGAGCTCTGAAGCGATGTGCACTTTAAAGGCAAAACAAGCCAGATCACTTATTCTGAGATTTTGTATTCGGTAGCCCCAAATTCTCACCGCTAAGAAGAGCCTTTTGTGCACGCAATCACATCTTTTAGGTATTTAGGTATTCAAAGCAACTTTGTGCAGAAACATCAAAGATCAGGGCCTAATGGGACAAGAAGCAGAAGAAAGAGTTCATTGTCAGTAGGTAATAACTCCTTGTCATTCTCTGTGGGAGGCTGGTGGAGGTTAAAACTTTGGGAAAGATTGTTGCTAAGCACTTGCCATATCATCTCTTGGTTAACCAGCACCCAGGATAGCCTGGGTTTAAGATCTCCTCTCCAAAAAGTTTTCAGTAGCTGTCCTGCAGCCTTTTATTGGAAAGTGCAGTTGAATTTATTTAGTCAATCTTCTGAGAGAAATAGGTACAGCCAAGTATTTAAAATACAGCATTATTTGACCCCTCTGAGACCCCTCTGGAAAATTTTTTTCTTCATATTAACTTTTTTCCATTAACATTTCATATTTGGCATGCCAAGTTACTTCTGATCCTATTGCTATTTTGTGCAATGCTGCTGTAATTTGATCCTGAACCAGTATTTTTCTGTAAATGCACATTACCCATAAGGGCATGTGTGAGGTGGGGGTGGAGGGGCATTGGAATGGCAGCATGGCGATTCCTCATCAATTCGTCATTGGTTTCTCATTAGAATGTATTTGGAAATTTCCTTAAAATCCATTGTGGCAACATGGGAACTTGCTTCCCAACTTGAAATCTTATCAGAATCTATTTCTGCAGATGGAAGCCTACTGATTTGACTCTGAAGCCAGAAAAGAGGCTATTTGACATTTGTTTGTTGGCTAATCTGTTTGAGAAATCTTACGTAAACTCCAGGAGGGGAGCTGCCAATTTCTGCACATTGGAGGAGAAATGCTTCCTTATTTGGAGACGTTTGCTCCTACTCGGGCCCACAAGAGTGGTTTCCAAATGCCTCTGGTATTTGATGACTGTGACATAGCTTTAGAGATCTTTGTGCACTTTATATTCTTCCTTTCAGCTGTCTTGTGATCAACTGATGTGAAAGGGTGGCAGTTGGGGAGAGACTCCTTCAAGCTTTGCTGCCTTTGAAGGGTTTGTTGTTGGAGTGAAGGATAATGAAGGGAGGATGGGCTTTTTCTGTGACAAAAAACACCCGCAGAAAACCCCAAAACAAACCCACCACCCTCCTTCTTTTTACCTAGATTTTGTTTGTTTGTTTGTTTTGCTAAGGAATGGAAACCAGCAAGATGAGAATATGTCCGAATTTCTGTGAGATACCAAGGGTGGCTGCTTGTGTTTGGGAAGGTAGTGCAGGGTCCTCACTGGCATCACAGGAAGGATGGGCATCTATGGGCAACAGCAGCAGGGGCTGAGCCCCTTCCTTGGCCATGGCCTTGTCTGCATGGTGTGATCCTGCTGCAGTGTGATGCATGTGGTCCCTTCAAAGGCCATCAGGGTCACTTCTGCAGCAGGGGTGTGAAGACAAATCTGGGGGCTTGAGTTGATCTTTCATCCATGATAACTGACTTGTGTTGGTGAATCGAGTGCAGAAATCACTTCTGTGGGCCATGGTGGTGTTGCCATTGCTGTAACACAGAGGCCTTGGAAGTACACATGGAAAGACTGACCCCAAGGACTAAAGTGGTTATCTGTGGGGGCTGGAATCTGAGGAGAAGTTTCTTCTGCTAGACTTTGTCTTTCCTCTGACTTATATTCAGTGCACCCTCTGCAATATGCCTTCCTCAGTTTACCTGGCTTTTTCTTCTCATATTTGAAGAGCTGCTTGTATAGAACTGTGCATTACTGTTTCACTGGAATTTATTTGCTAACTGACAGCTCCAGAAGTTGGTTTTACATGTTTAATTTTATTATGTTCATAAGGTGACGTTGGCAGCAAAGACACTATAAAAAGCATTCATTTCATGGAGTGGGACAAACATGTTTTCAGCTGAAATGATGACACTGAATATAAACCACTTGTCATTTATGCTTCCCCTTAAGGTTTGTTTAATGAACTAAAGTTTTTCTTATTACTTAGAGGTGCAGTTCTTTCTACCCATCCAGAAAGGACGCAAAACATAATGTGCATTTACAGCTGCCATCTCTTGTAAAATAACCTACATAGGAACATTTCTCCATTAATCTTAGTGTGTTATGGCAATTCTTCCACTCTTCTTTTTTCCTACAATTTCCTCTTAAACCTTGAACTCTTTTATTGTGCACATATGAATAAAAATTACTGTAAATGAGGTGGACTGAATTGAGAAGCCAGTTGTGAAAGCATCAAAATTTTGATGGACATAAATGTTTACACTTGGGGAAACTAATGTGTTTGAGAGTTTTTGGTCTTCAGGTTGCATCAACACTGCCTGTGAACAAACAGTCATGATTCCTCAGTGCAAATGATATATTGAATTTACATATAATATTTTTCCCTGGCAGTGGGATAGTATTAATTAAAATGTCCATCGCAACTTATGATTTAATACTTTTCAGGAGGCCCTCCCTTAGGCTATTAACAAGGGCTGTAATGAAAACCACATGTTTTCAATGCTATTTCACACATTAGTGCCTAGAGGCTGGAAGTGGTCCTATCTAATACTCCTCCATCCAGGGCTCATCTTAATGCTTAATTAGTTTTCTGTGAGGTTGCACAGCTCTGCCAGGTCATGTAGGGAAACTGGGAAAGATAAGACATGTGTAAAGTAGAGCCTGAAGTGAGAGAATTTGGCCATGCTGCTTTCCCATGTACAGGTGCTGACATGGAGTTAGTACTCCATCAAGGCATTGACCTCCTGCCCCTCATTCCAGCTGACCTATATTTTAATGTAAATGTCAAAACCAAGGAGTTTGAGAAAACCTGTAAGAACAAGGTGTTACAGAAAAGATCACATCATACGTTCTTACTATTGTAACTCTTTGTCCTCCAGTGTAGCTTCTTTTTCTACCTCCGGAAATTGTGTGTTGACAGTAGCTTCAATAATTTATCAAACTTTCTGCACACCTGAAGTGCAAATTAAAATTACAAAAATCAGTCTGTGGAGCAGGTGAGGGTGGCCTTGGGCCTGTATACATGTTCTGGTTGGAGGAAGCTGTTGAAGAAAGTAAAGCACAGGCAGAACTATGGAAACTTGTTCAAGAACAAAGAGGTTACCATTTTGCTTCAATAATGGGTATCACATCAAGAAGATGCCATATGGCTCACTGAATATCTGATAGACATAGGAGACTTTGAACAGAAAGAGTTTTTGAGCCAATGACTTATCAAAGGCTGTCAGAATAATAATTTTTTTTCCCCCGATTTCAGTCAATTGCTGTCTGACAATTGAAAAGCAAGCCTATTCAGAGAGCATTCACCCACGCTGGCGCCTGATCCTCAGTGCTCTGCAGCCATTCACTTGGAAGCAAAAAGGAAAAGTACACATATGAAGCACCAAATGGAGGTTGCTAAACACGAACCATATGTGTTATTTAGCTTTGGAACATAGGGAGGTTATGAAACCACACTTGGAAAAGAAGACAAATACATTTTCTGTATATCAAAATCATTTGTAACCAATAGATGCATGTAGAGCTTGCTGAAAGATGGGGCACAAAGATGACAGAGCCCTGAAATTAGGCTTACACCTGGAGATTATTCATGCTGCGGCAACAAAGTTTAGGCAGTTGTAGGAATGTGATTAAAAGTGGGGCATGATAATGATTGGTAAAGGGTTTTAATTTGTTTTTGATGGACTTTGTAGTCTCCTGAGTATGAATTGGAAACATACTTACAGTTTTCACCAATATTATTGAGTCTGAATTCAGTATTATTCAGTAATAATACTGAACTCAGAATTAATCAGTACCAAATTTGAACTCGGAATCAAATTATCATCGTGTAGGTTTACTTGTCCATGTAATTCTCAAAACTTACATATGCAACATGAATTCTACTCTTTTTTTTTTTTAATTGGTAGGGGGCGGGGGGAAAAACGCCAAAGGCTAGCCGTAAACCAAATATTGTACAGTGCATAGTCAAATGAAATCTGAACATCAGTGATTACATTTTTAGTAGGATGAATGTTCTGACTGAAATGCGGCAATCTGTCATTTGGCCTTTCTGTGACATTCAGTGTATTGAAATTACCAGGGAAAGATTGGTTTGTGACATGCTAAATTAACTAAGTTAGAAATTTGAGCTTTATCATCTCTGGTAATTGTTATAGGGAGAGGAACGAGTTATTTGTCTTTTATATTCAAACCAGGCTATTCAGACAGAAATTAATAGTAAAAAAAAAAAAAAAAAAAAAAAGGTAAATCTCCAAAACGGTCATCTTTGGAAGTAGGAGAATGAATTGATTAAGAGAAACAACTTCTAATCTGAGCTGCAGCTGTGATTGTACTTTCTTAAAGTCCAACATAACTGTAATTAGTGCTTATTGTTTGTCTTTGTGCAACTCACCAGATTGTACTGGAGCATTGAGTCTCTCCATGGGGTTGTGCATGTCCATCTTGCAGCGGCTTCTGGGGCAAACCAATATTCACTTTCTTTTCAGGGTAAAGGCATTATTTTGGATCAGGAAATATTTTTGTTAGTTTCCTTTTTGTGGTGGATGATGACAAGGCCAATTTAATTGCTGACATAGAGGGTAATATTTCATAAAGAGAAGGAAGACCTGGCAAAGATATTAGTAGGTGAAGAATAAATGATTTAAAATAATGTTTTAGGTATCTACAAATTGATATTCTTGCCCATGAATGATGATGTTTCACTCCTTTTTTCTTTTTCTCCTTTTTTTTTTTTTTTTTCCTTCTTGGTGTAGTGTCTTCAGAGATGTAAAAAATCCTCTTGACCTACAGATAGATGATGCTTCTTTGAATACTGTGCAAAATCTGCTGCAAGTGAACAATGAAATGCTGTTATAATTATATTACATTTTATTTAGGTTGGACTTAATTTTTGTTTCCTTTCTACTTTTTATTCAAAATGTAATGTTTATTTCTGTTAAATCCATGTAAATTGTCCCAGGTGATAGTATTGGGACCCTCTCTGTAAAATCAAGGTGTTTGAAATCTGAAATTCTGTTTACTCAAGCAGTCATTATCTATGAATGTCAACAAAACCACCTCTTTTTAGCACCCAGACAAATCTGGGTCCTGGACAAATGTGTAAATGAAATACCTGGAAACTTTTTATTGGTAGTTAAGTACCTACATCACTGGCCTAGTCATAGAAGATAGATTTTGCTGCTATTTATCTATTATCTGAGAGTTCTCCAACCTTGGCTTCCTATTCTTAGGTGTTAGGTATGAATTTGTAGGCCTTATGCTAAGGAAATATTTAGAGAAATACTTGGCTAGTCTGTGTGGGAGATGGAAGGGGCTTTGGGAGTAAAAGGATGAACTTAAGAAAGGATTCCCATCCATGAGGTCTGTTAAAGCTACTTTAATTTTTCCTGAAGCAAAAAAAGCTACCAAAGTGCATGAGATAAAAGAGTAGATTAGATGACCCTAAGCATTTCTTTTTAGTAGTGATTTCAGGATGAAATTATGAAGTTTAAAGATATGCTTGAAAATGAATGCTTATGTATATAGACATAGAGTTATTTTGGCACTAACCAGAACTAGGTGAACAGTGTGGGCAAAGCCATAATTGTGTAATTGTTAGTAGCAAATTCTGGGGGCAGCCAGGCAAATTTAGATGAATGGAAGAATCAGATACATCATTTTTGACAGTATGTAAGTGCATGAGTTAGAGAAGGATCTTTGCTCACTCATTCCACTCTTGCTTTTGGAAGGCTGTTTCAGGTAGCAATCGTGATTCGGCATCAGTTTATGAACTTTTGATTTATGATGTGTTGCCTACAATGGGAGTGTGGTGAGGCCAGTTGCATTGCTGGGACTTCAGCATGCCCATCCTCCCTCTGGTAGTTCCATCCTGAGAATACATGCTGAATTAATAGAAAGAGATGAAGATTAAAGGAAGGTAAAATACAGCATGTAAGTTGTGTGTATGTGTACATCCCTACAGGCATATATAAATCTGCTCAGTTCCCTGTTTGCATCCAAGGAAGAGTTTGCAAATAACTCTTGCTCAGAATGAAACCACAAGAATTCAATGTGATGGTGTGAGCAGCATCTTCTCCTGAACAATGTGGTCAAGGATGGGCAGCATTTTGAAAGCTTCCTACAAAGCTCACGTTGCATCCTGAGACCAAGAGTCTAACATGAGTGACAGAGATTGATGAGATGAGGACAATGTGTTTAATGGCTAATTGAGAAAAATGAAAAATATATCTTTTAGGAAATCACGGGGATGTTTCTTTGTCAAGTCTTTACTTTCTGTATCACGTATGGGGAGAGAAAAAGCAGGAGGCACTGACAGCTTGATCCAACTGCTGTAATTTAATGTATGTGTGGGGAGAAAGAAGCTTAGCTGATCTCAGGAAAGCTCTGCTTTCCATTACTTCATGTGTATGTAGTGCCAGCTTCACAAGACATTTAGTTCACATAAATGCCTAAATTTCTGGAGACCCACAGCACAGCTCCTGTGAAGGCATCCTTTGTGTGCCTGAGCTCTGCCCAGAGGTATGAAAGTCTTGTTGCCAAGTCTGCTTGCTCTGCGCATAGTGGGGGATGCCACAGCACAAGATTTGTAGATAAGACAGAAGAGAAGTGGAGGATTTCTCACTGCTGAACACAGCTGAAATGCTTTTTCATTCTTTATTAATTGGGAAATGTAACCATAGGATCATGCATAGGACAATGCATGCAGTGCATCAGCGAAAATGTGAAGAGTAAAGCAGTCATGTTGCTATATCACAAGGATATAGTTTCAATCTGTTCTTTTAATAATAGACCAAGTTAGTTAATAAAAGTAAAGAAAGAAAATGAAGCCTCTTCTGAGAAGTATACAGTGTACCATCAGTTCTTTTCCCATTTACTGGTAATTAGTAGGTAGAAGAGTATGGTGCTTCACCATTCTGCCACCCTCTTGTTACACAATATGCATTTGTATACATGGTTTTAAATAAGGAAGCAGCTGAATTCAGTGTAGGTGGAAGTTGTGTCTCAGACCTTTTGTCTTTAAGCTTTTGGATAATATATCAGCAGTGAGAGACTGAGGACATATATATAATAACGTTTTCTAATATTTTGGCTTACTGTGTGAAGACTTTTTTTTTTAAGCTAACTGTTATAGTTTTCAAAACACGTAAAATTATATGAAGCTTCTGTAAAGTAATATAAGGTTGGAGAAACCTCCTTGTACTGTAATATTTCTGGAAGACTCTTGACAAATTATACATTTACTTCACGATGATTTTCTTTTTCAAAATGCTTCCCCTGTATAACATGCTTTAATTCCTCTGAGGGTAACCAGGATGGACTATGGCAACACCTTCCAGTATGAGGGTTCACTCTGGTTTCTAGGTCTTGCCTTTCAAAGTCTTGGGGGTCTGACGTTTTGGAGGGAGATGCCCTGAAACTGGGGAGGTGCCACATCTCTGCACCACATTGTGTCCATCAGGACTTCTGAGGGTTGAGTACTTTTTTTCCTGTGACTTTTGCCACCATCTGTGTGGTGGCAGTGGTAGGTGAATATTCAGCAGTTGATTAAGGGGTCTTCAGCAGTGGAAACAGAACAGGGTTACAGGCAAGCACTGTTATTTAGGTTTTGAATTCAACATTCAATATCAGGAAGGACTGAGTTCAAGGCTGGGAGAATTCCATCCAGCTCCCTTCTCTGCATGTTGCATGATATAGTCTGTAATTACACCTTCTCTGCAGGAACCCAGTCATATTCAGCGCACATGATGGCAGCAGTGAGGGGAGGATTAAGGTATGAAAGCAAGCTCAATTTGAATCATCTGAACTTGTGATTTAAATATTTTAAATGTTTCTATATGCATACAAGCTTTGTGTGATTTGAAGTGAAAAATCACCTTGGCTGCTTTAGTACCTACTTGGTAATGAATTATGTCAGTAATGGTGGGAGACATTCAGGCTGTGCAGTTAAAACACTTCTGTATGAATACTTACAAAATAAAGTTAAAGATGGAGAGATGACACTGCTGAAGCTGCCAGAGATGCTGGAGACCAGGCAGTGGTGGAAGACAATAGCAAGGGAAAGCTTCTGGCCATGTGCCTTGCCAGAGGGACAGTGGCCGTGGCAGCACAATTTGTGGGCAAAATATAAAGTTTCATGCCTCTTATTTCAGATTTCCAGGGTCGGATGCACCTCGCAATTATGATTCTTATTATAAACTTCCTCTGTGTTTGCTTGTAGATGAGAATAGTACAAAAAATGGGGTTTATCTCTCTTCGTGGCTTTCCTGAAGGCTTTACTGAGATGATTTCGGGCCTGAGATGCTGGCCTTGGACCAGGGGCTGTGCATCTTGGAGACACCCAGGACCTGCAAGCGTTGTGCTTGCTTTGGTTTCAATCCCTCTACATCTGTGAATTTTTGAGGAGATGGCTCCCTCGTGTGGTGGCATCAGATAAACCTCATCTCCTGCTTTTCGAAAGAAACCCAAAAATTGTTTTTTACCATAGCCGTGCAGGAGCTTTTCCCACTGCTCGAAAGGCTGAGCAAGAGAAGAACATTGCTGAACTCTTGTATTTCCCTGTTGGGCTCAAGGCCATCGTGTCATCCACCATTTGCATTTCAGAAAGAGTTGCAAACCTGCCCATAAAGTTCTTTTTAAAGCATGATGAACAATCTCACTGCATTAAGATGCCGGGAAACCTTGCTATTGGGGTCTCAATATTCAGAGCATAGTGTAGTGCTTTACCGACAAGAAGGAAAGTAATTTAGCTGAGCAGGAAAATAAAAATTAAATAGGGGTAATATTATGCAGAAGAACAGGGAACTTCAAGGGTGAGCAATAGTAACCATTCCAACAAAATCTTTTCGATGAATGTAAACTATGAGGTTCCACATAAGGTTTTGACTTAAATTTAGGTTGTGGATAATAGAGAGCATGTTATTAGTACTGCATTATAGGAAAACAGATATTCCTAATGAAAATCGGTATCAGAACAGTACAAAATTTTACAATTGACTACTGTTGCTTAGTGAATATTAATTAAATGGAATCAGTATACAGCTTTGGTCTATTTATTATTTAATCTATTAAAAGTTCAGCATGAAAACTTTGACTCTTGTTGTGCATGTGCACCTTCATGGTATGAATGTTGGATCTGGTCAGTGTGCAATGCTGCTCTTGCATTGCCTCTGTGAGACTTACAGTTTCATAGTGGGGAAAGAAAAAATCTTAAAAATCAGCTAGTGAGCTTGACTCTCTTCTGCATTCAGTGGGCATTATGCATGTCTTTAAAAAGTGAACTTGCTTGGAAGTCAGCCTACATGAGGCACAGAGGCAAGTGAATTATCATCATCATCTCAATGCTTCGGTGACATAAAGGGTTGAGTGTGTTTTTTACATGTTTCATAGCAAAAGCTTGTATCATCTGTTTTTTTTATTGTAGGTCTTCCTACTTTTGGGAAATTATTGTTTGCTCTCTCCTAGTTTCACAGATAGTTAAAATTGCATTTGCCTTAAAAAAGACTGGACTGGGTGTGTTTAAGATTTTTTTCTTTTTAATGCAATATCAGAGGTATTTCACTTGCGAATTCAAAGCATCTTTGAACATACCATTATATATACATCTTGGTTTCTGTCTAGTGTTGAAAATTATTCAGGAAGGAGGCTGAGCTTGATACTCTGAGATCAGGACTCTTTTTGTCTTCTCCTCTCTTTGACATGAGAGCAGGGGGAGGCTGGGGAAGTGATGCTGGTATAGCTGCAGAGATAGGGCCCAGCATCCCTCAGCAGACGAGTGTCCACATGGACCTGTCTGTGCTGTGCCACCCGGGGCCAGGGATCACTCCCGAGACAGATGCCTTGTGTGACGTAGATGTATGTGTTTCTAGTTTATGGGGGGGGGGGGGGGGGGAATAAAAAGCCACCAAAACTCTTGCAGTTTAGACAGCTGGTGTGGCAGTTGGTAATGTGAAGACCTATTAAAATATTTATGCTATTTGTTATTTAACTAAATTTGTTGGGGTTTTTTTGTGGGGGGGTTTTTTGTTTTGTTTTGTTTTTTTAGGAATTTGGGCTGATTAAACAAAATAGTGTGAGGTCTCTCTGGTTGGGAGTGACACGTATTGGCAGAAGTCTCTGGGCACTGGCAGCACGGGGACTAGTATTCTGTCATTCACTCTCCTATAATCTAGTAATTTTGTTTTCGTTCTGAGCAAGAGGAGGTGCTAATAAATATGCTGAAAATATTTTCACACTTCTCTTAGGTGGAATTTCGATTCAGTAACTGGTACTTGAAGGCCTGGCTTCATGAAAGCTTCTGAGTCAGTGACAAGACTCCTTTTGACTCAGCCATAGCACTGGAAATCAATATTAAAAATAACACCCCCACCTTAAGGTTTCAGTGGCTTGTTGTTTAGGTCTTCATAAAACTCACTGTGCAGGTTTTAATGAGGGATCCAACTTTCAAAACTTCTCAGCTGTTTAAACCATGACACCCCAAACACAGTTTGGACAAGTTTCAAGTATCATTTAATTTTTTTTCCAAGAGAGAACAGCTCTCTTGGGAATGCAGAGTGGCTATTGTAATTAGAGAGAAGTAAAAACAATGTAATTAAGTTTAGCATCCTCAGGAAATGACAATACCAAAACTGACATCACCACTTGAATATATACAAAGGGAGATTTTAAAAGCAAGAGGAAAGGAATCCACTTGTCCACTCAAGGCAAAAGCTGGATAAATCTGGTCATTCCCTCCATGCAAGGGAGCTCATATTGGATGTGCCAATCCTCATGCCATACAGAGGAAGGGGCACTGCACACACAGCCCAGGGGGAAAGTGAAAAATTCACAATGTCGTGCAATCAAAAAGGCATTTTCACAATAATAAAACCCAGAAGAAATGGTCACCAAGAGTGTCCAAGTTTGGAAACAAGGAAAGAGGAATGGAGAGGATGGGAGAGGGAGGAGAAAGGCAGGAGAAAGAAGTCCCCACATTGCTCCTTTTCCAGTGTCCCATTTAAAGGACAAACTTCCTTTAAAATTTATGGGTTTTGGTTTTTGGGTTTTGAGGGTTTTTTGGGTTTTTTAATAAATACATCTAGCTAATCAATCTACAGTTCAGCTAGATATTTAGCGGAGTCCTGATTCTGGCTTCACTGGGTTATGTTCAACTCTCTTAAGTTTTGATAACCGTAAGTGTTGTGAAAGCTTTAGAACACAGACCAAGAGGTCAATTGTAATCTGTGTTCAGAGATGGTGATACAGCATGAATAAATGGTGCTAGACATATGGAGATCAAATTAGTAAAGCTTGGTTTCATGTTAACCGTAGATAATATGCTGTGAAATTATTTAATTAGTAAAAATCCCAAGATATTCAGGGACAAAAAAAGGAGCAGACTGGAAGAGAAGCAGTGTTGAAGTGGTCAAGGAGATGAGTGAGGGAATTTCCATGTCTTCATATAGTCATTAGAGGAGTGAGGAAAAGGGTGAATTTTGTTCTCTGGTGAGCTGCAGTCATGTTAGCTCTGTTGTATGTGCATGGTGAGAAATTGGCACACAAATGCAACTGCATGTCTGTACAGATGGCTGCCACATTGTCAGTGCTGGACTAGGACATCAGCCCTTCCTGACGTCTCCCTTTCCCCAGCACCTTATGTTTTTTCTATGTTATTCCTACGCTTTAATGATATTATTTGCAATTTTATAATTGTTGATATGTTATTCATTTTGGAGAGCTGCTCTTCAGAGACTAATCTTTTTTAGGGCTTTTACAGATAGCAGTATGGTAAGTTATTGATGAACTCTCTGTTATTACTTTTTTAGATTGAGATTTTCTGACTTGTCCTCAGAGCAACCTGTTGCTCAGGGTCATATGTCTTTCCCCTCAGAATACATGTAGCTTTTTTGGGTGCTCAGCTGGCTAGTGTGTTTTGCTTTACCAGCCACCTGGATGGGTTGATTAGACTGTATTTGGCATTAAAATTTGGTTCAAGTGCTAGCAGCAGGAAAAGCTCTTTCCTCTTGCTCTTTTCTTCCTCTGTTATTTTTAAACTTTAATATGCAAGACTGCAATTTTATTTCAGTCTTTTCATGACCTGGACTGTGAGGAAGGAAGTGTGATTATATAGCTTGAGTTGGTCACATTATTTAAATTCCCTATGGCTGATTTGCCAGGTAGCAGCTTTTATTTCCCATAATATTGAAGTTGCAATAGCAAATGAAAGAGGAGATATAGTACGTAGGGATCTGATTTCAATGCTTATGGTTTTGCTTTTAAACAATCTCTATTAAGTCCCTTCAAGTTAAAATATACATCTTGAAAGTAAACACTCTGAGCAGCTCAAGGAGCTCCATATCTTTTCAGTTATGGTGGTTAAACTGATGTTTGCATTTTGCCAACTGACTGAGGAGAATAGTGGCCTGAAATAGTGTTGATTTTGTTAAAAAAAAAAAAGGCAAACAGAAAATATGGCTGTGCACGGCTTTGACAATGCTCATTCGTGTGAAGTAGCATTATATGTGTCAGCAATTCCCCTTCAAATTTGCCAATATAAAAGCTTAAAAATTCTCTTCTGATACTATGTGCTGCATAAATCAGTTTAAGATCTAAAAAGGAAGCGAGGTTCTTTACAATACTGTGCACATGCAGAAGTGAACTACACATGTGTTGTATCTGTTCTGAGTTGTCTGATTAAAATAATCATGGTGTGAAGGAAGAAGATAAGAGGGGCACAGACAAGCATATCTGAGAGCAGAGAGGTGTTGTAATGCTCTTGAAAATTAAAGCTGTGAGAGATTGTGCATATATACAGCATGTTTAAATTACTAGGGTTCATGTGAGTGCAAAGATGTTGACAACTTGAAATTTCTTTAAGTGCAATCTTAAATAAATTTGTATTAAATCAGCAATAAGGAGGTGAAACTGTGCTTGATGAAGTTGTCTGACCTATTGCTTTAAGTTTGGAATTTCATTTTCCAAACATAATACTGTGGCTAGGGAAACAACAAACAAAAATAGATTGTAAGTTATTTTACTGGTCAGGGAGACAACAGGCTCTTTACAGTTCTGCTCTATAACTTAATTTTTAGGGCCTGTATAAATAGAATTCAATCCGCCAAATGATTTGAAGAGGATAATCCATCAATATTTAATTTGGTAAGAAAGAAAAGGCTTTAAAATAATGTAATGTAGTTCATGAATCAGATGCACTGTTGGATTCCATTATTAAATGTAGATGTATAATATCGGTGGCCTTGTGTTTGTTATTTTAATAATTCTAATTAACTTTTGGTAATTGTAGTGGATTTGCTGCCAAAAATCCCTGCTATGATCATCATTCAGGGTTATTATTTTCAGTAGACAGTCAGACAGTGTATATAGGAAGTTTTATGGCAAACTAAACTTAAATAGCACAAGAAGGTTTTCTTGTTGAAGAAAAATGCCTTCTGGTGAACTTCATCAAGATCTGTCTTTGTTTAAGAGCTCATGAGAGATTCAGGCAATCTTTCTGATAATGTAGTAATTTACAAGCCCCCTATAAACAGTATTTCACTCTTTCTCCCTGATTATTGATGATTAGTGAGATTGGCATGAAGTACCAGCTTTCTCCTTTACAATTATCCTGGTCCTCTTTTCTCTGTCTTTTTACAGTCTCGCACTCCATTTTTTATACCGTGGTGTTGTAATAGTGATAAACTGAGACACTCCAGCCCGAGCTGCTGCAAACATCTTAGCAATAGAAAACTAATCCATTTATGCATGCAAGGATGAATTCTTCACTTATGCTGAATGATACCGCATTGCCGAAGAAATCCACTGAGGTAAGGAGCTGCCAGTGGAGATGGCTCCGAGAAATGAGCTTGTGTCTTCATCTTTCCTTTTGGCAGCCTGTGAGACTTCTCTCACGTTGGAGATGGCACCCTGCATGTCAGCAGTTTTGCTTGTCTGGATTAAGTCTTTCTGCAGCTGCAAAAATGGTATCCCATTTCAACTGGTAAAGTGTAATGGGTTGCAGTTTCTCATCAAAGGTATGTGCTCAGTGAAAGAGAGAAAAGCCGATTGCACTAGCATGGCATTGCTGAGAACCAGTTTTAAAAACAGCAGATTAAAAAGCCCCATCAAACTGTTACAATATCTAAAACTATTTACAATTAAGTGGAGATGTAGCTATGTATAAAAGTTGGAAAGATTTATTTTTCTGCAGCAGCAGCTTTTCCATTGGAACAAACAGTTGCAAACCCAGAAGTTTATGTAATTTGGCTTGATATCACTTCATTGGGGGGGGGGGGGGGGGGGGGAAGAAACTTGTTGGAATTTGAATTATTGTAATTTGAAAAAGAAATTTGTAAAGGTAATTTTGCTATGGACCTCAAATGGGTGAGTGAAACACCTTGCAGCACTAATTCCTCCTAGACCTGTTCTCTTTCTTGAATTTACCACATTTCTTAAAGGAAAGTAGGTAATTTCCAAAATGTTATACCCATGTCTTTAGTTTAATAAGTGAAGGTAAGACTCATGGAATAATGTGGTAGTGGTAGAGTAGAGCATCTGAGATGTCTAGGAGAAACCAAGCCCAAGCCACTGACAAAGGCTTAAGGACAGTTTGAACATTGCAAGTACCCTCTGTTAAAACCTGAAATATGGTGCTGGGAAAGGGAACAAGCACTTTTCTGACAGTTTAATGTGTGACTAGATTTAAAAGAGATCTAGCATGTAATTATAATTTGGAAATAGAAAATTTTGCAACTCAATTGAGTTAATCCCAAAAGAGTGTCTGGGATGTAATTTAAAACGCTAAAATAAAAAGGAAACTTAGAATGAATTTATAGATTACAGATGTTGAGGAAGCTGTGTATATGACACCCTATGACTACAAAGTCAGACTGTCATCTGATGAAGTTATTAGCACTGAGGGATAGTACCCATTAAAATAACTGCTAATTTCTTATGCTGCCAAGCTAGCGGAGTTCTTTTTCTTTAAAGCACATTGTATTGCTGAGAGAATTATTGAACTTATTCTAAGCCATGAGACAATCGTCTTCAATTTGCCCATCAGAACATCCATAGAATTATTTGAGGCATCTTCAAAGTGTTTCATTGCTTTTTAGTAAATCATTTTGATAATGTACTTTCGTTTGATAACAGCATGCCTCCTGGATGACAATGTAAGAAAATGAAGCCCTACCCTCAGTGATCTTTTTCTTTCTTCCTACACATCACACCAATGTAAATGCTGAGATCATATATAACCTATAGGTTCCTCAAAAGAAGTTAATCCTAACTGTTTTTATCTCTTTTCTGCGTATCGCCTAGTGCAATTTGGCCTCTTAATTTGTTTTTGCAGATGATGAATTTGATTTCCTGCTATCAATGAGTGTCTGCCTTTCGGTAGTCTACAAGCATGACTGGCATAATAAAAAGTCTTTCTTCCATTGGAGTCATAAGTTTTCATATTAAGAACTTCCCTCTCTCTAATAACTAAGATCAGATTGAAAATCTTCCTATTTCTTCGTTCCAAGTTGTTGCTAATTTTCATCATCAAAGTGAGTAAGAATAGTACTTATAACGGTAAAGCAAAAGTAGGAAAAAAAAATGTGGAAAATCTAGTAAATGGCAAATCCCAGTGCTTTTCTTCTGTTGCCTCTCTATAAGATGCAGCCTTTAAAATGCTGTTGCTAAAGAAACATTTGTGATCTATTAGGGGTTTCTTTTGATAGTGATAATAGGTGTGGGTGGATCTTGAGCTTTTTTTCTTCATGAAATACAAATGTTTTTGTAATTTTTTAGGAAGTGTTTATATCAAACTATAATAGTATTTTTGGTTTTATTTGGCAGTGACAACACAAAATAAAACATTATACCCTCAATTGCTATAAGGTAGATGGGAGAGTTATTCTAAGTAGATGTATAGATCCCTGACATCCAGGTAAAATTTGTTTTGGTCTCAGGATGTGTACAATGAAAATATGCTGTTCTTTCCCAGCAGTGTAAGGAGCACGCTTGCCTCTGGGGTCTGCATTTGGCCCTTGTATGTAAAAACAACTCTATCCATTTAACTTCTATTCTAGTAGATGTTTGCTGACAGATGGAGGGCATTCATAAAATCATTTAGGTTGTAAAAGACCTTTAAGATCATCAAGTCCAACCATTAGCATAGCACCTCCAAGTTCACCTCTAATCCATGTCCCCTAGTGTTACATCTACACAACGAACATGTCTCCAGCCAATGAGGTTCTCGGATTTACAGCAATTCACACTCAACAGTTTATTTTTTATTTTTTATCTATCTACGTCTCAATTATATAGTAAGATGTTCTTTTTAAAAACTTGTTTGTTATTAAGATATAAATCTACTTATTTTAGTCATGTAGTGCATGCCATCATAATGCAATACAAGAAGATTACAAGCTGATGGTTAGATGTTAATAACAGTAACACAAAACATTAAGGCAAGTGACATTTACATAAGTATCTTGATCTTAATACATGTAATTTACATATGAAAATTTAATCACCATAGAGATAAACAGCTGCAATGTTTAATTAAACTCTCCACACAAAATCAGCCTGCAAGAAGTAGTTTGTCACTGCTAATTTATCACAATTCTCATAAGTATTCTTTAAAATAAAAATGCAAAATAAATGACTCTTATTGATGATTTAACTTCTGGTTACTTTATCATATTCTCAACAGGCTTTGATGATACAATTACAATATGAAGATTCTAAGCTCATTTTCTCACAATTTAGAAGACAAAACATAAATATACGGAGAACAAATATATTTGTTTACAGACTTAAGGGTCAGCAGTATGGCAGCACTAGAGTACAATTTAGGGAAATTTAATGCCATGATAAGTTATGTGTAATGAAGGGATGCGAGTCTCTCTCTGTGGGGCTATTTAAAGAGGAAACAATTATAAATGAAAATTAATGCCGGCATTATCGCAGAGTTGGAACAGGCTCCTCACTCAGAATATCACTGACTAAAACACACATTTGAGAAATCAGAGATGTGCTGACATTCAGAAGTTATTGAATCCTAGACTTGGCTTCTAGTGATGTATTTTAAAGCAAAACAAAGCGCTCAGTATCTTGAAAGAAACAATTTACATATCTTTCCGGGGATTCTTCAACAAAATTAAAATTAGAAGGTTGACTGAATCCTCTTCACAGCACTAAGATAGCAATAACAGCAGGAAAAAAAAAAAAAAGAGCTTTTTTGTAACTTCAGGGTAGGTGGGAATGAAGAACACATATTTGACATTTAGAACTTTAAAGTACATATTTTTAAATGTGAAATTATATTATATCCCAAGTAGAACAAACTGTATAACAAGGCTGTGGACCAGATGTGCCTTCTGCATATGCTAAGAATTGCCTATTTATATATAGATTTACTGAATTTCTTATACCATGGTAACCCCAGAACCCTGGGAAACCTTGCATATGGCAAATTAACTTACTCTTATGGATCCATTGAAAAGGTGACTCTTGGAAAACACTGGTTTTGCCCTCGGGTTTGGATTTGGTTACATTTATTGCGCATTATCTCTTTTCATGTACCTTTTTGTTTAAGGATGTGATCATTTAAGGTCATTTACATGATCTACCTAAAGGTGATACCCAGGTCACAGAGAGAAAAGGGTTATCTGGGTTCAAAATTTCTTATTGTCAATTATATAACATTTTAAAAAATTAAAAACTGGGTTACATTCAGCTTTATATTCATAAATGGATCTTGTAGGAGAACTAAATGTGAGTAGAAAACCCCCCCAGAATTCCATTTCAAAGCAGTGCAACTCTCTTTTTTGGTATTATTCTAAATTCCAATTTTGCAACACAGGTGGAATTAAGTTAAGCAACCTGAAGTACCACAACTTTCTGCAATTCTGATGCAAAAGCAATTAAAATACTATTCCACATGTATAATGCACTTTTGTTGTTGTTGTCGTTGTTGTGTTTTTGGGTTTTGTTTTTTTGTTTTTTCTTTTTTGGTGTGGTTAGGCAGCTGTTGGCAAGCAGCTGATTATAAGTGGCAATTTCCTGGATATGCTGCTATTAATTGCTTTGTGTTACAATACATATGGTCATGATTTGAACTAGACCATAGCATATTAGACACAGTTCCCTAGCAATTAAAAGACATGTATTCAACAAAGAAGAAGAAGCGGAAGGAAGGCTATAAGAAGTAATTCTGTAATTCCAACATTTAAATTACAGATTAAGACTGCTTGCTGAGATCCATGAGATCTGTAGGTGCAGAATCTGTCAATGCTAAGAGGAGAAGAGATGCTAATCAGAAATGGAGTTTTGGAAATTATATATAATTGCAGTCAGAAAAAAATGCAAATCTTTACAAAAATAACATTTTTGAATATTGTTGTTTTGGAGTCAATATCAGTGAATGTGTTTCATGTTATCATTTGAGTGTGTCCATAAAGTTACTTAATTCAGTGATTTGGGATGTCATTAGTTTACTGCTGTTAAGCAAGAGTTGTGTAAAATTGAGTACACTGTCTTCCTCTGCTGAATTATTTTTTAAGCTCATAACCCTTGAAAACTCAAGAAAAATCAGATCTACTCTGTAAGATCTGTTTGCTTGAAGGGCAGCATCTATTACAGTAGACAAAAAAAGTCCAGTTCTAAGTGGAATTCAACTGTAATATTCCCCCCACCCCAAAAATATTTGATTAAACATTTACATTTTTTTACATGCTTCTTTTAATATAGCATGATCTTTTGTCTGGATATGTATTTGTTCAAAATTCTCTGTCAGTGCAAGGCAAATCTCACAGTTAAGAAAAAAATGTCTATTTTTCTATTCTGTGCAGGTGACTTTGAAAGGCTGCATTGTGATGTTCTTCTGCACTTTAACTGTCGTCAGGCACTGTTGTAATTATATCTTTATTCCCTTTTTGGATATAAGGTATCCTTATCCATTCAAGCTATCCTGGTTATTTGGAAAGCCTGTGTTTAGACTGTTGAAGGTGATGTATTTGTTATACATATATAATACCTTACTGGGTAGGGAAAGTTTCTCCATCTGAGGACATGCCATGTCTCTTGCTGGATGGTTGATGGATGTATAAAGACATATAGACATTGGGCATTCAGATCACACATAGTTGTTAAGGATTTAGGGCATTTGGCATCCTGTAAAATCAGATCCAGTTGCACAAATCCATTGGTCCATAGGATAACAATGATCAAGGAATAAATATTTTTATTATTATTTTTGGTTGAGGTAATTGCCTCAGGGCCATGCAACATGATGAGCTGGTCTTGAGGACGCTGTAATACATGACTGTGGGAGGCGTGTCCTTAGCAGAGTGAGAGAGAGAATGTTGTTTGGCTTTCCAAACGGATTGGTTTTGTTGAATGAATGCCTGTACAATACACTGTGGAAAGACTACATAAGTAGGCTCCCTATTTCCAGATATAAAATATATCTCCATGGAAAGTGATGCAGGGTTTCAAAGCTTGTTTTTTGGGGGGTATGAGGGACCTCACTCCCTGCTGCCCCCCTCTTCTTTGTTAACACGTGCCTGTTATTAATGAGCTGTGTGATGCTCCCCATCCATACTATGTGCTGGAAATGCTCTTGCAGCTACAGCAGTCCATGCTGTGATCTCCAAAAATCACAAATACGGCAGGGTCTGCACTTGACTGAGGGACAGTCAAACCACCACTGCTCCAGAGCAGAGCCAGGGGAGTTCAGCAGCACCAGAGGAGGATGTTGTCCTTTATTTCTCCATTGGTGCTCAGGCAGGGTATTGGAAAATGCATTGTTTTGGGAAACCTTTTGAATTGCATAGGCTAGGTTTGGCCATCTATTGATCCTGAAGATCCCATGCCATCACTTTGAAGTTCAGGTATATAATCCCACAGCCCTTTGCCAGCATCTTTAGCTGTGCTCTGCAGACCCCATGCTGATGTGGATGAGCTCTCCCATCTCCCCTGTCCTTTTGGTACCATGGTGCACTGTTAGAGACATCTATATCCCTCTTAAGAGGAGGCTTTGTATGGGCAGAAGATGAATGAACTGCTGCATTGATTAAATTTACAAAATCTTTTGAGATAAAAGTATTAAGTAAATATCAAATGATTAAAATCCAACTCTGTACAAAAGACACAGTGTCCCTTGCAGTTCCTCTTCTGGCTGGGAAACCAATCACATTAACAAAACTGTGGACTAGGAGTTAGTAAGAAGATGATTTTGCTTACGTTTCTTAACTGACAAAGTATAACAACTGGACAAAATCTGAAATGAGTGGACTGCCAAGGACTGACTCCTTTAACTACAATCTGCATCACACTGAATAGAAATCATTGTCACCAACAGTAGAAACATATATTTCATTATAATACAAGACATCTTTATTTATTTGCAAAATACACATAACCTCCTCCTATAAGTACAGATTTTCTCCTGTGAGAAGTGATTGGTCCCTCAGGAGATCTTTTCTTCCTATCCCTTGATGTTGTCAGTGAGTCGTTGATTAGCTGCTGACACATGAAATTATGGGGGATCAGCAAGGTTAATGAAAGGCTTCTCTATATAGCCATGCCCATATACTGTCTCCCTCTATCCTCCTTGGCTTTGGGTTGTATGGTGACCTCAGTGACAAAGTCAAGAGAGAAAATATACACCATGATATCAGTACAGTCTAATCAGTGGTTCTCTGTGAATATCTAATTATTTAATAAAGGCATGATGAATTATTTGCAGCCCAGAGTTTTTACAAACCAGGGCTGATCTCAATGGAAGTGCTGTTCAACTGTCTCTGCGGGATTGTCACTGATTAGCTCTGTCATGTTGAATATATTTTTGCAGGTGTGACTTGCATAGGAAATTCTGTTTTCAGCCCGGTGATGAAGGCAGGCTGAGTTTGTCATTGCCAGGAAGAAAATGAGGTTGTGCTGGAATCACCAGGAGAACAGATTGACTTGTACAAGTCAGGTGGGTTTGTCTGTGTCCTCAGTGATGGTGGCTGGAAGTCAACTAGGAGAGAGCTGTTTTTGCCAGCCTGCTCTAATGGTAGTGTTTAATCACTAGAACTCCTTTGGGATCTTCCTGAATATACCATAAGAGAGTATTATCTGACAAGGAACTGCTGATTTTACAGTTTCCCATCTCCATCTTTGTGTCAACAGACAGGAATTTCAAGGAGCAGCCTTTCTGTTGTCCTTCTTGAGAGGATGTTGTTGTGTCAGCCCGTACTTTGGGCAATTGTCTATCTTCTCCTTTGGCCTGCGCCTGTAATAGTGGTCATTGTTGCGCAGCCTGGGTAGCTTGAGGGTATTTGTGCCTATTAATTTAAATTATCCTCCTTTAAGGATTCTGCTTAGAAAAGATTTTCTGTGTTGGAATGACCTTAACATATGTCATCTTCGTGCAGAATGGGTGAAGATTATTTCCATATTAATTAGTGTTACAAAGTTTTTCCTTCTCCACTGCACACAATTCTCGTCTGTTCCTTCCTCTTTGGGGTTTCCTTTTTATCACACTCCATCCCTTTTGAGATTTGCATCTGACTGTCGGGAAAAAGAGGAATGGTTGAGAATTTGTTTTAGTGAAAATATTGTTTATAACATACATTTGTTTCAAAAGATGTATGCAAATATACATTCCTCTCCCCCACCCTAGGCAGACTGTGAATGCATCTGAACTCAGTTCCTTGAATTTCCTGTTAGGACAGTAAGTTCAGTGTTAGTTGAATGAGGTGTGTGCTGAAATTTAAGCATTTGTGTAATCTCATCAAATTTAACGTGGTCTCTGTTTTGAAATGAGGAGCATGCAAATAAATTGACAGCATGCAAAGTGGCTGACTTTTGAGCCCCAGGGGGCAAAGAGAATCTCTGGGGAGTGAATGGGCCAAGGTAATGACTGTGAAAAGGTGAAAACACAAAGGGAAGAGAGTAACACGAACAGGAGAAGAGATGACATTTCAAAACCTGTTGGAGAGATGTTTTTGCCAAACCTTTCCAGGGGAAGGTGAAGGGAAGGGCCCTGCTGGGAAGTGGTGAAGCATCAAAGTAATGATGAAAAATGCTGGGATTTTAGAGGAGCCTGAAGAGGGGAATGAAAACACATGGGAGCTGCTGCTTAATTCAGGGCATTTTGGAATCTAGGCTTGTACCTCAACTTGAGATGAGCTCAGGTTACAAAGTTAATATTTAGTTTTGAACATTTTTAAAGGTTTCAGTCTCTTGAAGGAAATCTCACGGATAAGGAGGGAGAAGGACAGGAAAGCAGGTATGGGAAGAGTGGCACAAAGTCTGATTTCAATTTTGGGAGATAAAATTAGGCAGGTTTTAGTGTCCCAGGAGAGAAACATCTGCTGGCTCGCTGCTTTGTTACTTGCATCTGTCTCTGCATGCTGACCCCAGGGACTTCCCCAGGATAGTTGGGAAATGAGTCCTGAGACAAAGCTTTGGAACTGAGATTCCCTTTTATCCTGCAAAAAGTGAGACAAGGGCTCCAGCAACAACATGCATGAGTCGCTGAACAAAGGAAACTATTTTCCAGGCAAGGATGTGGGAATAATTCACCTGAATATAAGCTTTACCACACAATTCACAGTGTTAAATGTGTGGGTGACAAAGGATGATACCATTGGTGTCACAAGTCTCCATGCTTGACTGTAAGTGATTCAGAGTAAGCTATAGATATTTGCTGGGACCAAAGCAGTTATACAAATGGAAATGCTTTTGGTTTTGCCTGTATTTGTTTTAAAACTGTTGTTTAGCAGCTTCAAAAGCATTTAACTATATTTATATGTGTAATTAAAATGGCCAAATCCATTATGCTGCTTAGCTCCTGATAACGACAGTTGTTTTGGCTCAAAGAGAAGATGTATAGTCTCCCCCTTATTTATAAATCCATTTCAAAGGCTCACTTCAGCTTAGCCAAGATGCCAGGGGCATGGGCATGTAACCTGGTTTAATCTTTTTGTAGGAGGCATAATTTATAAAGTAGAGAAATTGCTGCTTGCAGTTTGTCTCCAGGCAGGACCTCATACCATGGAGCAGCACTACAGAGGTGCCACCTGGCAAGTGGGACCGTGAGATGTGAAAAACTATTTGGCTGCATCCTTTTTGGCTCACTGTTTCTGTGACAGCTTAGCACATGTGTGAGCTTGATTAGTTTACAAGTTAAGGAGAAGTTTAACTCTACACATACATGATCTAAACAACTAAAGTCCCAAAAAACTAGGAGCAAACTCATTTTTGCTTGTTATTCATGATAGAGCCATAAAAAAACAATATCGTTTGGGTGTTGGTTTTGGTTTTGGTTTGGTTTTTTGGTTTTTTTTTTCGCAGTAAAAAGCCAATGGATAACGAAGTAATGGAAATTTTTAGAATTATCTGACTTCCTTAGCATCAGCACAATGTGCTTTAGTGTCAGCCCCAGGTACTGGAGAGTATGAAAGCACACTCTTGTTTAGATGACTTATTGGTGGCTCCCCTTTAAAACACATTTTTCTATTTAGCTCAGACACACTGGTCTCTTACCTTCCTCTGTGGTGCTGCCACATCCCACTGCATAGCTGCCGGCACCGAACGGCACTGGACAGCACTTGGCTCCCCAAGCCCCAAACAATTCTCAGCCTTTCCTCCATCTCTTCACTTGTCTTGGGTGGGACAGAGGGTCTGGTGCAGGGTCTTTTCAAGACTGCCATATAGACAAAGTGCTTTTCCCTTGTACTGTTTCAGTCACCCTTATGGTCTTCATTAACAGTCACAAATAACAAGTCCAAGTTTCAAATGTCTTGTTGGTTTTGTACCCTTTGGTGCTTGACTGGAGCAATGTGAGATGGCCCTTCCTTAATACTGTGTTTTTTCACAGTATTCTGAATTAAGCACATGAGGTAATTTAGGCTTGAAGCTTCTAGGAAAGAGATAATTGTTCTTTTATTATTACAATAGATCAAAATAAAATCAGCTTGTGCTTCTGAAATTGAGAGGTTTTTAACTGGAGAAGTGTACAGTAATTCTTTTACAGTGTTATCAAATGGCATAATAAAAAAGCAAAAAGCATCTCATTTTCTAGGCTGTTTATTTTACATATCCTGTTTGAATTGATAAATATTTATATTCAAGTCTGGGATTCTGTTTAGAGCACCAGCCACAGACATGATTCAGTCAGTATCGCTTGATCTTAAAAGAGCTAATTTTTTGCGTGCAAAAGTGTACAAATGATTTCATGCCTATATTTACACAGTTAAATTACAACCGTGAATGCAAAACAAATATTAATGCACGCTAATGGCAGTTAAGCATCTGAAGTGCCATTTCTATATGCAAATACCAGAATAATGATGTTAAGAGTTACTAGCATTTACTTAGTACCTGTGGTATCTGGCATGCAGCTGAAATAATTGTGTATAAACCTAAGTAATTCCCTGCACATTTTAATAAAAAAATATTTTGCTGTGTTGTTCCAACAAAAACTTATGAAACTTGATATTATCAGAAATCTTTCAGATTGTTCTAAAATCCTGTGTTGCAGTTCTTTTTCCTTTTTTTCGTTTTTCTTTTCTTTTTACCTTTTCTTCACCCCCCCCCCCCCCCCCTAAGTTTAGCATTCTTTAATAACTGATTGAAACCAGAGCTAATATATCAGTTTTGGGATTCTCCAACGTATGCAATAGAGGACTATGGATCGTCCAGGAGAGATGAGCATCACCTGGGGCTTGCCAGGCCCTGAGAAATTCTCCCTTGAGCAGCTGCCTGGTTCTGCCTGTTGTGCAGCAAAATGCAGAATTTCAAACCCAGGCATATGAAGTAGTTAAGAAAATACACCAAAACCTCTGCCTTCATCTAGATACCTTTTCATAGTACTTTATCCACTGTTCAGGTGTTTGAAGAGCAGGGCAGATCAGCCTCCCTCCCCATTTCATGACCGCTTGCAATCCGTAGAATGGTGATGGACAGGAAAAAAAAAAAAAAAAAATTATGGAGATTTTGTGCCCCAATTAGCACTGCTAATTGATGCACACAAGTAAATTGCACTCTACCCTGTGGAGATTGTCAGCCAGTGAATGAGATCACTGAGTCACCAAGAGCTTAACTCTGACCCCAAGTTGCTATTTAATCATGTGCAAAATCAGAGGTCCCTCCAGGAAGGACATGGTCCTGCTGCTGGGTATCAATGAGAGAAGCTGCTTTGGGGGTTTTTCCCATTTTTCTTCCTTTTTTTCTTTTTTTTTTTTTTTTTCCAGTAAAGGCCAGACCTTAAAATAAAACCCTGAATAGTTGGGAAGGAGACTGCTGGTAATTCAGCATCATATGCTAAGTGAGATTAGGGTTTGCTGGGTGCAGTTAGCTCCTTTACAGAGGTATTTTGGGTGAAGAAATACCACTACATCTGCAGTCCAGAAGCAAGCCTGGCTGTGTGTGGCAACAGTGGGATGAGCGTGCTGGTGTACCCTCCCTGGCAGTATGTATGTCCAGTGCCTGAGGCAGGGATCTGGGCATCATACCTGTGCTATTGCCTTCAGATACTAAAAAAGCAGCAAGATAAACAGAAGAGTTTGAGACAAAACCTCTGGTGTCTTGACAAGTGCACGAAATTTCATTTGTGCATCCGAGTGCTTTATAAACTAGGTGACCAGAGTTTCCCAGAGTGGGGGCAAGTGGGGAAAGCAACAAGCAGCTGCAGGGCATGGTGACACTCCTGCTCGCTGCTTAAAAATGCACTGTTTGCAGTGAAGGAGAAGACAAGCAAATTCTACTGACACAGAGCAATGCTAAAAATCATTTGGGAACACTGAAGAAGCTATATATTCATATACTAATCCCCATGCAGCTACGTATACCACAATATACAGCAGTGGTAGATGTAGATCATTGAATCACAGAATAGATTGGGTTGGAAGGTACCTTAAAGCTTTATCTAGTTCCAACCGCCTTGCCATGGACAGGGACACATACCGCTAGACCAGGTTGCTCAAAGCCCTGTCCTGGCATTGACACTTCCAGGGATGGGGCAGCCACAGCTTCTCTGATTCTTCTAGATCATTGAACACATTGCATGCACAGTGAGTAACATCATTTCTTTCCAGGTGGATGAGCAAAGGCTTGTAACCTGGCCAGGGCTAAGGAATGAACACGGTGACACAGAATTAAAAATAATGGCTTAGTTAATTGGCTACATATGTTTTTGTGCTTGAGACAAAAATGCCACATCAGTAACTGAAGGTAACACAACTCAACATTATGTTGGAAGCTTCTTTATAAAATCATGTGCTCCAAAGAAGGCAAATATCTGAGTAAGATTTCAGGGAAACAGTAGGAGTGTCTGTCAGTGTGTTGAGAAGCACGGCAGTGGTGAAAGTAGGGATACTCCTTCTGACATCAGGTGCTTGTAGCACCAATAACTTGATCAGAAGCAGCAAAAATTTTGGAACAAGAAGTTATTTGGAAAAGTGTCACTAGTCTCAGCCTTACCTGTGGGGCTTAGAGAACAAACCTCCCCAGTAAAGCCCACCTTTGAAGAAGGCTGGAAACAAATATAAAATTAATTTGGTTTTGCAGGTTTTGATGCAGTTTTTGACCTGTCAGGTATCACAAAAGGCAAGGGGTGGTGCTGTGAGAGGGGAGTGCCAGTGATGCTGCCCATACTTTTCCTGGGGGAAGAGGTCTGAAAAGTACTGGGCCATTTGGTTATGCAGGTGTAAAATATTGTTCCGTATTTTGTGGTGTCATGGGAGCCACAAGAGTCAATTTGGATCCATTCAGCTAGATGTGGAGAAAGAAAAACAGCCTTCTATACCTGCCAAACAATTACTATTTATTTTTTAAACATGATGAAGTCAAGCTTTTTCTACTTTTGTTATCTGCACTTTCACTGTCCTTCTACAGTGCATGACACCCACTGTCTCCTTAAACCCTGATGCTTGTGGATGATGAAGGTATTTTCTCCAGTATGCAGATAAGTCAATATGATCTTGAAGTCCTGTCTCAAAAATCATATCTGGATCCTGTAGCACAAAAAGGAGCCAGACCCTCATCACTAAACCCAGCGTGGAAAAAACACTCCTCTTTCCCACCTCCAAGTAGTGGGCAGCAGTGTCTAGTTGAAAAACCTTTTTGTGGGGTTGGAATCCATTTTGATATGATGGGGGAAATTTGTAATTCCTCCTTTTTTTCCCCTAAATCAAAATCAATCAAAACAGAAAATAAAAATCCTGAAGATGTGTTTTAGCTGTAGACATTTTTATTGCTTGAAGGAAGAAGTGACACAGTTATTTTTAAAGGTAGAATATCACCGATGCACATTTTAAATTCTCTCTGCTTTGACAGTGTGTGATTTTAATGCTCTTCTTTCTGCAAATGCCTTGGGAGAAGACCTTTGTGCAGTAGTAGATGCCAAACGTTCTCCACTCAGGGCCATGAAAGCCCTTCCTGCACCAGGCAACGACATGGCAGGAGCTGGTGATGGGATCCATCAGGGCTCCCCAGGGACACATGTCAGGGGCTTATAAAAGCACATGTAGAGTAATAGCTGTTGTGCTGCTTAAACAACTGATAATATAACTGTAAACTTCTGAAAAACTCACTCAGTGCTTCAGAGGAGAAAGAATTTATATTTCAGGTTTGTTTTTTTTTTTTTTTTGTTTCTTTTTTTTTTTTTTTTTTTTTTTTTTTTGGTGGGAATCACTGGTTAATTGCTGTTCATGTTTTAAGATCTGGAATAGTATTCTGACCCCCAAACTCTTTATATGTTGTAATAATAAAATAATAACCGTGAGCTCAATTATGCCCTGTATGCTCTCTCCTTTATGGGTTTTCTTTCTTCTCGTTTTTGGGGTCTTTTTAAGCACTATCTCGCTTGAAGCCTTTTTTCTCCATTTCTAATGAGGTGGTGGTGGTGTTGTATTATAGGCTGCGATACTCAGAAATAAACACAGTGTGATAACTAATGCCATATTTTCCATAAGATGGATAAATTCCATATATAAGACAGGTTAAGTATTTTTTGTCTCTCTTCGAGGCTATTGTAGCTTGCTATAAGTAAATAGATCCACTAGATGGTGGTAAAGACCATCGGCTATATTCTCCTGTCTCAAGGGAAAAAAAAAAAAAAAAAAGTTGAGTATATTTAAAAAAAAATAAAACCAAACCCCTAACTAAATAAACACACCTACCTCTCTATTTTTTGTGTTGAAACTGATGGAAGCATGAGAAAGCAGTGATGCTAATGGGCAGTATTATTATACTGTGAGGAGCTCTCATAATTAAATAGTTTTGTCAGGATAAATATTGTGGAAAATGATTATGAATCATTGTGGCAAGTTTTAATACAGATCAGAAACTAAATTAATCCTGCTGTAACTCATGAATCGTGGCTCTCTCTGTCTTCAGATACAAATGAATAGTAAACAATATTTTGGCAATTTTTAGGCTAATCATGTAGAACTGATTACTCAAGAAGAATGCTATTAACATTTAGTCAATTTATACCCTACTATGTGACAAATGAAAATTGATGTTGCTGGTTTTAAGATATAAAATGAGTCATGATTTTAAGAAAAATTATTACTCCTAAAGATAACTGATAATGATGGCTGAAGGCAAGGAGCACCAAGCAACTTAGCAACATCCATAATTCCCAAAACAAATTCTGTGGAAAAGCAAATATGGCTTAGTCTGTCTGGTGGCTAAAGAGGCAGCACTTTAGGAATTATTTGTTGGATCTTTTTGTTGTTGTTTTAAGTGTAACATTCCATGTTAATTATTTGTTAGTCATTTATCATGAAAAAAAGGCATGATTGATGGTGTCCCAACATTTAGTAACAAAAGACAGGTTTCTGGAGTTGAATATTGTGTGCTTTTGGTGAAGGTGTAATAATTTATCTTCCAGAATCAGTTATTCTTGTTGGTAAAGAGTTACTGAGTCTGTCTCTTGGCTGTTTCAGTGCTGTGCATTGATAAATGTTTTGCTATGATCAGTAGAGGCGATGCAACAAAAATTGCTACAGTCATTTACAACAAGTGGGAGATGACAAATGCAAGCAAAGGGGGGCAAAGGTTCTTAAGGAGAAGAAAATGTTCTTCATTCTAGAAAGATATGTTTTATATCGTGGGACTGTCTTGAAATTACAGTATACAAAGGAATGTTGAACAGATGTTAAGCAGGTATGAATTTATCTCATATCGTATCCTACCACATTATGGGAGAACTGGTACCCACATGCCTCAGCGTAATACCAAAGTCACTAAAGGGCTCTGATGCACTGCTTGCATCTCTCAATGCGTGCATATGAAGCGTTGCTCTACTTTTCCCATAAATAATTTTAAAAGGTCTCGACCTTTTGCAGAACCAGCAGAAAACCATGCTATCCCAGTGCTTCCTCTAGCGCAGCCGTCTTCAGGAGTGATTAATGGGTGCTTTGGAATCAGTGCACAAGCTTTCTAATGGAGGTGGTGTATTAAGGGGAACATTTCCATGTTTGTTTTAAATCCCTTTTCACATTTGTAAAAATTACATTGCATACTGTATTGTATACTGTATACCTCTGATCAGAATGAAACTTTATTGATTTTAACAACTTTTGATCTGTAGACATTTAAATAAGGTTTTCTGAAGGAATTTTATGGTACTTACAGCTCTTCTAGGATGGAAGACAAACACTTGAGTCCTGACTTTCCTGTGTAACAAGATACCCTGTATTTGTGTGTCTGTAGGGTGATTGCCTTGCTTCTCTGCTGCTCCATTAGCAGCAGTCCAAACCCAATCTGGATGACATATAGGGACCATTTCAGCCTTACAAGAGCACAGCCATCACCAAGTGGAATATATCAGTAACCATGCAGGAGCTGACCTTGATTTGTGGAGGCTTGTTAAAGTTGGTAATCTACATCTCCCATTGCTTACAGTGGCATTTTCTCTTTCTTTTTTTCTTCTTTTTGCAGGTGGGGGAGGTTGTGTGCTGAGTTGGTCAGTTAGACAGATTAAGACTTTTTTAAAGGCCGTAAAGGAACACTCATGTTGAGAGAGCAGCTCTGAGATCCTGGTCTGTTTGCAGGATTGTTCCTGGCAGTTTCATTTACAGGTTACTCGGAGATGGAAGAGCTGTAGCTTAATCTTGGCTCTCCCACAGGGGGAGGCTGACAATGATTTGAACTTCCCTGAAAATTCCTCACATTCCTACCAGCTCAAATAAACAACAACAAAAAAAAACTAACCCACTTTTTTGATATTTTTCCCCCAAATGTTTCTTGAAGACATGGCCTACATCACACCACAGTTACCTGTCTTGGAAGAGGGTTTTTCTGCATTTAAAGAAAACTGCCCAGGTACTGGTCAGCTGCATGAGTCCAAGCCGAGAGATGGTTTCCCACCCAGCAAAAAAGCAGTGAGTGAAGCTCACCATTGCTGTCTTTGCTTGTTTCAGGCAATGTTGCTTATATCTGGCAGCAACAAGGATATATTTGGTGTGAAAGTATTTTTCTTAGGTGTTCAAGATCAGTTGAATCATTTGAGGGGAGGGTCCATGAACCCAGATTGCTTAAAAAATGGTCCTTGTAGATGGGAGCAGACACCTTTATATACTCATCTCTAGGTACATGGGCTTCAGGGAATGCATTTGTCATTGTTGCTGATTTGCAGTTTTTGAGTTGGTTTAGAGATGAGGGTTTCCAGCGTATGCAAGCTGCTTGTGGTTTTCACAGATTTGATGTTACTTTTGAACCAGATTGGGTCCCTGATGCAGAAAAGTAAGTTTTGAGTTTTCTGTTTGCTTAGTAATCTTTGAAAATTTGCTTCTTGAAGATGTATTATACTGGTTCTTCATAAACAGATAGTCTTTTTTCAACATCTAGGCCTATCTGTTTTTTCTTTTTCATTTACTGAAGTTGTATTAGTGGCAATGAAAAAAACAACTTGGTAAATGAGGAAATAGTTGGTCATAATGGTTTCCAAGAAAATTCTGTTCTTGTTTCATTTGTCCCTAAATGGCCACAGGGAACAATCCATAACAGTAAAGGGATTTCAAAACAAAAGCAATGTCAAATTTCATTGTCAAACTCTTGCTTTAGAGAATTAAAGTCTTGTGTTGTAAACATGTGGATTGCCCACCAAGACTTAAGATGAGGGAGGAATGGTTTAGTAGCTTGAAAGAAAAGCTATACATGTTGCCTACATTAAACTATCACAAAAGACCAGTGAAACCTCCAGTTCAGCTATGGTAACTGGGCTTTGAAAGATGATTTTTCCCAGCCTAATATTGGACATTGACCTGCAACACTGTTCAAAAATTAAAATTACTTCCCAAAAACTGAAGCTATCAGTGATGGGAAGACACATAGATGAAAGACCAGAGAGCAAGTAACCAAGTTTATAATTCAGAAACAAGAGAGAAAGAAGATTAAGAGGTTGTAATTAAGAATTCTCAGAAGCAAAATAAAGCTGGCAGGTGTCTTGCTACACAGAGAGGGCAGCGGGTGTCACCATGAGCCCAGCGAGGGACAGGGGCCTCCCAGCCCAGCAGCCATCAGTGCCCAAGCAAGGTGAGATGAGACCCGGAGCCACAGCAGAAGCAAGGCAGGAGGTCAGGTTTTCTCAGCAAAGGGTATGACACTACAAAACAGTTGAAAAAGGAGCAGAAAAATTGGTAGCAATATGTAACAATAAAGGTGAGATGACAGGTGAAAGCTGCTTTGCACAGGCTATTGAGTGGTGCAAAAGCTGTCTGAGGCTGCTGGGCAATAAAATACTTCAAAGACCTCTCATTAGTCTTGTATATGCTGTAAGACAAAGAGTTACCTATGGTCTTTTTAGCATAGGCATTTTAAAATGAAACATAGAGGGTGTGCTCTAAAATCCAAATCCCATTTAATGGAATAAATCCTGCTTTTTTTTCTCTTTTTCATATAAAACCTGTCAGATCAGAGTCAACATTTGGCAAAAAAAGATGGTTTCATTAGTGTGTGGCGTTTGGTAGTGTTGCAAAATGTCACATTTTTCCAGACATATGATCAAGAAATGGTTTTTTGAAGTATTTTCTCTTACATTGCATGCATGTTTCAGAAGCATGGTAACTCCTAGAAAGCAGTGTCTGGTCTTCTGATCCTTTCAATGCCTTGAGAAATGACATGTTTTCTTCTTCCAGGAGAGATTTTTACAGATTCCAGTTAATCTACCAAACTTAAGTTGATCACAATTTCTAGAACGTCTTGCTTCTGAGTTGCTACTGAAAGAGCAAAGTGGCTCCTAAGTCCAACGATTTTCAAAAGGAGTTTTTGAAAACATATCCTGAGATTACTCTGCTAAGCCAGTCTGTCTTTACAGACTTACTCTGCTCTTAAATATGGCAATAGGAGCCCTGCTGTATAACTTAACTAGCAAGTACAGATTTTAGTTAACATTGAACCAGTTAAAAGAAAAACAAAGTTGGGTTTTTTTTAACCAAATCTAACTTCACTCAGGCCTAAATTATTATTTTTTCTTCTGAACAGGCATTTTAATATGTCACTTTTCAGTTCCATCTCAATAAACAACCATTTATTTACAATTTTAACGCAATCTTCAGCTTAGTCAGGTAAGAATTATTTCAAAAGAATAAAAACATTTTCATTTCCCATCACTGCCAAAAATGAAAAGAACATGAGTTATGATCTTTCTATGTTGTCTTAAGTTGATTACTATGGAATGATTAAAAAACTAGCTGTGCTGTCATAGCAGAAGAGTACATTATAAGTGTAAGAACAGCTTAGGGATACAATCCATCAATGCCGTACTTGGAAGAAGAAAAAAGTTGATCTATTTCTTTGGTCATCATTTTCAGCATATTAGATGACAAATAATTGTACATTCATCAATAACAATAGATTAAAGTTGAAATGATTTATTGCTATTACAGTGCTGGTATGATGGAGCACTAGGTCACTCAAGCATTGATGGGGTCTGTATTTAATTTTCACGGGTCTTTTAGCAGAAATAATAGACAGAGAGGAAACCACCTGAAACAAGGTAGATCAAAGTTGGTGACAAGTGATTTGTAGATTTGTTCTGTAGGGAGTGGTGGGCTGGAGGTGGCAACTCTTTCTGCTTGGTGCTTTGAACCTCTGTATCAGGTGGCCCCTCACATCATTGCTCAGCCAAACAGCCTCAGAAGAAAACCTTGAATTCCATCAGGCCAATTAATAAGGAGAAAATCATTGTGGAACTTTTTTGATGTGAAAATGCTGTTCATTTACTCTTAAAATAACATAGAAGGGTAAACCAGCACCATTTTTCAAAGATGCAAGTGGCTCTCCTGTTAAAAAAGAGAGGACATGAATTTGGAAAGGGCCAATACAAGCTTTTAAACTCAAACTTACTTATTTTGTTTTTGAAGACTTTCTCGAAAGAAACTTTGCATACAAATCTGGCCATAACTATGTCATATGCTCTCCTGCACAGAATATCTACCAGAGTAAACCTGGGTAAAAGGTTTCTGCTGAAACAGTTTTTGAAGGAGAATTTGCCATTTCTATAGGCTGCCCAAGTAAGTTGTAAATGCTTCACTCCTGGCAGTGTTCAAGACCAGGTTGGACAGGGCCTTGGGCAACATAGTCTAGTGGGAGGTGTCCCTGCCCATGGTAGGGGGGTTGGAACTAGATGATCTTAAGGTTCTTTCCAACCCAAACCATTCTATGATTCTACAATTTCATCAGTGTCCTCACAGGAACAGTTGGGGTTTGATAACTATGTGACATTCCCTGATTTTCTGTCTGTCTTCCTGAGCAGCTGCCTGCTACCATGTCTGTTTTTCTGGAGTTACTGGCTCAAAAGTGGGCAAACATCTCAGTTGCCTGTTATTGAAGACCTCAGGGCTTCCAGCATCCATTGCTCTAAGAAAATCTGTACAGCATAATTCATTTCTCGATACCCCTCTGCTGCAGATTTTACAACAAAATAGTGAGATTTCAGTGGAGCAAAATTTTTTAAGCTCTTAGATGTTGATGTAATGTTAATGAAACCAAAACTCTGCCTAGAAGAAGATGGTTTTAAAGTAATCTTAAGTTTAAAATTATTTCTGATATTGTATTGATTTTTATGAGGAGGCGACTTTCATTGTGAAGATTAGCATTAAAGATGTTTAGGAACTTTCTCAGCATTTATGCTACGGAAGCCCCCGTCAAGCATAATGATGAAAGAAGAGACTACTAAGAGTCAAGATCTCTCATCCTCATTAGCCAGTAGTGAATAAAACCTGGTTTGATAACATTTATAATTATGGAATTCCAAAATAATCATTGATGTATCATTTTAACATCTTAATGAAATGAGAGAGAGGACAGAGAGACCATGTCAGTCTGATACTGAAATGTTATCACAGCTGGGAAGAACTCAGGAGTCCTCTATGTATGCTGTGCTGCCTAAGACTTTAGGATAAGTATTAAAAATACTAACCAAATTTAAGTGCATTATAATTTCCTTAATTAATATGTTTCCAAAAGGCTCTAGGATATTTTTTATTTATTTTTGACTACATTTTTAAGTTTGTCTTAGTACTTTCAGTATTTTTATACTTAACAGCTGAATTCAGCATTGGATATCTCATAAATAATTTAATAATAATAATTATAATCGTAATTATCGAATATACTAAGGTAGTTTCGTTAACTTTGGAAAATTCATTGACTGTCTAAATAATGTCTTGTGGTGTTTGTAATTTGTAAAGGTGCTTCAGTACATGGCAATGTACTAATGACCTGCAATAGCAGAAGTAACCGCTTTGTTTTAAAGTAGCAGTTGAATCCCCATGATTTTCCCAGTAAAACTCTATGGACGTGAATTTCCACTCTGTCCCTCTGGGAGGCAGAGGCAGAATCTGTTTTTGCTGATGCCATTAAAAGTTAGAGTGAGTTGCATGGTCTTTACATTATAGAAATATCTGGATTCACAGTACTTTGAAAAGCCATACCTGCCAATAAGTTGCCAAAAGTAAGTGACATGAATAGTAAAAGGGTTTTAATTTTCTGTCCAGTCAAATCTTAGTATTTCACACACAATTTTCCTTCCTCAGTAATCTAAATAATTTCCCACCTTGCTCATGATGAATGTCTTGCCAGTTCCTACTCAGTCCTGCCACTTTACACAACCTAATTAAAGAAAACATTCCATGATTGCCTATTTTTCCTCATGCATGACAACCTATTATTTTTCCAACTACCTGATTAGGGCTTTATTATCCTTGGATTTAGATTGATTTGCTGGGTACTTTAATAAAACACTACTTAGTTTGATTTAAAGGGCTACAGGTTTCACTCATTCATAGAATTACTCCTACAAGTAACTCACATTTGAAGTACTGTATAGTCTTCATGAAAGAGATTTGAGGGTGCCGTAATGTTAACCTAAAGAAATGAGAATCACAGGTGGTGTTCCAGTTGTGCGTGTTGTTAATATTTCTGTTGTAACCAGACAGGAGAGGACGTTTTGCAATATAATTTGTCAAAGGGTGATAAATCTGTTTCATCGTTTCTGACAAGAATGGATCCTGTGTATTAAAATTACTATAAATATTTTCTCAAGATAAACCAAAACTTTCATATGATTAAATAATAATACGTTTATGATGACAAATTACATTTACTATGTGTTATCTGAAATGTGAGACAAAATTAGGTAGTTAAAGTTCAAATGGATGGAGATCAGTTTTGATTTAAAATCAAAGGAATTTTATTAAGTAAATGAGATTGTCATCATTATTTTGTTATATCTAACATACTTTTCTTTCAGAAATATTACTTATGAGCTTAGATGATGACTTAAAAAAAAAAAAAACAAAACAAAAACTGAACCAAAAACCAAACCAAACTGCTATAAGCTCACTTTAAAGAAATGAGCTTATAGCAAAATGTCAGCCAGTGGAAAACTTCAGGGGGAGTAAAACGCCATGGTTATTCTTGTCACCCTTGTTGATGGCTTTGATTGTTAGCAGGCTGCTGTCCCTGCCCCAGTGAAGCAATGCTTTGAGATCACTTTTGTCACACCTTATTAGATTGTTTCTGACCATTGGTGCTTTCTTCCAGAGCGCTTTCTGGTGGTTGACGACGCAACTCTGTTTCATAGAATCCTAGAATGTTATGGGTTGTAAGGGACCTTAAAGACCATCTAGTTCCAACCCCCCTGCCATGGGCAGGGGCACTTTCCACTAGACCAGGTTGCTCAAAGCCCTGTCCAGCCTGGCCTTGAACACTGCCAGGGATGGGGCAGCCACAACCTCTCTGGACAACCTGTGCCAGTGTCTCACCAACTACATAGTGAAGAGCACCAATATCTAATCTAATATCTAGTGAGCACTAATATCTAATCTAAGACTACCCTTTTTAAGCTTAAAGCCATTCTCCCTTGTCCTGTGACTACATGCCCTTTTAACAAGTCCCTCAGCTTTCTTGTTGGTCCCTTTAGGTGATGGAGGGCTGCTTTAAGGTCTCCCTGGAGCCTTCTCTTCTCCAGGCTGATCAAGCCCAACTCTGTCAGCTTGTCTTCATAGGAGAGGTGCTCCAGCCCTCTGGGCATCTTTGTGGCCCTTCTCTGGACTCACTTGAGGAGGTCCATGTCCTTCTTGTGTTGGGAGCCCCAGAGCTGAACGCAGTACTCCAGGGGGCTCTCACAAGAGCAGAGTAGAGGCACAGAATCCCTTCCGTTGACCTGCTAGCACACTGCTGGCTCATGTTATGCTTCTCGTTAACCAACACCTCCAAATCCTTCTCCTCAGGGTTGCTCTCAATCTATTCTCCACCCGACCTGTATCTTTGCTTTGGATTGCCATGACCCAGATGCAGGACCTTGCACTTGGCCTTGTTGAACTTCATAAGGTTTGCATGGGCCCACCTCCCGAGCCTATCAGGGTCCCTTTACGTGGTCTTCTCTTCCTTCAAGGGCTGTAGTCAATGGTACTCCACCAAGCAGATCCCTCAAGAGGCCGAAGTCCTCTCTCCTCAAATCCAGGGTATTGAGCTTGCTGCACACCCTCATTGTCACCTTAATGACCTCAAACTCCAACATTTTGTGGCCACTGCAGCCAAGGCTGCCCTCAAGCTTCGTATTCCCCACCAGCCCCTCCCTGCTGGTGAGGACAAGGTTCAGCATAGCCACTCTCTGCGATGATTCCTCTATCTCTTTCCTACAGCTTTTCCCCTAGATACAAATGTTGAGAAGCTTGGAGAGCACAGCAGGGCTTTGCTACATCCTGTTGACATGCTTAGTTCAATAAAACAGATGGCAGTAGATTAATATTGGCATATCAACATTTGGGTTTTGGAAAATGTAGATGTTTCAGCTTTTGCTGTTTTTGTCAGGAAATTTTTCAGCATTCTTAAGTGGAATGAAACTTTCTTACTTAAAAATGTCTGCAAGATAGCTGGCACCCAATATTCACATTTTAGGGCTTGCTTTAGCTGATAGGAGATGTACGCTGTATGACACTTTGGCTTATGAGCAGCCTGGTCTACTTGATAATGTATTTAAACTTAGGCCTGGCTTTATATCTTGTTCCATAGGAAGTTTAATGCTTGACATGTGAGATTTGTTTATTATGAAAGTAATCTAGCTCGGATGTATTACACTAGCAATGCTAACACACCTATAGATGGACAACAGTAACTACTTAATATGGAAAATCTTGGATCCAACACAGCATTTAGAAACTTGCTCAAAGGGAATCATGTGAAAAAAACCCTCATTTTGTACCCACATGCTGTGAAATTGCTTCATCCTGCTAGTGTGGGATCACTCCAGCAACGGAATATCATCCATTTTTTACTGGAAAATGGGACAAAAGAAACTAGTTTTCTTTCTGTGATATGTAAAATATGTCGTCTGCTGTTTCTCATAATTTCTTCCTGAATAAAAGTGCTTTCTGTGCTGCAGGTGCCAGGCATGTGTGGAGGCACCTTGTATTCCTGATCATCCCAGTAAATCTGTTAATATAATTACTAACACACTTGACTTTTGCAGCTGGAGAGTAGAAGGAGCTTCCTTGAGGGAGAAAGTATTTTATTTTGTGGCCAACAATAATTTCCCTGGTTTTGGGGCACTTTAAGAAGTAGAGAAGAAGGGGTTTATGTTTGCATGAAGGTGGCTGCAGAGACGATTATAGAGAAAATAGACAAAAGGATCATATAAAGCCAAGTTGTAGTTCCGAAGAGACTTAATAGCTATAAACTGGTAGCTATTAGCTTCTAATTACTATCAAATAATTACTGAATAGAATAGTAAATGTTATTAGCTTACTTTAATATTCAACATAAAACATTGCTTCCAACAATAATTTACTGTTTGTTCAGCTTTAACATATACTGTGCTACTTTTAAACATCCTTAATAAATGCAATTATTATCAGAGTTCTGTGGATGAGCCCTATAAGCTGCATGCCATACTCTGCTTTCATTGAAGTTAAACTACTAGTCCCTTTATTGTAGAAGCAAATTTAAATACTGAACACCCCCCCCTCCCCCAAATGCAAAACAGTAGGAGAATAGGTGTTAGAGGTATAAGTGTGGTTCTGATTTCCAGAATTTAGGAACATCATTATAGCTCAGGTGTTACACCTGCTGTCTGCAGAGCTGTGGTTTCATTTGCTGGCCAACTTCTCTGTTGGTGATTTTGACTTACTACCAAGTATAGATGTGCATGTTATGGGAAAGAGCTGATTACTTTCTACTGATTTAGTGGCGTATTGCATCATCTTCTTTGGAGAGTTTGTATAAATCTCTGCCTCCTACAACAGACTTGGACCTCATTTTTTTCCTGAAGGAAAAGGGCTTGGGTTTTGATGTATAAAGAATAAAAGTTGACTGTAGGTTTGGGACATTATGTAATATCCAGAAAAATTTGTAAACCTTCAAAGTCCCCAAAGGAGGGCTCTGTTTATCACAAATATATATTTTCCATCAAATGTCCAGTTGTAATATTCTTTATTTTTGCTTCAGAACCATGGAATAGCCAATCCTCTGGTTCCATAACTATCAAATAATGAGGCATGAAATAATTTTTTTTTTTTTTTATGCTGCATCTCTTCTTATGCTGCTCACCTTTTTAGAGCCTTTTAATTCACTCCATTTTGTGGATTAAGTTTTAAAATTTCTATTCCTGTACATTTCATTCAGTCCATTTCTGAGCTACTTAAATTTATCTTTAAACATTGAGATTTCCACTAGAACAGTGTTTCCAACCATTTCTTGGTTTGCCAGCTGCCTCTAAAATGTAAATTTCTAATACACTGCTGAATTCTCCCTGTGCATAATTTGGTTATATTCCTCAGCCTTTACAGTAACAGCTTCTTTTCTCTTGTGTTTTCTATTTTCACTTTCAACTAAAAGCATTGAGTAGATTTTGATGTATCTGTTGTGCCAATGTGGAGTCATGCGGATGAAGGAGGATGGAGCACTGTAGCTTTATTGTATTAGTGGAATAGACAGGGGCAATTCAGAAATGATTTCTTTCTCCACCTCCGCTGTCATCCAAACCCTGGTCCTTCACCTCATTGCCGTGCAGTGGAAGTATATGCCTTCAGCTTATGACCTTCCAATTTACATTTTATTCCTTTGCTAAGGGTATTTTTCTCTAGACAAAAAGACGCTTTTGTAAATCCCATTGACCTTTTTAGCCAAACTTTGAGAGGTTGACACTTAATTTGCATAGGGGGAAAGGGACCCGTCAGGCATCTTCACATGGCAAGCTCAGGCACATGTGTATCTGTCGCATGCTCAGTTACCCACTTCCAATCCCCAGATTCTGCTTTATATTCATATAGGAGGTTGCCCACTCCAGGGCTGAGTGGGAAGGAAAAGGGGAGAGAGAAAAACAGGTACTGGAGCTCATTGCCAGCTCTTCTAAATGTAGCCCTTTATGCATTTAGCATGCATTAATCTTGTTTTCTTTGATTTTGCCTGAGAGGAGAATGGATAACTTTTTGCTTTTCTATTTGTAATAATGAAGCTTTCCTCATGTAGACAATTAACGACTTTTTGTTTTTTGGAAATTATCTAGGTGTGTCACTCAGCAGTCTGCACAGCTGCAGCACCAGGCAGATCTGTGCCAAAGGCACCTCAGCTAGTTTGTGAAAAGAATCAACATATCCTGTACTTAGAGGGGCTTTATTTAATTCCACATTTCTTTCTATTTCTTTTCTTTTTTTCCTGTAATTTCAACTTGCTCACAAGAGCGTGCGCCGAGCAAGAGACAGATAGGCAGAGTGAGAGGGCAATCACGGCACAAGACGATGAGATGGGGATCTTCGATTCTGCCGGAGCCCAGGATGCTGCTATTCCTTTTAACATCCTGAGATTTATCACGGGATTCAGTTTTTTTACAAGTATTGTTTGTCATTGAAAGAACTCTAAAGAGCCATTCTCTGAAAGGTTCTTCTGGCAGACAGATTTTGGCCTCTAAAGCTATTTTAAAAGTGGGCAGAGAGACCAAAATCTACATTTAAACTTCATATAATATTGTATATTCATAACCCAATCCTTCCTTCCTTCAGCATTGGATAAACACACTGCTCTACCATTTTTAAACTTCATCGTTGGAGATAATCACCCAAACACATAATAACAACATCATAGAAGTACTAGAAAATATGTTTGAAATTTCCTTTTTATTGTAACATAAGATAGTGCTTCCAAAATCCCAAACTGAATTGCTTTTCAGTAGATAAGCATCAAAAAATACATTTCCTGCTTTCGGTGAAGGTGCAATAAGGTGCTATATCAGTGTAATAGTTCAGAATGATATGCTCTAGTAGTATTTTGATGAATTACATGATTATAGCTAAAATGAACACTTTCATCATGCCTGAATTAATAATGGTGGTATGATTTGGCAAGTACTCCTGCAGTGTTCTTTAACTCATCACTTCAGAAGACAGAGTTTTAGAGCCCATCCTTTGTCTCAGGGAAACACAGGGATCCTTTATGGTTTAAAAACACAAGAAGCAGGAGAAATGTGACCGCTTAAGAAAGGAAAAAGAAACTAATGCATGCATACCTTCTCAGGCTCATCATGACTTAATTGGTTTATTTTTCACTGCCTTATTCCAATGTCTAAGGTACCTACGACTATGTCAAAAAGATCAGTATTCTTTCATGTGAAAATTGGGTTGGTGTATTTTATTGCTAAATGCTGTGTTTCCGAATGATTCTAAAGGCCTTTTAAGGACATCATTTTCTCTTAAGCCATAGGTTTTACTTTAGAACTTGGGTAGTCAATATGTTAATTTCTGTGCCTTCCACATTATTTAACATTGACTGAACCTACACCAGTTCTTCAGCTGTCGAGTGAAGCTGTGTATTGCTGTGCCCATTTCAGGGCTCCTCTGGGTTGTCTGACCATGTGCATTAAAATTTCCCACACTGGGGGCTTCCATAATGTTGTGAAGATGTATGTTGGTACAGCACTGAGAAAAACCTGCACTGCTGGTGCTGCTATAATATTGTTTGCCTGGTAATAAATGATGGCTCTTAGTCTTTATAGCTGTCATCTAGTAATATCTTTAATGAGCATTAATTTTACTTGAAATAATAAGAATAATCAATCTGCTGTAGGTAAGAAATGTAAACTTTTGCAGGCTATTGTGAAAAATGGTGATGCACAGTACATCAAAAACATCTGGAACAGATGTTTCTGTAATTATGATACACATGATGATTATGCTGTGTTCACTGGCCTTTGCTGATACCCTCGATTCTGGGTGATGTTACAAGCTTGTGGTGGTGCACTGAACTGGAAAAGAGGACTTAATGTCTGGGGCAAGAACTGTCCTCTCTGTTTTCCTAAGTGTTTTCTGTCCACCGAATTTTTGCTTGTGGTTAATTATTATCCTCTATGTTTGTACCAAATAGTAATTTTATGCCATGAAATATCTCAAGTCTGCTGATGCAGAAAGTCAAGCAAACATAAGCATGCTGCTTTCTGAACCCAAGCTATAGAAAAAAGTAATATTTTAGATTATAAAATGAGATTATAAAATAATCTTGTGAGGTTTAGTATAGTTATGTGTCTTATGATCTATGATATTATGATCTATGCAGGAGTACATGACTTTGTATCTTTCTGTTTAAAGAGTCTTATAGTTGAAGGTAAGAAATTATAAAAGACTTAAGTGATCTGAGTAGGTGACCTCAGATGAGAGCTGAGGAAGATTAGCTCAAGAGTGCTTTATATATCTTTCCTCTAGTGCTGTTAGAAATCTCAGTGTAACCCTCTGTTGGGCTATGGATGGCAGTGACAAGGGCCAGGTTTCTAGTCATTGCTAAATATTTGTCTAAACCTCAAGCAAGAAAGTTGGCAGAATAAAATTAAGCCATGGAGATGTTTAGTGAGATATAATACCTTGCTCACAACTAAAGGTTCAGAAAGTTTACCAAAACAGGAGGAATGTTTTAAAATATTAAATATGTCACTAAAGAGGGTGATAGCCAATAATGAAGTACTTCTTTTCCTCACTACAATAAGAAGCATTTATCAAACTTTCTGATTTCTTGGTAGGACTACAGCTAAGCCAGGTGGATGTGTTTGGTCCCTACAATATCACCCCTTTGGAAGTGTGTGCTTGTCAAAGTCTGGTTTCTGCCCCGTATTCTGGGGTGGGTAGAGAAATGTCAGGCAAACTGCATGCCCACATTTGTAGTCCATAGAAGCTAAACAGCTTAACTTGGGGGTTATTTTTAGGGTTTGGTGCAGGTTTTATTCATTTTTGGCACTCTAATAGTGTAAAATCTGTGAATAGCTTGCATGTAGAGGCACAGCCTCAATTTAGCTCCTGTTATAATGAAACAAATTGTAATTCTTAATTGACTTCTTCTATGGAAATACCAGTAATATAAATTACAATGTCACTAGAATAAGGGGAGAGGGGGGAAGCCCTTTTTACAAGCCTCGGGATGAAAATTATAAATAAACTAAGAAGGCTTAACGAAAAATCCCTATGGAATCTGACATTAATAGCCTTTACTTTCGATCTGGTACAATAAATCTTGCAGCTATGTATCCACAACAGGATAACAGAAACCAGGCCAAGCTGGAGTAGGTATGAGGGAGTTGGAGAAAAAAATGCCCCTTCTTTAATTAATCGTATATGGTGATTTTTCTCATATTCCAAAGTCAACAAGTCATTGCTGCCAACATTCTGCCAATCAATTTGCTCCAAAGAAGCGGTTTTTGGTTGGACTCTTTGCCTAAAACCAGTGCAGCATTGCCAAAGCTTCAAAATCCACATGTTCTTTGGGATTTTCAATATTAATTTCGAGAGCTGGTCTTCAGACCCCAGTGCTGTAATTTCATGAGAATCTCAGATTTCTAGCTGTCTTGCGAACTGCAGTGGTTTAAAAGGAAACCTGGAAGTCCAATATTAATAATTTTTATAATATTGTGAATTTTTGAGACCTTTTTGGGTTTGTTTTTTAGTGAGACCAAGGATACCATCAAAAATTTTTCCAGATAGAGGATATAGTGAGTTTCTGCAGTGCAAATGGTGACCAAGAGGAGACTGGGAGATGTGGTCTCCTGTAGCACAAGATGGCTGGTGGCAAGCATAGGATGTGAACAGGTCTGATAGTGCATAGCAGCTATGCACGATCAGAATGAAGAAATTTAATCTACTACATGTATTGCACACCAGCAATGGAACTAGGGATTTTCATAGCCTCATAGTATTGCCAACACCCTGCATTCAAAGATCTTTAGCCAGAAATGAGACAAATCATGTAATGATCTTAAAATTGTGATAAAACCCAGTACATATTAGCCTCTTTATTTGTCTGCTGTAAGGATGATCCTAAGACACTGATTTTCTCAACAGTGATCAGGGCCTGGATTTCAGATATATTTTTTCAGAGATAGTAGCATTTTGTATAACCTTGATTTTTTAATTCTCAGTAATGTAAGAGAGAATTAACTTTATGTTTTTCCCACTGTCATGATGGGGCATGATAGAAGCACTGATAAATCTACTACAAGTTTTGTATTTCTGTACTTGTCTTTGACAACCTAGAAGCATTTGGATAATGACATATAGGTTTTTAGTTTCTTTGCTGCAGATGTATTTTTGCCATTTTTTTGTTGTTTGTTTGTTTTGCTTCCTGCAGAGAAAAGCCTTGTTCTGTCTACAGGATGTATTTTTTTTTGTTTATTTGATTTATTTGTTTGGTTGGTTTTGTTTGTTTGTTTGTGGGGGGTTTTGTTTGGTTTTGTTTGTTTGAGTTTTTTTTTTTGTTTTTTTTGTTTGTTTTTTTTTAAGGATAGTTGTTCCTTCCAGGATGTGCAAATACAAAGGTCCAAATTGAAGCCAAATCCTTTACTTTTCTTATGAATGGTGGCTTAGATTAAAAAAGCTGCCTATCCCTTTAAACACTTTTGTGAGATAAAAACCAATATTCTGTATATGCACAAACCCAATATTCTGTATATGCAGAGGGTTTCCAGTACTTCATAGGTTAAACAGAAGATAATTTTCCAAATCAAAGTTCAACAGCAAAATGATCTAAAAGTATGAAGTTTATAGGACAAATGAACATAGTTACTCCTCACAGCAGAGGGAGAAATAATAACTTAGATTTGATAAATATTTCTTTATATTGAACTATGAAATTATTTACAAACTCTGTGACTGAGCATACAATTACACATGTCTGATTCAGTCCCTCGACAGTGACTTAAGGATAATGGCTTTGAACAAATCTGTAAAGCAAAGAAGTTCCTATCGTGAACTTCAGAGGTAGCCAAATATAGATATTTGAGGTAGAATTTGTCCTGTTACTTGCATGCGAAATTTCTGTTCAGACAAACCACAGTACTTTGCATACTTTTTTCTCAGTTTATGGTGCTGTAAACCATGTTTGGGGTCACGCGGCTGGTTTGTATTGCATCTGATGACAGATACTTAAGAATAACCCTGAAAAAGAGAAACTTTATAAAAGAGAAATCTTACCTTCGTTTTGGGTATTTTCTGCATTGTAAATGCTATGAACATGCATGGAGTTTGTACAGATCTCCAGCATTGGACATAGTGCCACTTGGTTTTAAAAATCTTTACTAGGTGAGTTATGCCAAGGCTTTTTCTGCGGATATCTTTTAACAACAGCAACAGAAGAGTGGCATAGACTCAAGCCTGTTCCTAAACCAGGGCAAAGTGAGAAATTCACAAAGTCAGTGGCTGGGTTGACTTTGCTTTCTGGAATGTAAAAACGTCTGACCAAAATTGTATTAACTGAAGATTAAGTGCAAAAGTGAAATTTCACCCTTTTTCAGAGCACAGCCCTGCCAGGAGCAAGCATTATTCCATTGTCATGCACTCAGTGGTAATTGCCCATCTGACGGGAGAGCTCAGAGATTAACATCACAGTTCTTAAACCATAGGCTACATATGCCAGACTCCAGCACGTTGTGTCAAGCCATTTAGGTATGAACCATCAGTGTACAGAGTGTTACTAAACACTCTTATTTTTAGGTCACGCAGATGCACATCATCCTGAATATTTCTCTGAACAAATTGCTAATCGCCACCTTATTCAAAATCTGTTGGACATTTCCTGTGTGCTGCATTTGATTGCAATTTTTTTTTTTAAGTGGTACAAGCAATAATATGAAGCTCACTTATGAGGCCTGCATAAAATAGTGTATAACAACCAAGTACAGTAAATTAAACATGATACTCATTACCTAAATACAATTATATTTATCAGCCTTTTATAACCACACAAAGCGTTTACCAGTAAGAGTTATTTTGGAGTAGATAATTCCCAATTAACTTTTACTACTTTATTTTTGCTAATTTAGTTAGATTTCATTTAAAAAAAAAAAAAAAAGCTGTATCAAATGACATCTCTAACTATTACACTGGAGATGAGACATAATTAAAATGTTATGTATATGGAATTGCAACTGATGGGAACCTCACCTTAAACTCTTATTTTTGTCTTTATTTGATTGTTGCCTGCACTGCACTGCACTGCAATCATAATTGAATTGCAAGATAGCTGTGTGCCCACGGTGCCAGCACCAGGAGCTTGGAGAAGAGAGGGAGAGGAAGAAAAGGGAAAAAAAAGGGAAGAGGGAAAGAAAAAATTACCTGGAAAATCAAACACATCAAGGTCTGACCTTAATTGAGCTGAGGAATCCTGTGAGAAGCCCTTCTCCAATGATACCATGTTTCCTCGTGGAGCTGGGCATGTCTGCGGGGTTGGGCATGAGGAATCATGGATTTCCATGGGTTCAAGGTGGAAGCAGCAGAGATATACAGATGCCTTTCTGCACTGTGGACTTAAAGTGACTCATACATGAATTCTTCACCAGCCTGTTAATAAAACTTGTGATTCCACTGGCTGGTTTGCTACCAAACCTGATCACACAAAGCTTGGCACTGTTTGCTCTATACCAGGAAATGTCCCCATGTCTCAACCTAGCTGTCAGTTTACTCCTTGGGAAAGAGGAGTCACACAGAAAAGATGAAGCGTAATGGGTACAAGTTACTCCTGGGGAGATTGCAGTTGGACACAAGAGGAAAATTTCTCACAATGAGAACTATCAGCCGTTGGAATAATCTCCCCAGGGAAGTGGTGGACTCCCCAGCGTTGGGCACTTTTAAGATTTGGCTGGACAGGGTGTTGGGCCATCTAGTCTAAGTCATGCTTTGCCTAGAAGGTTGGAGCAGATGATCCTTGAGGTAGGTCCCTTCCAACCTGGTATTCTATGATTATATGATCCCAAGACAGACTGTCTCTCACCGCTATCCTTGAGAAAACAATGAGCTGAAAAGAGCCTGAAAAACTCAAATCACTGAGGCCACCTCACCCAAGTGAGCCAGCTTGACCTGTCACCTTTTGGTGACAATTTTAGATGGAGTCTTCATCGACCAGTGCAGTGCACCATCAGCCAGGTTGAGACATGGGTATGTCTCCTGGTGGAATACACAGGACATCAGAGTTTTGGTGTACTTTACTTTTGAAAGAAATCCTTGAAAGTAAAAGGAAGGACAATTCCAAAAAGACTTCCTACCTACTTCTTGCTTTTCTGGTTTTTACTTTGTCTTGAGACATAGGGCTTCAAATCTGTAGTTGAAACTGAGGATATTGCATTTAGCCATCAAAATCCTACTACAGGTATGCTGTGTTTCTATTTCCCCATCTCTAAAGCTGGTCTCCCAAAGAATCCCTTTCTTGGCAGGGTTAAATGTGATGATGGCTGTTCAGGACTAGGCTTAGGGTCAGGGGCGTCTCCACACCCCAGAATGTCAGGTAGACACACTTACTAATTTTTCACAGGGGAGGTGCAGTGGCAATGCATGGTATTATTAAACTGCACCTCTCTCAATTTCATCTGTCACTAATAATTAAAATGCAAATGCAGTGTTGCTAATTGTGTTTCAGACAGTATGATTTAAAAAGAAAATAAATGTAAGCTCCAAGTGTTCAACACCACTCTAAGACAAGAATTAATGTATTTCACCGGGGAAGGGGAGGCTTCGCTGATGGTACATATCAGAGCTATCTTTCTAAAGGTGAGGACAGTTACAGACCCACTGTTCATTACTTTGGATGTGTCACATTTGCTAGTATGACAAGATGTATTATGTACAAGGAATTTTACAGATGGAGAGAAATATCCATGTAAGTTGTTTATTTGATTTTTTTCAATATTTTTTCTTTCCTGTACTACCCTGTCCAACCTTGGGATAATGGAATTATTTTATGCCTCCTGCACTATCATCAGGCTTTGGATGGCTGCACAAAGGCCACTGGCAACAGAATAAGATGGCTGTAAAAAAATGCAAAAAATTGGGTAGGGAAAAAAAAAGGTACAACCAATAACTTGCCCTTAAATTTAAAAGGAACTAAATGAGGAACTTCTGGACAATTTATCTTGCTGTTTACAGATAACAAGTCACTTTGTTTTTATGTGCTCAGTCTAGTATTCCATAATTTATTTGAAAGAAGATGAGAAATAATGTAGATAAATGATGAAGTGTCAGGGTCTGACGCTCTTAAATGAAGCTATTATGGTCAAAGAGAAAACGTAAAACCTGCGGCTCATTATGAGAGCGTTCTACTTGTCAGTTAAGTGAAAAGGCCTGGAATGATTTCCAGTTTATTTGTCATTGCAGTTATTAAAGCTGTCTTTTTGGTGCCATGAAAATGAATTGAAGACTTTATTCGAAGTAAATTTGTACTAAAGCTTTCAGATGTATCTTATGTGAGTTCAGTGAGGCAAGAAAACAGCTTAAAAGCTGAAATATTACAAGAAAGCAACTATTAAAGTCCTGAAACGCACAAGAATATAAAGTCTGAGGAAGTTACACAAATAAATGAAGTATTCCATCTCTTGGGAAATAAAGTTTAGTTTTACTATGTTGTACACTTCGACAAAGAAATCAGCCCTTGTTAGTGGCAAAAAAATATTGTCTTTCATGGACTTGTGCCTAGTGCTTACTTTTATATCAAGCTATTAATTTTGGGACAAATTTTTCAGAGAAGTGGGGCTTCTCTCTTGCAGTCATCATGGAGCATCTTTAGATGTACCATTTCTGAGTCAAAGAGTAGAGCTTGTGTCAATGGCAAGATTAGGCTTTTTATGGTCATCATGACTAATGTGGTTCAAGAACAGGACAAAACAATGCATGGGGTTGGTACCACCCAACCAAGAGGATCCATTTCCCTAATTGAATGACCGGGCTGCAAAGCAGCACATCTGACTACAGAGAATGGGAGACATTATTGACATTTTTATCTCTCTTTAAATAGTCATAAAATATTTCATAAACTTTGCATAGCTTGCAGGTTAAAGGAAAATTTTAGTTTGCCACCAATTGAAATCAGAAACCCTGCTACTGAGGTGGTCATTGAGACTCATTTTATTGCATCCCTTCTTACAATTATTTCTACTGAACTGTAAATCTCCAATTTATGTAGAGACGATTGATAGGTTTATTTTATTCTGGTTTGTTATTGCTCTGGATTTCTGTTTCCCACTACTGCTTCATATTTGCCAAGACAAATTAGTGCAGTTATACTAGGTTTGGACTGTCCAAAAGGAAATTAAGAGTCTTTTTTATTTTACATTGAAAGCCGTAGGAGCACTAAACTGAAAGCTTAACTCCAAGCTCCAGCGGTCTTACAGCAGTCGAGTTGACACTTTATTGCAGATATTACAAATGTTATGACATGTCTTCAGGGTCAAGTTAAAAACAAAAAGGGTTCCACATTCTCATCGAAGTAATCTGTCAGTTTTGTCATCAGATGTGATAGCAGCCCTCAGTAGCAGTGTCACAGTCAAGGGTTTATCAGGCTCTGCAGTATATGTATACATACTCTGATTTCCAGGGGTTTATATCTGCAATTAAAATTCCCTCTGGGCTAAAACTTGGCATTTCTAGCCCAAAGGGATTTTTTTAATTAAAAAATAAAAGTATCAGTGAAGGTTTTCTTGAATGATAAGAGCACAGAAAATATCTATTCTTCATTTCTAGAATACTTCAAATCTTTTAAACTGACAGACTTCAAATATTTAAGTGGCCAACTCTCTTTACATAAGAGACTATTTAAAAGGACAAGCCAGGAAGGGGGTAGGTGGTGGACTAGACAAGTGCTTTGTGCTCCTTGTGAGTATAAGTGTTGAGCATTTGATGAGATGTGTAATTAGCCGCACATTTCTAAAGCTCTTGGTGTCTCTTTCTATTTAAACGGTGCATGAGGGAATTAGGATGTCTGATGCACAAATATAAATCATTTCTTCCTCACCACCCTCTGGCATGGTCCTGCAGAACAGTGGTGATATGGTGTAAGCTGCTCAGATCACGGCAGCCCTTCTGATACACACATTACATCTGTTCTGTGTAAAAACAGAGGACTTCCATTTTCTATGGCTCCTGGTCTGGTACTTTTTTTGCTCCTATTTTCATTACAGTAGCCACCAAAATATGCAAAGCACAACAGGCACATTTAGAGGGAAACGCAGAAAAGAAGGTCACACAAAAAGAAATGCCTATGCAAATGATGGTTATGGAAAGGATGAAAGTACTGATGGGCAAGTAGTGCTGGCTAAGACAATTTACCCTCAAAGCTCATTTATTGCTAAGTGATGTTGTAGAGTTTGTCTTTGAATAACTGGAGAGAAAATTAGGAGCAACATGTTAGATACAGAGATGTTTGCACTAAAAAGTGTTGAAAGACTAATTATCTCTTAACGCTTTAAAAATTCTATCCTTTGCTTGGATACAAAACCCAGACTTCGTATGAGTATTTGCAAATGCTTTGTGTAGCAGTGTGCTATGTACTGCAGGTAGCACCTGCTCCTATTTGTAATCTGTGGCTCAGGGACAGTGATAACAAACAGGGCATATTAAAAAGTTACCAGGGTTCTCCATAAAATCCTGGTAAGCCAGCAGAAAACAGGCACTGCTGTGTAACAGGAAGCGGAGGAAACATGACTATAGTGTATTTTTTCAGGTTTTTGTGTTGTAATTCACTGGAGTTCCTAAGGGGAAAATAAATGAATGTGAGTAAAGAAAACAAGCCCTGGGAGGGTTCCCCTCCATGTCCATGAGGAAATTGTCCTCAAACCTGTACATGCTCCTTTAGTACTCTCAAAGAGGCAAACCTGTTAAATTAAGAGGAAAGCACAACCAAGACCTTCCATTGGAAGAGTGCAAATGGGCTCTTTGAGGATGCTTTCTACTCTTTATGTATGTATTCTCCACATCTGAATTTAGTTTTGAGTTAGCACCACCCCTTTGCCACCAGGAGCTACTTCGGAGTGTCATCAAGAGATGGCTAGGAAACGAGGTTGGTGCCAAGGATATTGTAATTATGGGGTGGCTTGTTTAATCTTTTTAAAATGTTATTTATTTGTGTTTGATGAATCTTTTATTTGTTATCAAGAATTTAACGCTTTATTTTGCTGTGTGTTTCCACAGGCAACCAGCCCAAAGAGAAAGGTGTTGCAGAACATCCTAGACAAGGCCAAGATCTCAGAAACAGATGTTTTTTCCTTGCCAGTCTGCAAGAGTTACAAGCCAATAGTGCCACAATCGAAAATATAGGAGTTACCTGGGAGTTACTCAGTTGCTGTCTGCTAAGGGGCAATGTTGGGGAGACATCACTTAATACTTTGCAAACCTCTTTATCATAGATAGCCAAGGGTGATCTGGATTTTTCAGTTTGTGTGTTAGAATATTTTTCTTGAAATTAATCTACGTAAAACAAACAGTTTCCACAATGTGGCTAGTTTTTACATCTGCTTTTGCATTGTTAAAAAATGTCCTGTTCTTAGTGCCTGTGTTCTGGAAGTCCATAGAAATCAGCTGAGAAGAGACCATCAGATGTTAGCCTCTTTCACAAAATTGGTTTGTTCACCTTTAAAGAATCTCAGTAGCATTTGTCTGCACTGAATGCGAGCTAGCATAGTTAGATATAGTGTTTTCACTGACCATCATAACCTATTTCCTACATGCTCTGTGGCACAAATTCCTCTATTTTTAGCTGACAGCTGCCTGCGGTCTGCCCATTATATCTCTGGAAATGTGTAATATTCCCTAAGTCTTCCTGAGAAGTTCAGTTTAAAGGCTGCTATTGGAAGAAGATGGGGACTATGCGTTGCAGACTATCTTGTATTTGAAGTCTACATTGCTTTCCTTATTGCTGTAGCAAATGTACAGTTTAGTGCCATTCTGTGACATTTTAACAAACTTCCAGTTTCTGCATCAAGAAGACTAAGACTGATAGTGACAAGTTTGATGTCCTGTACTGGGATATATGACTGATGAGATGGAAGAAGAAAGGACTGCCTCAAGGGAATAAAAGGGTTTCAGTAGAGGCCCATAAATGCAAATCTAATTACTCTTTTTAGTAATGCTCGTCTATTATTACAGCCTAAAGAAAGTTCATTTAATTAATAATCAAGGTCTTCATCTGCAAGATGCTCTCAGTGTGAACTTTAGTGTCAGAAATGGCCAGGAATTTATTTTATGGCGCAGCTGTGTTGAGAAAAGTCAGCATCATCAGAAAATCCAAAACTTTTGCCAAAAGCATATGCCTATTCTGTAAAGTTTCATCAGGTTCAGTATGCTGATTAAAGACAGAGAAAGATACCAAAATCCACATTAGAAGAACTGGTATCAAATAGCCACCACAATTACTCTTAGCTTTAATGAGACAGCATAGAAGTGATAATTATATTTTAGGCAAATTCCCTCAGTACCAAACTACTTATTGCTCAGGGTGACTGTTGACAATCTCTCCAATTGCACATGCTGCAATGAGAATTAAAAAAACTGTTCCAAGGTCCTTCCTGCCTGGTGAGTGTCACCCCAGAGCATTTTGGATGAACGCTGCAACCAGCATCTCAGGCACCACTGGAACCCAGCTGGAGCAGTGGGTTTCCCTATGCTCTGCGGAATCATAGAATCAACTAGGTTGGAAAAGACCTTTAAGATCATCAAGTCCAATTGTTGCCCCAGGACTGCCAAGTCCACCACTAAACCGTGTCACTAAGGGCCTCATCTACATAGTTTTTGAACGCTTCCAGGGAGAGTGATTCCACCATTTCTCTGGGAAGTAGTGGCGGCTACCCTTTTGGTGAAGATATTTTTCTTAATATCCAATCTAAACCTCCACTGGTGCAGCCTGAGGCTGTTTCCTCTTGTTCTATTACTTGTTACTTGGGAAAAGAGACCCTTTAAACTTCTTTTGCTGCCTGCAAGCTTTAGTGGTAATGGTTAATCTGCAGGGATTTTAGAGATCATAACCCACAAAAGCATTAATAAAGTCCTTTAGATTTTCTGGATTGAAGTTGCTACATAAATACAAAATGTTGATTATGTCGTCATCTGTCACTGTCCCCTGACCTCCCTGTTCCCTCGTCCCCTGCATTTTGTTTTATATTTCACAGTTTAGGTGATTAGGACTGATTCTGTGTTGTGCTCTGGTTTAGCTGTGCTCCTATTTTCTTCTCTTATGTTATCCGTTGTGTTATGGTTCACGAGCTTACTCCATTTTCTCTTGAATCACTGTTTTTACTTGACTCAAAACCTCTTTGAATAGTTTACTCCATGTGGCAGCTGTATGCCAATAGAGCACTTTTGCCTCACATCTCTGTGTAGCAGTAAACCCTTGTGTCTTTGGGGTGCAGAAAGGGAAAAGATTAATTTCTAGACTTGATGGTTGCTACCCACCTGGGTGAATATTTTGAACTGTAAATCTGACACCATCAGTGAGGAAAAAGTATTTACATACTCTATAATTCACAATAATTAATAAGTTATAATATATTTTTATTACACAGATATGATCTACAAGATGCATACACCTTGTGATTTTCAAGATTTTCTGCTGGATGGGGCACTGAAAATCTGTGTTTGGGGAGCAAGAAAGGAGTACTCAGAACCAACCATCACTGCTGTGCTCTTGGTTTGGTCTGGTGCCCAGAGATGGAAAGATTTGTGTTGACTTTGTGTGCTGTTTGATTCTGAGCAGTCTGACTGGACAATATTAACAACTCAGATGCTGAGGATCAGGGTCAAGAAAAATTTTTCGTTTTGTTTCATGATGTCATCAGAGAGAGGAGATAGCAAATTTTTTGTTTAAGTCTGGAAGCAGACTTATCACATTGTAGAAGAGGAAAATAAGCCAGTAGTTCAGAGTAAAGGAATAACAATGTGTAGCCTGTTAAACTGTTATGCTAGAAAATGGTGATAAAATTATATTGCTGATTATCTGCCTTTGCTGGTATTATTTTTTAAACTTCACTAAAAACCCCACATAAATTATTATTATTCTGTGAAATTTTTAGCTGAATGGGTTGAATTCCACTGTGATTGTCCTGTAAAAGGACAAAGATCACTTTGTCCTTTTCATGATCTCTCTTGGTTGCTAAAGTAACGTTCTGAGAAATTTTGAAAGCATAATTTGGATTTTTTTTCCTACCAAACTTCCCAGGAGAAATACATTTTGGATGGAGCATTGCAGCCTACTCTCTAGCATATGTTATTTGCTGCAGTCTTGGGGATTTTTCTGGGGGGATTGCCTGCTTTGAACTCTGTGGTGTGGCTTTTTGCATGAACAGGGTGAGGGCGCTGCTCCTTCCCAGGACAGTCTCTGCTGTCTCTCTACTGTCTGGTCTTTCTTAGACATGCCTTCTGGTTCAGCCTTCCATACCAATTACATTGTATGTGTACACAGGTATAATTAAAAATAGAAGTAACGATGCTACTTAAGGATTTCTTACCTTTGAAAGCTTGAAAGTTCCTTTTCTATGACTTTTCTTAGCACTGAAAAATTAACTGGTAAAATAGGTACCATTGTCTTTCTGCATCTGTGTCTCTGTAAAGTATTTTTAAAATGTAAAAATGCAATAATTTTTCAAAATTCTGGGCAGCTCTAAGACAAAATTTAAATTCAAAAAATTAAAAATTCAACAGGCAAAAATTCAAGATAGAATGAATCTAAAATTTCCTTCTCTCATAATAGCATTTCCATGTAGAATGGGGTTTGCGTCGTGATAATGCACAGATAACCTTCTGAAGTAAGTAAATCATAGAATCATAGAATCGTAAGGGTTGGAAAGGACCTTAAGATCATCTAGTTCCAACCCCCCTGCCATGGGCAGGGACACCTTGCCCTAAACCACGTGGTTCAAGGCTCTGTCCAACCTGGCCTTGAACACCGCCAGGGATGGAGCATCCACAACCTCCCTGGGCAACCCATTCCAGTGCTTCACCACCCTCACTGTAAAGAACTTCTTCCTTATACCTAATCTAAACTTTCCCCTGTTTAAATGGTCTCAGTGATTTCATGTTAAAATTCATTGTTATTTCAACATACTGTGTAGTGCTCCAGTGGTGCTCACTGCCCTAAAATATGCAAAATTAATGGGGTGAACATCAGTAAAATCAGTTCAAGAGACATCCAACCTACAAAGATAGAAACGAGTGAAAGATAAAAATCTGACATTTGACTGTTCTTTTTCCCTGCCTGATTCATCTATAATTCAGACTGCTTAACTTAACTTAAATACAGATACCGCAGTCAGAGTATTTGTTAAAGCACTAAGCTGACAAGTACAGAACACCAGCCATTATTTCTGTTTGAGAGTCAGAGGTTTGAGCTATTCATTTTGTAGCCCGACATGCAGCACCACAATTCCTTGAATTCCCAAAGCTTTTCATATGGCTTCCTCAAGGACAGCTATCATGTCTTAGCTGCTGCAGTGACAGATGGGATACAATGTGTCATGTGATGGATAACACTGGAGCCACAGTACTTAATCCTTCTAATACTAATAGCGGCATTATCATAGAGATTTATGAGAATGTCAGTTCCAAGTTCCCAGTTCCATTCATGGGTTTTTAAAACTTCAGCTGCAAAAAACATGCATCCATCCCATTAATTCTAATTATCATGGTTCATCTTCTTCAGCAGTTTTGTACTCCGGAACCTTTCAGTGCAAATTAACGTACCAAAAAAGTGTATTAATTAATATTTGTAGCTTTTAATTTCTGCAAGAGTGTTGTCTGGAAGCAGCTGGCAGTACAGGGCCGCTGCTATTGAATCTTTGCCAAACAAGTGCAGATGTAATTTTGTTATCTCTTGCTTAGTCATTTACGCAAATTAATTTGAACAATTAGCCTTTTACTGGTCCTTCATGAATCATGCAAAAGGGATCTGCCAAAAAAATTGCTAGTTGACAGAAAAGAATTGGTTAACATTGTAAATCTTTCTTACAAAAAGGTATTAGTATGTTTGGGATAAAGTACAACTTCAGAAAAAAATCCTTGTGGGTTTGGTTTGTTTTTGATGCCTCGTCTATTCCACTTTACACTGTTGATTATTGTTGAAGAAAAAAAAAATCAAAAGGAAGAGTAAGTCGTAGAAATTTGGGAACTGTTTTTGATGAAAAGCAAAAAAGTTACATTTCTTGCCTAAATGTTGTCTTGTCTTCACTGCTTGCAAAGCTGCAATGGGTTTTGCTTGAGAGGAGGTCTGTAGTGAGGTCACGCGCTCCAAAGCAGTTTTGCTCATTGTCTGAAAAAACACCCAAATCTTTAGTTTCTTTGGACATCGTTCTATAGGAAGGCGGTTATCTCACCCAAATGTCTCTCCTTTTAGTAAAACAGACTTCCACCTATGAGCTGAAGCCTTGACTTAGAGATGCTGGGGTTTGTCTTCAGGTAACTCACAACATGCGTATTGAGCTAAAACTTGTATTTAAGTAATGTTGTGAATGCCAACTCGTATGTGAAAGCTAGATTTGAATGACAGTGAACTCCGATTTTCAAAGAATTGTATCATTACTCTTTTCTTAAATATCAAACTTAATTTTAGTCAGATAAGCCAGATAATCAAGCTTACCAGGACTCAGTACCATCTGGAGTTTTTGAATAATTCTGCAATTGAAAATTTTTCTCATTTGCTGTTATTGTAGAGTATATAATCTCTTATTTTTTTTCCTCAAAAATTTTATATATAATTTTGGTTTAAATTGTATTGCATAAATCTGACCTTTGTGATGCATATTCCAAAATGTAACTCTCAGGTTGCTTTTAAGATATGACCATGGCATGACAACTGAGTTAATTGTTACCTGTCCCTTTGATTTCACATTTGAGACATCTCTTGCAATTTTGCAGTGCAACTGGAAGTGCTGTAATGTTCTCTAATTAAATAAAAAAAAAAAAAATCGTTACCCAGTGCTCAGTTGCATTCAGAACCAAGTGCATTGGAATGATCTTAGATATATTTAAGTAAAACCATATATAACTTTGCCTAGCCACTTCTGTTCACCCATCTCAACATGATGCTAGCGCTCTGCCACTGATGTGGGTTGGTCCTGCAGAACAGGTAAAGCTTTTGGGGCTTGTTGGGGTGCTAACAGTTCTGTTTTGCCGGGGGCTTTCCTGAAGTGTTGACTGTAGCTGGGGAAATAACTTCAGAATTAAATCTTTGTTTTGTGGAAATCACACTCAAACTCAAACAAATGCAGACTCTTTCTTAGCTGAGCCAGACAGTCTTGTGCAAATTCCATCACTCTGGCAGGGTAAGGTATGGGTCCCTTTCCCTCTAATTGTTTTTTACAAGCTGTGATATCACAGTCGGTATTGTTATTTCCATTTGTCCATTTGATTGCAGAAAGAAGAGACCAGATGTTGTGTGACAAATCATAGCTATTTGCAATCTGTTGGAATTCTTATAAATTGTACCAGGGATCATTTTCTGATAACTGATCCTGCAATCACTTATGCACGTGCATCACTCAGAGCGTGAGATGTCCTATTGAAGACTGTGGATCTATTCATAAGCTTAAATTAAGCACGCATGATGCACATTTGTGTAAATGTTTGTGTTGTGAAATATGCTGATATTTAGAACTTGCCTGTTAGATTCACCATTGCATTAATTTGCATTTAATCAAATCACATATTATTATTACACTGTAAAACTTGAAATCAGTTAATGTTTTTATTATAATAGGATACGTATGGCTCAAAATTTGACTGAAGTTTATCCTGCAGCAGAGAGATCCAATTCTGTTTACTAATTCCTAATTCACAACAAATAGTTCCTTCAGTAAAGTACATTAAGCCTAGCCCTGTTATCCATCTGTTTTTAGGGTCTGTGGCTAATCAAGGAAGTGGTATCTCACTGACACACTGATAAGAATGAAGTTAGTTCCTCTGTAATTGAAAGTATCAGTAGTAAACTTGGCTGGAGCTTGATTAATGGTTTATTAAAATCAGAATCTTCATGGTGAGTGCTAGATAAGGAGTTTTGGGCAAATTACTTGGTTACTGGGAAACCTTTAAATTTTAATCATGGAGACACTTCAGCATCATTAGGAACTGAAAAAGACAATGGGCACTGTGAGGAAGATATGTGAATTGATGTGCTTTTCAATCTCTTCTACTGTGGTGATATTGAGTGATGCATGGACTGCAATCGAGAATCCTCTTGCTCCCCATGCCTTTGATTGCTGTTGTTATAATTTAATATTATACAGTTCTTTATGATCATGGAAATCAGATGAGTTAGTTGCAAAAGATCAAGGTTTTAGTGTAAGAAAAATTAGTTCAGCATTAGTTCCTCTATTCTGTTTGACTGCATAGCAAAATGGAGGGATGCTGTAACTTGTATTTAGAATTAGTGGAAATAGAGCAACAAGCTCTTTTACACACACTTTTATTGTTTAATGTGATAACATTATGAATACCAAAGATACATTTACATATCATTTTGAAGTCCATATTTAGATAGTGAGCATGTGCATATCTGTGACTTATATGGGTGCATGTATGTAGCATCTATCATGTATCTGTATTTATAGAGATGTGAAGTACTATAATAGTGCTGTATGAGGATACATATGGAATGTAGACATCTCTCCTGTGTGACAGATCCCATTCAAACAAGTGTGATTAAAACCAATTCACTCAACTTGTGCAGTCATATCTTTTGTTTTTGCCTGGGATTTTCAAGAGTCGAAGGATGTCCCCAGTTTTCCAGGTAAGCATACTAATGGAACTGGGTTCATAAAGTGACCAGTCTAATTTAAAGTCAAGTTATTTTTTTTTGCCTCCACTACTACTATGGGAGAACTTCTCTCCTTTCTGAAGATACCATTTAGACATATCCTTCCAATAGTCTGAATTTATTTGTAGCCAGTGAATGCCTATTCATATTTGCACCTACATTGTCTAGTGATTTAAAACAGTCTTAACCCCAGCCTTCATCCATTTTACTGGGCTAAATAAATTTCTTTGTTTCATTCTCATCACTTAAGAGAGGTTGGACTTTTGCCTGAGTATCCCTTTTCCATATTTTGATGAGTTTTCCTCCTGTGTGTGAACAATCTGAAATGCTTGGTAATTCCAATATGGTGCTACACTGGGCTTGTACAACAGTATGAATATTTTCCTGTTTCTAATGAGAACATTATTACTTCGCGATTTTAAGATGTGACTACCATTTGTGTTCATGGGTGCACTGTATGGGTGCTTTATAATCAGCATATTGTGAAATCTTTGCTCTCCTCTTTCATTTCCATGGAATAAGTTCAAGCTGTCAGAAAAAATACTGATTATTCACCCCTAAATTCCTGAACTTGCAGGTTTGTATTAGTAAATGTTATCCTACTTCTGTCATTGAAGTCCCCAGGTCATTTAATTTACCTGTGGTCTAATATTCCTTTGGGTTGGCAATATCTCCCAAAATCATGTCATGAAAAAAATGTAATTGGTATATGAGCCTTCTCTGTCAAATTAATTATCAAAATCATTAAATAAGATCAGATCTGACACCTAGGCAACACAGGATTAAAAGCAATTTGTCCAAAGTCACATTGGAGAGCTGTGAAGATGATAGTCTAAATCCCAGTGTGTTTGTTTGCTATATGAGAGAAATATTCATTTTCTTTCTGAAGGAAAATTTACTAGGAAATATGTACTAGAAAACTGTAAGCTGGAAAAAAGATTTCTTTCTAGCAAAAGCAGAGCTTGCTGCAACACAATTATTTGCAGAAAAAGAAACTTCTTTTTGCAACATATGCATCAGTTATTGTAGGAGATGCTTAGGCTGGAGTGGAGTTTCCACTGTGCCAAAGAAAACAGCCTGTTTCACTGGTAGAATATCCAGTGCATAAGGTGCTCATATAGGCTGCAGGAATCACATATCCAAGCTATTGGCTTTAAGAAGGTATACTAGCACTCTATAAGGAGGTCTTTCCCTGTGACTCTCCTATTCACCCATTCACTTGGTTTCTTGCTTATACAGCTCAGAAACATTTTTAAAAGGAAGAAAGTTTTCATTGTGCAGGATACCATTTTCCATCCAAAATAGCCGTGGACTAGAGACTGAATTCTGGACACAGAAGAGAAAATGCCAAACCAAAAAGTGAGAGGGAGAGACATATCCTGGCAGGGTGATTTGTGTCTTTTTTTTTTCTTTTAATAGATAATGTGTACTTAGGAATTGAGAATATTAGTACAAGCCCTAGGGGAATATGGATTTAATGGAAATTGATGAAGTTGTTTTGGAAACATATAGTTTATTAAATTTTCTCATTCAGGGGTTTATTATATGATTTATGATGACTTAAGCTTATTATGTGCCCCTTTTTAATTTGTCACATAATGATTATGTGTATGTATACAGCCATGTTGTGAGTGAATTCATATATTCAGAACAGATAAAATGCCAGAAGAAGCCACTCTGATCAACTGATCTACCTTTGTTTACTGTGCAACCCTTTAATTTCAACCAGTATCAGGTCATTCCATATACATATATTGCTGTAGAATATAAATATGTGTTAGGTGCAGCACCTATTTCAGAAACATTCTTGGTGTACAGGATTTTTAAAGTAGCACTGTATAGTGTTACATAGATTTTTGTGTGTACACATGGCCAAATATAAATAGGGCCATATTCCCAGTGGTGTATAATATCCTGTGATATCAGACACCTCATTTTATGTTTACCAATCTAATTGTGAGCTTAAAACTGGAGAAAAATTTTAGGCCCATAATATTGTAATGCTTATTTAATGTAGTTCAGATTTGCCTTATCAGTCTTGTTGAAGAGCAGTCTGTGCTTGATAGGCTTGGGTTATTTATTAGGTTCAGACTGTTAATACAGAAAAATGTATGAAAAGTTGAAATAAGAGACTCTGTTGCATTTCAAAAGTGCTGCAAAGAGCTGAAGTAGTTTTAATTGCCTTTGTAGCCCTCTGCACAGCTGAGCCTGGAGGACACAGAGATTATGGAGGCATCTAAGCACCAAAATATGCTTGGCAGCTTCATCTTAAAACCTTGCAGCCAGTGTCCCACCCCAGTGTGTCTGTGAACCATGCATAGCTCCAGTCCAGTGCAGGGGAGGCTGCAAGGGATGTTCTCAGGGACTGGCGCCCAAGGTTGCTCGTGTTTGAGGGATGCTTGGCAGCTACAGGCAAGGTCTGAACTTCTGCCTGGTGGAAAGGGACAGGGCTGGAAACAAGGGGCCACTCCATGGCATTACATCCATTCACTTCCTAAAACTGTGTCTTTTTAAATGGTTTATGGCAATTCAGAGATAATTTTTAATTTTTTCTCTCCTCTCCTCTCCTCTCCTCTCTTCTCTCCTCTCTTGTCCTTTCTCTCTTTCTCTCTTTCTCTCTCACTTTTTATTTATATATCTCTCAATTTCTTTCTCTTTCTCTGTCATCGTATCACTGGGAGAGGAGAAGAATCAGGAAAAGATTCTGATTAAAGATCCATTATAAATTAATGAACAAAAGTGCAATCCTAGCACTTCATGCTAGAATGGAACATTTTAAAAAATCGTGAAGTGAAACATAAGAACACTACAAAAGTTTGGATTGAGGTATAAAAATTATTTGGAAGACTGTGTGCTAATCAACAGCAAATGTAAGAATCAGTTTGATAGGGCAGTGAATGACTTGTATTTTTTATATTGGAGTTTTTCAATCAGCATTTTCTGAACATAGTTCCTCATTATTATGATGATGATGGGAATTAATTATTACCATGAGAACAAGTGATAATGGTACTTTGAACTGTTTTTGTCACCATATGACACAGACTATTACTTGTTTTTACATTTTCCAGGATGTATGTGAATTGAGAGATGCTGACTTTTTCACTGAACAATGGGCTAGCTGGGGAGGAGATGTCAAAGCAGGACTAACACTGACTGGGCAGGATGGCTGCCCTTTCACAGAGTTATTATGTGGTTGCATTAGGATATCACCAGGAAAATCACTAAAATTAGTTCTTGGGATTAACATTCAGCTGCAGCAAATACTTTAAACATGATGTCTAAGTGAAAATATGTGATTACCTTCTAAGAAATAATATCCATACATAGGTCAAATTTCCAAAGGCCATTTGCAAAGCAATTACCAAAATAAGAAAGTTTCTTTTAGCCCATGCTGGACAGGAAACATAAACCAGAGTGGTGGGCAAAGTGAGGCAAAGTAATGTGGCTACAGCAAGAAAGTGCGCTTCTCATCACTGAGAATGCATCCATAAGTCTCAGACTGTTTCTCTGCAGCAGAAGCAGTGTGGAATGGCCAGCATAGGAAAAGAAAGGTTAAACCCTGTTTTTTTTCTGTTTGTGAGCTGCATCCAATGAACATCTTACAAAAGCATTTGAACAGAAAGTGAGAATATAGTAGACCACTAAGAGTGTTGGGAATTAGAAATATGGAAAGGGATGTCCAGCTTTACAACTAAACTGCTCTTAAATCACAGTTATAAAAAAAAAAAAAAAATCACCAACAGAAAAACCTCCAGAACATACTTGAAATTTATTCTGTGTTTTTATTCTGTGTACAGTTTTATCCTACAGTATTCCTTATGTGAATTCCAGAGGCCATTTTTTGTCTGAAGACCTTACTATTTGTTGCAATTTGTTTTTCATATGAATGGGTACCCATATAGAATAATGTTCTCCTGAACTTGTTTCCCGGTAATTATTCAAGGGATGTGTAAGCAGTTTCTACTGCTATTTAGTATCTCTTACTGTACTAACTAATTAACGTATAACTGACATACATGTACTCTGCTTTCATAATGTTATCCGATTAATAAGCAATAACCACCTCAGTAAATCAAAATTAAATGCCTACTTACAACAGTAAGTTTAGAATCTTCCTGCCTAGAGACTTTGCATTGATTGATTCATTAAATATTGCATTGTCATATGAAGATCAGTGAAAAACCCTTGTGAGCAGCTTTGCCTTTTGGTTTATATGTAAAGTTTTAAACCAATGCTTCACTGAAGAAGTAAAAGCTCTTGGGTAAGTAAAAGTGTCTTGGGGCACTGTCCACATCAGTCATCTGCCAAGAGCATGCCTGATAGCCAGCTGTAGGCAGGGATGGGATGTCCTCCAGATACGGCTGGAGAGGGAAGGAGGGCTGTCAGAGCGATATATCATTTCCATGAATTTATGAGCCCATTTTGTGGTTAATTAATGCCCCTGATAGAACTATCCAAAATCCTTCTGGTGATTTCATAGAAGATACTGGAAGCTTGATTAGGGGTGAAGAAATAAAATGTCTCCAAGAGGTTGGAAGAAAAGAAAGGCAGCCTTCTTTTGCAAAGGCAAATGCCTCTGGAGAAGAAATTTAAGCACTTACTTCTCAAGAAGATTCATGAAGTCCTGATTTTCCCATGGACCTCCTAGGAAGCAGTGTCAGAATAATATGACAACCCTCAATTTTAGGTCACAGATGAAAATTCAATAAAAGAAGCAATTTTGAACCTATTCCTTTTAGTCTGAAGTGTTCTTTTCCAGCTATACTACTTTGGTTACCTTCCTGATGTCTAATTAAAAATGTACTTGTCATTTATGTTAAACAAGTATGTAGTTTTCTAGTGCAATGAAACTACCCTCTAGAGAGATACACATGTTCAGTATTATATTAATTTTTAGAAATACATTTCTCCCAAACTCCCAAATATACAGACAGCTTCACCACATAAGCATTAAATTTGTTACCTGAGTATTTTTCATATGTTCCAAATCACATTTTTTCTATTTTATGCTCATTAAACTCTTGCAGACTTTGCACAGAGTGCAAATTACATGAAGATACCTTGAACAATGAAGGCCAAATTTATAGGTTGATTAGTTCATGGAGATGTAGGTGAGTAAGTGAAGAAATGTGAGGAATTGGGAAGTCAGATGGTTAGTATAATATCTTACTTCAGTAATATAAATGGGTTTATGCAGAAAATGAGAAAATATTACAGTGATAGAGCTATAGTTCTTTAACTTTCTAATGTAACAAGTTAAAAAATTAAAATGTTTTTTTATTGCCTTGGTTTCTAATGTTTCTATAACTTGGCATTTATCTACAGTCTACTTTCTATCTTTAGTATTTTTATCTGGTGTTGAAAGCTATTCCTTTTGAAATAGAATAAAAAAATCAAAATTTTTTTTGTTGCCTTGGTTTCTAATGTTTCTATAACTTGGCATTTATTTACAGTCTACTTTCAATCTTTAGTATTTTTATCTGGTATTGAAAGCTATTCCTTTTGAAATAGAATGAAAATTAGTGAAATACAATATGTAAGTTGCATTTCAGGTCATGGTAAGCCTCTGCTTATAGTAAACTTTTGTATAATAAAATGTGTTGGCCTTGAGCTTACTTCTACATTAATGAGGTTTTGGCTGTAAAAAAAAGCTATTCTAAGGACAAGAATCTAACACAATGATTATTCTTTTACTTTACTGCAAAACTATTTTCTGTCACTATGTTAACCTGAAAAAGATAAAGATACATCTTGTTATCTTTTAAACTTTTCCCAGTCATTTCTTTTTAACTCATTCCTATAATAGTCTAAGCAACAACTCTGACAGCAAAACCTATGAGGGTTTTCGGATTCAATAACCAAGACTGGAAAAAAGGCATCCCTCATCTCAACTTTAGCTGAGTAACTGCAGATTCTTAACATTACCCTCTACACTGGAGGTCTTCAAAGTCATCAATCTGTTGGAAATATGCTGACATCTCAAAGTGGTTCTGTAGTATCTAAAATGTGCTGTGCTGCTCAAAGAGCGTAGTTTCTTAGATCACTTTGAAAGAGATGACTTATGAGGCAAAGGTTGAGCTGTCTGTTTCTGCAGCACCTTATGCATCTGTTTGGTAGCACTGTGTACATGGTTCCAATTTACCATGCTCTGATAGAATGGCATGATTCCGGTCCGTCTCTCTAAGGCCAGGAAATGCTAGATGGGAGGATGAAAGTACAAGTGCATTGGTCACCAGTAAGAAAATGGAAATATTTTTTAAGAATGTGAAAACTATAAACCTATCTCCAAATCTGTGCATCCTCTTTCTCATTCTCCTACACCCGCAAGAGCACTTTCAGCATTCTCATTTTCCTGATGTGGAATTATTTTGAGATTTGAAACAATTACTGTGTGGCTTGTCTCTGGGTCTTGTATTGGACAGACTGAGTTGCCTGTCTCCAGTATTACCATTTCTGTGCAGCTCTGCCTTTCCCTTCCCCTTGAGCAGAATTTTGCTAAACTCACAGGCCACTTGCAAAGATACAGAGATTACTTTGGAATAAAATTTCCATATTTTTCAGTTGGAATGGTCTCTTTTTTCGTTATTTTGCAGAAACAGTTTTAAGCAATGCTCTTAATTACAATAACTTCCTCATGTAAGATAGTTATTTTTAGCTATGCCAAAGGAAGTTGTGTACAGGTGCTCACAGTACACATATTATATGACTATATTGCGATCTTCATATATGGGTGAATTAAAAAGATGCAGGATGTGTTCTCTAAAAGTTTATATGTCTCTTATTCCTTTGTCTCTCTAGCATATGACATGGGTCCTTTCAGGGTAATAGGAAAAGGGGTTTGACTTAAGATTATCCCTTTTCATATAGCAGAAGTATTAAATTTGTTTTAAGTTCCACTCCTAGAGGAATCTTCTAATGATTCTTATTAGTGCACCCAGCTATAAAAATATTTATGTATACACACAACATTGTTTGTTTGTTTGTTACTTGCTAATCACTGCTGTTTTCTGTGGTACGTGTTAAACTAAGCTGCCAGTTGTTTTCCCAGTAATAGTCAAAGACCTCTGGGTACTTTCATTCTGGTACGAGATACATTTCTTTCAAAATATATGTGTGTGTGTGCATTTAGATAAAGACAGTATTGCTTCTTCTTCAAAGTATTTGCTATAACAGGGAATATACCTATATTTTTTTCATGAAATGAAGTCTGACATTTTAAATTCCTTACATGGAAAAGGCTGGTGTCCTACATCTGCCAGGAGGAGCACCCTTTGGTGGTCTTTTAGCAGAGATGGAGCTCATTGCAACAGAAAGAGCAGACCTGCATGAACTTTCTGTCCATGATTTCTCCAGGTCAATGCAGTTAGCAGCTTTAAAAGTCAATCCCATGTCAAAATTGATTGTTTGGTTGAAATAGAGTTAGGTGAAATAGGGCTCTATCCTGCAGTAATGTTTTGGCTCAAGGAGAAACATTTCTGCCTGAAGTTCACCTCTTCCGTCACGGTAGAGGGCTACACACAAGGTGTGCTGCTGGGAGATATTACAGGTAAGCTGCTACAGAGCTGCTTTTTAAGCAGAAAGTAGATGAGCTGCGGTAACGGCTCCTTACCTCTAAATAAACATCAAATCCTCATGACTAGGGCAGGAACCAGAAAACAGTTCCAGTTCTTGAAAGGCCTGAGTTCTGCATGTTCTCCAGGGAATGTGTTGATTCTGGATAAGACTTCCAGATTAGTTTCCAGAGGAACCTCTGGCTATTTGAGCCTGCTTCTTTCTTCTGTCAGCATCACCCAACATGGGGGTTGTGCACATAGTTGGCAACTGATCTTCGTTAACTTCACCTCCATTACATCTCTTCAGATTATTTGCATGTGAATTTTTAGGCCTCACAATACCACCAGCTAATTGTTGGTTTTAAAGGAATGTTAAGATTCTTCATAAAAGTGATGGTAAACAGAATGGCAATATTCTTTTCATGTGAAAATTCAAACATATATTAAGACGTTGCATAAAAATGCCTTTAGAAAGCAAGACGAGGATTCAACATGCGAATTTAAGGTTGTTCCTTTCTGAATATTGCACTCATGATGTTGATCTTCACTGTAGTATAGGATTGCCTGCTCCTTTTCCATCAGCATAATATAATGATATTCACAGTTGATTGTGTCCATTTTTAGCTTGAAAAGCGATGGGTTCTCTATACTTTAAAAAAATCATGGGGAGAGAAAAAGCAATATAGATTAAGCATTATCAGTCTCAAAGTGTACCATTTAGTCCTGGAGCTGACTAATGTTTCCCTTGCAAATATCTGAAGAGGATGCATTCTGATGTTTCTCACCTTGAAGACTAAAGCCAGGAGTCTAAAGCCATGTAAGTCAGTTAGATACACAAGAAGCATCAAAATGTAGTGGGAATTGGGTCTTCAAACCACTTTAATTTAATTTTGCATTTGAGACTTCTGCCTGATGAATTCCACCACATATCAATGATTCCTGCCAAATAGGAATACTTCTCAGGTTCAATACTTAGATGACATTTCCCCTCCCACCCTCCCTTCCTCCCTTTGTCTCCTTTGCCTCCTTTGCCTTTGATGTCTTTGTCTTTAGCTTGTCTTTGGTCACCAAATGTAGTTTAACTTTAAGTTGCCTTATACCTGTGCCCTGCTCCAGAAAACCCACATATGCATTTTGGGCCAAATTCTGACTGCCCTAGGTTTAAAGTCAGTCAGATTTCCTATGCATAAGACAACTGTGATTTTATGTCCTCTGTGTAAGGTCATATGGATGATATGGTTCTGATATGTTAACACTATTCTCCAGGTCAGTGGAGCTTCTCCACCAGAAGCTACAATGTGTAAGTAAGTGAGACTGCTGAAATACTGGTGCTGACCCCAACTCTCCAGTATATTAGTTGCTTTGCTGCAATACCTTTGGGCAAACCTATTCAACCGTATCACAAACAACTTGCTTTAAGATGTGCACATATTGTTTACTGTATAATCCTCTCTAATGCTCTCTTTTTTTTTTTTTTTCTTGAGAAAAGATTAAAGGACAGAATTACACTGGAACTGGTGGAGGCGTGATCCATGCCCCCTTGATTATATGGAAACATTAAAATATCATCAGCATGTTAATTTTATCAACTGAACTGTATGAGATTTATTCATATCTCTTGTCTATTATATTAGTCTGAAAATACAATTTATTCTGATGGTGGGAATGTCAGACAGAGAGACCAAAAACATCTGGACTTCTTAATATGAAACAAATTTTCTAGATGTAGATTGCCACTTTAAAATTAATTCTGCTAATAAGGGGCAGAAATTTCACAGCCTATTGATCTTTCAGAATAGGGCCCCAGCCCTTTATTGGAGTAAAACAGGTAGATGCAAGAAAGGTTCCTTTGAGGATCTGTAGTTCATATGTATTCTGATACATATTTGAATATCAAATGCAATAGATTATTTTAGCATCCTAATATGAAATAGATAACAACAAATAAAACCCAGCTATTGCAAACTACAGGATTAATAAAAATCAATGAAAATTCTCCTAGAAAAACAACATATCTTAAATATTTTCCAGGTCTGAGTTGGTGGCATGTAAAATCAATATTAATTAAAACCAAGCATAATAAAAAACCCTTGCCTATTGAAAGACAGTTTTCATTAAAGAAATATATTGCATTACATAGCCTAGATTATCACAGAACCTTTTCAGCCATGGAGGAGGGTGAGTAACATTTCTCCTCTGACTACATGATACTTGGGGGTACTTGTGCTGGGAAGCACATGAAAGCAAGAGGCATACCTGCGGCTCTGTTCCTGCCCAGCATGCTCTGATTCCCATTTTACTTACAGCACTGAAGAAAAAGCAGAGCAGTGATGTCTAATTCAAAATATCCCTTTTAGACTGCTCTGGGATGGCTGCATTTATATGCAGCTTCCCTGGAAGTTCCAGGCTAGCCCATAGCAATAACTTGATAATTGTTCTGGGAAGAGGCTCAGCAGAGTTATCTTATGCACAAGTAAACAGGCATCTATAAGATTAAGAATTATATGCCAGGGCTTTGACACAACCATCAGTTATGCCAGATGCAAATAACTTATTCTTTGTCAGTTCAAATATACAATCTTGTTTGGATGGCTTAAATTTATACTGGCACCAAAATACAGCAAGCATTATTATTTGTGTGGTGTTGAAACCATAGATATGCATCTCACATGACCCAGAAAGTGGAAGAAAAATGTTAATTATATTTTCTGACAGTAACTCATTGTAGTTATGTAATAATAGCTGATGTAATAACTTATCCTTGTGGAATAATATGACATCAGATGTTGAGAGATGTATCCTCCTTGACATAGAAGCATAGAATCCTTTAGGTTGGAAAAGACCTTTAAGCTCATCGAGTCCAACCGTTAGCCGAGCACTGCAAAGTCCACTTTTAAACCATGTCCCCAGGTGCCACATCTATGTATCTTTTAAATAACTCCAGGGATGGTGACTCCACCACTTCCCTGGGCAGCCTGTTCCAATGCTTGATAACTGTTTTAGTGAAGGAATTTTTCCTAATACCCAGTCTAAACCTCCTTTGGTGCAACTTGAGGCCATTTCCTCTTGTCCTATCACTTGCTACTTGGGAGAAGAGACCAACTCCTACCTTGCTACAATCTCCTTTCAGGTAATTGTAGAGAGCAAGAAGTTCTCTACTAAGCCTCCTTTTCTCCAGGCTGAACAACCTCAGTTCTTAGCTGCTCCTCAGGTCTACAGACCTGCTTGGTCTCTAGACCCTTCATCAGCTTCATTGATCTTCTTTGGACCTGCTCCAGCACCTCAATGTCTGTCATGTAGTGAGGGGCCCAAAACTGAACACAGAATCACCAAGGTCAGGCTGACAGGCTTGTAATTCCCCAGATCCTCCTTCTGGCCTTTCTTGTAGATGGGTGTCACATTTGCGAACTTCCAGTCAACTGAGACCTCCCCAGTTAGCCAGGACTGCTGATACATGATGGAAAGTGTTTTGGTGAGCACTTCCACCAGCTTCCTCAGTACCCTTGGGTGGATCCCAACCTGCCCCATTGACTTGTGTGTGTCTACGTGGTGTTCATTCTGTCCCACCCCCCCATCCCTTTCTTCCAGCTTAGGAGACTGGGTACTCAGAGAAGAATTTATCTTACTATTAAGGACTGAGGCAAAGAATGCATTAAATACCTCAGCCTTTTCCTCATCCTCTGTCACTATGTTTCCCCCCACATTCAATAAGGGATGGAGATTGCCCTTAGCACTCCTTTTGTTGCTAACATGTTTATAGAAACATTTTTTATTGTCTTTTGCAGCAGTAGCCAGGTTAGGTTCTAGTTGGGCTTTGGCCTCTCTAATTTTGTCCTTGCATAACCTCACAAGATCCTTGTAGTCCTCCTGAGTTGCCTGCACCTTCTTCCAAAGGTCATAAACTCTCCTTTTCTTCCCGAGTTCCAGCCAAAGCTCTCTGTTCAGCCAGGCTGATATTTCCGTTCATGGGGACAACCTGCTCCTGTGCATCTAAGATTTTCTTCTTGAAGAATGCCTGGCCTTTCTGGAGTCCTTTGACTTTCAGGACTGCCTCCCAAGGGACTCTGTCAACCTCTCTTCTAAACAGGCTGAAGTCTGCCCTCCGGAATTCCGAGGCAGCAGTTCTGCTGACCCTGCTCCTTACTTCTCTGAGAATCAAAAACTATCATTTTGTGATAACTATGCCCAAGAGGGCCTCCAACATACACCACAGACAGGCATTATCAGGTGCTATTGTTATCACTGTGATAACTCTTAGCAAAAGGATTGCTTCTCCTCTGGCCTTATTTAAAAGACAAAGAAAGTGCCAGTAGCTGACAGACACACCTTTCTTCTTTTGTTTTGACTTTACTAATTTTATTTTGGGGTTTTGGTAGCTGTTCCATTAAAGGCTTTGAATATTGGGCATCATAAATCAAAGAAGCATTTACTTTTGGAATGCAAAATAGTCAGTTTAGGTTTTCCAAAGAAAGGCAAAGTATATAGAGAAAGAGCATGAGAGAAATTAAGGCAGTTGCTATTGCAGAGCTTTTTACAAGATGAAGCTGCGTTGGATACTCAGTTTGCTTGAGATGTGAAGAGGTTGCTCAGATGTTGCCTTAGCTTTGCAAAACTGGAAAATATAGAGATGTTCAGCAAAAATATATGGAACCACTTGACATTATGCACAGTGAACAGTCTAGTGTGTAAAATTAAAAATATCTTCAAGATTAAGGCCTTCAGCTTTAAATAGTACCTAAAACATTTAGTTTATGTTCAGTGAGATAGTCAAAATATTTGTTCCTGTGCCATCAGTTGAAAATTCTGACAATTTTATAAGGTTTCAGCTTACATGTATTTACTGGACAACAAAATAAGTGAAATTTAAGACACACATCTTAAGCTGAGTTCATAAGAACCCACATTTCCAATAGCAAAACTAGCAGTGACAGTGATATATGGCTTTTTTTATGAGACCTGATAACTGATGGATATGTGATCTTATAAATGCTTAGACAAACTAATGCACATAATTATATTTTCCATTTGAAGTCTATTGCTAGGCATTCTAATACAATATCATTAGCCGAAATGGCCACAATGATACAGCTTGGCCACTTTGTCACAGTAATTATGGGGTGATTATTTTTGACTGGAATAAAGATTTCAGTTTTAGTATGGTAGAAAGCACAATCACAAATTAGAAACAGTATCAGAATAAAAAAAATATCAGGGTGAGGGACTTTAAATATGGATTATAGCGCAATTCTAAAACAATTTCTTTTAAAGAGTGCGCTCATTTGGCTGAATGTGTGACTTTTTTTAGGTTTAAACCAAGTTCCTGCCCAGAAGGATGACACTTAGCTAATTAACAGTTCCAGTGTGTAAGGTTTTTATAAAAGGAAAAATCTGTGCATCATGTAGAAAGCTTGTCTTATAATTACGTAACAGCTAAAATAGGCTTTCTTTTTTCAATCGACAAAAAAATAGATCATTTGTCTTCACCATTTTCAGGATGGTTGATTAAAGTAGACAGTGTCCTAACATCTGTATTGAAAACTATGTTAATCAATTGATTAATCACAAGGCATTAATCAAAATCTTCCTTAAGTGTTTTAGTTTTGGAGCAGCTCTTAGTATTTTCTATCAGATTCCTTTTAAGGTGTCCATTATAAAGATTAAATTTGGGTGGTAAATATTGAGGGGTTGAAGCACATGTGGCTTTCCACTTGAAGGTCATAGCCATTGCTCATTAGTGTTACTTTTAATGGGATAAGAAGCAAAAGTTTTTAATATGTGACTACATCAATTAATCAAATATACATTTGATTTCCTTTCCAGTAAGCAGTCCATACTTTCAGCATATGTAAAGAAATTTCTAGTGGTATAAAACCTTGAATACTTCAGGCTATACTGGAGAATATTCCATGTATTTAAGGAACTTGAACATGCAAATACAATAAACCAATGTGCTAACTATGATTCCGTAAATTCTTCTATGCTGGTTTTAAATACTTTGCTTTACAGAAAAATCATTTGAAGGTATCCTGGTCAGTTTTCATTAAGGCTGTATTTAAATAACCTCATTTTTTCCCATACAATGAATGTAAAACTTCAGACTACTGTTACAAAGTGATTTAGAATGAGAAAGTTATTTTGAGTATTTAGTTGATTCAAGTGAACCATAGAGGACCTATGCAATGAAGCTGATCATCTGAGAGTTTAACTCTGAGTTGTTTTGTTTGTTTGTTTGTTTGTTTGTTTTTCTCATTCCTATTTGTTTTTCCAAGCTGAAACATTAAATACCAGTGCTCAAGTAAATGTTTCTGGGTTTGTTGGTTTTGGTTTTTTTTTTTAAGCATCAGTTACAGTACAAAAGAAAACCAATCATTACACATATCTTTGTGCCCAAAAAAATGTTTTATCTTGCAATCCCTCTGGAAGGGATTTTTAAAGTGAGATTTACTGAATTCTCATTTTGGCTGCTTTTATGACAGACTAGAAATACCTAAACTTCTACTAAATGCTTTTTCCACAGGGGGAGGAGTGGGGAGGAAATACCAAGACCAAGCAAACGTAATTTGTATTTATTTGGATTTTAAAGTGTACCAAAATAATGTGCATCTGGCATTCCCATCACCTTTGGCAAAAGTTTAAAGAAACAAGAAATGAAAGCACAGCAAATTAAATCCTTCAACCAATTCCTTGTGCCTGAAGAAGCTGCCTCAAAAAAATTTCATACAAAAATGCTTTTCTAGGTAGTCTTATTTTTGTTTCTGCCTGTAGATTACCAACTACTAATTTTATAGTGCTCCTAACTGTTGATTTTTAAGGTGATATATTCAAATTGATATATTCAAGTTGAACAAAGTACAGACAGAGGTCTATTAAATCAACAGCTCTTTATTTATTTGAACAACAGAGGCCCCTGTTGTATTTATTTGAACAACAGAGGTTGTGCAGCCTCAGGAGCCCCTTTGTGCTGGTGACTCCAGGGGGAGACCCTGCCTGGCCTTGAATTTTGGTCTGCAGGGGTGCTGGCAGGTGAAGATCCCAGCAAGCCACTGGGAAGCCTGGCCCAACCCAGAGATGGGCACCAGCCAGAGGAGTGGTATCGGGAACTGGCTTTCACCTTCCAGCTGGAGGCAGAGCATTTAAAGCAGCACTTCCAATCAGATTAAGGAAGCTAATCATTACTGATTTGCACTACCTGCTGATTATGTTATAATTCTTAAAAAACACTTTGATGTGTGTTTACCAGTTTCTACATACAGCAGCAGAGTTACTATGTATTTAAAGCCATTAAAATGCACGAAAATTTTCTATGCCTTTAAAAATGATACTGGACTGCTTGTCATTTAATTATGTAAAAAAGAAACATGTGTCTTAAAGTCTTGAAATAATCAACAATACATATTTGGAAATAAAATAAAACCTGCGTTGTTCTTCCACAGTTGAGTTCTGTTTTCGTTTTGCTATTGATGGTGAAGGTTGGTTGCCTTCAGCAGGAAAGGAAATGCAATCTGCATAATTCCCATTAGTTCTTCATAGTGCAAATATATATTGATAATAATTCTGTAGTGGGTTAGTTTGTGACTAATCATCTTTATACTTAGCAGCAGGTGCTGTGGTGGCATTGCAAGAAGTATCATGCATTTTAGAAATTACTGCTGTACAATTTATCTATAATGCACCTTTCTTTTTAATAGAATTATGTTCAACAGTTCATCAGTTTAGCTCATGGAGAACACTACTGTGATACTGGCATGTAGGCTTTTTTTTTAATGGAAACATGGTCCAGAGAAAAGAGCCATTGAAATATGTGAATAAAGTCAGTAGCACCTACAGGCTATTCTGCATTTTAGATTACAAAGAAAATATAAATGAAAACAGTTTCAGATGAGACTGAGTATATGTGTGGGAAATAAGTTTGTTGTTTAAAGCCAATATAGTTTGCTTAGAAAAAAATGAGGAAGTGAATACAGGCTTATGGGGAAACGGACCTGTTCACTCCACTGCTGTTGCTTGGAACAATTTGGAAAGGGAATATTACAGGAATTCTTTCATCAAAAGCCAGTGGGGTGGTTTAATAAGGTCACAAAGGCCATAAGTAAACTCTATTTCCCCTCCCCCCCAAAAAATTCTTACAGTGCCTGCAACAACCACTCTGGAAAAATCTGGAAGCAGTGCAAGACAACTGAAACTTCTGATGTTGCCTGAATTATGATTTACACCTCTACTCCTAAAATACAAGCTGCGTTCATTTCGTCCTTGCTTTCTTCCTCAAGAAGACAATAAGATACAAATTAAACTTAACCTGAGTACCAACATATATGACAAAGGGAAAAAATATGAAAGAAAATAATGAAAGTTTGTGAAGTGAATAGGAAGGTGTGGATTAAAACATTTAAAACACTAGGAAATGGAAACACAGGAAACACACAACAAAATTGAAATAATAGTCAAAAGAAAATATGCAAAGATTTTGAGTAATGAATAACAGTGGTGGCTAGAGGGGAAGCAGTAAGAATGCAAAAAAAGAAAAGATAAAAGAAGATTAATTAAAAGTTTCAAAAAAGAGAGAGAAGGCATAGTATGAGTTTAAAATTATTTTAAGCAGAGCTATCAGCAAAATATTTTTCGCAACATTAAAAAACCTCCTTAGTTCTGTTGCACCCATACACAAGAAACCATGCAGAGTCTGCATAAAGCATGCAGCCTTCAAAACTGAGTACCTGGAGTTACAGTTCCATTTTGCTTGATGAAAGTTGGACAAATGCAGTTGTATTCAGAAGAACTTGCCATAAAATCTGAACAGGTTAGAAAAACCTTATTGAAAGTAAGTTGCTTGGTTTTAATAATTCTGAGTAGAAAAATTCAGCTGTAATTAAAATAGTGTTTATCTAAATTGAAAAACTAACACAAAAGTAGATAAAAAATAATTTTATAATTTTTTTTTAAAGGATTTTTTGAATGAGAAAAAAATAAAGGAAAACAATATTGTCTGCTTTTTCATTAAAATTCAGTTTTGTATAGAAAAGAATTGTAACAGAAAATAGTGACTAGTTGCTGGGTACATTTAAAAATTACTTGATTTCTGAGATACTGTTAGTTTATACCAGCTGCAGGTGGGGTTCTTGACATGTCTGAAAAAATCCCAATTAGATAATTTGATAATAAAAATAGATATAGAAGCCTAAATTTTGGCCCCAAAGTAGAAAATCTAAATTTTTGAATAAGCTATAGATCAACTGGGAGCAGTTTTGTGAGAGATCTTTCTCTGAAGATTGAAAAAATATTTGTGGGGTTTTTTTTAAGAAAGTAATATATATCTAAAATTTTATCCTGAGTTTCTTTTTTAATATTTTGCTGTCTATTCTATTCTATTCTATTCTATCCTATCCTATCCTATCCTATCCTATCCTATTCTTATCTGTTCTTTCACATGGCTTTAAAAAATAAGATGATCAGATTGCTTTTAAAATATTTGGCTATGTCTGTTCACAGAATACTAATAAATGTACCCCCCACTTTATCTGACATAATTTTGAGCATTTTCTTCTTAGTCCTTTGCACAAAGCAAGCAATGGGGTTTAGTGTTGAGGCCTGCATCAAACTACTGGTTGCCTGTTGCCTTGAATGTCTATCTCTCAGATTCTTCTTTTGTTCTATGGATAATAAAGAAATGTTCTTCAACATCAGTAATATTTATTTAAGCCTTTGTTTTGTTTTGTTTTGTTTTTTAAGGGAACAGAAACAATATGGGATGCTTATGGTTGAGCTAGAAAATCTCAATGTAGATTGTAACTAATGTCATACAGCTCATTTAGGTGTCTCCCTGTTTAGGTCTCTTCTCACTGAAAAGGAAAGAGCAGAGGAGGTGGAGATGCTGTTTAGTGGTATTGATAGAACTACTGACATTTTGTGGGATAGACTGGAATATTAAAATCAATTGCTATTACCCATTTCATTAAAAGAAATGGGAGGAGAGGGAAAAAAAAAAAAGACAGGCATGGATGAAATATGAAAATTTCCTGTCTATGAGACAACATACACTTAAACTGAATATTTTCGTATTACCAGGTGACTTCTATTCACGATTCTTAAAAGAAGCAGGTGAGGAACTCCATGAGCTGCTACGGATATGATGTTTCAAACATTTTTCAGTAAAGCCAAGAACAAGGAAATATGTCTGCAAGCAAAGCGGGCAGTCTGGGACATTGCCCTGGCTCTTTGACACAGGGACCTTGAGGCGTCCTGGGAACCTGACCAACCAGCTGGTTCACATAAGCTCTCAGGAGAAATTTAATGCAATCCCTGAATTACAAAAGGGGACTATCACCCAGAGATAGCAAGTGATGGTAAGAGGGCTGCAGGGCTGCTCTTTTATTTCTAGTATCTGCACTTCAAGGAGGAACATGAACTTGCTGACAAGAGTTCACAGGATGACTACAAATGCAAACAGTTTTCTTTGAAAATGAGCCTGACGATGTGAGGTTTAAGGAGGTCAGCCTTCATGCCACTGATGGTTTGGAGGCGACCTGAGTGCCTTCTGAGCTGCTTTGGAATGGAAAGATACTGGCTGATCTTTGGAGGTTTTGTTCTTTTTTTGACTTTGCAGACAGTATTGGAAGTTGAAGTTAGGTCACCTCAATCTGGAATTGAGACTCAGCTTTCTTGTAGAAACGGTGACTGAAGTCTGGATGGGATCACTGGGAGGTGGTGGACTACCCTTTCCTTCACATCCTTAACAAGAGCTTAGTTGTTTGTTTTGGGGTTTTTTAATATATATGTTTAGTTTTGTTTCTACAGAACACCCTAAGGCTGGTGTTCGCAGAAAGCTAGTTGTCCTTTCACAAGTAATCACAGCTACTTTCACATGGGCTACTCTACCCCAAAGAGCAGAGTAATGCAGCTGGAACAGCCTGGGAAAGGGTACAGGAGGTGCTGGAAGGGAAAGGTTTTAATGAAATAGTATTCCCTGCAAAATGACCATTTTGATGGGTTCTCGGTATTGCTTGAGGTAAGACTGACCTTCTTACAGCAGTTGGCAGGGGTGGTGGGGATGCCCAGAAGCTCACTGTTGTGCCCTTAGTGTGCTTCTGAGCCTCCCAAGGCAACTCAGCTCTCTGGATCATTTACATGTACTACCACAGCTCTATCAGTTTTTTTGCAGTGCCACTGCATGTAGTGTTTATCAGGCTTTGTAAAAAACAGTTGGATTTATATTCTTTGTAACTCAAAGGAGAGAGATGAATGTTCTTGGAAATCAGTTGCTTTTGAGATGATTCTGTAACCATAAAACAACTGCCTGACCCAGACTGATGTTTAATCTGGTGACTGAGCAATGCGGCTTGCCCAACTTGTGCTGATGGAAGCTCAGCCCACCTCAGTCCTCAGTTTTATCTCAATATATATTCATAGAATCATAAAATCATAGAATGGTTAGATGAGAACTTTTACTGTAGTATCCACACCTGGTTCCTGGTAGGCTGTGCCATCTCTTCCAAGTTAAGCATGAACTACTTTATAGACCTGTATTACCAGAATAGCTACAATATTAAAACCCCAAGTAAAAAGTAATTAGAATATATGTTCTGCACAGAGAATATTTTTTTTTTCTTGAAGTGGGTTATATGAAGATAGCAAAGGAAAGAAATCTAGAAATGGGGCGAAGACCATCCACACCACAATTATAAGAAAACCCCAAATATCCTTACAAATAAACTGTTTCATATGGCTGCATTTATGGTTATTTTTGTTCATAGTGTAACTCATAGTAACCATACCAGTGATACCAGCTAAGGACCCTTCCTGCCACTGTGGTCCTTTTTCTCCAACATCTGGATGAGCACAAGCATTCCTCTGGATGTACTGCATGCCTGTGTTTTATTAGTACTACTAGTGACTATTATTATTAATAATTATTTTAGAGTACTTCTATGGGATTATTTCAAAGTTTGGTCTAGCTCAGCATCTTCTATGGCCAAAAGAATATGCCAAGGGAAGAATCTGTGAACAGGGCAACTATATACAATACTACTTTTGACCCATTTTTAAAATCCAGAACAAACAAAAACCAAGATTTTTTTACTGTTTAAAAAAAAAATAATTTGAGATTTGTGCCCTATTTCAGCCTGGAGTATCTTTAGAAAGCAAAATTATCAAGCCTTAAAAATGAAGACTGCAAATGAAAAAAGCATGGATGCAACTTTAAGAATAGCATTGAAAATGTCAGAGGAATGACAGAGCTACTGCGATTGCTATAGCTGCTCCCTGACTGCTGTTCTTTATTGGCATGTGTGCCTCGATAGTTCAAAATACGCAATGTCTGAACATTGATGTCATATTTTTGTTATTGCAAAAAGCCTATATTTGACCTTTCTCTGTAATTGTGACACTAGTTGAATTCTGCTTCACTTCATGGCAATTTACTAAATCCTTTGAGAGTTCACTAGTTAATTATTGCCAAGTGAATTTTTAATTTGCTCCTATGATTACATTGGTGAATACAGTCATTAGTGGGAAATTTATTTTATAAATTGGCACTAGAGGGAGCTAAGTAATTGTATCATTTATGTATCTAGGAAGGAAAAAAAAAAGAACATTCATTAAAAACTTGCTTTTTTCTGAACCTGCTGATTTTACAAATATGGCAGCTATGCCTCAGCAAATTATAAGTGATAATGAATTAGTTAATTTTCCTTACTGAAAACTGCTATGCTAAGATTATTAAATTACTATATTTCTGTTTAGTGAAACTAGCTACCAGTCAGTAAATTAGGATTTCTAGGACTCTTTTGGGAGGAGGAATTTTTTGTGACTATTATCTTTGTTTACCATTATTTTGGTCTTAACAGAATTAAAATGCTCACAGATATCCTCCTGAAGTCTAAGCTTTTTCCCAAATGCGTTGCAGGATGGATGGCCTTGTCGGATGCTGCAGCTCTGTAAGAGAAGCTGGAGAAGGTGCCTGCAGTGCAGACCCTGAATTCTTTCTGGACTGTGCCGCAGCTGTGTCTGGACACAAAGTGCTATATTTTCCAGCCCAATGTCCACTTAAATCAGTAATCACTGGAGTCCCATCTTTATTTAGTGGCAGCTGACTCAGTACATATATCTTCATAGCTCACGGGCCAGCCTAGTGCTGGACCCAATCCCCGATGTACCCCATGGACCTGCTAGGTGTGTAAGTTTGGCTGGAGTTCTGAAGGTCCCATGATTACCCCTAAATATCCATGCTGCTCATGCTCCACAGCTCTGTCCATCTGAAGGAATTGTAACTTTTTAGCATGATATAAAACTTCTGGTTCCATGTGAAAAGTTGTTTGATTTGAACAGTTTTAGGTCACCTGGAAGGCCCCTGCGCTCTCTGGGTTACTCATGAATGTCTTCTCACTCCCAGTTTTCTACACCTTTTAAAGGAAATAAAACCCCTCTTTTTCCCTGTAGTGGGATGAAGGCCATAGGAAGGGAATCACTCATCTCTGCCTTTGAAGAACACACATCTGCTCCTTGCTTCCCTTCCATAAAGCTGTCCCTAGCATGGGAACACTGTGAACAAGTGCAAAGGAATGGTTTACTTGGTAGTTCCCTGCTTGCTGACCTTTGTAGTGGCTGTAAGTATGAAAACTGCAGGAACCATCCATCTCCAAGACGTGATGCTTTCTTTCTTTTAAAAACAGTAAACTCAATACCCAGTAGACAGATAGTAATGCAGACAGTCAAAAATCCTGAATCTGAGATATAGCAACTGGCCTTCTTTGATAAGGGCAAGCAACATCTGGCCTTATTGTGAAATATTGTGAGATATCATTAAAAAAAGTCTGAAACATAATGGCATTCTGATCCTGCATCTCTTTATTGTTTATGCCAGGTTTTTTTTTCCTGCCATCCTTTATTCGGGCACTGAGAAGACATGACCCCCTATACCACCACCTGAAAGCAGTAGTGGTTTCACCTGTTGAGCTAACCTAGCCCTGCCAGGGAAGCATTTGTGCTATTGCTTACAAGTTAACCACTCTACCCATGGTGTTTTGTCTCCATCAAGGTATGGGATTAGTATGCTGTCTGGGTTGGATCTAATGATATGTCCTCTTTCATGTACTCACAGGAGTAGGTATAATTGGGGTCATACATGAGGATAACATTGTCCTAATTTTTTTATTATTATTTTTTTCTTCTTCTTCTCTCATTTTTTTTTTTTTTTTTTTTTTCTGGAATCCTAAGGATGTTCTGCACCTGCAAAGCTGAATGGATATGGTTTGCCATTCCTTTTGTCACTTAATGAAATCTGGGTTCTTCTTATGTACTGTGAATAATTTTGCCAAATTCCTTATGTTTGTTGTAGTCCATTTCACTGTGCATAACACTTTCCTGATGCAGTGATATGAACTGAAGTTGCCTGAATGAAAACTCACCATGCTTTGCAAGTCACTTTTCCAGCATAACCTCCTGTGAAATCCTGTGAGAAGTAAACACCACATTTCATGCTTTTGACACTAGAAGTGTTGTTCAGTAGTTTAAATTAATATAAGTAATAATATCACCAATCCAAGGCAATTTTTTTTTCCTTGTGTGTCATACGTGCATTATAGGCAATCAGGAAAATGATTTGAAGTCCTGTTGGTTTGGGTATCTTTCCCCAGTGAGGTTATTTTCATACTTGGCTAGACGAAGACATCTTGCCTTGTGCTTCTCAGATGCAAACTGTGGATTAGATTTAGCAGTCTGATGTTATTGTACAATAACTGGGTCCCAGAACCAATACAAATTCTTTATATTCCTAATAGACTAGTTTATGTTAGTAAATATCAAGCTATTTCTGCCTTTCTGGCTTTTCAAGCAAGTGCAGAAGATGTGAATTTACAGTGGAGTAAAATCTGTTTCAGGAAGGGTAGTGCTCAAGGCATCTGTACCACCTATGAAAGAGTTTATTTCTTAACTCTTTTGCTGTAGCTTTATTCTGTACCAAAGGTTTGTACTATGAAGGTCAGAGATTATAGGCAATATGAGTAGAGGGAAGAATATTGTCCTTCTTTTTTCTTGGTAGTTTCAGTGGCTCTGGAAAAACTTTGTTGTGCTTTGTCCACTTCGTGCACTTTTTCCAAATTTCGTTTGGAAATGAGGGAATCTTGTAGCGTCATTTTCTTAATTTTTCATAAAAAGTATCTCCTGATAGACATAAACATGTAATGCAAGTATGCTCATTGCATAAATTATCGTTATTTCCTGGCATTAATCAGGAATACAGGGAAGGGTTGTGGAAGCTTTTATGGTCAACATATGTCCTTCATATTCTGCATAACTATTATGAACTACTCCAAAACCCGTAGGGCAGCTTTCTGGCAACCTAGAGATGGGAAACAAGTACGTTAAATCTAGCCTGGCTGGGTGGCCAGCCTGCCAGGTGGGTGTGAAACTGGCAGAATTGCTGAGCAAAATTCGTAGCACATGACTGTTCAAGGTGTAACCAGCATCTGACGATTTAGCAGTGGTGTTCATTTGGGCTGATGCCAGGGCCTGTGCAATTCTGTAGGTGTTGTCCCCACATGGATGGTGGCATCAGGTGCATGGAGGCTTTTCTCAGAGGTTATCCACCCTTGCAGGCTTTCAAAAATGATCTGGTCTAGGTTCTGAGCATGGGGGATTTGGGAGAGTTTTAGGTTTTTTGGAGTGAAGAAGTTATGCAAGGTGGAAAGCATGCATGTGCCTGTTCTTTACAGGGGGAACTTAAGCAGGAAAAAGGAAGATTCTCGTGGTTTAGCTAAAAAAAAAAAAAAAGAAAACAAAATAGATAAAGATTTTATATAATTTCTGCCAGGGCAGGAAAGAAAAGGGTAATATTTTAAGAGACAGGTAGAAGGAGGAAGAGGCAATAATGCTGTAGAGCCATCTTTCCTTTTACTTGCACTATTACACCTAGTCAGACTGATCATTAATGCTATGTTGTAGCACTCTTGTCACATTGCTGTTACTTTCCTCAAAACAGGACAGCTTGGTTTTTATTGATCTACAGCACAAGAACACAAAGCCTGGTGTTGTTTCTGTACATAATAAATTAACCAGCACTGTGTGTGTCCTATCATGTTTGGAAGGAGCATCCCTTAACTTTCACAATTTTATTTCAATATTTTCCTTCACATCCTTCCTTAAAGCAGTACTTTTGCTAGCTTTCCGAAATGGCTAGGGAAATTTAATAAAGGTTAAGTCTGTCACACATGTGCTACTGATGCCCCAGTGTAGTTTACTGGCTCGCATCCAGCTGTACACATCCCTCCCCTGTATTTTAAAACAGGGACTGTATTTTATGTTGTATTTCTACAGCACCCAACATAATGGAGCACTAGTCCTTGTGCAAAGCCTTGGGAATGAAATATGAAATTTATTCAAAATAACTAAACAGCTCTATTTGTTAACTATTACCATAACCACTATTTAAACGCATTAGGTGAATTTAGTGATTTTTTTTTTTCAGTAGTTGAAGTTGAATAGTTTCTTCTTAGAAAAAAAGATAAGGCAGTAGTGACAGAGCAGATATGACTTCTTAAAACATGGTGGTGGGTGAAGCATTTTATGCTACAATAGTAACGTTGGTATAACGAATAAGTTAGGAGTTGGAAAGCCAAGGTGAGTGTAAAGGGAAACACATAATTGCAAGAACTTTTGAATGTAGTTGGCTGTGGATAAACGCTGAAATTCAAAGAAAGAAAAGCAGCTAAGTAACAGCAGAGCTTTGCTGAACTTTGCTTGGGAACTGAACTCTCCTGACTTCAGATGGGGCATCTCCTGCTGATTCCTTGTAGTGGACTACTCTTTTCCATAGTTCTGTCAGACTGAATTTTATTAGCAATAAAAGCATCTAAAGATGAAAATATTGCAAGAGAACAACAAAAGTGTGATGCTATTTTAGATTAACTTCCCCTTTCCTGTAACGTTGACTTGTTTCATAACTATCTGAAGTGTGGTTTCAACCTATCCGTAGGCACTGGCAAATCTTTTTTCTACCGAGTATGTCCTGCTTATATTTTGAAGGGTGTTTTTAGAGCTGTGTGGGCCAAAGATATATAGGTGATGGTTTGTTTGGGTTTTTTAATTCCTTCACCCCTTTTCCTCCCTCTTTTTGTTCTTTTTTTTTTTTTTTTTTTCTTTTAGGGTATGCTTAGATTGTGAGGCACAAGATGGCAGCAGAAATTTTGCTAATATCAGAAAAAGCTGACTTGTCTAAACTGCAGAAGTGTGTGAGTCCTAGTTAAGTTTTTTAAATTATTTGTGCAGATTTAATAAGGTTTAATGAAACTTCTTACTAAGACAATCTATAACTTGATCATCTTAAAAAATCTCCTCCCTCTTTCAAAGCCTCAGTAAACTCATATCTTATAAAAATTTTGCTTTCTTAACTAAAATGTCATTTTTAATAAACATTTTTGCTGGTTCCTCTGCCTCCCCCTAGTTATTTATTTTTGTCTGGAGTAAGATCAACAGGAGACTTAGACTTTATAAGGCACTTACCCAACAGCATTTTTGTCATAAAATGTCCTCCATATGCCCCTTTAGTATGTACTTGTCATGGCACAGTGTGCTGTTTCAAACAGAAAGCTAAGTTGTAGGAAATTAAACACTTCAATGCTGAATTTAGTGATGCTAGTCTCTGACTTTGTTTCACAAGAAATGCAGCTTTGATAGAGCCTTTGACTTTTTCTGGGTAAAAAAAATTGTAGCTCTTTATTCTCAATTCGCTTCATTTCTTTTGGCTTCCGAGCTATGACCTAAAATATAGGGCTTTACTGTACCTTTTCATGCCTCCAATATCTGCAGCAATTTGTTAAGCTGCATTTTGTTTTACATAGAATATATCCTAGGAATAAAAAACAAAATGAAAAACCCAAAGAAGGTGATCCATATTCCCATTATTTATACAAGTGTCTACATATTTATAATGCCATTTTCTGAAGATGGAATCTGTCCCATTAACCGGCTTGGGGTATTCCTGAGCATACTTTAATTCATGTTGCTTTCTAGCTTACTGACAGAAATATGTTAAAGAAATTCTCCATGTAGTAATGGAGAGCTTGAAAGGAAGTCAGATTCAGTTATCTATATATTTTACTATGAAATTCTAGATTGTTAGATATATTTTCCACAGTCTGCAAAGATACAGGAAGATTGTACTGGTGTTTTCATGCACCACTGGAGCTTTTATTTACTGTCATTTCATTAACCCAAAGGATGCTGTTTTTCTGTTTAAGAAATAAGTTTGGTGAAACATCGTTGGCCTTTCCTGATGACACCCTGATGACACTGCAAGTCTTCTGGTATTTGGTGTCTCTTAATTTCAGAGCTATCCAATGAACATATATTTCATTATGACTAGTGTAAAAGAGCAAGCTTCCAAACAAAATCTGGAAATGTGGCTTGAATATATTTTAAAGACTCAGAATGAAGAAAGAGGATCTAATTCTCACCCTTGAACCCTGTCTACTTCCTCTGTGTGCATGTTTTTTCATTTCACTGGGGAACAATCTATAACTTCATGTAGTGACAGGACAATGGCAATGGCTTTAAACTGAAAGAAGGTAGATTGAGATTAGGTATTAGGAAGAAGTTCTTCCCTGTGAGGGTGTTGAGGCACTGGCACAGGTTGCCCAGAGAAGCTGTGGCTGCCCCATTCCTGGCAGTGTTCAAGGCCAGTTTGGATGGGGCTTTGAGCAACCTGGTCTAGTGGAAGGTTTCCCTACCTTATAATGGTGGGGTTGGAACTAGATGATCTTTAAGGTCCCTTTCAACCCAAACCATTCTGTTTTTCTATAATTCTGGGCTCTACCCCACTTCGTGCCGACACAGGCAGCTCAGCATCTTTGGCTGCATGCAGTGATCCACATTTCAAAGAAACAGAGCATATAGGCTCAAGATGAATGCATTTATTCCAAACACTTTGATTAAAAGAACGGCTTATATTGAACAATCTCTGTACTTTATGATCTATATGCATAGAATGCAATAAAATGATCCAGGGGCATCAATATTTCATGTAGAAGACTTACACCCGCCTGTCATCTTTGTCCCTTCTCTCATTTGTATCACTTCTATGGACCCTGAGTCCTTAGTTCACTTTCATACTTGTAGAGATAATCAAGAAAAAGAGTTTTCCTGGTGTCCTTTGCTTTGCTCCTTTCTGTATAAGGTCAGAAGCACACAACAATCCTAGATGTAACTTCAAAGGTGAACAGAGGTGGCTTCTTTTTTATGAAGTGTGTCACTACAGTCCTGTTCCTTCTTGCCTGCCACATAGACCTGTTAAAATAAGAACCTGACAATGTTCTTTAGATTTAATGTATAATACTGCTGGTATCTGCACATATTCATGGAAGATATATATAGCAATAGCAAAACTTTTTTTCTTTTTTAATTAAGCATATCCCACCCCAATTTTTTTCTTGTTTTCTTTTTTCATTTTCTCCCCAACTTTAAGGCATAAACTGGGCGCTACTTATGGATTTAGTTGGGTATCGGCAGCATAGCCAGTGAAAGAGCTGCAGCAGTGATGAAAATGTACGTAGATCAGAGATGAGACTATGCAGTTATCTGTGTCATTTAGTGTTTATACTTCATGTACTAACAGTTTTTCTTTGTCTACTTATGTGTCCAAAAAATAAATGTGTGTGTCTATGCGTATACACATATACAAATGATACTCCTTCAGATCCAAAAGTTCCAAAATTTTTTTGGGGCTCAGGGAATGCTGAGCTGCTGTGAGGAGTTCACTGAAACCTGAACCTAACTGAGCATAGTGCAGAACTTGGTGTGGTTTGGATGAAGTAATGAATTAATTCCCATGCTGATCTATATTTCCTATGTTGAGATATCTTGATGTTTTGATATGTTTAGTACAGCTAGATATAGTCATTACCTGAATTTCAGAGAGATCTGTTTGATTTAATGATGAGTGATGACTTTGATAAGTGACTGTCCATCTAACTCTATTGACCTGAAGGTGTCTATCTTTAGCAAAATTGCACCAGATATGGGGTTTTTTTATATTTGTTCCTCTTATGACCTATACAGCAAAAAGTAACTTTGGTCTACCAAATCATATCTTCAGCATGATGTGAAACACAGACACTGATTTCATATGATGGAATTATGGAATCTTTAATTTTTGTATGATGCATTTTTTATTTTTAACTTTTTTTCAGATTCTTTGTATTGCTCTTCCTTCACACTAAATAATAGTATTTATTTTTGTGGTACAGAGCCACAGTTTCTTAAATTCAACTTGGATAATCATCCAAAGTTTAGAGTCTTATTCAAAACCATCATTACTAGAGAGGGTGATTTGGACATGGAATAGAAGACTTGCACAAGTTTTTTGGTAGTTAAATAGTAGCAAATAACAGTTACTCTCAAAATATTAGGAGATCAGACCTTCTTTTGAAATATGTTTAATTTGTTATGCCATTATTATTCCCAGTTTCATTGTTTCATGAAATGTACTTTGATTACAAATCCTTTAAATATAAATGAGGGAAGGGCATACAACTTAAATACTTTCTTAATCAAGTTTTTTGTTTGTCTTGTTTGGGTTTTTTTTTATTATTATTTTCATGTTCTATAGATTATTGAATGCATTGGTAGCTCTTTTAGCTGATATAAAAGAATTTGTATCTTTGGGCAAATTAAAAGAGCTGCTGCCAGCAATGAATTACGGCTGAACTAATGTTAGGGAAAAAAACATCCCTGTGGCTCTGGTTTATTCCTGTCTACTGCCAGAGGGGTTTATTCCTCTCTGTACCTTGTCTGATTTTCAGGGTGAATGAAGAACTCTGCAATATGTAAACTTTCCGCTGGGGTTGGCAATACATTCTTCCCTTTTTAGTTAAGAACCGTACCCCACTACTCTGCAGAAATTAAGAATGTTAACACAACATACTGAATTATGCACTGGGGCGTTTTGTCAAATAAACTAAACCCCAGCATGTTTGGTATCACTTTAATAAGCATTAGTCCTGTGGGTACCTGAGGCTGCATCTACATCTTTGGCATTTTCAGATTAATTTGGGTTCTTTTTGGATATTCAGGTGAGACATGTTGTTGCTGCTGCTCAATGGATGTAATTCAACCACCTCCAAAGATCTGGGATGAACTAGGAAGGTGGCTGTTGCAGATGCTCAGCAGGGATGGGGGGAAGAGAAAAGTTTATAGGTCTCAAAGAGGCAATTGCTGGTGTTTCTTTGGGGCCCCCTGTTAGAGGAGTTAATTAATAGCGGCAAAAATACCTTCTTCTATTCAAGGCTCTGTTGAATGGAGGCTTAGTAAAATCCTGCTTTGACCTGTGGAGACCAAACTCCCAAGTCTCAGCGTAAATAATGACTTCAGTGCAGCTAGACTGGTGCTTACCCATTTAATCAGACAGCTGTGATGGTCCAGCTTTTTTATTATTGTTTTAGTGTATCCAATATATATCGGCACCATGACTATAGAGTGATCGTAGCCAGTAATTTCCTCATGTGTGCATGGGTTTGTGTTCATGGTGTGTTCTTTTTCATCCCGTGGTCTCCATTTCTGTGGAAATGCACCATCATTAGGAGAACTGCTTTACTTGAAAATGGTGGAACTGTAATCTTATAATGTAATCAACAACACCTTTAACCAGTAAGTTAATTGTAATTTATCTTCAAGGTTCAGAGAGTAATGCATTATTAAATACCTGCATGTTCTTATCAGTGTCTATTGTTTTAGCAGCTAATTACTGCAGAGATTAACTTCAGATTTCATGTTAAAATTTGTATGTAAAATACATATGAAATTTGAACATGAGTTTATTGATGATATATTTCAATTTAAAATGGAAGATTGAAAGTTCTTTTCTTACAGTGATTAAATGTACTGTCTGCTCACAAAATCTGCATAGCAAGTTCCCTTGCTACACATTTCAGTGAAAACCAGAATGGGTATTTTCTCTATCTTTTTTTTTTTTTTTTTTAAAGGGGGGGGAAAAAAGAGCTCTCTTAGACTCTTTCCAGTTGATGCTCCATGTTGTGACATGTCATGTAAAACTGCATCTGTTATATTGAAATGAGAGCATAAGAAAGACACTTTGACATGACGAATCACAACACAACAGCAGGAGCATTAAAAATGCAACACGATTTTGTTGTCAGTAACCTCAGCCCTGATAGAGATGAGGTATTTAGCTGAACTTCCAGCTTCACTGAATATCTGTTTCTTCCCTAATGAATTTTCCTCATAAAGTCAGGCCCAATCCAGCCATTCTCATAGGCAGAAACTCCTTGGTAACTTTTAAATATTGAATTCAAGGAAAGTTTTGCCTGAGTGGAGACATCAGGATCGGGCCCAGGAGTTTTTACTGCCTGTGAAGTATAAAATAGACTCAGATTAAGCTAACAGACTTGTTATTTGACAGTTTATAAAATATTTTAGTATCTTTTTGGCAGTAGCAGTTTGAATGTTGGCAAATGTACACATTGCTTGCAGTTACAAAACCTTGTAATGAGTATTTTCCACTGTAATAGCAGCGAGTTGAAATTTGGATAAACCACTTAGACTTGTGAACTCTGACATGCATAGTAACTATGTCTTTGCAAAAGAATTTTGTCAAGTATTGGAGCTCCTACTAATAGCACATCCATCTTTCTGCACACTATAAATCTTAAGAAAATTTCTATTACTCTGCAATTTGTCTGGCTTATGCTATTTATTAGCCATTTTATTCTGCTGCTTTAAGAAGTAATGTGATGTTCATTTTATTGCTGGTTCAATAAATTGTTAATTATAATGCAGTGATTGCTGCTGACGTGATTTAAAAGCCACATTAGCACTATAGCATTAAGTTTTAACTATTTTACCCTTCAATTCCCTGTTTATACAACAGTAAAAGGAAAATAGCCTTAGACTAATTTAAAAAATGAAGGTACTTGTATCTATTGATCACATGATATACTAGAAACTTTTGTTGTTGTTGTTGTTGTTTTTTTTTAAAGGGTTACATGCAGGTCTAAAAAAGAAAGAAAATGCAGTCACTGAGTGTAGTCTTCAGCAAAAAGCGTTCTTAAAGCAAGATTAACCCCAAAGTTAAATTAGCAGAATTACTTAGTTGAATTAGGACAATTGGCATAATATATTAAAGGAACAAAATATGCAGATAAATCATAATCATTTTATAGTTATGCATTGCTTCTGGGGCCCATTTTGTATAATAATGGAGCGTAAGGGAGGATAAGATTGGAAAGCATACCTATTTTCTCCAAGAATATTGTAAATGGGATTGGGAGAAATCTCCATTTTGCTGATTTAAAGTCAAATCTAATTGCTGCAAGTATAATGATATATCCTTGGCTGAGTGTGTAGAGGCACTAGAATTGACTGTACCACAAAACACACAGGAGTATTGTGCAGGATGGACAGAACCATGGAAATGCTGAACCTGGAGTGAATGGGGACACTGACTGCCTGTTGGAAACATGTTAGTATTAGTGCAGTACATCCAGACACACAGACTGTAGGTGGAACTTTTTAGCTTCTTTAGTTAAATTGTATGATTTTTTTTCCCCCCTTCATTGAGCAAACTATACTTGTAGAAAAATAGGGAAAAAATAGAACCACAATGGAAACTGGTATAGAGAGATGTTATATTTGCACATACACATACATGTATTTTTTATATATATAAAAATATGCATAAATGGAATTACTAGACCCAAATGTCCCTGTAATGTTCCTGTGCTTTTGCACTTCCACAAACACACCACCACCAAAACTAATGTGCAGCTGTCAAACATTGGAAGCTAGAAATCATTAATTAAAACAAAGCCATTTAAATACATAGAAGAATGTAAATCTTAACTGCTCCTTCCATATAAATTTTCTGACCCTGCCATAGAGCTATTCCTTTCTCTAGAGGATATTCACCAACGCCTGCTGTCAGATGGTCAGACATTAAGGATACAGCATCTCCGGTGGTGTTAAAGCATCATGTGATCCTTGGTTCTTGGATAAATAAGGTCAGGTTTAATATGTAATTAATACTAGGAAGGAAAAAAAAACAGGAAGATGCGGTTTTGAAAAGCTGCCTGTCCTGAGGTTCCCAACTTTCTCCTCCTCTGGCCTTTATTGTGAGCTGCCACGGTCTGGTGATAGACAAACCAAAAAATCACAACAAAAAGGCTTTTTTACTTCTAGTTAGAGATTTGTTGAAAGAAATTAAACACCTAAACCTGATAGAGAGTCCTAGGAGAGAGAAATCTTATCTTTAGATATACCTAATTGCATTTAAAAATTTGCCTACAAGAGACCTTCCTGATCCTTGAGTAAGTTAGAAATAGTTATAAGCTTGATGACGACTGTTTTCAAAAGTGGTCTCATTGAAACTGAGAGTGGGTTTGTCGTAAGAAAGGAGCTGAAATTATCTTCTTGAACAAAGGGTATTTTCCCAAGAGGGAATAGTTTCTGTGAGGATAGTCGTATTTAAAAAACACCAAATAAAACAAGAAAAATGAAAAAGAAAAACATGAAAAAGGCAAACCAGCAGTACACCCCACACTTGAATTTTAATAAATCTTTACTTATTTTATTTAATTGTCCCTCATTTGATTTGTATATAAGACACAGTGTGAACTGTTTACCACTAAGGATGTCTTGGTACTGGTCATGGTAAAAATTACAGATACGAGTAAAAGTTTGACAACCAGCTAGCTCCAGGATTTCAGGCTCTGGGAGCAAAGATCTGAGCTAAAGGGACTGATAAAGCTTACTGAGCTGTCATAATATACTTACAATCACATACTTGACTTAGTACTGGATAGCATTTTGATACAATAAAAAATTAGTGTAGCCCATATTAGACAGATTTAAAACTGGTAAACTAATTGCAAAAAGTAATTGGGATGTTTTCAGCAACACCTCATAAGGATCTAGTCATGGCCTAATGCATTTCCACAATGTGAATAATGACCTGGAAAAAAAACCCTTTCCTCTTAAAGCTTGCAGATTACACAAGAATTAGAGGAGTGTTAAATAAAAGGAATAGTCATTTATTTAATAAGCTAGATATTTTTGGAAGAAAGAGCCTTGCGATCAGATAGAGCTTCAAAGCTGACTTTGTGCTCCATCATTGCACACTGAGAAAACAGTGGGGAAGGCAATAGTGCTACGAAACCAAGCCAAAATCATGTTCTGAAGCCTTCTTGGTGCAAGAATTTACCCATCTTGGTTTTCCAGGGTGACGAGAGGCTCAGGCCTAGGGCAGCAGCATGGCCACTGCTCTGGAGCTTCAGATTTGGGATGCTCAGGGATTTTGCACTAATGCCAAGCTGGTCCAGGTCCTCAGCATCTCCTCATCTGGCTGAATAGACCAGGCGCCCTGGCAGCCTGCCGTGTGGGTTTTTATGCTTCAAGCTGGTTTGTGTTAAAGCCTTGTTTAAATTCACGTGCTTGCAGAGGCTGTTTTGAATTTATTTGAAGAATTCAGATCAATTCTAGCCTTACCAGACTCAAATAGGAGGTTGTGGGGTGGGAGGTAGTGTGGCAAGTATAAGGTTTACAGTGAATGTGAATTCCAGCCTGGAATTAATTTCCACCCCAATTAATTAATGCTGTGTTACATGAGTGAGTGGGTAACTGGGAGACAGCATATCACCCCTGTGATCAGTACCAAAAAACTGATGAGTCGTCTTGTCTGCATTTGCAAGGTGGTGGTTGTGTTTGCAGAGTGACAGAGCTGCTAACAAGGGATTCGTAAAACTTGATTAACAATAAGAGAGATCTTCTGCTAAAAGCATCAAGACTGGAGGAAATATAGCGTACCTAAGAGCTGAGGGATAAATCAGTTCTATCCCTAAGGTTAGAGATTCCCTACATTATTTCTCCCTAAATAAAGGAGACAAAGCAGGCCTAAACTAATGAAACTCCAGAAATGCATAGCTCAGTCATCTGTATAAATAGTATTGCCCAACACAGAAAGCTGAACAGCCTGTAATGGAGAATATAAAAGGAATGGTTAAAAACGTAGACTGAAAAGCAACCATTTAAGTTTTCTGAAAACATCAGTTTCTTGTATGCGGGAAACTATCAGGAGGCAAGGAGAGCGGGACATAAGTTGACATAGCCAACATGACATGTGTCTGCCATAGCTTTTGAAAAGTGTTCAAACTGTGACTTTGGAAATGCCAATTTACTGTTGGCTCTAAATAGCATATATAAGTTATCCACAAAGCCATAAGAGAAAAAGAAACTTCTAATGAACTGTGAAACCAGATGCTTTATGCTGGAGAAGCATATTCTGCAGTCTGCATATTATTATTTTGTTTTGGGGAATGCCGCAATGTGCTATGTAATTTCAAATAAAGGTGCAGGCGCAGTTTGTACCCTGAAGAGTTTATGCTAGGAGGAATATTCCTCTTCATAGCTGAGGGGGTGAGGTGAGTATACATTCAACAGAAACAGACTTATGAAAAATAAGTCTATTTTCCAGACTGGAACAGCAGTTTTGTTTAGAAACCTCACACAGGATACTTTTGCATGCTAACAGTCAGCCACCATCTACTAGAAAGGATGTGAGTCTCTACAGATGCTGTAAGCGGTTTGGGTATAAACAGGGCTCTGATGGAAGCAATAAGGAAAATGTCTGGATGGCCAACACAGATATCCTAAACACTGGGCTGGACTGCAATCAGGATCTTTTTATTCCTAGAAATGTTTAGGATAAATAATACGCTCATATGATCTGGCTGTAGTAGTCATTATTATGAAAGGTTGAAGTAAAGCAATACTGAGAGACAATGATGTAATAAGTTCTGTACATAAGCATGAAGTAAATTTTGCTCATGATAAACTTTATGATCCTTAAGACTACTGAGCAAAATAGGGAGAAAGTAAAAAAAAAATTTGTCTTCAGTATATATGGTTGAAATACCATTACACCATAATTGAAATTTCTTGTGGGTTCTTGGAATTAGTTATGACTCAATCACACACTTAAAACAGGCAAATAAGGTCAAGGATAAGGATAAATAAATATGTTTATCTAAACAAGGAAAACCAATTTTATGCTGAATTTATTGATGAGCTGATAGGTAGTGAAAGCCTGAAGTCGAGGTGAATCACGAATTACAAAAGGGGCTACATGAGTTGAATTATCTACAGAGTTGAAAAAGTGTGATACAGAAATATGTTCTGATTAATAAGACAAAGGGAAATAGTGCAAAACAGATATACAGAATTCCATTTTGCCTTATTATTATGTATGATGTCTTTACGAAACACTGGCATTTTTGTATTAGGTAATTAGAAATCAAATTATCATCTTAACTTTTTCTAAACTTCAGCTTAATCTGTATGATTTTAAATACTGTGTATAGTAGGCTCCAACAAGCAGTTCCTAGAGCAAATTCTGCAATGGGAATATTAGTAGAAAGAGAAATTAAAATGAAAACATAAGACATTTTTCTGATTTATCTATCATATTCTAATTTTTTAATAGTCTCTTCTGATGTGTTACTTCTACTGTAGACCGTGTTGCAAAAATTAGGAGAAATACATTTCCTTGATTTATTGCTTATGTTCCAATACATTGGAGTATTTGCAGTAGCAAGCTAGTTAGAAGAAGGAGGTAGGTACAAAGAAGGCAGATTATATCGTATATAGAAATAACAAAGGAAATCTAAATATAGTGGTGTGTATAGACAAAATCCAATTCTAAAAAATTATTATTATTTTTACATGGGTGGAAAAAATGAGAAAGGAGAAAATGTTCAGCACTGAATGTAAAATGGAATGTGTTAGGCAAGCAGAAAAAAATCCGAATGTGAGACAGGCTTTGAAAAGCCTAGAAAGGAAGGATGGAGAGCTTGATTTGAAGTAGTTCCAGCTGAAGGAGGTCTGTGTGTCTAGGACTGCATCATTAAAGTGCCATTAATTTTATTTTATGCCAACACTTCGGGTAGATTTGAGGAGCACAGTCTGAGAATTCACACAGGCAAGAGGAACAAGGTTAAAGAGATGATGATAGGAGCTTTTGAAAGCTCCGTGACTATTTTTGATTTTGCTGCAGTAGGAGTATTTGCTTTCTTTGCTGTACTTGAGTATTGGGCACTTCTATTTCTGGAAATGCCCCAAGAATGTAATTCAAACTATTTCAAAATTCAGGAAAATTTCCTATGTAGTTTTCGATTTGCATTGCACTTTCACTTGTCTCTCACTTCCAAAAGTGGTTTATCCATCTCTAATAAATGCAGTATCATGTAGATAAATTCATGTATACTGTTTATGGAAATTAATAGTTGTTTGTCCTTTGAACAAAACCACTTCATTTATATCTTTGCATCTTCATTTTAATCTTTGGTTTAAAATAGGATGAGGGAACGTTCCTCAGCAAGATTTCCACACCCCCACACCCCCCATTATTTCAGAAAAATCTGAAAAAGAGGGAAAGTCTACTCTTCAGATGTCTGATGCCAGTTTCATTTTGCATTTTAGTGCTTCTGGCATGTGTCATTTACTCATTCCATTCAGGTTTTATTCATTTTTTAATTCATCATTTGTGTGTCACATTGAAAAATGTTTATTTTAACATGGGTGTTATTTGCTAAATGAAATATATATGTTCTACTGGAGACTGTACTTGTTTTAAAATACTTAGTGATTTCCTTGATGCCTAAGTGTTCAGAAAACAATGTGAAAAACAGGATCATTTTTTTATTTACAGGTTTAAGAATACAAAATTATTCTCGCTTTAGTCATGGTAAAAACAAAGTATGAGAGGGAAGTACAAGTAGAGAGGGAAGAGCATAGATATTGCAGGAAATAGAGCTGGGAGGCAGGATCAACTATACCTAAATCGTTCATGACAGATACTTGCCTAACTTGGTCTTTATATCGTTAGTGATGAGTTTCCACAGTCTCTATAGGCTCTTTCTGCTAATGTTTAATCAAAATCTCCTTCTCAGCAGTTCAAGCCTGTTACTAGTTATTCTTTTTGAAGTGGACAAACAAAATATCTTTGCAGCTACCAACCATCTATGTACAAACTTACCACTGCTTATTCTTCCCTTTAGGTTAGACCATCTCAATTATTATAATTTTTATACAGACCATGTTTTCCAGGTCAAATCAGCCTTTTGTTTCTTATCTCAAGAAATAAGACAAGGGAAGAATTAGTGGATAAAAAATTATGTAAAAATGAGCAATGTTGAACCACGTAAATATTCGAGCCAAGAACAATCAATTATAATAATTCGAAATAAGTGCTGATATTTGGGGTTATTTCCGTGGGTGTGTTTATTTTTATTAGCTTTTTCTCTGAATATGTAGGGTCCGACATCATACCCCACTCTATCCTTTGGTTATGTGGGACAGGGATGGACTAATTTGAAACTGGGCCTTTTATCTTTTATCTTTAAACCTGTTGATCTTACTGTGAGAGTGGCACTTGGAACAGGTTGTCCAAGGAAGTTGTGACACATCCCTGGAAGTGTTCAAGGCCAGGTTGGACGGGGCCTTGAGCAACTTGGTCTAGTGGGAGGTGTCCCTGCCATGGCATGGGTGTTGGAACTAGATGATCTTAAAGTCCTTTCCACCCCTAACCATTTTGTGATTCTATTAGCAAACTCAATGAATCAGGCAGCATTCAAAAATTATCTCTAAAAGCATTTTGAAACAATTACTTTTAATGTAAACTGGTTTTGCAGAACTCAAAAGGTTCTTTGCAGCAAAGTTGGAAAAATAGGATGCAGTGCACTAGTCCTCTTTCTCTTACTTTCCCCTCTCCTGCCACTTTGCGTAGGAAACCATTACTAGTGGCTGAGATCCATGTCATAAAGACTATAGAGGCCCACCATTTTAGGATTTTAGGATTTGACACCTTTGGTTAAAACAGAAAGCAGAGAAAGAAGTTCATGGCAGAAAATGTCTTTTGTACCTTCATATATATGACAGACTATGAACGTTAAAAAAACCAAAAAAATCACCTTACCAATTTTTGGATCTTATGGAAAAATAATGGGCAATGATTATTTTACACATATTAATCCCAGGAAAATTAATTTGTGAGGGAGAGAAGAAAAGTCTCATGTACAGTGCTAGAAAGAAAATAAGATCCATTAATTTTTGTTTATATAACACACATATATTTAAGTTACCAGATAAGCACTTAGATGTTGAGATGACCTTTGCTAAATTATTTTATTTAAAATGGGGGTTTGTTTAGGGTTTTTTTTTTTCTTTTCAAAGTTTTCCATTCCATTCACCATCTATTTTTGACCTTTGTTTTTTATTTAAATTTAGGTTTTGTTGTTTTTATTGAATATAATATTTGTCTTGCTGCCTCTTGTACAAAAAGTGTGGATGTCTAAGATTGACGGTGTTCCATTTTGGAAAATCCTGAGCAATTAGCAGCATTGCATTTACCAAAAGTACATGTAAGAACCTGGAAAGTTATTCTATTTTATTTTGCAAAATTTAGCCTTCTGTCTTTCAAGGCATGTGCCACTTCAGTAAGGAAAAACCAGCTTCTGGGACACAAAGGCCCTGCAGCACGCTCCTGGCCTGGCAGGGAGCAGACTTTGACTTCCCAACTGTGGGCAAATTCATCTCCTGATAAAAGAGGATGATCTCCCCACTACACATTCAGCACAGTTTAAAATTGTGTCCTCAAAAATCTGTTTACTCATCACTTTAGTCTTCCTTGAGCAAGTAAAAAATAGATTATCCCCAGGATAGGATTTGTCTTATCTGACTTCTGGTATTTGCAACACAGACTTCTACAGCCAAGCTAATCACCCAGCTGCCCTCCGAGTCAGGCAGAGAAATGGGCACTCCCCGAGCATGCTTCCAACCAGCTTTTGCTGAGATTTCCTCTTAGACTCCCAGCTATGGTTACAATCTAAGGAGATAAGTTTGGATTTTTGCTTAGTTGTTTTAAAGCAGATTTGCAGACAGATGCTGACCTCAGCTGGTTCATCTGACTTCATCAACGCATGAACCTAAATGTTGTTGAAAATATATGCAGAATAAAAATTTGGAACAACATTTTCTTGATCCAGGGTCAATGGCTGTAGGTTGGTGTTTTCCCACAAAAAAGAGAGTGCAATATTCCATTTCCCATGTTCTTGTGTATAACAGGCAGTCTTTAACCACAAATGCCACCAGAATGCATCAATAAGCAAAGTTCAATGGAGTTGCTATTGTAAATATAATTTCTAGTAGGGTGCAAAACATGCTTTACCTTAGGAAGAGCAACCATAAGTCCAGTCTGAAGCTAAAGTAACTACCCTCCAGCAGTGTTAAAACTTTTTGGACATGATGTGGTCCTCTGTTCTCCTCTTCGGGACAGTAATGCAGGTTGTGAATGGGATTAATCCCTTTGCCATTGCAGGCATATCACACTCTTATTTCAGTCCTATTGCCTTCAGGATAGTTGGGTTTATTTGCTTATTCCCAGTTAATAAAATATTTTGTTACAGTTCTTAAAATGCAATTACTTCATTTGGGTGGTAGTAATGGACCAAAAACATTAGAGACAAAAATGCCTATGTAAAACTATTCTAAGTGTTGCTGATCCTCAAAGGTTTGTCCATTTATCATAAATGGCTTTGTTAATACATGTCATCACCAGCACTTAGTCTTGCATTTGCTTTAATGCTTTGTTCAAAGCTGTAGCACAACAATAACAATAGGATATAAATACTTTATAAGACATCTATTGTCATCTATTTATCATTTATAACACACAGCAAAAGCATTATAAAACATTTATTATGCATTTGTAGGTAGATTTTTGTCACTAGCGCCATGCAGTCAGGATGCAGTGCTCCTCTCTGACAAACTGGCAGGTACCCTGCCTGCTGCAGAGGGACTGGAGGAAGATGACAACAGAAAGCCCAACTGCAACAGGGTAGCGCTGCAGGGCAGTGCCATGGAGGGGAGAAGAAGAAGCGGAGGGCTCTGGGTCCATTTTAAAACATTATGTAGATAGGAGGAGAGGTTTCTGTGAGAGATAAGATTTAAGAGTAATTTTCAGCATGAAGCATGCTTTTGTTTTGAACACAGCCGTGGAATGATCCTCCTCTGTAAAGGATGCCAGCACAGAGCAGGATCCTGCTTGTGCACTCCTGTTTGTGCAGTGGCTGCTGGGCTTTGCTCTGGCTGTGCACAGGGCACTAATGTCAGAGAAATGCACTCGGGATCTTTGGGAAGCAAAATTCAGGTGCCATTTGGTCAGAAGAGACAAATAACATTTGACTGCTTTTTCTTATTTGCACTGCAGCTGTTTCGTCTTTGAGACGGGGTACCAAAGCACTCCTCCAGAGGAAAAAATCCCTACTATTATAATTTTTTCATTACAGCTTAAACATTTTCAGTTAAAAAAAAAAAAAAGATAATTTGCTTGATCTGATTTCTGATGCATTTTGTTCAGTGTTATGTAGCCACATTTTTCTGTAGGAAATTTGATACATTAAGTTAACTACATACAAGAGAATACTAAATAAATTCACTTTATGTGCTTTCCTAATTAGTTTTCAGTCATGTAATTCTCTTCAATATAGAGTTGAGAAATCCCCAAGTCTACCTTGATGTAGTTAGTGTCACATACACTGATCATGTGAAATTGAATTTGAATTTACTACTAATATTTAAAGACAAAAGCTGACTTGAACCATATTTCCCCCTTGGATAGAGATGTCACTGCTCTCTGTAATGAGTAGCATTATGTTGAATACTTAAGCCAAGTACAACCAAGTTACAGGAACAGGACATTAATCTTGAGAACTGCAGAATTTCATGCCTTAGACAATACAGTGTCTTAGCATTACTGCTTACACTTTAATTACTCAAGACAACTATTTTGCAGTATGTATTGCTTGAGTATATGTTATGTAAAGAGGGAGTGGGAATATAGATATCACCAGGATCTCTTGGATAACTGGGTAGACTGACAGTATGCACAGAACTACAGGACTTGTTGCCTGTAACCTTCAGCTGTTGAATGTACAAGGTCTAGCAAGTTTTTGTAAGATCTCCTTGACTTTGCCCCCAGGTCTGTGGGTGTGGGGTGTGTTCATGCATGCCAGACTGATGTCTGGGGGGAAGGGAAGATGTTGAGTGTTTGCTCCCTGCAGGGCTTGGTGCTGCACTGCTCCAGTGTCTCCCTTGCAATCCTTCTGCATTACTTAAATAATTGCATGCTTTAAAATCTAAAGCTCAGTTTCACCTCTGGGCCTCTCCCCAGCCTGGTGTGTGGGGGGAAACTGAGGCTTTAGGGAAACCGTCAGAAAGCATCTGCAAAGACTCTGACTAAAGCAAACTTCTGGAGTTTCTTTCCACAGCCTCTGGGGTGCTGTAGTTGGAGAGATGGGATGGGTACTTGGCACTTGTGGCCTAACTTATGTTGCTGCTTGATTAACTCCTTGACTGAGTGGATACAAATACCTGGATGACTTTAAAATACTTTGCAATACAGAATTTCTCAGCTATGTTGGTCCCAAGGGCAGACCAGAGCAGCAACAAGTGAACTGCCGCATGCTTCAGCTGCTCAGAAAATTTCCCTCTGACTTCAGCAGAGGATAAATGAAGGAGCTGGATAGGCTGATTGCTATGGAGATCTTTACACTTCTCCCTACACTGATCAAATAGGAAAGAAACAAAGACAGAGGAAATCCCCAAAGAACTATAAAATGAAGAAAACTTTCCACTGTTTGTGCAAAGGGAAAGTCAGGAGATGGGTCTTTTTTTTCTTTAATATTTTTTCTGTAATGTGTCTTTAGAAAAGCAGAGCATGTGTTTATGTATGTAAAATATACAAGGTATTGCATCTTCATGGGAAATATGTAGTTGAACATGTTTCTTTTTCCCGTTTGTGGTTGTGAAACTGATGGGTTTTTTTGCTCTAAATCTCCAGCAACAGGCTGATGCTGGTTGCATTAACTCCTTGCTTAGAAACTACTCTTATAGAATCACAAAGTGGTTTGGTTTGGAAGGGACCTTTAAGATCATCTAGTTCTAATCCCTCTGCCATGGGCAAGGACACCTTCCACTAGACCAGATTGCTCAAAGCCCTGTCCCACCTTGAACATTTCCAGGGTGTCCACAACTTCTCTGGACAACCTGTTCCAGTGCCTCACTACCCTCATTGTAAAAAGTAATTCCCTTTAGAAGTGAAATAGGGGAAATTAATCTGGCCCCAGCCAGTGGAAGGTATATCATGTCATGCTAAGATCCTAACCCTGTGTTTCTTCTCCCTGAGACAGCCAGGGCTGGCCCAGGCTGGAGCCAGGTTTCCCCTCCAAGCATGTCCTGCTGCTGGGCTATAAAGCTGGCCTTCATTGTCCCTTCAGTGCAGCAAAAGCAAGTCTGAAGTGCAGTGAAACAGCTTGGGATGTTCACTTTCTGTAATAGCCCAAACCCCTCAAATTTGTTCCACTGTTATCATTACCAGATTAATGGGTACTCATACTGTAGGTAGAACTAATGAGAAAGGTAATTATTTCTTCAGTCATATCTGGGAATAAAACTCAATGTACCACAGTGGAATAATTCTTTTAAGAAACTAATACAGAGTACATATACAGAGGCTTAATGAAAATAGACCACAATAAATTCGTGTGGTTTACCAGTCATTTCTCTGTCCATGCAGATAACCCCATTATTTTGTTGGGACTTTTTTTTTTTTTCAAATGAGGCATGATAGATTTGTTTCTAAATGCCTTGGGTTTGCTTATCTACTTAAAGACTTTTAAGATGTAGTTTACAAACTAATTTACTGAACCTGCATAAGATTAATAGCATAGCCTCTTTGCATGGCACATCATTAGCAAGTGACAAAAAGTAACAGCTAAACAAGTGGATTGTGACATGTTCATGGGAACCCCCATCTGTATATTGATGTAGATTTTATTGCACTTGGTTTCAATGGTTGAAGTAATAATAATTGGCTCACACTTTAAAGGAGGAGTTTGTCTGAAATCAGGTACCAAAAGCAATTTAGCTGCTTTCTAAACAGGAGTGAACTCTAAATGCAGAAAGTTGTGTCTTTCCGTATTAGGGCTGCATGACTGCCTTCCAGGGTAACCCAAGAAGTTGGTCTGTGAAGTTGGTTTTTACCGGTTTTGAATAGATTAACTTCTCTTGCTCCTGTTTTCTCAACAACAGTTGTGCTGTGGTGTCTGCAGGAGGAGGATTACACTGCATCTGGCAAACGAAATTATGGATTAACATGTGCATTGTGTAGGGGAAACATTACAGGAAAACTGATTTGTATTTTACAAGGAAATAATCCTTAAAGTCTCTTAGGACTGAAATAACTCCTTAGTTTTCCTCCCCTTTTGGAATACCCTGTGAATCCCCAGGTCAGAATTAGTAAAATACAAAACAAAGATCAGAAGAATCTGGACTCTTAACCAGAAAGGCCAACACTAGAAAAGAGATTGGAGTAATATTTCAGCAGTGACCAAAAAAAGCCCCACACAGTTGGATGGTGAGCTGCTGGGATGCCTCCCCCTGTCCCTAAGGGGCTTGGATTTTGGGAAGTTATACTCCAGGTGCTGAGTATGGTCTGGGTATATCCAGATGCCTTTCTCCTTTACCGTAGTGAAGGCATGGAGTAATGACAGAGGAGTTATATTGGTTGCATAAAACCAATATAAAAAACTGAAAGAAACTGGCTTATAGCCCACAGGATCAATCTATAATTTTGATCATTAATATTGCCTAGGAGGAGTGCTGCTGGGAGGTCAGGAAATATTTTAGAGCTAGATGCACTGAAATACCCACTCGCTGTTTCTCTCCTTAGCTCCTGAGGCAGTCTTCTATTTCCAAATCATTGGATGCTGCTGCCCCAAACTGCTCAGGTTTGCAGAAAGATCCTGCCTGCATCACCCAATTTCTTAGATTTGCTCAAAGCACCCCTTCTTTATTTGCTTCCCCTACATGTGGATTAAGGTTTTTTAAAACTGCAGTCATTGAGTGGCAGTGGGAAGTGCTGCTGAAAAGAGCCATGAACAGTTGCTCTATTCAATCCTTGCTGTGCAACTGTCCAGCATCAGTTGAGTCATTGCTCTGAAATGGCTTATGCCTATGGAAGGGGGATGCTGTATCCTGATGCAGAGCACCCTTCGGACAGCCATTATCTCTGTGGGGTTGTGCCTTTGCTCTTCAGAAGAGATGTCTCTGTAGCATTTTCCCTCTCCAGTTTGGGCATTGCAAGGAATGGTGAAACTCTTACAGCTGTACAGTGTTTGCTGTTCTCACCTACGTGCTGTGTTGTGTGATGTGTGAAAATTTGAAAATTAAGAAAACAGTCTTTAACAATCCCCAGAAGTGGCAGTATGTCCTAATTCTTGAATGGGGACCCCATGGACCAAGTAAATATTTTAATGTTAAATCCAAATTTCTGTCCAGCTTGTAAGTGAGGTTAGGTTTACATGCACTTACTGCAGCTGCTGTCTTTATCCTTGTGCTTGAGATTACCACCTCCTTCCAAGCAAAGCACCAAGATGAAAGGTAGTTGTGAGATTGGGCCAGGTAATTGTCTGATTGGGCCAGGGGTCTACATTTCAGGATGTCAGGTAGAAAGCTGATTGGCAATGCTGGTTCGACTAAAACAGAACATGACACCAAAGGATGTTATTTTCACAAGTGCAGCTTTAAGCTACAATCTTCATTTTTTAACAAACTCTACATTGACATTTATTTTAGGGGGTTTGCCTTTTTTTTTTTTTTTTCCTAAATTAATTCCTGGGCATCTGTTTTCCAGCCTAACAAGAAACAGTTAAATGACTGAATCTCAAAGGTTTGAGTACTTCACAGGGAGGAAAATTAACGGTTCTCTGTTAATGACTCATATTAGTCCTCTTTGGTGGTCCAAAGCGATGGATTATATTTCCCCTTTCCCCCCCATTTCTTCCATATGCCTGTCATGGGGCTGCTTTTCTGATTGCTGGTTTTGTTGTTAAAAATGTCACTCTCTTTAGTTGCCCTTCTCCCCATAGAATCTTTAAAACTAAACGCAGGAAAAGTGGAATATACCTGTCATTTAGACCAGCTAGAACAAAGGTTGATAGAAAATACATTCCCAGTTTGAAGAGGCTTCCCCGCTGATTTTGTTTATCAGAAAATGGCAAGTTTTGTTCCTAATGGACTGAAATTTAAATAAAATCTGACTCTGGAAATAAAAGCAGCCATTATGACAAAATAAAATTATATATTTTATAGGAGAAATTGAATTAAAATGCTAGTTTCCTTTGGTTAAATTCTTTTACATAAGGAAATGAATAAACGAGAGTGAAATAGAATGAGATAGAAAGCTGATTGTTGAAGTAAGCTTTTTAAAAATCAATAATCTCTTGTAATTTATATTTTTTAAAAAACTTTGAACAGACTTCCATACGATATCTTGAATTATAGCTGCATTTTTATGTTTCCTTTTATTAGAAGTTGAACTAGGGGTTAAATACTGTTTTCCACCTGGGATTTCAGGTTCTTATCAGGCTGTGGCTTTGGACTACAACCTTCTACAAAAGAAAAGTCTCTCCAGAACTCAGGTTATTTGAACAATTCTATTCATTAATATTTAATAAATAATTATTTAAAAAACCAAATTATTTTGGCTGCCAGAATGGAAATATAACTATCATGAGAGATGGTGGAGCCAAGTCAGGGCCAGGGAAGGTGACGGTTGCAAGCAATCTACCTGTTTGAGACTTGGCTTCCAGGGAGGCAGTTCATCTGGTTTCAATTGGTTTAAGATTCAGATCCAAAGAAATAACAATTAGAACTAAAATCAACCTATATACACACAAGGTAACTTGGTTCATTGCACCCACAGCAATTTTGTTAACCTCACATTAGCATGGCATGCTTTGAAGACATCCTTGCACTCCTTGCAGATAAAGAGATTGACGAGATTTTGAACACTGGCATGGTTTTCCCTAAAAATACATGGCTGGGTTTTTTGATAGGCAAAACCTAAACTACTAGTTAAAGGGAAGACTGGAATTGTATGAAACAGTAGTATACTTGGTGTAAGTGTGTTCAAAGGCAGGTCATGACTCTAATTTGCAGATTTCTCACAAGAAGTAGGAGGTGTTCCTGGCCCAGAGGTAAAGAGGTTATGGCTGGTAGTGAAGGTCTGTCTCTCCCCTTGATGTCCCACTTGGCTCCTAGGTGAGAGTGCATAGGGAAATAAAGTCCTAGGGTGCTGCAAATCCTAATTCAGATTTGAAAAAACACTAAAAATCCCAAAACACAGACCGTTGAATTTTCCACTGTCCCCTCAACACACCCCCTGCCTTCCCTTCCTCCCCTCCCCCCAAAATTATGCCTCTTTACCAAGTATAATGTTTCCTAGTGGGAGGACGAGAGAGGTCTGAGAGCAGCAAAATGTTGGTTCCTGTGCAGCTACTTGGAACAATGGGGAGAACCACCTGTTTTCATTGAACCTTGGTTTTCACATCTGTAAAATAGTGGCAATACGGCTTGTCTGTGATGAGAATGGCATTGTTAATCCCCACAGAAATCTCTACCACCCCTGAGTGTCAGCAGGGTTATAATTATTGTCTTCTTTAAACAGCGGCTGGGGCGATCTGTTAACAGATGTTTTAAAAGTGCTTTGAAGATGAAAATATCTAAATATTCTTATTACTATTATTATTACAGCTGTCCACAGTGATTACTGTGATTATACAGTGCATTTCTGACATGTCCCTAATGACAAAATATCTTGTGGGCTGTGAAGGATTGAAAGCAATTCCTCTGCCCCACAGGAACATGCATGTAGGACCTGGTTTTGGGCAAATCAAGCCATGGTGCAGGGCTGGTGATGCTGCATGGCCTCAGCCTTGCTTTCCCCGGTGATATTTGGGAGGATGGAAATCCCTGGGCTTTTTATCCCATCAATTTTCCATCCAGTGAGTCTGCAGGATGCCATGGCTGAATTTCCGCTGTAGCACAGCAAGACTGTTGGCTGGCGCTGGTCATGCCATCACACCAGTTGCTGCCCAAGAATTCCTCCAGCAGTGCAGAAATACAGAGTGCATCAAGGAAACTGCTAAAAGCACACTGATTCCTGTAGTGAGGAGTAATGTAATAGCACCATACAGGACTTTATTTTTTACTTTTTTTTTTTCATCTGACCAAGGATGCAGTTTAATAACTGGCTTAGCAGTTTCATTTCCAAATGAAGTCTAAGCCAAAATTTAAGACCTCAAATCTAAATTTAGGTTCCTAGGCCTATATTTAGGCATTCAAAGTGAACTGGTGTGATGTGCCACCCTGGCACCCTGGTGAGCTGCACACAGCACCCACCAAAATGAGCAAGTGTGCAAGCACAGTGCACCTTTCCAGCTCATATTTTGCATTCAGAATGTAGGGTTTCAAGCCTAATTTTAGCAAACTGAGTTGGAGAATTTTGATTCTTTCTTGCTAGTAGTTGATGTGGAAAAGGTCTGTTCTCTGAGAGATGAAATTTAGTTTCATTTAACGGAGAATTGGTCTGCAAGAGATGGATGTATGATATAGGTTGGTGTATTCATGGGTTGTTTCCTGGGTTCAGTATTTCAGAGCTCCTGGTAGTAATGTTGAGGCAGAGAGGTGGCAACAGCTATTACAGCTGGTTTTATGCTCTGTCAGATGCTGGAAAATGCTCCTTTTACAAGTGGCAGAGGGTACTATCATGGCTGGTCCTTCCCCATCCCAGGTAGAGCAGGGCAAGGTCTGCTGCAAAGAATGAAGGGTAGTGGCATTGTGTAGAGCTGCTTTCCTAAGTCCCAGGGACCATTTTGCTCAGGACACCACTGGGAGCAAGAAAACAGGACATCTGTGTACCTGGAGAGGGAGATCCAATTATGGCACACTGTATTTCATTCGGGGTAGGATTGATTTTGCCAATTGGACCAAAAGAGAGACAAGAATCCTAGTTTGGACAGCTGTGCATTTTCACCAGATGTATAGGATCCAGGCTGGGGCACTTCTAAAGTTATTCTAAAGGATAACTTCTGGAAGCCAGCTTTTACAGTGACAAGCCAGCTTCCAATGATGTTGCTCAATGTGGAGGATGTTGCTTGTACATGGGTGGGAATATTCCTGCAGAACGCTCTGTGCTTGGTGGAGGACAGGAAGGTCCTTGTCTGCTGTGCCTGAACTCCAGGAGTTGCATGCTTCTCTCTGAAGCATTAAATGTTTTGGAACACTTCAAATACATTCTGTGGTCTCTCACTGGTCGAAGGATAATCAAAGCTGGATGAGTTGTTTACATGTGCCCTTTTAGAAAGGTTAATTTTCCTTCTTGGAGATGAAACAACCCTGAATAACTAATAGCTGCCACGTGAGCAAGTCATAAGTTTGTGCTTGTGTGTGCACAGTGTTCATCAAACGCATCTGCGTGGTGATCAGAAGATACAAAACTCCCTGTATGTTTGTGGGCAAAGCCCAAGTACAGACGAGGGCCCTGACAGTGTTTGCAGAAAATAAATTCCTCATGATAATCCTATTAATTCATCTGCTGTTTTTTCTCTTTCTAAACAACCCTGCACCAACTGAAATCACTTGTATGTAACACAGCCAGTTAATATGCTGGTTGTATTTTAACTCTTTCATTGAGTAGGGTTCAGTTTCTTCTTTCCCATTTGGCTTTTCTGATGTTATTATTTTATATTTGATTGCATCTTATTGTATCTGATACTTACCAGAATTAAGCTCTCCTCGCCATAATGAAACCTCTGTAAGCGTAGAGTGCTTTGGCAAAAGTAACCTCCAGCTTATTTGTTGAGATGGTTTTGCCAAGCCCACACAGCTCTAATTACAACTTTTCACTGGCCTATTTTAAACTGTCCCCTCTTTCCAAAGTCTTTTGTGTGTTATTCAGAAATAGATTGTAATAATGAATACAGTATGTTTAGAATAAGTTCAATTGGATTTGGTAGCCAAGCAATTGTACGTTTATTAGAGGTACTGAAGACTTCCAATGGAGATAATATTTATACAGTGGTCCAGAATTGTTTGTATTTAGAAGAATAAATAAAATGAATAATATCCAAACAAGATAATTAAAATGTCAGTTACAAAGTACCTTTAATTTGTTTTGGCTTTTGATTTGCATATTCCTTCCATTACTTTGAAGACAAAGAAATACAATTGATACCAGATCTCCAACTCTCTAATATACCATGTAGTAGCCAAGTACCTCCCTTTTGGACTGTATTTACAGTAAGATTGCAAAAGTGCACCCAAATTTGCATCTTTGGCCAGTGTTTTTCAGTGCAGAAACATTTTCCATTTGGCTTTATCAGATGATAACTTCCATTTTTGTTAAATCACAGTGTTGCGGATGTTCAGTAAAAAACCCAACTCAAAAAAACCCCCCAACAAATAAACACACAAACTCTTGAAGTTGTATGTGGTGCTTGTTAAAAGCTGTGATGGATAGATAGTTGTGGAGAACAGTATTCATTTGCCAATGAAGTGTCTTTCTTTAGGTATCCATATTTCATTAAAAAAAAACCCAAACACACAAGACAAAACAACCCCCCTATTGTTATATATAAGATATGTAAAAGTATCACAGGCACAGATAGGTAGGTAGGTATGTATGTACGTATATATACATAGAGGAGAAGGGGGGGAGAGATTGGGTAGATCTGTTAATCATAGACATTTAAGGCCTCTTGACTTATCAGCGATTGAAAATTTCCTGAAGAAGTGGACTTTGTGAAAATATAGCACTGTTCAAAGTATGTGTTTGGAGCTTACTGGCAAGAGTAAGATGTCAGAAATCAGAAATTACAATCAAAACTGTTTGAACCTGTTGCTTATTCCATACCTGAAGTTTTGTCTTTCTTTACTACATGTTCAGCGGTTCTTTTCAAAATGTGTAAGTTTGCAAAACCTGGGAGTATGTTTGTGTTTTGAAGTAACAAGTTCTTTCCTCTATTTCATAAAAATGGCTATTTTTAAACAAGCTGAACATTTTTTCGTCCCTGTTGTTATTTTTTTAAACCCCTTTTTTATAACTGCACTGCCTATGTTATGAATTAGTTGTAAATATTAATTATTGCTCTCCATTCTGATCTTATGTACAGGTACTTTGCAAATCTGTTGGGATTACTTAAGATGAAAGGGTTCCTATGTAAATATGAAATTTTACTCCCTACTATTTGTCACTAGTTGGAAAGCACAGATTTTAAATGAACAATTGTACAGCATCCTAAATAAATCGAGTTGGTGGCTAACATAGCCTGTGTGTCTCTGAGGCAACTAGAGAAAGCAAGTTAAGCTTTTTGGTTTTATAATAGTTATTTCTATTCTCAATTTTTTTCTGGCATGCTTTGTTAAGTAGATCTTTATTTCCAGAGACTGAAACATACTCCTTTTTTTTTTTTTTCCCCTTGAAAATTAAAAGCTTCTACCTTAAAGAAGTGGATGATACATTATCTCCTATCTCTAAATTGAACCCATTTGGAGCTATTTGCATCCTGTAGAAACCAAAAGCTGAGTGCTGTGCTCAGAGGTGTAATGACTGGTTGTCACAACACGCTGGAGGTGGCCCCATAACAAAATGATCCCCTGTCAATCCCCTTCCAGGAAATGCATTGGCAACCTGTAATTCAGCATCAGTATTAACATCCTGCCTGGGTTTTGTTAAATAGCACTTTCTAGGAAGTAGATCTGCTGAACTTGTGCTTAATAATGTTTTAAGGGGAATATTTGATGGAAGTTTTAGAAAGCATCACATGGGGTTAACAGTGATTTGTCATTTGTTTCTAATTAAAGGACTTAATCTCTTATCACTAGAACAGCCTATTTTTTTAATACTAAAGGCACAGATGTGAATGGAAACATATTAATGAGATGTCATACTACACAGTCATTTTGTGTTTTGTTTAACTTAAACATAGCAGAAAATGTGCATCTAAGTAGACACATGTAATGACATTGAGATAGAATTATAATTTCCTACATTTGCATAACCTTTAGCAGCATCCACTTTAGATCTACCTTGCAGTGGTTATTCTATATTCAACATTGATATTTGTTATAGTAGTAAAAAGGTCTAAAATCACGCAATGACATTGTTTCCTGTCAAATGGCCTCTTGTATTCCTTAATCTAAATATATGTCTCTTTGACTTTGTTGGTTCTTCTTGTGAGAGAAACAAAATCTGTCCAGTTTGACAGTCATGGTTATTGTCCTTGCAAAGTGGTGAAAAGCAAAGGCTAACTGCATCTGTAGGTACCATAGCAGTTACTGCCAGGTACATAACATCCACTTTTCTTAGTTTTTAAATATTTTAGCAGTAAAAGCGGCATGAATCAGTATGGTATTTAAGGCCCAAGGAGACCATTTTGGTCACATGGTCTGGCACAGACTGCCATGCATCACTCAGTACTATGTCCGCCAAGCTCAGATGACCTGTGGATGACCTAGAGAGGGCAGTCATTTCCAAGAAGCCACTTTCTCAATGTCATAAAACAAATTGGGTTTAGAGCAAGGGTGAATGAGTCATTTAACGTCTTCAAATCCACTAATGAAGGCGTTTTGAGCCTAAGTATTTAGTAAGTATATTATTGGGAAAACCTTATAAGAAATGGAAGGTTTCAATGAGATTCAATTATAACACAGTTCCCAAATAAATGTAATCAGTAAAGAATTCACCAAAGCTATACATTATACTTTCTTTCACTCAAATAGATGTGTTAAACTTCTGCTGTCACCAGGTGATAGCAGGTGAAGAGCTGGTGACTCCAGCTCTTCCCTCACATCTTTGTGTGGCAGGACAAGTGTCATCGTTAACACCAGGAACCAGCACTAATGTGTACATGGAAAATGACAGTCCAACTTCATTTACTAGGGAAACTTTGTCAACTTTTTTGGCCAGAAGATTGGGAGTTACAACATCTGGGCTTTATTTGGCTGTCTGTCTTGCAGTACCACTTGAGACAAATTGCTTAGAGCCAAATTGTGGACCACTGTAGCAGGTGTCAACATGTCTTTTCACTAAATCAGAATTTCTGCTTTAATTCTGTGTGTCAGACCATTAGCTAACTTTTTCAGGTATCATAATGTGAATTCGAAATTGGTGTCTCTCTGTGTTTTTGGTTTTTTTTTTGGATGACTAAAGAAGGATAAAAGTGATCATTACCCCACTTGCCTGAATAGCTATAGTAAAAAAGTCTAGCATTGCTGTCGTCTATTGTGGCAAATATTCTGAGAAAGCATGCTCTCTACTTTTTACTGGCCTTTTCATATATTTAACAGTAACCAGAAGAAAAAACAATCTGCTCCAATTTTCACCTAAATAATGTATAGTTATCTCATGTTCAGAAAAGACTACATGGTTCTCATGCTGGAGGCAATATCAGATGGAGCAGTACTTGGGTGAAGGTAGTCTTTTTTCCTTCAAATGCTTTCCTTTCGCATCCTGAAACTATCATGGCAGGCAGCTCTGCTTTTCTTTCCAGTGCCAGGATTGTGGCTTCCAAGTCTATTTTAATCCTTTTCTCTTTCCTACATATTAATTTTCCAGCTTAGTCTTCTCACAGCTTCCTCTTTATATCTCCTCTTTCTCCACCATGCCTGTCATGGCCATTAGCTACCTTGATTACTGTAATCTTTCTCCTTAAGCATTTCATTCCCCTTCTTTATTCTTTCCAGAGAGCAGCTTCTGAAATACCTTGTTGTCCTTCCTTATCAGCACATTGCTTCTCTTTCCTTCCTTGTACTCTAACCCTCAGTTCTCATTACAACCTGGTAGTCAAGAAGCAGCTGACCATAATCGTTGCTTCAACTACATTTCAGTAATTTCATTTTACTTCCTCTCTTTAGCTGCCTTTTTTTTCTCAACACATTCTTTCTTTTTTTTTTTTTTTGAATGTCTCATAGACATTCATTTTTTCAGTCACTTGAGCTTTTTCTGTTGCTCTGAACTCCTTCAGAAACATCTTTTCCTGAAAGCCTTCCTACCAAGATCTTCCTGATAACTTACTTTCCTCTTCTTGGTAGCCTCTTTCAATTCTCATCTGCACCTCTCTTGAATTCTATTTTCACTGGCTTGGCCTGAAAGTATTCAGCTATGTCTTTGCAGCAGCTTGTGGTCTTGGGCGGAGATGCTCATGTGAAGAGGTAGTTAAAGTGGAGCATAAGAACGAAGTTTGTATAAGGCCAGAGAGAGAATGTCCAGAACCAGAGCAGGTGTCCATGAGAATCAGAGCACTTTAAAAAGTAATGTGTGAACTTATATCCTGAATGGTTGACATCAACATACCTGTGTATAAGAGTGCTCTTTGAACATTACCTATTTTTTGGCTGGCCTGAGTAGTTCCTAGACAGCTGGTGAAACAGTTCAGGAATGCTATATGAAGAGTGGCCATAAAATCAAGGCAGAATAAGTAATAGTAGTAGTAGTGGGCCTGTGGAGTATCATAGCTTGAACAATTATCTTTGTATGGTGTCAGGGCAAACCATGAAATAGGTCCCTGAGAAAGCAAAAGCTGAAAAATATTTTTACTGTCTCTACTGTTGTCTTTTACTGTCTTCTACTTACTTCATTGCTAATGCTTGTAAAAGGAAAGCCTTTAGGACAAATGTCTAGAAGTCATGACAGTTTCCTAAAAAAATGCTGATCGTTGACAATGGCAATGGGTAGAAAACGGTTATTTTCTGGTAGCAATATAGTTTATGTGGTCTAGGCAGCACTTTTGCTGGAAAGGATTGCAGGTTAACCATGTATAGCAAAGGAGATGAGAATCAGCTAGTCAAGTCCTTGGCCAGAGGTTTTCTCAGCTTTCTGCCAGTTGTGTTTTGAATAATTATTTTTCTTTCAGAAACTGTTGATTGGATATGAAGAGAAGTAGTAGTTTGGCATTTATGTTGCTGTTGTAAATGCTATGCAGAAAATTAAGATTATTCATGAAACAACAGCAGTAGAGTTTAGATAGCTATGAAAATCAATTGCCAGAAATCTTGAAAACCATAAAAATTAAAATTTGGTTTGAAAAAGAGCTTGTAATGTTGAGATCACCTTGATGTATTTTCCACCAGAGAGTTCTTTTGATGTCAGCTCTAGCAAATAACCCACTATTTTAATGATTTTATTTTTTGGAATATATGTATGTATTTATATGCTAGTAATGAGTAAAATAAATGATTAAATAAGTCTACATTTTAACAGAAATTCATGTATTTTTCCTCTATACCGGTTTATAGACGTTATGAAGTAACCATTCTATTGTGGCAGACTTTATCAAAATGTAGTATTTGAAAGTAAATGAGAATTATTTATGTCAATATTCATTTGCTTTTAGTACAGTCACTCCATCTATCTGTTTTATCCATTGCACTTCAATTCAAAGGATTTCTCAGTCAGTCAAAGAAAAAATATTCGTTAAACTATTTAAGGCAGAAATACAGTAGAACGGTCCTAATTACCTTAGAATAACATTCTACACACCAAGTTGCATGAGTAAATCTTTTCACATAGGTAGGAAATGTCCCTTTGCTCTAGAGACTTAAACCGTGAATGAACATAAACCCACATTTTTCCATACAGAATATTTGGACCACAGTGCTTGTTTCCCTTAGTGCTTTCCTTTGTATTTTTAGTGAGAGACCACTTATAGTGGTTGACTTTCCTTTTTTTATAACAAATTGTTTCTTTTGGCTGGTGGTGTTAAGATGATTAAGGCTGTTCCTTCAGAATTCCAAATTTTATTCTTTCCTCACTTGTATTACAAGTTTTCCTTAAAATGAAAGTAATGGTATGCTAAAAAAAATCCGAAGCCAGGTCTATATAGTAACAGCTAAGAACAACTATAGAGCAGAATTAGGTTATTTCAGCATGCAGTGGTTTTTTTCACATGACTCTGACCTTTGGCTCTTGCTGATAGTCAAGAACAGGTCATTACTAGAGGACTCCATAAATACCTTTCCTGGCATTATGAAACATCCGTTTAGGGAAAAGGACAGAAATGTGTCACTTTTATTTAGACAAATGCTCTCTTTTCATTAAAGTATTTTCCTTTGCTTAATGGAAAGATTGTGATGCAAGTAAGAATATTTCAGGTTTTTTCACTAGCTATCAAATATAACAGCACTAGATGGCCTTAAAAGAAAATAAGAAATTAAATGAAAATTTGAGTGCTTAGGTACACTGGCTAAAAATAAGTATTAGATTTAGATTTAGAGATGAGACATATGGTTTTTTACTCTTTGGTGGTTTTATTTTAGTCACTCACAGGTTTTAATGTCGAGTAAAACTCAAAGGCTGCACCACAAACTTCAAAATCATAGAATCATAGAATAGTTAGGGCTGGAAAGCACCTGAAGATCATCTAGCTCCAAGCCCCCTGCCATGGGCAGGGATGCCTCTCACTAGACCATGTTGCCCAAGGCTCTGTCCAAGCTGGCCTTGTACATTGCCAGGGATGGAGCATTTATCACTTCTTTGGGTAACCTATTCCAGTGCCCCACCACCCTCACAGTGAAGAACTTCTTCCTTATATCCAACCTGAAATTCCTCTAATTAAGTTTAAACCCATTACCCCTTGTCCTATAAAAAATAAACCTGGTGGTCAATTTGTCTATCATTCTGTATCTCTCTCTGTGACAAGAGCAAAGACTGAAATACTTTTCCATTTTACCTGTGTGTATTGAGGGGTCAGGCACGCTACAATGGCAAAGAACTTTATTATCGGGACTGTCTACATACCTAGAAAGACAAATGTACAATTTTGGTATTGCAATAAAAAGAATGTTGGGTCACATAAATTTTGTATCTAGAGAGAAAAAATTAATTTTGTGCCAGCTCGAATGAAAATTATTGAACCTATTTCTTACCTTTTTCTCATAAAACAACAGTGTAAAATCTAGGTAGGACAAATCTGTACAAAGTTGCCCCGACCTCTCCATGCAGCCTGAGGTCTATGTCTGACCAAGAGACTGCTGATCATTTCAAGTGTGCAGAGAAAGCTGTCAGCCCAGAGTTTACTATGCATTTCTGTTCTCCTTTCTGCCCTCTGTAAAAGTTTGAAAAGGCTCATAAATGGCAAAAAGGCAGTTGTGTACAGGAAAAGTAACTTGGTAATAAAAGCCTGTTTTGAAGTACACCATCGTTTCTGAATAAATATTTCTTTAATGCATGTAATTACTGGATCAGCAAAATAAATGTGGTCATGTCCTTGTAATTAATACATTGTCAAAAGTTCATTTAAGTATAATAATTTCACAGGAAAAATGCTGCCTATGTAGTTTGTGCAATAGTTCGTTAAATTAATTGCAATACATATAAAATTATTGGTAGATATATATTTTAAAGTTCTTCTTCATTTCCACATGCTATCTAATACTCCTAAATGGGTTGGGTTTTTTTTTTTTCATAAAAATAAAAGATGCTAAAAGTAAAAGTGCTGTAATAATGTTTTTTTTTCTTTTTGCTAAAGGAACTTTCAAGCAGCACCACTTAGTGTGGCAGCTGCAGTTGGCAAATATTTAGTTAAGAATTGTGTAATCATAGTTGGCAAAGGCTTGAAGATCCAATGAGGAATGCACAGAGAAGGATGCCTGTTTATCCACTGTAGAAAAACAAAATGCTTATCCCAGGATTTGGAGTCATACTTCAATTCTACCCAGAGCTGATTACAGGGCTGGGTTAAATGTTACAGCTGTATGGAGTTTTTAGAAATTAAAACAGTGTCATTCTTGATATTCAGAGCTTATTTAAAATGATTCTTCAGAAAAGAAGTATTCTGATTTTTCACTGCCAATCTCAAAGTGCTGGTTTCTGTTTAGTGACTTGTTTCATTATGACTGGTGGAGCAGAGGCTGTGGAGCAGTGATGTGACCATGAATTCTAGAGGTAGCCATGGCCAGGTTACCTAGAAATACTGATTTGTTCTCAGTCAGCATCTACACATTATTGAATCCTGGTGAGCTGTATAGTTCAGAGAAATTTCTGCTGGTTTTGTACTGGTTGGAGGAAGGCTGATGGTGCCTGGTCTGGTACAAAATTTGTTAAGGGGCTCCTGACCCATTGCCACACATTGAACAGTTTTCAAACTGCAGAATGATATTTTACTGGATCAGAGCTTTGTGTTGTACAGTCATGGCACTTCCCATCTGGCACTACAGCTCCTTAAGTCTATGCATTATATTCTTGAACCCTGGTCAGAGATTATCTCTTCACTTGATCACGCATATGAAAAGCCAGAATCATATCTGACATCTGTCAGCTCCAGGATATAACCCACTGAATACTGCATTTCAATGCTAAAAGTTATGTTTGCTCCAGTGAGATATAAATGTTACTTGACTTCAGAAACAGGTCATGAAACACATATGACATCTTGCAATTAAGCTAAAAGATTCATTGACAAACATCATCCAAGTAGTACGATTTAGATGGTTACAGGAAACCATAAAGATGTTGTGGTATTGTAGGGAAATTGGCTCCAATGGGTCTATATTATATCTTGGCACTGAGACATTGTATGCAGTAAGAATAAAACAATGCTGCTCATAAACAGAGGAACATTAATTATATACATTTAATTTTATGTAACATCATACTTGTGGAAAACAAAAATTCATATATTGTAAATGTAATTTTTTCCTGAAGAGATTTTCCGTTATTATTTTATAATGATAAAATAAGGTGTACTGATGTATTCTCAAAAGAATTTTATATTTATTTTTACGTATTTCAATAATATTGAGTCAATAAAGATGATATCAGGAAATCTATGAACTATAATGAATTTTATTTACATTTTTATTATAGCACTAACTCCACATCATTCCCTTCAAGTGTATATTTGAAAAAATGTGCAAATAATTTCTTTTTAGCAAAACTATCCAAAACATCTCAATCACTGTTGTAATGAAATTTTTATTGCAGTGTTTGAAAATATTTACATCAGCAAGAAAAAATGTTCATCAAATGAGGTCCTATTCTGGGACAACAGGGAAAATGGAGTAATGTAACTGAAATATTACATGGTAAGAACTGGCCCTTGACTCAATAGCCCTTTTCCAGAAAATGGTAGTATTAATATAGTGAGATGAATATATCTCAGCATAAAGAGAAATTCCAGAACTTGTTGTGCAGCACAGTATCAATAGATGAATCTCTTTCTCTTTAATGTTGTGCTTCAAGTTTGTTATGAGTATATTAAATGGGATTGACAGTGGTTCTCTGATTGTAGTCCAAAGACACTGTTATCGAGATGCTGTAAGAACAGTCAGAATCTGTCAACTGTGTCTTAAGAAATTGTTTTAACTAAATTTCTCATGAGACGAATGTTTTGTCATCTGAGAGAGGTTTTGAGGGTAGACAGCAGTCAGCTGGCACAAAAGTTTTGGGGTTCGATGATCCAGAGCAATTAATGCAATCATTGTGTATTGGAACCCAGGAGGGAAAAGGTGTTTCTGGCAAGGAGGACTGAAAGGTCTTAGCCATCTCTAAACTGGTGTCTCTTCATTTGGAAGTGTTAGTGGCACAACTGATGGCATTTGTTTAAGGCAGCCATCTGGTAAACATGAGAATACAATGCACCATATTCCATTCCCAATAACATTTTAAACTCTTTGCAATCTCAATAAACTTTTAACTTTTAAAACAACTGCACAAAGGTCAGTTCCTTGCTTCTGTTGGAGGGAATATCCAATTTGCATAGTGTCTGTATAGTTCCATTTCCAAAAGCCACAAAGTTGACAAAATAAAAAAGCAGGCCAAGAGCATCAAAAACTCATGAAAACCTCTATATGTTGTTTTTCATTTCTGTTTTATTCATTTTACCACTACAGCTTGGTGTTTGGCTTCTGGATGGGGCCACTGTGAACTGCAAGGTGTGGACATCACTTGTTTTTGCCACAGGAGGAAATGGCAGGAGTTCTTGTTGAAACCTTGGTGTTGGGAGTGTGCAGAAGTGCCTCCAACCAATAACTGCCTCAAGCCCTAAGCAAATATATAACTTTTCAGAATTTTTTTTGTTTTTCTTTGCTGTACATTCTTCACACAGTGGAGGAAGAGATGAACCATTTCTTGTTCTGCTTTTGCAGAGTAGCTTTTGGGAAAGCAAGAGAAATGACAGAAGAGCAATTTACTTCACCTCTTCATGTAATTTGACTTGACTTTATTCTAAAATAGTGATGTCCACAACTGATTGTAACTTGTATCTGGGCACAATTCCTGCATCCTTTGGTGTAGCATTGCTGCTATGGCTATGGCTGTGACTACTCAGAACAAGGGTGCTACAGCTTTATTATGTACTGGAAAGAAATAAGTTTTCTTCCAGTCATCCATATAAATACGGTGTTGATTAAATCTGGGTTCATGTTCAATTTTTTAAAAATCCAAACCACCTTCCTGACCTGAAGTTTCTATACCTCTTATTGCACCAGGCATCTGCATTGAATGGACACATTACAAATACGTAGTTACTTCTGTCTTCCAGAAAGAAATGTACTGAGTTTAATGTGCAGCCATCTCTGTTGTACTGCTACCATAAATCATGCTACTCAGACAGGTTAGCAACAGATAGTTGCCCTATTCCTTTCCATATAGTGCATCATATTTTTGTCTGGATATTTTGGCAATGAGCCATCTGTTTTAGGATGGTACCCGATTATTATAATGCTAGATACTTGTATGTCAAGGCATTGATATATGCCATTAACACAATAGAAATAAATTCAAATTCGTATGTTGTATTTCACACACTGAGTTTTATCTTGACCTCCTAAGGTGAGAGACAGATGTTTTCCATTGGCAATGCTTTGGTTATTTGTTTATTTTTGTAAAATGCACATCTGAAACCCACCTACATAAAACTGGAATATGGGCTGCATTTTAAGTGAAACCGGGGAAATATCTGCAGACTTTGAGAGATGAAAGGGACAAAAAACCTGCAACAAGCACCAGGATATGTGAGTGAGTAAGCATAATAGATCAGAATAAGGCCCTAAATCAATTTAATTTTCACAGTTCTAGCATCATAAAAAGTGGGTGGCAGTAAACCAATTATTATGCAACTTAATGAACTAATTAGGAAAATCAGAGCAATAATGGTACTGGTACGGACTGATCTGAATATAAAAAGTAGAATTAAGTTCTCAGTATTGAATTTTTCAATACAAAGGATTATATAATAACTTTTAAAGCATTTTGAACTTGGGGTGAAGGAGGGTTGCATCTATAGTTGCTGTGGGTACCCAAATGATCTGCTATCTCATATACTGAACCTACTGTGTAAGTACACTTGTGTACTGATAAAAAGAACCCAAAAAACCTAAACCCAAAAAACCCCCGAGAAACCCCAAGAAGTAAGGACAAGATAATTAAAAGCTTCATTTGCATTTGTGTGCTCCTAAATACAGCTGAAATACTGTATCTGTGGTCAGTAGGTGCTTAAATACCTTGAACATATGGCTTAGGTGGCTGATCCTGCAGGCTGCTGGCATGAAACCTTGCACACTGGGATTGCTGCATAAACCCAAACACTGGTTGATTTAAGCTTTTGTATCAGTGGGGTTTACACCAAACTGAATGCACAAGAATAGAAGAAAGTAATCACAAAAGCACTGCTTCTGTTCCATAACATTAGTATCATAGAACATGCTATGTTTTAAACTATTTAAAAAACCTCACATAATATTGTACATGTTGACAGAAATTATAATTATGTTGCTATCAAACCTTTATTTCTCATTATACAGCTGAGATGATGTATGAGTGTTTCAAGACATTCAATAATTTGTTGATTTTCTTTCTTTACAACATTTTTGCCTTTACGTATGTTGATAATATGATGTGTGATTATGGGCCTAAACCTTTTCTCTTTAACATCAATGACAAGGTTCTTTGCCTTTGGTGCTGAAATTGAAATGAACTCTCATAAATTTCTCCATCATTTCCTTGCTATTGTGAAATGTACTATAGCATTTTCATTGATTCATAATATATTTCTTTATCATACAATTATAAAACAGAGTTTCTTTACTAGTTTTCACATCATTCCGCAACTGCTTTATCCATATTTGGCAAATTTAACAGCTATAATATTTGTACATGGCACATGTTTGTATTTTCATGATCTTTATGATATTTGGATATGGAATTTTTGCTTGAGAATGAACATTGCTCTCATAGATTGGGTCCTACATGTGTCAGGGCAGTTTCTGACTCGAAATACAAGCCTTGCATTCTCAGATGGAGAATTCACATGTGTGTGTAACCAAAGACAGGACTTGGCTATACCAGTGTCTGAAGAATTGTGCTGTTTCAGATAGTGTCTGTGTTTTTTCCAGGAAGGTAGCAGTTTGGTCTGCAAGTGTTTCATCACAACACAAAGGTGAAAGTAATTTCTTAAATAGCTTCCTGGAAAAGCACAAGTAAGAAGAGAAATAATTTATTTCTTCCATGATAAAAAACAATCGATGTGAATAGTTTTGTTTATTTTCCTGGTCAAAAAGTCACTGTCAGTGTATATTTAAAACAAATGGGGAGATGGGAGGGGCAAATGGCCTTAACGTAAATGTATCACGTACAATACTTTTTTAAAAAGTGAAGGAACTCAGGCCAGCATGTTAAAAATGAGCATTTCCAATACAATTTGTCATCCATGCATAAATCTTGCTGACATTTTCAGTCAGTTTAATAGCCTTCCCATTTTATAAATCAGTATGAACTTGCACAGTTGCAAAAAGTGTGTATTTTGAACATCTCATTTGCATACTTTACCAAAAGCCAATGAGGCAGTGGAAGCAACACTGGTGATCATAATAAGTGTTTGGAAAAAGGCAGAAAGATCACTAATGGTTTGCCTTTAGGGATTTCTGTACTCCATAGGGGACGAAAATGAGAAATATTTTTCAAACAGCAGGGGTAAAGGTTTTAAAACTAGAAACACATGGAGTGATAAAAATGTTAGTGCCACAGGGCGCATAGCAGGAAAAATTTACAATGTAAAAACTGTAATTTCAGCATTAGGAAGTAATAATCGTGTTTCATCATTGTTATTAAAGCATGACCCTTAAAGTCACATAAATTAGATATAACTTTCTAGAGAAGTGTATTAATCTTCAATGGAAAATATTAGAAAAGTTTATTATCATATGAAGATCAGAAGAAACTGGTTTTTATTAAAAAAAAAAAAGTTAAATTTGGTGGTTGCTTTCTTTTTGGGGGGGAAAGAAGTCTCTAGCATTTTGAAACAGCAGATAGACTTGTGTTTACCCAATGCAAAATGGAGTGACCAGCTTTGCTTTCAAAATCAATAATAGTTACATGAGATGAAACAAACATGCAACAATTAAACAATGATCTTGGTAAATCCTGGAAGTTCTATTCATAGGCATTAATGACTTACATTAAGGTCAACCTAGTCTTTCTATTGCGTTGATGTCAAATGCATCCAAATGATTAATGAAGAATGTTAGAGTCAGAAAAAAATAAAAGTAAAATTGTAACCTGAGGTACCACAAGAATATCCACTGGGAGACTTGAAATAGAACAAGTTATCTGAGGTGTGTAATTAGTGAGTGAGGGCTAGTTTCCATCTTCCCTGTAAAGTCCAATTGTATGAGGGCCCCCAGCTGTCCTAGATTGGGCTATGAAAAAGTGGTGCAATGTGGTGGGAGTGGACTTGCTGGGAGAAGCACCTGCTGCTGGGGACAATACCGTACCACACCGTACCACTGGAATGAATTCATTCAGGATGAATATGACTTCTGTTGCCATCCTGGCCCCAAAATCTCAGAGTTTCCTGAAATAAAGGGCTCAGGGTATGGTTTCAGCAACTTTTGCTATGGCCAACAGGAGCTGCCCAGGTGATAACTAGAATAAGAGCCTGATCTCCACATTTCTGTTTTCATAGTTTTATCTTGAAGTTTCTCTTCTCAATTTCAATAAAAAAAAAAAAAAATTTTAAAGTGGTACAGTGCATAAAGGACAGCTCAGGTGAACCTGACAGACTGCATGTACTTTTAATTTTTTTGAGATAAAGAATGGAATAGCACTGTGTTATTGATGAAACCTCTTGACTTCCTGCAAGACAAACAAGATTTGACCTGCGAGGGTTTACAATGCTTGAATGCATCCTGTGTCAGAGCACTGAGGATGTGCATCCTGGAGGACGATTTAGGTAGTTCTCTATTGCTCAGTCACCAGAATGAAACCATTAATAACAGAATAGTACAGAAAAGACCCTTTACCCACCCAACCACATTGAGTGCCCTCACTGTTAGGGCACAAAGCTTGCCTTCCTCTTGCATACTCTACTTCTTGTACTGTCATTTTACTTTTTCATTATCCACATTTCTTCATTTGCAAGAGGGAGAGGTCCATAGTTCATTTGGAAGAGTAGACAACCCCTTCCCAACTTAATCTGTAGCTTGACTTTGTGGGTAGTTTCCAGAGAAGCTATAAACTCGTTCCCAAGTGCTCCAAACACAGAAACACTATGCATAAGGAGGGCATCATTACTATCTTTCCTTCCAGCTGTGTTCTTATGTGAAAATGGTTGTCACTGCTGGTTTTTTCTGTCCCTTTCTGCCAGTCCCTCAGGCAGTTTATGAAGCTCATGCATAGTGAAAGATTAGACATCGTGCTTCTCTGTGCCGTTGGAACCAACAAGGTAAATGTACCCAAATGTGATTTTTCTTTTCGTTTTTTTTTTTTCAGGATGCCTTTCCTGTTTGCATTGGACACAATTTAAGATTGCTGTCACTAACCTCAGTGGCAGAACTTGTCATTTTCCAAAGCAGAGAATTTCAAATTTTTTCACTTTGTAAAAAATTGCCAGTTTTATAATCCAGAAAGTTCATATCATGAGTCAATATATGCACTGCAGTGGACTCAATGGAAAGAGACTTCATCATTTTCTAACTGAAAATTAAAAGATATTAGATATTTGTCAGTTTAAAATGGTGCAGCTAAAGTGAGATAATGACATAGTGAAAGTAGTGAATAAGTGGTGAATTTGTTGGCTTTACAGCTTTATGGTGCATTTCATGAAAATTCTGCTGTTTTCAGATATTCTTTTACCATGAAGAAAGTAATAGCTTTCATAAGGTGAAATGAATGGCAGTAATGACTTGCTTCTCAGTATTATTAGCCATCTGCTTTATGCTGGTCTAAATTGATTTAGAAAAGAATTTGACAAGTGTTGAGCAGTCTATACAATGTTAGAGACTAAAGCTTTCAATTTCCAAATATAGAATCCTTCTTTAGCTGGAATTCTGCTCCTGAGGTCACAACTTCATCAGTTGGCAGTCTGCTTCTATAATAGTGATCTGTATAATGAAGAAAAATAAAAAATAAATCACAGTGCATGATAGATTTATGTATATATTTAGCTTTCCAGAATTTGAAGAGTAAACTGGTGGCAAGCAGTGTGATAATGAACTTGAATGATTTTAAGAATTATTAATGACATTCATACCATAACCGTATCCATGGATGGGACCAAACTATGGCCAGTATGGAAAACAATGCTTTCAGTGTACCAGATGATTCTGGCTTTACCTGTTCTTGTAGTGTGGAAATTTCCATAATATAAGCAACTGAGACCAAAAGTTAACCTAGGTGGCCAAATTGTAGACTAGAAAATGCAGTTCTGGAACACCTCTGTCTTTTTGCAGACGGTAGTCAAAAACTGAGCCTTGTTTGGAAGCTCAGCCTTTGAAGCTGGAGCCCCTAACTGATGAAACAGGTTATTAGGTTTAGTTTTGGAGATCACGAGTGTTCTTAAAGTCTCTAAATACAAACTGCAGCAATCAGACTTCGGAAGAGTTGTACACGTTTAACACAACTTTTTAACTGGTGACTGAAATGTTTATAATACAAAGTTCACTGTAGTTCCACCCCTTTTGGAGGCTGGCACAAAGAAATGTCAATCTTTTCCTCTGTGAACTGAACAACCATTTAAAAAATTCCGATTACTTTAACTCGGATGTGAAGTTGGTAAAATTTAATATATTTGGTTGTATCTATTCATTTTATTTACAGTGAAAATAACCTGTAGCCTGGACTATGTAGTCTAACAGTTATTTTTTTCAGGATCTGTTCCCTAAACCTTTTAATCTGTGATTCTTAGGTACTTTGATCTGACAGATAACAGGAGCCATAAAGGCTCAGCTCTAATGACCTGTTTAAGACTGTTGTTTCAACAACCAAAATACTAAATGACCAGAAAGAGGTGACAGTACATGCCTAATACATATGAACAGCCAAACTACAAATAGTAGGACTTCTCAGGCCAAATTTAATATTTGCAACTTGAACCATTTCAGTGAATAATTTGAGGTGGTAGCATTTGGAAAGTGGTAGGAAGAATTTTTTCTTTATAAAGGCTATGAATTTCTTGGTATATTGTCTTAAAATAAGTCACAGTAATATTGTTTTTCCAAAGTCAGTCAGTCAGTAGTGGGCAGTCAACATCCATGGAAAACCCTACAATAATAACATTTATCCTATAAATAACAAACTGTTTCATTTGCCTGGTGGTAGGAAATAAATTTTGAGGATAATTTCAGTATCAAGTGATTGAGAGGTTTATTGTATAAACTAGAAGTGAAAAATATTATTAAAAATTATAAAAAATACAGTGTCTTAATAACTGCAGAATGCCAGATAAAACATGGTATTTTGCTATGCTACCTAAATTCAGCGGCCTTTTCCCCATGCAATATATTTTCCCTATGAGTTTTTAAGTAAATATTTTCTTGGGAAACTATAGAGTGTATATATTGCTTAGGAAAATCTAGTCTTGAATAAAATGCTTTGGCTACGCCATTAGCATGTTAGATAGGGTGCAGTAATAGTCCCTATTAACCAAAAAATATACAAATGTATTGTGTTTTTGTCAAATTACCAGTTTTCACAGTTTTGATACCGAAACAGAGAAATATTATTTAATTTCACTTGGATCTGATACAACATTCACATCCTTCATATTTAAAGGTGTGTGTTTCCTGCAAGCCATGAGAAACATTCACACAAAAAGAGCTGCTCTGGGGCTCAGCAAGTATAAAGCAGATTGCAGGAGGGTACTTTATAGTTGGAGATAGAGCAATGTGGTTGCAATCATCTCCAAACTTGTGAGCGTGCAAATACTTTCAGCTGAGAAGAAAAAATGACAGTCAATTTCAGTCACAATATTAGAAGGTGGAGTTCAGTTCTGCTCTTCGCTGGTATGACCAGTGTCTGTGTTTCCTACTATCTATGGATACAGATATAGAGATGCAGAGTACTGCACAGAGCAGTTGTAGGTGGACTGTTCTGTCTCTCTTGTTGACTCTGCTATTGTTTTCGACTAATAAATGTTGACTGCAATAGGTTAGTGTTTCAGCTTTTAGGTTTTAAATCATTTGCCGTATTGGTCTTTGGTGCCATTAGCATTGACCTTTTGACATAAATGCTCCAACAGGTCACTAGGATCTTTCCTGAAGCTTCAAAGAGTTTATTACAAAAACATTGAATCAAGCAAGAATTAAATCCCTGGTTGTGGTAACTGAATCTCACTTTCTGGTGTTGGCCAAATGAGAACTGTGTTCCACTTCCTAATGCTTTAAAAGTGAAAAGAGTAAACACATCGGATTCAGTCACTGTCCAGAAGAAAAGTAATTTTTGATAAATGCAGGCTCTATTAGCAAGTAAGCTAAACACATAGTGAACCAGTTATTGATTTTATTTTTTTCCAGGTTTTAGATACAGTGACTCATATTCCATCAAAATTATGAATTATTGGTAGTTTATTTCATTCATACATTCATTCATTCATACATACATTTCATTCATTCATTATGTTCCTAGTCAAACCCCATATTTCAGGTAAAATATTAATGTGAAAATATCTAGACTGATTTTCTGGAGCATAGAAGTTGTGGAGCTCAGCCGTTTCTACACCATACATGTATCTTCTGCTGAACTAGAGCATAATCTCTTAAAGAAAAATTGTGAGCTGATTTAAAGATTTCGAGTGAAGGAGATCCATATGAATTGTTCTTGTGACTAATTGAGAACCGTGTTTTGTTTCTAGTCTAGATCTGAGTGTCTGTAGTTGCTTTTGCAAATATTTTGGAGCTACGTATGACGTTTTCTGTAATAGTGACTGAACTTTTTATTCTCCTTCTGGTCAAGGCATGGTTTAATCTTTACTGCGGTAACTAAGAAGGATTTAGTTTAGTAAGTCTCTCTCCAAGAAGACGTATCTTCAAAAAAATTCAGAAACCTTTTTTAAAACCCTTTCCAGGTTTGTGACATCAAAGTAGCAAATAAAGATGATGCATATTTTCCTGTCTGATTCTTCCAAAGATGGAATAATGATGGAAGTGAACTACCTATACAGCAAGGTAAGACCTGGGCCAGACAAAAACACATGAGAATCATTTGTTAACCTGCAAGTGGTTAATATGAGCTATGTTAACATTTCAGTACCTAAATACTGCTATTGCGTGTGCTGGAAGTTGCAATATTCAGACTGTAGCTCTTCTTTATGTGTTGTCTGAGCTGGTGCTTTAAGTACTAAAATCCAGAATGGCTACAGAATGGAGATTTTATTGGCTGCTTCAGGTCTAGATTTTGGAGTACAGTCAATGCAAAAGTGATAAAAGTGCAAATTTTGGCAAACAGCATTCATGGAGGGTGCAATAACATTACTGGCACAACGGGGTAATTACTTTTTGTCAGTATTAAGAATGATACCAGTGAGTAAGGCAAATTCTTCGGCATACCAAAGAGCAACGAGCATGTAGAAGACAACTGCTGATGTCCCTGTTCACCCAGCATTTGGTATGCATGGGCGTAGGCATCCAGCGAGCAGCAGACAGCACTAAACAAGGACAACCTCACTGCAGAGAGACACACGCAAAGTGAGAGCAGCTGTGAATGCTGGCATATTTAGCTGCTAAGAGCTGCCGACCCTCGCAGATGAGGCTGGCACTAGCCTGCAGGAATGAGGATGGGGTAATACTAACAAGGCTGAATTGATCTGCATATATTACAAAGGAAGACCAGAATACTTGCATAATCACAAATCTGTAAAGTAGGTCCAGGGGAACACCTTGACTTTCCCAGGAAATGAGAAGGCAGCTGTGAATGTTTTTGGCAGAAACATGCTTCTGCTTTTGAGAATTGTGAGTCCACCATTGTTCTCGCTCTTCTCAGTCTGAGCTCAGTTTAAGCATTACCAAAACTCACTCTGCATCACCACAAAATAAGATTTAGTGTTCTGTATCATGGATCTGGAAAAACAAAAATAAGTCTCCTGCCTAAAAAGTTGCATTATAATGCAAATACTATAAATATGTTATGGAAAGTCATATATACTGCTCTGAAGGAATAAAGAAAAAAAAAAGGGAAGCATTTATTTTATGAATAAGAAATTATATCTCTTTCCCCAATATAAAATGAGGTTGCTGAATAAGAAGGGTCATATAGATTTTAAATATTTTATATATATTTTTTATGACAACAGGAATACACTCTGGGCTCATTTAGCCAGTACTTTGAATTACAGTGTTGAAGTTGTGGAAAGCTTAAGTGAGAAAACAGGAGCAGAAAGAGACAAAGAAATCTATCAGCCCTTTTTTCTAATAAAGAAAAAAACATAATTGGGACTTGCTGATAAGCTGTAAACTTTTGTACGCTGCATTTCCTTAGGCCACACATTTCCTTAGGACAATCACAATTGTCCTCCACAAGGATTGTTTCAGCAAATCATGCTATTTGGATAAGCATAGCAGAAAATTTTAGCAGTCTCAAGAATTGCAAGCTCAGTCTTGCACTTGGTGAAGTGCATAATGTAAAGTGATGCCTTTAGAGATAGTACCCTATAATGCAAGAAGACAAATCACTGATTTGGAATTGATATGTTCCTTGTACTTGATATGTTCATTTATATGCAAGAAATGTATTTGATCCCAAATTCAGGAATTTAACCAAACAGGCAGATGATTAAATGGCTATCAAGTGAAGAAATGAAAAAAAAAAATAAATACCAAAACCCATCAAGATCCCTATTGCAGAAAACAAGTATATAAATTAGGGAACAAGTGACGAATCCTGAAGAGGAAAGCAATATACTAAATAAAGTACTATTTCATGCATGCAACTTGTGTATCATTAAGGTTATGCTTATCCAATGAGAAGTAAGGAAATTGGAACTAAAGAGAGAAAAGTCAGCATTAATGCTGAACCTTGCCCTTCTAATTTTTAAGAGGAATTTATTTTTCTTTTCCAAGTTCACAGTGCATATGCCAATATAAATCACAGTGCATTATTAACGCAAACATTAAGACATAGAAAAATACAGAGCTTAGACATTATTTGATTTTCAAGTCTGATCGAACAAAAACAGACAACATACAGCTCCCTCCTATTTCTCTCTCATACACACATTTATTAGGCTGCTTATTTTTTCTTAGTGTGACATCTTTTTTATTTTAGGGTTTAATTACTAGACACATAGCTATAAAATTTACAAAATTCCTTAGATATTTTTGAAAGAGAAGAATGAACAAAAAATGTACCAAAAGAATTTAAAGTTCAGATACCTCTTCTTTGGCTTTTGTTAATAATATGTAATTAGCTTATTTCGATCCTTATATTCAAACTTTCAGGAAGCATTTTAAGACAGGTCAACTATCTAAGAATCTCAGTTTCATTAACAGTACATGGATTTGGATCTAAAAAGACTTAGGTGACAGTGCTTTCTACTTAATTTACTTATTTTCTTTTTTTCCAGAAATTTATTGTAAAGTGTTAATTTTTATAGATAATTCAGAATTGATTAAATATTACCTGTATTCTCAACAAGTATAATTTTTTGCTGAGTGATATACTCTTAAGTAAATAAGCTGCTGACTTCACTTGGCCTGGGGCCATCTCAGGAAAATCATAGCTGTAGTGCTCCATGTCTCTTTTTGGATGACTTTGGTTGTGAGTGCGGTAACTTGATCCCAGAAAATGTTTATAGATCCCAATATGAGTAAAATTTCTTACCACTAGCAGTTCATAGTGTATGATTGTCAAATGACACCCAGGATCCTGCTCAAAACCACGAGGAAAAATATTTTATGTGTGTACTAATCATGGTTGCTTTTTTTTTAAAAAAAAAAAAAATTACATTAGAGACACGTGTAAATAGTGTTAAAGAAATGCAATTTATGTATCTATATGTATCTACTATGATTTTTTTCATTTTTTACTACTTCCTTTAACTCTGAAACTGAAAGAAGCAGAGTTTCATACACTGAAAGAAGCAGAATAACACAGTAAATCTGAAAGTCACGGCTATGAAATCTGTGGGAAATTAAACGAGCAAATATCTACCCCAGAGATTACTTCTTTGAGTGTCACTTCTCTTTCTCCACATAAATTCATTTCAAGCACAGGACACATGTAGCGTGAATCAGATTATTAAATGTGAAAGTGTGGAATATTCCACAAAGTGCATTTCACTCAGGTTTGGTTTGTTTTGGTTGGCTTTTTTGTTTTTGTTTTTGGTTTTTCTTTTCCTGTAAATACTGAGGATGCATTAAGATAATTGCAGTAGTGTAATTAGACTTTCTCTTAAAAATGTCTTGTCTACAAGTGGGTTAATAGATTAAGGATTTTAACGGGGTTAGAGAGAGCCAGTTACAGTAATCAGAGAAGAAAAAGTGCTGAAGGTATCATGAAGGCTCATAATTAAACTGAAGCTTACAGCTCAATTAAACTTGAGCATCATTATGCATAAAACATCAGTAGGCATCCAGAGCCCAATAAAAAGGGATGCTATCAATGTTAACAGCCAAAAGGTAAGACATAATATGGATTGGACCAAGTCTTCCAGATAAAGTCAAGGAAAATTGTGAATAAATTTGAAGTTGAAGTACACTCTAAGCCATGTCTCATAAGCTGGTTAATATAAGTTTGACACTGGCGATAGAGTAACTGCAAGACGTAACAACGAGCTCAGTTTTATGCAAGCCACAATAGATTAGTTTTGAAGAAAGGAAATACAAGAGTGATTTGTCTAGTAGAAAAGGGACAGGCAATGCCTTTGCCTGTGAAAACAACACTTGTGTTGTGCAATCCTAAGCAGTATTTGTTGTATTTAAACATGGACATCCTGACCTTAGTTTGGATTCTCATTTCACTTTTATAGCTATACAATTTGGCAGTGCTTCCTATTTCAAGATCCCTATAATCACATAACTCCTTTGTAAATATGTGGCAAATACTTTATAAATAAGCAGTAATGGAGCCACCAAACAGATGATTGGGATTGTGAATACACTTCTAACCTCAAGGCAGCCTTATCTGGTCCTGGTAGCAGTTGGCTTGTGTCAAATTGATGTACACGTTACAGGATGTTTTCTTTTACATACCTCTAGGGAACTGAAGGCTCAAACCCACCAAATCTGTTGTGAAAATCTCTGTAGCAGAGTGGGATGCTTTGAATCAAAACCTCAGGGGAATGCATATTGAGATTTTCATGTTTTTCTTTCAGTTCAGAGTCTTGTATTAACCTTATTTAAAATGCATATGGAAATGTAACAGTCAAAAAGTTTAAATATTGCTGAATTCCTCGAAGTGTAAAAATATTAGGGACAGCATATCAGTAAAAGGTTGTGTGATAGAAATTATTTGTGATATCACATACAGAAGAAATTTGTTGCAAAAGAAAATCATTTAAGAAAAATTATTGCATAAGAAAAGAGCTTTTGGTGCTTTTCTCTGAAAGGTACAGCAGGTGCTTACAATATCATCAACTAAAAAATTAAGAATTTGATTTTGCAATCTCTGTTTCTGTAATGGGAATTCTAAGTGAGCAAGTGCTGGGAGAAGTACTGCAATAACATTCTACAGGTTGCAGAGCATCATAGAAAGAGTGAAGGGATCCTGGCATGAAATGTTTTATGCAGACTTGAGAAGATTCACAGGTATTAGTAAACTAATATGACAAGATTCTCTCACCCTTTTTATTTGCAGGTCTGTATGATTTACTATGATTTCTCTCTTCTGTGGTATCTTCTGGATTGGTATCTGCAGGAAGTTCCACTTAGAGAAAATATGATATCAGGAAGAAAACATCATCATGCAGTGTAGAGTGAAAAAGAAAATCTGTAACTGACAGGCATGGAAGTCCAACTGCTAGCACTTATCAGATCCAAGTTCTTCCCTTATATCCAACCCAAACCATTCTATGATTCTATGTACAATGCTTGCACAACTCCCATTGTCTTCCTGGGGAATACTTTGTAGAGATTATTGGGTATCATTTGTGTAAAGGCTTTTATTTTATTAGAGGCCAAATTATTAATTGATATCAGTTTCAAAGAATTTTCATCTGGAAACATTTCCAGGTACCAGATGGAATATGTGGCACAAAGAGAGTCTGGAGGGGAGAGGCTTTTCCTTATCTAAAAACTGCAGGAGACCTTCTGTGGTTCAGGTTTGATAGTGAATGTTAGTCTTCTGCACCCTAACTGAATGCTCCCGGTTTCAGTCTGCTCCTTAGGAGATTTTCTTTTCTGAGTCACAGTAAGAGGTAAATTCAGTTGGTAGTTCATAGCTACAAGCAGCACTCACTCAGAGGGGTAGTGTCTCACAGAATCCCAGATCCAATCATGTATTGGTCATGTTTTAATTAGCCGCTCTTCTGTTTATAGTGAAATGAAGATGCCCCAGTACTAATTAAGAAGGGTCTATTAAGCCACATAGAAATGCCTTCCTGATTTATTACTTAGACACAGGTTAACTGGGCACCAACGGCTCTTCAGTGTATACCCACATATGCACGCTGTGGCAAATGTGAATTTATTTACTTTAGCTTGGCTCACAGAGAGAACAGGATAAAGCAACCTAAATCTGTCCTGCCTGGTTAGTTCATGTGAGGTAAATTGGTACTCTTCAACAGTATTTAAATTTTGTTGCAAAATCAATAGTTAAGTATACATTTTACTTTAACCAAAACAGCATGTTTTCTCCTTCTTGGGACCTTAAGCATTATTTTTGTTATTAAACTTATTAGAACTTTATTATATTACATTGAATGATTTTAACTAAAATTATAATTATAATCATTGTAGTTCACATTATATTAACTGTTATATATATGATAATATAACCATATTATAACTTCTGTGATGGTGGTAGTGATACATGTCCATTACTGTAAATAGGTACATTCTTTGTATAGCTGAAGCAATGGTATGAATATAATGGGATAAAAGACTTCAGCAGTTGCAGTTATATCAGCAGAAGGAGTAAAGATCTAAAAATCATTACTGAAAATTAATCCCAGGAATTTTAGATCCATAAAATGTGCAGGAAAATAACTCTGAACTTCCTGAAGGAAAGGTTTTCCTTTTAGAGCCATCAGAAAATAAAGACTAAAGTCCTCAGAACATCTCCCCAAGCTAATTCACCTGTGTTAAAATTACTTATCACTTTGGTTAGGTCAATCGCCAGCTTTTGCTCTGCAACTTTTTGAGTTATTGTAAGGGATCCATACTCACCCCAAGAGAATGCTGTCACTGAAAGCTGCAGAAAATTTGCACCGTGTCTGTTGTCCCTAGTGTTTTGATACAAAACAACATGCACAATACAAGTGCCCATGCAAAGAAGTCTTTTGAGCTTGACATATTTTATGGGAGCCCTTTATTCTCTCATTAAAAAATACACAGTATATTAAATGTAAGAAAGAATGTGAGGGGTAACACTAAACCAACAAAACCAAGTGAACTCATGAATCCCATAATCTGTCTCTTTCTAGGTTGTTCAGTGTATACTGTGATACCTAATGTTTGACTATTGTAATTCACTCAGTGAATAATAATGAGTAATTCACAATAAGTAAGTCATTCACTAAGTGAGTGAGCAAAGAATGAAGAGCACAGTATTTCATCTTATGCCTTTTTTATTCTTTCCTGGAAGATACTGTTAGTAGTATGAAAAAGATTTTATTATAACAAAATTATATAATAATAAATTCCCTCCCCCAAAGACGATAGGTATTGTTTTACAGCTGGGAGGCAGAAAACATATTGGATGAAAACATTACAATATGTAAAAACCACATGGAGTTGTAAAAATTGGAATGAGTCCTCTAAATCTTCTATAAAATGGTTAATCAGTTGATCCTTAACAACTGCTATGTACAGTACAGAAAGCTTATAATTCACAAATGCAGGTTCAAGCAGCATTCCCCAAGGATGGGTAGAACAGACTGAAACATTGAAAAGAAAGGCAGAAGGAAAGAAAGAATTAAATAAAAAGGTCAAATTCTTAATTTGCTTTTTTTATTTTGTGTTTTCCCAATTATTGTTCTCCGTCTGTTAACGTGGAAAAAATCTTATCTGCCCTCACTTTCTTGATGGAAGTGGAAAAAATCGGTTGCAATATGTTTTTGAATACTAATTATTAAACTTACTTGCTACTTTTTTCATCTTTTCTGAGAAACCTTGCTATATTTTTCAAAATTTAAAGTCAAAGGCTTGCCTGCAGTACTAAAAAGGGAAGATTTTTTTTTTCTTTTTAATGACAGTCTAACAATAGTTACACAACTCACCAGTGCATTCCAAAAATCTCATGCTGTCATCATAAAAATCTGACTGCAGCAGAATCTGTCTGGCACTAGACATAGCCCTAATGACCCTAAACTCACATACGATCCCTGGTGATCAGAAAAAGAAAAATACAGTAAAAATAGAGAAATATGTAAACTGCTTAAGTGACAGAAAAGTATTCTCTGGAGAATGTCATTCATTTTTTCCTGTCTTTCACAACTGTCAGAGGTATCAGGTCTCTGAACTTGTCTTTTGCTTTGTTTAACAAGAAGCATAGGAGAATTTACTAGTCACTTAAAAAGTAAAATTAGTGATGAAGTAAGGTCATTCCTCCATTTCTACAGTTACAACAGTACATTTACACTATTTAAACAGGAAACATAGAACAACCCTTTCCACTTTTACAAATGTTGGTAGTGATGAATTTCTCTCATCAGACTTCTGTTTCCTAGGGTTCATTTAATGAGAAATTACGTTTCACTGTAAACAAGTAAATAAGTTTTTACATGAACACAGAAAAATCTTAATGGAATCACACATGCATGAAAAAAAAGTCCGTTGTATGTGCTTTTTCTTTTTTTTTGTGTTAGCACGACATAGCTTGATTTTAATTGTGATTCATTTCTAGCATTGCTATAAATTAAGTAGGGAGGAATTTATAACATTCTTTGAAAGTTCAAAAGCATTCTAGAGAAATTATTCCAAAGAAATAAAGAATTTAATAGAGTTTGATAAATTTTTGCTATATTTTGTGACATTTGATTTTTTAAAATTACTGGCACTTTAAAGCCACTTGGTGTTTAATTCAGTACAGTAATTTTTAATGAGAGCGGTCAGCAGTAGTAATCTTTCCATGCTCTGTTCTGTTTAGTTGTGCTATAATGATATGTTTTACACATTATCATGAACCCACTGATTTCCCCGAGACCTGGGACTCTCTTGTTCTTGGGCTGGGCTCCAAGTACCATGTGGAACATTTTCTTTTAGGTTCTCCTTTTTCTCTCATGGGAACTCTTAAAGAAACATACGGTTTTTATGGAGCTCGCCTGCAATGAACAATGTCAAGCTTCCTTATGAGTGGCATAGATTGATATGTCAATTTCTATTACTAAAAGTGTACAAAAAAGAAAGACCCATGTGACCAAATACCTAAAAAGCAATTCATAATTCAGGCATGCAAAGATCCTTTATTTTGGGGAAAAAGTCTCTCTTCTCTGAAGAATGTTCTGTCTTTGTAAGGCTTGAAAGTACAGATATTGGAGGATTTGCATGTGTACAAAGAGTAGCTCAACAACAGTCCATCAGGAAGAGACGTTATTTTAGTTGCTGATTCATCAGAAAGATTACTATCCTGGTCTCCAACCAAAGAAGGAAAAAATAGGCAAATTGTCAGCTCAACATAGTCCTAAAGATGTATTTCAGCCAAGGAGGTGTGTTCCCAGCTATAAGTAATTTCTTCCCATATAACTAGATATCTCAGCATACCAGGAGCTTGGAGAAAAACAGTCAATTTCAAAACCAGGTTTCCTGATATATAACAACTTCATTAATGCTACCAGAAATCCTGTGCTCAAAGTGTGCTGAGGCAAATATCAGCATCAGTGAGTCCACTCCCTCCTGATCAAACTGTGCACATCCTTATGTTTAATTGTAAAAGTTTATAGGCCTGTGCCTGCATTGCTGTATTTTATGCCTTGCGAATATTAACAAATCTAGCTTCACAACATCCTGAGAGGTAATGTTAGGAAAACATCATATAAATATTTTAATCTCTCTTCTCGCAGTAGAACTTTCACTTCCCTTACACATACGCTTTCTGTTTGTTGAACTTGCATTTATTGGTCTAAGTTTTCTTAAACCAAAACAAAACAGTAATTTATCTAGTTTATTTCTTTCAAAATGGTGTTCTTAAAGTACATCTTGCAGATAGATTATCTGTCCCTCACAGCAAAGCTTCACAATGGGAGTCTAATAATTGCTCTTTTTCTAATTTCACTAAATGAGTTATAATTATTTTATGTCTGTTTTATGGTTACTGAATAGTATTAACCTAAGCTCTAATTATAATATAGCTTTCAAAGAAATGTATGGACACTAAATTGATGGACTGCCAGCTTATGTAGGAACATCACATAAAGCAGATATACAGCTAATAGTTTAAGGCATAATATGTTAAAATTCAGGGGCACAACTTGTTCGTGAATAAGTAACAGGGCGTAAATTCATTGACTATCTTTTTTAGTAGATCAAACAGAGAAGGGCATCATTAATACTTGTCAAAATGAGAGTACAGTTAAAGTTGAATGTTGCTTATACCAAGAGGCTTGGAAGTCTCAGTCAGAGTCTGAAAGTCAGGTTATTCAACACTATAATGGTAATGATGGATATTATGTCTGTTTCCTTATGATTTGCCCTCTTTTAGAGCATTAGGAATGTTACTGCCATAAATTACCTTGTTGTTTTTCATGTATAAAGTGATTCTCAAAAAAATGTTTTGCAATTTTCTTATTGTCAGAAGTGGTTGAAGGTCAAAATATTAAGAATCAAAGATCTTAACTTTATGCATGTTTTATATAGCCTCTACCTACCCCTGCCAATGTGATGTCTGGCTGCAGATCTGCAGTCATGGACCCCCATCCCTGTGTCGCCAGATGTGGCAGGATCTCCTCCCAACAGAGCTCCTTGTGGCCTCCCAGCTCCCTCTGCACTCTCAGCCACCTCCCCCTCACAATCTGGATTGATTCAAGGTTTGCTTGTGTCAAAATAGAAAATCAGACATCTTTGTGCATTTCTGATCCATTCATTGGATAGGTCAGCAGATAGATGCTCTTTGGCCCTAAATCCTCAGCAGTGGCCTTCAGTGTGGGTTTTCCTTTTGCCTTTGGTATGAGAGGCTGCCTTGGGCAGCATTGACTTTTTGCTGGTCGTCTTAACACAGTTAACAGAATGATGCCTGACCACCCCCTGCAAACCCATGCACACCAGAAATAAGTGATAATTTCCTTCCTCAAAGGTGATGCTTCTCATTTAGAGACCTTGAATATATACGATGACACCCATGCACCCTGGATTTAGATTTTAAAAGTCAGTTGCAGACTTGTAGTTAAGAAGTGCTGTTTGAAATAGTTTCAGACTAAACAAATTAGATGTGTAAAACACACCTGGCTCTTATCTAGCTAACAGCTAAACTTTGGACTATGAGAACTAAATAAAATCTGTGAGCCATTTCCTGGCCACTATGTGAGATTTTCCATTAAGTTTATTTTTTAAGCCTCAGTGTCTGTTTCTTAATTACTTAAAGGTCCGTGGATTCATTTTGTTGTATGAAATTGAATGTAAATTGTTTACCAGACTTAAGGGGGCAAGGAGATTATGCACTTTCTTATTTTTAATATTTCTCTCTTCTATCTGCTCTAACTGGACAGAAATTTCAAGCAACAGTTCTTGAAGACCATATGGAGATCAGCCTGGGAGTTTTGTAAGGTAAGGAACTGGCTGAAATGCCAGGATGTCTGGCTGCTGCTTCTGCTGAGCAGCTCTGCATCTTTTATGTTTTGAAATTATTCTATTGTAATCATTTTCGGTTTAGTTTAGTTTGGCAATATATCCTTGTTTCTAAAGGTGTCTACACATATTTGACTACAGGAAATATTTACTTTTCTAAAGGGCAGCTTAACCTTTGTTTAAAGTTGAGGTGAGCAAAAGGTCATTGTACTTATTTGCTGTATTATTTGTGTCACATCTGAGTTACTATGAAGGCTGAACATGCATTGCCCTTTATTAGGAAACTGCTTAACAAAACCCAATATTGCCACAAGTTTTGCATCCAGCAAATATTTTTTGAACCAATGGCTTGTACAGGAAACTTTTTCCTCTCTTGGGCTCTGACCAAGAAAATTTAAGTTAGCAGAAGTCTTTCCCAGGGGATGGGATAGAGATGGGTGGTTTGTTCAGGCAGCTATAGCTGCTTTGTTTTAATTATCTTTCAGTACGGTAAAGGAGAATTTTTAGTTCAATGCATAGTGAAGAAATTATAATAGTGATGGAGGTTTTATAGCTAAGGTGTATTCATGGGCACATCACATTGTTTCTGCTAACAAAAGCTTACTTTCTCATAATGTTACCAAAGTATAACTTTCCCATAACTACTTTGAAAGGTAAGGAGGAAGAAATATGCAATGTGACTGTAAGTTACAATTAATTATGGGATGTTTTGATCACATGTATACATAGGACCATTTATTTGTCTTGCAGAAGGCTGTTAAACACTGCAGGAGGAAGCTCCAGCATTGCTGGCAGCATGGGTGGCTATGGCTGGCTCCTCCTCAGCTGGGGAAGATGTAATTCCTGGAGCAAAAGCCAAGACCATCCTCTAGTTTTGTTGCTATCTATTTGTTGCAGTGTTTCTGACGTAATGCTTACTACTTGTGAGACATTACATTGCATAAATAAAGCTGCTGCCTCTACCTTGATATGAAGTTGTGATCTAGTGAATAATGAACTGCTAATCTCGCTTGAGACAAAAACCTCAATGCATTTGCCATAGAAATTGTCTTTTAAGTAGAGCAAACAAACATTTAACTACCCTTGCATTAGTATGCCTGTTCAAGACAAGTTTCATGTGACAGTGCTAAAAAATGAGAGCATCAAACAAGCCTTCAAGAGCAGAAACATCACTGTGAATTTATATGGATGCACAAGTAGTGTAGGATTAAGCATTCAATAACACAAGTTACTTATAGTAATGTAAAAAGCAAATTGTTTGAAGGGGTAAAAAGTATTACAGAAGGTACCAAAAAAAAAAGAATCACATCCTTTCTCAAGGTATGAGTTTTGTTTGCATCTAGAACAAACTGCTTTTCTATGGAGAAGCACACAGATGCAATTGGGATTATCTCAGCTCCAGACTGTGTAAAGTGGGATAGGGAAGAATATGAGATCCAGCTGGATCAGAAAAGAAACTGGAATTTGGTCAAAGCAAATTGACCAATTTTGGGAGTGACTCCTCTGTGAACTGGGAATGTGCCGTCTAATCTTGGGTGATAGGTGACCTGCCTCTCAAGACCAAAAGTCCATGTCCCCAGCAGGAGCCTGGCTGCTCCAGTAATAGAAAAATGCTCTGAAGACCAGAGTCTATGTAGAGACCAAGCTGTAATTGAAAGTCAAGAAACTTTGCTTGAATTTGCAACTTGGAAAATATCCCAAGAGCAGCTTATTGTGACAGACTATGTGTAAATAATCAGCACCTCCCGATTTACTCCCGTGATAAAGCGTGATAGCCGGGAAGGGTTACTGCTTCATCACATCACTCAGATGGTTTTATATCTGCATGGCAAAGTAGCAAATATATATGGATCCAAAAGTGCTTGATACATGGGATATTCAGAGCATATTGGGGGTATTTTTTGTATTTGTATATATTTATGGTCACTCAGTAAAGGAGCAGTGACCCCTTGGTAGATTAATATAATGTGCTTCAGATACAGTAGCACAAGTAAAATGATCTTGACAGTGAACCTACTTGTTAGTGCTTGAGTTGCTATGCAAGTGGAAGAAAGGGTAGGCCTTCAGTTCAAAAATCTTTCCTAAAAATCAGCCTGGCTGCCAATGCACACTACTATATTGAGTCAGTCCTATCTTTCCAGTAAATAGAAGGCTTTTTATTTTTCACTCAACAAGTTCCTTTTAACAACATCCATTTAAAAACATCAAAGAGAAAACAGATGTGGTAGGACATAGCCAGCAATCACTAGCCAGGACTCGATTGCATAGGCCTCTAAGGGTCAGGTAAGAGTATTGGTCCGTGGATATACTGATGTGAGCAAAGGAAAGCAGAGAAATGTCTCTGCATGACCTCGCAACAGGAGAGGAGTGTGTAGTGCTGCAGCAAAGGTTTATGTTGACAAAGGTCCACCGTGGGGAAGGCTGTGCTGGTGTTGCACCATGCCTTGTTTGTTCCACAGATGATTTGACACGGACTCAGCTGGAAATGGTGCCATTTTTTCTCATTGCTGAGGATAAAGTCAGATTTCTAAAAATACCAAAGGCTTTCAAAACATTTTTGTTTGCATTTTCGAAAGAACTGCCTGCAAGACAGAAGTCTCAGATCAGAAGTTGCCTTGTAAAAATCCTGGGGAGTATTGTTAACCCTCAGTGCCCATTTGGTGATGTGTCAGTCTTCTAGCTATACTGCTCTTCCTAGGAAATCATAATTTATTGAGGTCAACAGGTTAATGTGCTGGACTGTGTGCTACCAATTGGTAGACATAAAATATACTTAGTCCTGTGCCATACCTAAAAGATTTTCAATAGAGGGAGGCTTGCAATAAAACATGTGATGAGTTGTTCTATTATTTTTCTCCCAGAGCATTCTTTTCTTTCAGAGATAAAGAAAAAGGAGAGAAAGTTGATGTTTGAAATCAAAAAAAGCTGGGTAGCTGTTATGTTACAGATGTGTGTTTTATAGTTTAGTATTTTTTGCGTGAAAAAGCAGTTGGGATTCTAAGCAGACATGATGGAAAGCAATTTAAAATTAATAGAGCACTTCAAATTTTTAGGAGCACTTTAAGTTAGAAGCCATCTTGGTTTTGGGCAGGCTCAATGTAGAAAGATATAAAATTATGAATGAGTTCTGGATATACAGAAACATATTGGTGTAAAGGCAAATGCTAATATAGCTGATTAGGACAAAGCAAATTATTTTAAAACGCAACAAACAGAATTCAAACAACAAATTTTGTCTTACTGTAGTCTTTCAGTATATTTATTTGGCTTCCATTAATCTGTTATTTTAAATACCCTGTACAAGATGGAATAAAGACTCTCTAAGAAGAATATTGAGAATAAATATTATTAAAAATGCAGAAATTCTACTGTTGTCCATTCATCCTACAGGCTGACCATCCCTCCCACGGGGGAAGCACCTTGTTGATCAGCGCAGGAGAGGTATTCACCAATCCCTGCCTATCTTTCCTAGGTGAAAGAGCAGGGTGATGCAGAAGGAAGCAAGCTCATGATTGAGTCTCTTACAGGACACCAGGGCAAGATAATAAATAAATAAATGCTGTTCAACTCTTTTCACACATTTTCTTCCTCATCACAGATGTTTCTCTTACTGGGACAAGCTGGACGAAGTTTTTGGGTTGCTTTGGTTTGTTGGTTTGGGTTGGTTTTGGTGCCTTTTGTTTTGGTTTGGGTTTTGGTGGTGGTGGTGTTTTGTTTTTTTCTCCTTTTGGTTTGTGTTTGGTTTTGGTTTTGTTTTGGGGTTTTTTGTTTGTCTTTTGTTATGTTTTTGGTTTGTTTTGTTTGGTTTGGGGGTTTTTTGTGGGTTTTTTAATTTTATTTTATTATTATTCTTGTACCATTGGCAGCATCCATACAGTTGGAAAGAAATGGAGTACTGGAAAACATAAAATTGCTCAGTTTGCCAGTGTGGTGTGAGATGTGTGAGCTTTCCCTGGAGGAGCCTGTGCTTGTGGCAGGCGGGAGAAGGAAAATCCCTGGGGCTGGAGGGTGCCTGGTGGTGGGAAGGGCAAAAGATGCTCACATGGGCTAAAGAAGAGTCTCCTTGGGTTGACAGGTGCTCTAACACCAGGCTGAAATGCTTGATCTATAGCACATCCATGCAGCATTTGATTAAACCAGGTTTGAATTGCCATTTGAATTAATCCCATTACCAGCTTGTCTGTCCAGATCAGTTATTTCAGTACCAATATCCATTATGGTCCTCTGGAAACCAAGGAACATCAGTCACCTGTCATGCATTTGGGGCTGGCATTGTAGATCAGATGTAAAAGGCACACAGAGAGACTCTCAGACAGGTATGTACAGTCTGTAATAGAAATCACTGACCCTGCTGAACCTGACAGGTGGGTGAAAGGAATTAGGGTGGGCTGAAGGGCGAGACATAGGAAGTCTCAGTTCCTTTGCCACAGGAAACTGAAATGTAATCTTAGTCTTGCAAAATTTGGGTACTCCATTAAACAAGGCCTGTTTTTTCTAATTCTTTCTTTACCAAGTACCTAATGTAAAAACATAACTTTCAATTATGGTACACTAATATGATACACATTATATTATTACTATCCATAGCTCTAAGGATAAAATCTGTAATGTGTTTGAAGCACTCCTCCACCAACTGAAGCACAAAGTAAATACCTGGATACATAGATTTTAGGCACTTTAAACTTTTTATTGCATCAGAAATATCAAGTAGCTCTGACTACTGCATCTCAAATAAGTTCATTGCTGCAGTATTCCTGTGAGTGATTTATTAAGTAACTAAATATTCTCATCACTCTCAAGAAATTAAGCGTAATGTATTATGTATCTCTTTAATGCCCGGTTCATTATGCTTTTGTATTGATTTACATTCTTTGCTATTTTGACATATACTTTTTATATTATTAAATTACATGTTTTGTGATACTGCATAGATGTTCCTATCCCATTGGGCAAAGCTTGCTACAAACATGATAACGAAAAAAGTGATCCCTCCATCAAAGCCCTGTCCCTTCTACATTTATTACGGTTACATGTGTCATCATGTAGTAGAGATTTTCAATGTCTGCCTGTATGTACAAACACTCATGTCTACCTCACTGAAAAAAATCCTGTGTATTTTAGTAGGGGTACAGCCAAGAATGCTTTTTACAAGTAACATAAACCTTGATAAAATTTAATAGAGAATATTCTTTTTTGTTTTTCTAAGCTATCCCATATATTTCTGAATATGTGGTATGATTTTATGAGCTAAAATCTAGTGGAAAATTTGAAAAAATCTATATGAAATTACACAGATTTTCCCCCAAAGTGTTTAGTTTTATACATGCATAATAAATATATAATTGCACATGTACACATTTTATTTTTCTTATTTAGATTAAAAATGACTGAAAGATTTTCAAAGCAAATGCACTTTTTTTATAGCTAAAACAAAGAAAGAAACTGTGGTTCCCCTGCTTTCTCTGAAGTGGGAAGTATGTTTTTTGGAAAACTTCACCTAAAAATGTGTTCCCCATCACATACCTTGAAATGCTTGACTTTTCTCTATTTCCTACACTCCAAACTGAAATCGTAAAAATTCTGCAGAATACCCTAAATCAGGTTCAGTCTTTAGATTTGCTGTACACATCGGCCTCTCTTTTCATGCCAGTGCCTAGCTGGGGATAGGATGAGATCTGAAAGGGTACAAAATAAAAGTAATTATTGCATGCCTCCCTTGCCTTCTGACATCAATTTCCTTATAATAAGGCAAGTCACTTCATAGCAGTGTTTTATAGCACTAAAGTGCTTCTAAATGAATGGGGGAAAATAATCAAACGGCAAGGACTGTCTTCTTCAGTTTGCATGATAACGCTCCGCTCCAGTCCTGGGACCGGACCAAGGTAAACTGAAATAAGGATTAACTGACAATAGCAAAGGCTAATTTACAGAAACCACATGAGGAGTTCCTGAGCATAGCCCAGATAACAAAAATATTATCAACATTGTTTACAGTGAAGTCAGTCAGTTTATTAGTTAGAGTGCTTCATTATGTATAAAAGATGCCAATGATAGTCTCCTAGTCAAAATAAACATGCATAAAGTGTTCCACATATACAGTTTGGAGAGAACAGTTACTTTGCTATTTATTTAATAATTGACCATAAATGGAGTCAAAGTGCAAAGGGAAAAAAAACCTAAAAAAGCAGCACACTAAGGGCTTTTTGAAAGATTGATAAATAATGTGGAATCTCAATTAGGCTTTAGAAGAAATGCAGATATTAAAAATTTGGTCAAGAATCTAATTAGCTAGAGGTAATTAAACAGTCTCACACGGGGTCATTAATCTTTTCCACAGACCTTTGATGTTTTGCACACTGTCTTCTAGTCATTAATAAAATTCATAACACTCCTCTTTGTGGTGTTTTATCATCGTGTTTTTCTCTGTAAGAGCATAGAGCAAGTGTCATTATATCACAAGGGCCTTACTTTAGTTAATTTCTTTTCTTCTGCTTGTTAGACTTAACCCTTTCTTGGACAAAATTATACCAATTTAAGCCAGAAGTTTTAAGGCTTTTAAGGTTTTAAATCCCTGATATGCTATTCCCCATAGGTTTTAAAATCCATACATTAAGAAATAAACCAAAAGTTTCTGACACATCTGGTGAAATAAGAAACTTTTTTCCAAAACTAGTTCATCTATCTTGTGCTTAATTTTGCAACCTGTTTCATATATTACTCATATAAATCATAGAAAAAGTAGAGGATTTCTTCCTTTAACTTAGGTTTCTCTTGATGGCAAGTCCCTTTGAGGCATAACCTGTAGTGTGCGGTTAATTTTCGTGGCATAACCAGAGAGCTCTTGAGGACAGGATTGTGATAGAAGTGAGGAATAATTATGAAAAAGAACTAAGCAAAATGGAAATTTGTTGAACGTGACTGATTTTATGTACAGTCTCAAAAAAGAAGCAGTACAGTACTTCAATAATGCATTATCCTGACATATTTCAAAGACAAACAGTGTTCAAGAATAGCTGAATTTAAAAGGCGAGAAAGCTACAAAGGACTCCTTTGGAAGATATAGAGATATGGTTTCTATTACAAATATTAATATACATTCATATATAGTGTGTGTGTGTTGTATATTTATGGATATTTCTGTTATGAGACCTACATTTATGAGCTGTCATGTAGAGTTGTATGAATAAGTATAAACAGAAAGATGTATAAATGGTTTGTTCATGAAATGTTTGTGTCTATACGACATTTCACATTTTCGGTAAATATATTTTTGAATACATTTGTTTCATAAAAATATTTGTAGTTTTTATTTTTTGGTCTGAACTGTTTCAGGCATTTGCTTATCCATAGCAAGAAGGTGTTGAGTCATTATAAGATGTAGAAACTGAGCTAATACTTTGAAAATCTTTAGATGGAATAGCCTGATGCAAAGCTGCATTGCATTATTTCTAGGAGATGCATAAAAATATGTACCTTCCCTTCACAGTAAGGGAACAAATGTTGAATTGTCTTTAAATGCTGTTATAAATGACAACAACTGAAAATATTTACAGGGATCATTTTTTTGGTTTTTTATGCCTGATTTGCACAGCTGAAATATGGCAGATTTGTGCCTAAAAGGCTGGATGATCTTAACTACTATTTAGAAAGAAATTGCACTTGATAACGTTTCAGGAGTAAAAGGAATTAATGAGAGATAGGAATGAAAATATCTAAGTGTATATAGTTATCCAGAGCAATCATTTTCTGAACTCGTGAAGTGTTGTTCCATTTATCTTGTATGTTTTGCCCTTGCATATTTGTCTGATAAGTCCCAGTCTCTACTTGAAGTTGCTATTTTTTGCAGCATCTTGTGTTAAATTCATATCCAAAATACAGCATAAGGCTGTACAGACGAGAAAAAAGAAAATAAATAAAAAAATAAATTAAAAAAAAAAAGGAAAAAGCATACCTTCAAGGCTTTGGTTAAAAAAAAAAAAAAAAGTTTCTCAATTGAATTTTAAATATAAATTTTTTTTGTTTTATTTTCTCAGAAAAGGGAAGCGATAGCAATTATTTTATTTCCATATTACTGGGCAGAAATCTTTTCCTCTAAAAATATCAAACCAACTGCATAATATTTTGTGATCTATTTAAAAGTGAGTGAGAGATGGACACTAAGGATTGTTCTCTTTTGCATTTAATTGTAATTTATAAACAAGTTCTGACAGGCTTTTTCTTCAGAAAAGGAAAAAAGGAAGGGAATTTTTATGCTTTCTATTCAGATTGAAAATCTGTTTCTTACCTTCTTAGGGCTATTATTATGGCTGGAAAATTGATAAAATGATACTTTCACAAGATGAAATGGTGAAAACAGAACAGTTGCTAAGAGAAAGTCCTGCTAAAACTGCCTTTCCTTTTCTTTTTTCTCCTTAATGCTCATGCATTTTCAATGACTAATTAACTTTTCAATAAGGACTTCATCTTTAGTGATTTGACCTAGCTTGCTTTCACAATGTGAACCACCCAGCAACCTCAGGAGTTCCACTAGGAAAACAAAGGATGGATGATGATGTCCCCGTTACTTCCAAAGTTAAAGAATGAAAACTGACAACGAAACAGAATCAAGTAGGCTTCTAAGGTTGCTAAGAGTTCTGTTAACCTCAGAAATAAACAAAACAGCCTAAATCTTCAAAAAAGGGTTACTTTTAATGATAAATTTTAAATAAATTGCAGATGCTACCTTGTGACCTTTTTTCAAAGTGATGATAATGAGATCCATTGGTGATTTAAACTACTTAATAATAATGAGATTGATATAAAGAACATTCACATTGGCAACAATTCGATAATTGTCTGAGCAGGAAGAACTAGCCCTCCCTGGTGGTTTGAAAACATAGCTGAGATTTGAAAAGCTGTACAGAGCTCTTATTTAATCTGGGCAATTCTAAAATGATGTGAAAAGGTAAGTGGGTTTGATTTAGTGATATCTATATTTCAAGTGACAAGATGTTGATGATAAAAAAAAAGGCAAAAGATGAATGGCTTGTTTCTGGAGACATCTTTTGGCTTAATATCTAACACCATGTATGTCTGTGTGCATTTCTCAGTTTTCCAACTAGTAAAACAGAATACTAATTAGATTTTGATTACACTCAGTTTTTAAAGTGAGGAAGGCGCACTCACATTTTTTCTATGAAAAACTAGTGTAGTAGCTGGACAAAATCCTTTGAATCTGATGTGCTATCAGGGCTGATCAGCTGGAAAGAAAGCAAGTGCACGTTACTTAAGAATGTGGTATATTTTATTTCTGTGGTCAAAATATCTGGGAGATTCCTGATGATGAACAATGAATGCAGTAAAATACTTTTTTGGACCTTCTCAGGGAAATTGATATTTTTTGTCATGTTCATGGCTTAAAGTTTAAGTGGTGAAGATAAAATTCTTTGCTATAGGTAATACCATAGAATTTGAGTTTTGTGTTACAAGTCACTGGGGTTTACATAGGTAAAGATCTATAAAGATCAGTGTTAAAACATGTCATACAACCTAGATGTGCCCAGGGGCGAACTTGAATACTAGGTTCGACGACTGAATTAGTGAAGGTGTTGCAGGTTACCCTTTTTAATAACCTAGGTCATCACTGCAGGCAGCCTTACTGGGGAACCAGTAGAATACAGAGAGCCCCAGACAGGTCCTTATCACTCTGTTAACCAAAAAATGTCATTGAATTTTGTGCGTGGAGTTTAAGAAACACCTTTATGCTTATTTAGGTATAGCAATTTTAGTTTTAGTAGTTTAGGATATAGTATATGGGTAAAACAACTACCTACATGACCTAGGGTGCCAATATATTACACTCATAATGCCTGTCCACTGGAAAAATATATAAAAATCCTGAGTATAGATGCAATTTTTTAATATTTAAAATACATTTTAGAGACTATGCTTCAACTTTAAACTAGTTTTGAGGTGCAAAAGTCTAATCCCAAGAGAAATGCAGTTGAATTTACTTTTATCAATGCGAAGTCTATCAGTTTAGAAAACAATCTAAAATACTGAAAACTTTTCTTTTATAGACATGGACCGTATTAGACATCCTTTAACTTTAGGGAGAAATGTTGAAGAAAAAATAATTGAGAAGTTTTTCATGTAGATGCAATACTTTATAGACATGTGATTATTTGTGTGTTTATAGCATTAAGCTGTTAGAAACTGTGCACTAGGAAAAAAAAAAAGAAAATACTATCCAATGAATGCAATAATAGAAGTCTTCATGTAATACTGAATTTTAAGGAAATGCACTGTCTAACAACACACTGGCTGTCTTAGATCTGAACCAGATCTCATACTTAAAAAAGAAAACAGTTAGTAATGGGAGTTAAAAATGTTCAGTGAAAAGTTTCTCTGTGAAGTTTATAAATATCTATTTGGATGTCCATTAGATCAAATCAAATATTTCCTTTCACTCATTTTAACCTTCCCCAGACTGAGTTCTGTGAAGTTTTAGGTATTCCTTCATGGAAGCTTCAGTCTGAAAAATGAGGAGACAAAGGTGTAAATCTTTTGAGGTTCAGCGCCTGTAAGGTCATCCCGCAAACAGCTGGGCCGAAAGGAAGCACGTGGGTCTGGAGCCATTATACCATTTCCTCTTCTCTTTCCTTTCAGCTACTTCTGCCAGAAAATGACTAATAATGGACTATTTGCATAGGGCAATAGGAGAAAGCAGAGTAAAGATACTTTAATGCTGAATTTCCTTTCTAAATGTAGTTATAAAAACTGGACTAAAGAGGGCAGGAGATACTCTATTTAAAAAATAAATGCAGGCAGCTGGATAGTAAAAGTCTATGGGGAAACAATAACATATATTTCAGTATACAATAAAGTGATTTATTTTCAACAAAATCTGTAAAACTGCTTTAGTTACTTTGACACCTTGATTAACTGGAGTTTCAAAGATATTTGTGTGTGTGTGAAGCTTCTTCATACCAACAGTTCCAAATACTTTATTGTGTGTGCTATTGAATATGTATGTTTTACAAGCATTTGCTACACTGTGGTTTTACTGGATGTCAGGGACAAAATAGATTAATATTAGACCTCAGCCAGAAAGCATTTCTGTGGCAGCACATGAAATGTAGCACTCTTCATTGCTGACGGTTTCCCTGACTTATTTCTTGGGATGCTTTATACAGAGCTATGGGCTACAGGATAGATTTATTTCCTCTGAAATCACTGCTTAGCATTATAAAATTCATCCCTAAAACTTTGCAGCCATTGAAGAAACCTGAGGTCTAGCAATACCAGGAATAAAAGGATTTACAAAGCCAGGGTCCATTGAAAATGTACAATTAGAGGAGTCTTCCTATGGGCTGTACCTTAGCAAGTACAAAACTTACCTTCTTGTCACCTGCACCACACAGAGCTGTGCAGCACTGATAAAGGGGTTGTGTTGCACCCTGCAAAAGTCCCAGAGTTTTTGCTGAAGCCTCTCACCCAAAGACATTATATTACCTCACACCCAAAGGACATACAGTGACTAGCAGAAAATACTTGCTCTTACACACAAGCACAACGGGGAAAATTTTTATCAGGAGGAAATCCTAGCTTTGAGAAAGACACATTTTTTTCTTTCCTTAACAAATGCAGTCTCTGTGAGAGGCTGTAGCTTAACCAGGGTGGAGGAGGCTGTGGGAAATGTCTATGCTGCCTTTTCCCTGCCTGGTACATAGGGTAGCCCCAGTGCAGACCTGATTTCGTCAGAGGCATTGTTAAGCTCTGGCTAGGTGTAAATGGCACATTGCAGGGATGCAGGAGATGCAGGCACCACCCTGCCAGAATGGTTTTCTCTCACCCTTTTGGTGCCCTTTCCTCTATACCAGCATAAAGGTATATAAAGCATTTACCTTGCTGCTATGCCATTACCACATACCCCAGCTGATCATTAAATAGCCTGTCTTTTCGGAAAGGATGGCTGCAGCCAGGCTGGGGGGGACCTGCTGTTACAAGTCCCTATCAGAGGTTGAGTCTCCTTATTCCTGTGCTTAAATATGATATTTTTCCAGGAATTTTCCGGTGCTGGATATGAATGAGTCATACACTGGAATGAATCTGACTTCTACTACTTAACACGGTTCTATATGGATTTATTTTGTCCGCCTCTCTATATATGCATTGACTATACTGAGATAAAAAAATATAAGATGGATGTTTTTTTAACTACTTAATTTCTACGTGTTTTATATATGTATATAATCAATTAATACAAAAAATGCTGATAAAACACTGAAATATTAGTTTTCATAAAGCTTGGTCTTAGAAAAAGTGATATTACTTTTCCGAAGAAGAAAAGGGGTTTATCTTAAAATAATTCAAAACCCAACACCTTCAAAAATGTTCAAAAATTTCTGTCTTGTGTATATCGACAACCTCTGTGTTTTGTTTTCGCTTGAACATACCAGAAGTTTATTGCTGTTGTTGGTTAAGTGCTTCCAGTGCATTCAGCTCAGACAGTATTAACAAGGAATAAACAAGACCTCACTGAAGTTTTAGAGTAACATCCCAGAAGCATCAGTATTTATAGTTCAGTTAATTCTAAATAAAGACCCTCTTTTTGTGATATCAGAAGTACAGAAAATCAGAACCACAATTTTGCTTCAAAGTCCCTGTTTAACAGTATTTTTTATTGTTGTTTCCTAGGTTGTTTTAGCACTGATGTAGGTCAGTCCAGTGAATGAACTGAACAGTAGAATACACATTCTTTGAATGCAGAAAGATTAGAAACTTGTCTCTGGAAGAAAGTCCAAGCGTAAACAAAGGTTGCATGATTCCCTTGGGAAAACACTCAAGTTACACGTCATGTGTTAAATGTTCTTCTAAACCTCAGAATATTGGTCCTGTTTTGAATTTCATCTGTGCTATGACACTCTTGCTAATATATCACTACAGAACTGAAAGGAGAAAGACACCAAAACTCCAGACAACAATGCATGAAAAGAGCATTATTAACTTCAGGACTTTTTTCCAAGGTTGATGATAATTTACTGCTTAGAACTAAGGCCTTTTTTTTAACATGTCAGAATGCTAAAATGAAAAGTATGCAAAATTATTCCAGTTCGAGATGTAAATTTGTAAATCATGCTGCCAGAAGGATGGGTGAAATGTGTAATGGAAGAATTAGGTGTCTTAGATTAAAGCAGATTCCAGTAAATCATAAAATACGTAACGAGTCTGTGGCCAATCCTGGATTTGCTAAAATGAATATAAATGTTATGAACATCTGATGGCACAATACCTTCTGCCCTTTTTGAATTGCGAATGTCCATGTACAGACAGTTCACAGCAGCATGGAGACGTGCTTCTGGCTTAATTCTGGTCAGAGGTGATTATATTTTGAAGGCTTTGTACTATTTCAACACTATTTCCTACTGATGTGTTGGGCTGGAGATTGTGAAGATCTTTTTACTTCTCCATACTTATCTTCAGCTGCCAGCTGCTCCCTTTGCTGCAGCATGGCCAAGCCAACCCCACTGTGAGGGTTTGCAAGCTCAGGCCCGGGTGCAGTTTGTCCCAGGAGGCGGGAAGAGCAGTCTAGGATCTGTGTTCAGTTTAATTTTTTCTATTAATGCAGTATAAGCCCATCTTTATTCTTTTAATTTGACAATGGCTGTGATGATAAGTTTTCTTTTGCCATCAAGACTGGCTTTTTTGTCTAATGTGGTTTGTGTTTTTTGCAGCTCCAACTAGCTTTTGTGTCTCCACATTGTTTCTGTTTCTCTGTTTTACCTGGTCTTGTATGTTCACACATCTTCCATCTCCCTAGGATGGAGAGCATACTCTGCCTCTGAAATATGATAAAAATCTTAATAACTTTTCCAGATACCTGGGCTGTGTCCAGAATCAGAAAATCACTGTCCACCACCTGAATGATGTTCAGAAGGCATTTGCTCTAGGGAAATAGTAACGTGGAAGTTTTTGCAACTTTTATAGCAAAATATATTAAAGCTCAAGCTTTCCCAGTCATTGAATAAATTATTTTTGTCTGTGTGTATATATATGACATATATATATAAACACATAGATATTTGTAAAATCTAACGCTGAACTTTGCTTCATTGGCTTTTCCCAAAGGCTCTAGAGAACATGCTTGCAATCAACAGCCTTTTCCCAGATTTATGTTGAGTTCACCTCTCACATGTTTGTAAACTAAAAAATAAAGTTACTGTGGAGCTTATTTGACAAACTCCTTTTGTTAGTGGCAGTACCATGGCTTATAATGTTTATTTCCAAGAAACAAACACATGACAGTGTTTATGCCCATAGACCGAAGCCAAGTTTCCTTCTTAGTTTTGGCATATAGAAACTCAGGTTTAATATCCTCAGGATAAACTGCATAAGTTATGCAGTTTGACCATACAGTTATAAAGCAATGGTGGGAGAGAGAATGTAGAACATGCCAAGCAGCTCTGGTGCCACATGATGAGGATTTGTAAATCCCTTTCAAAGGAAAACATATACATATATAACTGTGTAGTCTGTGCATGTGTCTACCCTTCCCTGATAGATTCTAAAATTGTTGGTCAATTTTAGCCACTGAGAGTAAGGGTCATAATGTTATTAATTTTCTATAAATGTAATGAAAGCAGGCAGTGGGGTAAATAGGATAGGCTCAAATTAGTGAGGAAAAAGACTTGACAAATTGAGAAATCCATGCTAGAGAGAGGAGGAAACCATGTTTAATGAATGTTTCTTCTTGTGCAACTACTTGTATACCACTGATCCAGTTTATTAAACCAAAAATTACGTTGAAAACACTAAGACTGCAAAGTCAGACACTTCCAAACTGGTATAATTAAAGTAACCTTTGCATTTTCTGCTTCTGCACTGTGATACAGGCTGAAATCACATGATCTTGTAATATCTTCCCTTTGATCAGTGCATGAAATGGGAGCTCTTCAGCCAATATATAATCCCATGCAGCTCACCATATATCAGAGTGTTTTATGCACTGTATGCTCTTCAAACCTGATTCTGAAGATGTCATTACTAATTTGTTTCATTTGCTATTCAGAAGTGTATATCTGTAAAATACCTGAGTGCTTTAGAAATGTTATTTAATTCTCACAACCCCCTAGTGGGGACAGTAATTTTTCTGCTAATAGATTAGGAGCTATAGCATGGGAATGTTATGAAAGACCAGCTCCCTGAATATTCCAGACCATGACACTATAGTCACCATGTTTAGAGCACACTTCTATAGACATTAGCTGCAGCTATGAAGGGATACATATTTGCTCTTCAGAAAGCTAGGGACACAAAAATAACAGCCTAATGGGAGTAATTTGGGTTAGGCAACTTTCTTCACATCTCACCAGAGTCTGCAACAGAGATAATGCATTTTCTTTTTGCATTTGTTATATACTGTCCAGCTTATGCAATAACCAAGATTGATAGATATCAGAGATATTAAATATGCTTAGATAAAATTATGGTTATACAATTATACCGATTACACACTTATCACAGGTAATTCTTTTTTATATATTTTAATACTTCCTCAGAGCAAATGTTTGTTTTGAATTGAATAAGGAAAGGCCCGTAAAAAAGTCATGAGGCAAATAAATGCTGCCTCATAACAAGTATCAGGATACAGAGTTAAGACTGTCCACAGTTCTTCAGATTGAAACAGATTTTTCAGTGCTGAAGTTCTTTCAGCAATGTGTGGGTGAAAGGAAGCAATAGGCAGAAAAACAAAAGAGAATGGCTCTATTGCTGCAGTTCTTAATTTCTCATTGCAATTGAGCATTAATTTTTCTTACATTAGAAAGTATTAAAAAACTGTAGCCAGGGTTGTAATGTGAGCTGATCCAAAAAGGAGGGTTTGCTTTTGAACCACAGCAGAATGAATTGCAGTCTTAACAAAGTAAATGGCTTGTAAATATATTTAGAAATTGTGTATTAATGGAAACTGTCATGCACACACTGCACATGCTTCCGTGGCTGCAAAATTTGACTGTCATTCAGTGTCGTGGTTTAAGCCCAGCTGGTAACTCAGAACCACACAGCCACTTGCTCACGTCCCTCCCCCTTTCCTCCCTCCTCTGAGTGGGATGGGGAAGAGAATCAAAAGAATGTAAATCTCATGGGTTGAGATAAGAACAGTCCCATAACTAAAGTATAATATAAAACTGCTACCACTAATAATAATGGTAAGGGAAATAAAAAGGGAAGAGAATCTAAAACTAAAAGGGGAAAAGGAAAAAAAAACAATAAACACAAGTGATGCACAATACAATTGCTCACCACCCACAGACCGACACCTAGCCCGGCCAGAGCATTGATCTGCCCTTCCAGGTAACTTCCCCCAGATTATATACTGGGCATGTCATACTGTGGTATGGAATATCCCTTTGGCTAGTTTGGGTCAGGTGTCCTGTTTCTGCTTCCTCCTGGCTTCTTCTGCCCATCCTCACTGGCAAAGCATGAGAGACTGGAAAGTCCTTGATCAGAGTAAGCTCTACTTAACAACAACTAAACCATCAGTGTATTTTCAGCATTGTTCTCAGACTAAAGCCAAAACACAGCCCTGCACTAGCCACTAGAAAAGAGGAAAAAATAATTGTTACAGCTGAAACCAGGACATTCAGACATTTGATTATAAGATACTTTTTTTAAAAAAAAAGTCTGGAAGGAATGGAAAAACTCATGGTTCAGAGCACAAGCCAGAAGAGAGTCAGGTCAAGAATATTTTTCTCTAAGCAAACTGTTTTCTAATAGCTCACTTCAAGGCTTTGAGTTCTCTCTAGGAAACACCCATCAGTGGCTATTTTCAGAGAGAAGATACAGTTCTGACCTGGTGTTGTTATATCTGTGGCATTTTGTGATATGGTTTTATAAGACTTCCTCATTATAAAGAAGAAATTGCTAAATAGATTTTAAGTTAAAACAGACAAATATCTAGACAGTCTACAACGTAATAGGGTAAAGATCAAATTCTAGCCTTGCTTAAATTCAACCATCTCATTAACATTAATAGGGCTGCATGTGTTACTGATAGCAAAATTTCACTAGTAAACCTTGAAGGACTTCAGTTTAAAAAGAGATTTTTATGTACAGGCCAGGAAAAAACCAGCTGAAACTGATAAAATGCAATTTATATCACCAGAATGACAGTGCTTAGTAGTAAGATGTTGGGGAAGGGGGGTTTCCTCTTCGAATGGGTAAAGATTTTTCCCAGACTGAAGCCTTTATCAAAAGCCATCTGCAAAAGAAATGTCTGAACTGATGAGCTAAGCCTTGCAAAACTTTTTTTTTTTTTTTTTTTTTTTTTGGTGCTGGAAATGTTAGCATGTAGTCATATGGTGCAAAACCACCGTAGTAAATAGGGACTTTGTCAGTGTGGTGTCTTTGTAAAACTGGGAAATAGTATCATCTCTCTATTGTAGTTTAACTTTCATCTTAAATATGTCTTGGGGCATTGGGATCTTCTTTGCAGGAAGGTATCATGCCTTACTTATTACCTTCATCAACAAGAAAGTCTCAGTTTTAGCACTGCAGTCCTAGATATGTGCATAATGAAAACTTAAAAATTTTTGTGTTTTAAAGAAATTTTTGAATGGTCCTTTGCGCTTCTACTGCTAAGATGAACAAATACATGTTTGCTATTTTCACATTATTTATTCATACAGAAGAACAATGATGTAGAAGATGGCAGCTGTGGTCAGAAATATTTCCATTCACAGATAACATTTCATTCTGTTTCTCTGAGATGTTAAATATCAGAAGTAGTGTGTAATCATGGAAAAGAAAAAATGTAATAAAGCACTGTAGTCCAAAAATACACATTTATTCCAGAGGGTGAGGCTCACAAAACCTGTGAAGTTCTGTCATCCCCAGCTTTGTGCACTAACAAACGCAACTTTCCTGGTCTTTCAACACACCTTCTACTGGTTGGTTATGCCTAGAGGAGTATAATAAGCCATAAACTATAAAAGACATCCAGCATTTCCTTTATTCTGTGCCATGCAAGGAGCTCAGGCTGTCCTGTGTTACACTTCCAGATCAAGGAGCTGCTTCAAACTAAATGTTTTTATCATTACTCTAGCAGCAGTTTAGGTGAGATGCATCCCTCACATGCCCAAATATCAAAACTGTCAGCGATAATACCCCTCTTTATGGCACCAAATATGAATTGTGGCCCTCAGAGCCCCCACCCTCCCCCCAGAAATTCAGAGCTCGGCCAGGCCTCTGAGAGTCAAGTGCAGGATCTGGCAGCATGTGCTTTCCTTTCAATACCTGCATGCAGAAATGACATATTTAAACACTTGGCAATACACTTTATGGGATATTAGTGCTGCACAATCAGCCACTTGCAAGAGTCACAAAATCTCAATTAAAACAAAGAAAATGGTATAGGGTTTTTTCTGTGAGCAATAGAAGCCAGGTACTTTAGCAAAGCAAAATAACTCAAGATCTGATGAATAAATAATACCAGTGGATGAATAATTTAAGCTTAGTGTCAGATGCCTTGAACAACCTTTATCCTTGAAACTATAAAAGGTGACCACATGCAGTATGACTGTGTGCCATTCAGTCAGGCTATGTGATTAAAGCCCTGCTTTTGCAGAGCTGGACTCTAAGACTTCAGAAGACGTTGAGCAATATCACATGTAGCACTTGTGGGAGTGAAAGCACTAAGCTTCTACCCTGAAGTCTAGGAAGGATGTGAATTTTCCCAAGTTGCTATGCTTTGCCTCAGCTGTTAAGGATAGAGTAAAAATGCTGTTAGGTGAAGCTGATTAAGGGATTTCAGCTGTGCAGGTAATAGTAGAGACTGAAATTGCAGCTGATGTGTAAGTAGAAAAAAGTTTTTCCATGTTTTTCTCCTTAAAAGAGGTATGGAAATGTTTCACAAAGTAAAGGAGCCTTTAGCTACACACTTTGCTGTATTTAATATAGCTCATTAACATCATTCCTTCAGGTGTTTTCAGTAATTGAAAATCCAGGCTCAGGCAGCCTTTCTGCAAAACTTGCTCCTCTAGGTATGTGGTGTCCTTGCTGGTTTCCAGACATGTCCACCATGACACACAGATGGCTTTTTTCTGCAGGGAGAGTCACAGAGCAGATGTTTTGGTGTCCTGGGTAAGTCGTATGGTAAAGAGTGGCTTTGGATAAATGTGGTGAACTTGGGCTTACTCAGTCTAGAAGAAAAGAGGGGTTTGACTGTGAGAGAGAAAGGATTGGTTTCATAAATTTTATTATACAGCTTATTCTTTGAGAACTCTTTTTTTTATTCAAAAAGGATTATATATATAAAAATAGAGGATCTTTTGCAAATGCCCACAAGGAAAAAGTTTATCCCTTGATCTTTACATAGTGATCTTCACCTCATCTTCACAGAAAAGATTTTTTTAAGGTTATTTAAATAATTCAAGATAGAAGTCCTCTTTCACTCTTAAAGACATCTGTGAAGTAAGAAACCCTTGTAGTGAAGACAAATTCAAGATGTGTAGTCCTGTAAAAGAATTTATTTCTAAAATTAATATGAGAAAATGGTGAACATAAGATCTCTTTTAACCTGGTATAGTCTGGAGTAAAATCATGTTCAGTTTTAACGAAATTAAGCATTTTGGCAAATATTATTTTAGAGTGTTGACTTAGATAATTAATAAATATAATGGAAGACTTAAAAAGGAGAGATGTTTCATTTGGTGAGGAAGAAATATAATATGTATTTTCCAGGTAAATCTAGGTAAGAACATGTTGCTAAGGCGAAAAATGCTAAACAAGGTTAAAATAAAAATTGCCTTGTGCCATAACTCTAGCTAGCATGTTGTGATGAATAAAATCGGAAAAGTGCAAGGTTTGGTTTTTGGTTTGGGGTACTGGTTTTTTTTGTTGTGGGTTTTATTATTTATTTATTATTATTATTTGCTTGTTTGCTTTTTCCCAGTTCAGGAAAGTCTCAGTTCACTTTCAGCATGTAGACTGAAGTACCTCCTGAGTGTGGGTGGGGGTACTTCTTATCACTGACAAATTACCAAACTTATAATAGTACTGAAGTCTTACAACCAGTGTAACTAATGTTTTATTTACATTGTCATGATGCCTATTGAGATCTCTTGAGCTGTGATAATATGTTTAATACTCTTCAAGTTACAAAACTGAACATCTAATCAAAAAGTTCATCATCTGCATGACTCATAGACATAGTAGAAAAGTAGAAGTCATAGGGAATAGGTTAGGGAGTAGAAAACAGCTTTTTTTCTCTGATTTAATCTCAGGGTTTATTTCCTTCTTGTTGCTCCATTTGCACTACAGAAAAGATCTGAAGTATGTGTCTGGGCCACCACAATTAATTAAACCCAGACAAATGCCACTGTTCATTTATATATACAAATACCAAAAGACAAATGAAAATTCAGTCTAATTCCACTAGAGTATTATTTTTCTTTTTTCATATTAAAATTATACATTAAAAATGCTGAATCAAAAATGATGGGAAAAGAAGATAACACTTTTTATTTAAAAAAAAAAAGTCTAGTATGCATATGATGTTACAGAGTTAAGGAAAAATAGATAATATATCTTCCCAGGAATGTGGAAATATTCCTGAAACTAGAATTGCTGGATTTATAATGGGTGAAATCCAGCGCTAGTCAAGAAGGGAATCTGGCCTTGAGTACACATCCGCACATGTCTATCTACATTATTATCTTTGCTGTATTAGTGTTTATAGTAATTAGGTTGCAACAGGGAATGGCAATAAGAAGATGCAATGTTAATAAAGCAAATTACTGTGAGAGAATATGTTTGAAACTGGAAGTCCAATCTCTGTATTTTGATTTCCTGGCCACTTGTAGGATTTTAAATCCTCCTTCCTGTCTCTGATATTGAGGTTTGTTTAATCTCTCGTTCCCGTTAGTGGTTCAGCCAAGACATATTATAAACTGGCAATCAGGTAAGTGAAATAACTGTGGAAGTGGGGAGGAGAGCAAAGACAGAGGTTGGGAAAGAATTTAACCTTATTTAAATGCTATTGTGCTGCTGAAACTAAGAATCTACTTCAGGGTAGATGTTCCCCCAAAAGCCATGAGATGCAGAAAGGGAAAACACTGTCTTTGTCCCTGTCTTTGCATTGTCCAATGGTATCACCTTAGACTTAAGCAAATGGGTATTAGGAGGTTTATCATTTGGGAAAAATGCCCTGGAAGCAGCACAGATACTACAGCACCTTTATTTAATGTGCTTTCAAGGCTGGTAATTAATATTATAGCAACTAAGGTAACAGTGAATAAGAAAAGGCAGTTAGAACAAAACATTAAATTCTGGAGAAAAAGAATATTAGTGGTTCCCTGTCAGATCCAGGGCAATGAGAACTTTTCAGTTTTGCATTTTCCCCATTTCCACAAAAGACAAGACACGATGGGAAAACCAGGAGGGAGTAGGGGGAGGGGGATGTTGGTGCTGCCTTATTCTTTTATTAAAATTTAAATGGCACCTGCATATTATGGAAATTATTGGCTTAAAGACTGCAAACTCCAGGCAAAGGTTTTGGAGCTGGTTTGGTGGCTCACTAGATGGCTGTGTTTAGAAGTGTCTGTTGGCTTGAAGGTGGATCAAAACCAATTTGTGATAGGCACAGCTGTACACCAATTTCTGCATTAATATAGGAAAAGAACTATCGTATGCCATGATGTAAAAATATCAGTATCTTGGAGGATAAAAAGAAAACAGGTGGTTTTCCCTGCTCAACTTCAAATTTAGGAGTTGTATGTCATCTATTTCTTAGTTTTACTACAGGCCTTTGGGAATACAATAAGTTAGGATGAGATTAATTTCATGTAAATTCAGCCTCCTGAAAAAGCATCTGGTCTAGTTATCTAACCAGTCTACCTTATAAACAGTGGGGAGGAATTCATCTCTTTGGGTGGTATCCATCTCTCCATATATTATAGGCCATAGGCTACTCCCGAATTTATTTCTGTGTCAAATCTAAGAACTAGGTTTTACTTGTAGCCTATATGTTTTTTTAGAAAGACGAAACGGTGATGTTACTATTTTTGATTCTAGGAAGTCCATTAGCAGTAGTCTGTGCTAAAAATTAATTTTTTTTTTTTTTTAATTTTTTTTTAGATTCTGTGTTTTTATTCTTAATCTAGTTTGAGGTACTAGTTGTTGGGCAGTGTTCTATCCTGCTTGGCTGATACGAGGTGACCACAGTTTCTAGTTTGTTTTTTGTTTCTTCTTTAGTTTTTGGTTTTTTTTTTTTTTTTTTTTTTATTTTCCTTGGAAGGTTTTTGTGGTTAGTTCAACCTACTATGAAACTTTTCTTATTTTGTCTCTTGACCATTCTTGGGAATTTTCTCTAAGGCTTTCCAATTTCTCCTGATTGCTTGTGAGGAGTTGACACCAGATCTGCATGTATAATATTTGAGCAGTTGCATGCGTACTTACTGCAGTGTTGGTGTGTATCCTGTGTTCTTCTCAGGCTTGACGTATCTCAGTATCTTTTTATCCCCAACACTACCTGTCAGAAAAATCCAGAAACCTCCTAATCATTATTACTTTTTTCTCCAAACTCAGCACTTTCAGATTTGATGAACTCATAATTATATCTTTTCTTCCTATTTTTAGTTGATCAGTTTTGGAGTCAAGGCCTCATTCTTGAAGGGCTTCTTTAACCCTGCTTAATTAGGCTCCCCCATTAACAGCAGCATTTTGAGGCATAGCCAATTTTTTATCCATGTAAGGGGGGGGGGGGGGGAGAAACTGTGTTGATTGTTTTTTACTGTGGTTTCTTAATAAAAATATCACGTGTAAGGAAGTGAGATGCCTCACTCAAGTGTATTACATAAATACAGTATTACCTTTATCACCCAAACTCATAATCTCATTAAAAAGATCAGGTTCCTGTGATACAATTAGCTTTCCAAAAACCTATTAATTTTACTATGCCTATCCTTTACTAAATTGTGTCCTGTATTAGCCATTACATTACTTTGTCCCAGGTCAGGCTATTTGACTATTTTTGCTTTTACAGGTGTGGGGGGAAAAAAAAATTTAACGTTAGCTTTCTTCTGGTTATGTCTGTGTTCTAGTTCTACCATCTACTTACAGTATTGCTTTCTCTTTTGTTTTTCTTTCCAAAAATAAAATAGAAATAGCATTGACAACTCTTTATTTTGCCACATTATGACTTACAACTTTTTTAAAAAGAAAAGACTATTTAGGTTCCAGCAGTTTTCTCCTGTGTCTTTTGCTCCACCGTTTTTTTTTCTGGATTTGAGTTTCTTGTTTATGTTAATTGCTGACAACCTTTTTCTGCTTTGAGATATATATGAGAGCCTTAATTAAATGGCTTTATAAACATTAAATATTTTTGTAACTTAAATTTTCTGGTGAAACTTTGGGTATGCCAGGCCAACTACCTTCTGCATGCAGGTGCTACTCTGTGTTTCACCGCTTCTGATAAAATGGGAAGTGTATAATAGCATGAAAGTAGAAAAATATGTGAGCAAATCAAATTTCATCAATGTTCCTTAAGTGTTTTGATTAGGTTTAACATATAACTATTCAATCATGTTTTTTCAGTTCTCCCAGTTCAAAACTGCCAATTTTCCTTCTTTAGAGGATCATACCCAAGTCTGCTCCCTGATTTCTTATCGTGGTGTTATGATATTCAAACTTAGAACGTGGTCCACTTGGTCATATAACTTGCTGTTCAATTAATCTTTGTTAATGAAACAACTGTAATTTATCATGTCACTTAAATTCTGCAAAGTTGGTAGGGGAAAAACATGGGGTTTTTTCTTTAACTTCCACAAAACCATATATATTGAATATTTCCATTTGTAATTATGAAATAGATGAAAACACTGAAGCTTTAGTAATGCTGTGTGTGCCTCAGGGCTCTGTCCCATCAATGAAGAGCCAAGGGTTCCTTGACATGCAATTTTGTATTATTTTAGATCAGAGCTGTTGCTCGAGATCTAATCAAGTGATTCACTATGAACTCATCAGGGCTATAAAATGAGTTGCTCTTCTCAGTTTGTGAGAGGCTACATGCCAAAATTAAATGTCCCATGCAAAAAATTTGGAGAAGGGCACACAAGGAAAGAGCCCATAAGCAGGTTTTGTTCTATGACTCTTCTATTTTTGGGGCAAATTTGCTGTTTTCATTTAGGAAAAAGTAATAGTTACTATGTTAATAGTTTCTCTCTTCCAATTGTGCCTTGTACATATTAATCTCATTTTGGGATAAGTTCTTCCTGTAGCAGTAGTTTGAATTTTGATCAAGGGACAGTGTCAAACAGAGGATTGTTTCAGTCTCATTATAAGGGAGAATAAATTTAGAATATGAATGTTCCATGGAATTTAGAAAAAATACTTATAGTAGAAGTGTCTCTAGGCTGAAATGAAATGTGTGAAGGATCTTAAAGAACACTTACTGAGCTTGTGCAGCATCTGTTTGTTACATTGCATTGCTGGTGCAGGGCAGGTTTCTGGGATAGATCAACCTGTAATTTCTTCACAGGGGAGTTCAGGTGCTGTGGGCAAAGAGAAGGCTATTAACAGGAATGCAATGCTTCCAGAATGTGGTGGATAAATCATCCAGGTCCTATTAAGGAGTCTCTGCTGCATTAGGCCAAACTCATGCTTATTTTGAGATTGCCTGCTTCAGGGATTTGTAAGTGGGGATTTGGTGCTGAGGCAATAACGCAGTTGGTTACAGGTGTCACTATGTAGCTGGAATACAGATGCCAAGTCACAAGTCACTTTTAACCCCTGTGGTTTCAGTTGAACTGTCTATGGCACAGCTACTAGTTTAGCTAATCTGCTTTTTGCCTGTGCTTGAGAATTTGATTTTTGTGTTTCAGTGTAAGTGTATTAGGCTCACAAAGCTTTGCAAAGGCACTTTGTGTTCAGTAAATTCTGTTCTTATTGGTTCCGTTTTTCACTATAGACACTTTTAAGGAAACTAGTGAGTTAAACCTTTTGAGATGTAGGACAAGAATAGTTTTGAGGTGGCAGTGGGTTCTTGTTCGTGAAGATAGGGTTCTTGTGTGTCAGAGCTGGAGTGTGATGGATCAGAGCAGAGGGCAGAGAGCATGTTCAGCTCCTATTAAGGCTGGTTGGGCTTTTGGTCAATCTTAACCATGCAATGTGGTGGCAATAGTACAGTTCCATCCCTTCTGCTTGTGTCTGTGATGGACCTGCCCAGGATCACCCTCTGCAAGGTGGTAGCCTGGCAGGGATGGGTTGACCTTGATAACCCCAGAAACACTTGTGGTGGATGCAGCCTACGAACACCCTAGTGTACTTCATCCTAAACAAACCCAGGACTCCACTGCCACCCCTCTTCCTCTGCCCAAACTCAAACTCTGATGTTTTAAATATTAAAACAACACAAAGAGGTAAATCTTCATAACACAATGAGAATTAAACAAGCAACTTCCCTGGGTAATAATGGAAAGTTTTGTAACTAATTCCCTACACATACTGTGTGGAAAATGAATCCCATAAAATACAAATAACTTCTCCCTGAGCACCTGTAACTTCTTCTTAATATTTAAAATTTATTTACATTTATTTAAATAAATTTTAAAATTGCAGCACAAGTTCTGTGTGCTTGCATATCTGTACTGTGTATATGTATTATAGACCCCTTCTCTATAAGGGGCACTTGTGGAGTAAAATTCAAAGGTAATTAATAAACCAGCTTTGTCTTGCAACTTGGACAGTGTCTCCTGCAGTCTAGTCACTGCTTTGCCTGGGACTGTTCAAAAGAGTCTAAAAGCAGCTGAAAATAATCCCAAATAGCGCAAGATCAAAGTAAGTAAACCAACAAAAACTGCAACAAATAAAATCATCCTTCTGGTTTTTTTGTCTTTTTATGTTAATGAATACTTATTGTATTCTTGTATTGTTATCCATTGGTTTGCACTTGACTTTCTCAAAACTGAGCCTGTGTAGATATGCTGTGCATTTCGTGTGATTTAATCTTATTGCCAGTACCAGCTAAGTTAAGTTCTTCAAGTAGGAGTGCTTGGACCCTGATGGCCTAACAGGAAAATCCGGGGGTGGGGGGGAAACCAAAAACCAAAAAAAAAAAAAAAAAAACTTAACAAAAAACCCAAACAAACCAAAAAACCCAAACAAACCAAAACAAAACATGCATGCGTGCACACACACACATGCAGAAGTTTTTTGGGGTTTGGCTGTTTGGTTGGCTGTTTTTTTCCATGCATTCCTGAGCCAGCTCAGGGCAGGAGCGTTGCGCTCCCCAGGCGGAGTGGAGTTGGTCAGCGCTGCTTTTCCCCTATGCATCAGCTCCAGCAGTGATCCAATGCATGGCTCACACAGAAGATAATATGAGACAACCACCAGAAATACCACTGGATATTTTCCCTTAATACTTTACATAGGCACAATAGTTGAGATTTCAAATGCAAACAATTCATTTAGGGCTGTAAGACCCAGCTGTCCTTTTCTTTTAGGAGAGGAAATTCACACCCTTGTTTATGTGTGGATACCATGCTTCAGATGGTATTTCTCCAACAGATGTGATGGTCTTTGGGAGGGGATAGTCACAAGGCCCAAACAGGCATTCTGCTCTCTCAGCAACTCAATAAACGTTTTGCTGTCCCAAAAAACAGGTTGTACCCAGACTCAAGATATGAAGGCAGAGAATAAATACTGCAATTTACCATGATTTTATACTGTAGACTCATTTTAAAACGAAAACACACTCAATATATCAGGCAGTATTATTGATGGATAAAGAAAGTAGACTGTAGGACTACATGTGTCAAGTCTGCTGTGCGGCATGTACCCTGTGTGTTAAGTGTGCGTATAGACTACGTGTACAAAGTAATATAATAACTAAATTGAAGAGGTTTGCATTAGCAGGCACACTAGAGCTATTTACATGAAGCGATAGAATGGCTTGTGGCATTATAGAATAGGTTTTAATCTTGCCCAGGGTGGGTAGGCTTGTATTATTTTATTTGACCCTTCTTTTACGTTGCTTTCAATGGTCTGGTATAGAACCAACCCAGTATAATTCAATTCACTATTACTTTACTTTTCAGTTAGAACAAACCTACAGTGAGTGCACAAAGGCCACTGTGATGGTATCTTCTTTGATCTTCAGCTTGCTCAATCTACTTCCTGCTGTGCTGGCTCACAATTTCATTTTAATAGTTAAGTAGTTTGGACATCATTAAAAGAACTGTGTCTGGAGGCAGTGATATGGCACTGATCAGTTTGTCAAGTAATTCCATTAAAAAAAGTTCACAGTTCTGTCCTGATATGATGTAGAGAAAATGTCTCATTAAAAACAACTTTTGTAAAATACTTTCACCCATTTCAACTTTAAAAAAAAAATTAGGATAATTTCTGGAGACTAGCTCTTTCCAGTCTAATACATCATCTTCTTTTAATCTCCACTAGTTCCTGCCTTTTTTCCAGCAATTATTAATAATTTTGTTGCTCTGCTTAAATTTCATAAGTGGGCTCAAATATATTTTTGGAAGCTCCACAAATGAAGGACTGGGTTAAGATTCAGGCTAAATGCCTATTCAACATGAAAGTAGGGTCAAACACAAGCCTACCAGCCCTGGGCAGGATTAAAACCCATTTCTTCCAAACTGGGTAGAACACAATATGGTCTGTAGATTCACTTCATGATTCTGTCCACAAAAGGAGCCAGATACTTATCTGCCAATGAAGGAATCACAGAGTACCTTTAAATCCATGTCCCTCCTACTGCCTTCTTACAAGTACCCAACTTTTCTCCTATAGGCATTGCAAAAATGCTTGCATACTCATACCAGAGAACTAGGTAGAAGTCTCATAAATTTTCTCAACCTATAAGTCTCCCTTTGCATAGTTTGTTTTTTTTCAATAGATCTTTCTTTCTCAACCACTGTCTAAGTGGTAAGCAGATAGTAATATGTTACTGAAGCATTGTTTTTCTCCATGCCTGGGGTTTAGAGAAATCAGCCTAGAGATAGTGACCTATTTTAACATTGCATTTTGCCTGATTTAAGGCAGATCATACCCTCTCTTTCTCAAATCTCAAGAAAACACTTGCATATTACATGGTCTGGGTTGAGGTTTGGGATGTTTTGTGGGGGTTTTTTGGTTGATTATTGTTGAGGTGGTTTTGTTTTGGGATTGGTGGTGGGGTTTTTTTTGGGTTTTTGGGGTTTTTTGTTTTTTTTTTTTTTGTTGGCTGGTTAGTTTAGGTTGGTTTGGTTTTGGTTTTTTTTTTTAATTCCTGAGAAGGCTGTTCTTCGTTAGCTAAACCAGTGCTAACTGAGCAGGAGAAAGAAATGGACTGCAGCTTGGTAGTTAATGCTATGTTTTGGTTGGCTGCTTCTTGGATTTTAGTTCTTTCAAATCTAAAAAGTTTAGTGAGTTGGCTTCACTCTTAGCCTTTCTGTTTGTTAATAACAGTCACATCCTCAAGTCACTATGTAGTTAAACTGAGCAAGTAATTCTGAGTTTGCCATTGTACAGTGAGTTAGTTAAAAACTGGTTCCAAAATATAGATTATCTCGTGTGTGTAATCAAAATGAGCTGAGGATTTGCTGGATTACAGCAGCACAGACAGGATGAAATGTTGGCTGACATGAAGAAGTGTAGTAGTTCTCTGTCTCATAACAATAGAAGCAGCCAGCTATAATCTCTATGGAGTTAGGAGAACAGAATGGGACACAAGCTAGCTCCCAACCAATTTGCCTGAAGATGTGTCACTCTGTCTTATGTTTCTGCATTTGCAATGGGACTTAACCTTGTCTTTTACATTGGCTAAAAGCTATACAGGCAAGGGTGTTTGCTGATAATGGAGTAGGTAATATGTAAGCATTGATGCTTAGTTTTCAGTTGGGCTGAGTTTACCTTGCCATGTGCAGGCAGAACTTTAATCTGCATTTTTGTATTAACAATTTGGTTCTTATGTTTTTTAACCTGATACACACCTACAACCAGGCAGGAAGTTGCATACATTCGATATTGTAACCTGAACTCATTTGAAGACAAACTGCTACCAGTGCTGCTTGCATGAATCCCGAGGTTCAATTAAGGTGGCATTAAAAACATAGTCAGATTAATCTATCTGTCTACATTCTCTGATGTAGCTGTTTTGTTTTTCAGATGGAAAATAATAGATTGGAGAGTTGGAGTTTAAACAAAGTAGAAGCAATTTATGTCCAGCAAAGGTCGTAAGGAAGAACTAATAGATATAAAAAGATGAAAGAATACTATGGAAAATGCTTGTCTGCAGTGTTGTGTTTAGCCTTTAATTCCTTTAAAGAACTGTAATAGATAAGCAACTTTATAATTTCTGATCTATTTGTCTGAACAGGTGTGTAGGTCTTGTAAGGATAGGATATGAAATACTTTTCAATGTATAAATGAATGTGTATTCAATTTCCCACCTGGGATGGGGGGGTGGCGGTGGAGGGAAGAAAGCAGAGACAAACCCATAGAGAATACTTTGAGCCCTGGTATCTCTTAAAATAACAGATGAAAAAAGGGATTTGAAAGCAAAACAAAGAGATAAAGAAGCATCAGCCACTCAAACCCCCTAGGTATTTTACCTTCCAGTGTGCGCCATCTGACTGACACACTTCTCCATATGCTGAGGAGGAGAAAGAACTATTCCCAGCTAACCCACAATTATGCCTTCATTATTTCTTTTTAATCTCCTCAGAGTTCCCACAGGGCCTTATATTTGGTTAGATAGATGTCCCTGTAACAGACCAACTTAGAAAGCTCTGCAAGTCTGGAAGAAAACTTTCATGTTATGCTTAGTGCAAATTTTGTTCCAAGCTATTTCTATCCTTTTCCTATTTTCAGGGCTGCTTTCACTCTTTTATGAAGTTGAAAGATTTGTTACTATGGAATAGGAATAGACATTTCAGTAATAATTTTTTCCTGATGGTATTTTAAGAGGGGTTTTTTTAGTGTTTTTTTCACAAATTTTGAGATGTGCAGCAGGATTTGGACCACTTATGTAATTCAGTAACTAATCTCTAGGTTTCACTGGAAGAAACAGTGTGACCTATTAGTCACATTGAATGTACTTTCTATATTTCACACTGTTCCATGTAGATCTAACAGATAAAATGATATAAACAGACATAAGTATTTTTGCCTACCTATTCTGTGTGTAAAGCTATTTTGCTTGGGGGCCCAAAGTATAAGCAGTATAGTATTAATATGGTGAAATTGCTACAATTATGTTGTACTCCTACATTACCTTTGATGTGATATTTTGCAAATTGTTCTGTGCAGAATTATTTTGCTATGGTTATATTGTAAATGTCATTTTGTGACGAGATACTTTTAGATTTATATAATGACTTAAAATAAACTTTATGGAAGAATCATAAATAAGAGATTAAAATCTTATACATTGTAATGGTTGTTTTTGCATCTTTTTTCTGTACCACCTGTCCTATTTGCTTGTATTTGCACATTATCTTTCTTTTGCACTTTAGAAATTTACTTAGTGAATTTAGTGCTAAAAGAAGGTGATCGAAGGACAGGGCTGGCTCTCATGTCATTGCACAGTCTTTGCTTTTATGTGTTCATGATGGAGGATTTAAAGTTTTGAGCTGACTGGCAAAACACTTGAATCTTCCTTTGACTTCAACAGATTATTATTCTTTTTGTTTTTCATCTGCTACTGTCTCTGGATCTCTGCTTCTGTGAAGTTTCTAGCAAGACCCAGTTGGAATCATATGATTTCTGTTATGGTGGCCAAGAAAATGAATTAATAGCTTACCTCAGATTTTGTTAGTTTAAGGTATCATTTCTGTAGTTACAGGCCCATGCTGAATCTGGATGAGCTAGTTGCTTAAAGCATAAATCTCTGCAAATTCTCACTGTGTCCAAAAGAGTTATCTTCTTACTCCTATTATTTTAAATATAAAAATATATGCGGTAACTGGATCCCCAAAGGACAGTTTGCATCAAGGAGTGGTAAAGCTGAAACACACTAAAATGCATGCAGTATTGACTGAGATAATTGTGTGTGATGAAGGAGGAGGAGGGGAGGGGTAGGAAAGGGGAAGCAGTGTATTGAAAAGACCACAGTTCTGCATTTCCAGAAACTTTTAAAGAAGAAATAAAAAACACACTTGTGGTTATACTCCTAACTGGAAGCAGGAGAGTGTTGCTACTCTGGAGCAGGGTCAGACACAACCTTTTACTGTGGCTTGCGGATGAAGGCTGCAGAAATACAGTTAATGGACTGAGAAAGAGGGTGTTGAAAATGGATCCATGAATGATAATTTGAAAAATAAGTTGCCAGTCCCAAAAACTTTCTTAAACCCACATCAAGCAATAAAACAAAAGTCAGGTTTGCAATTATGGTCTGGTTAAAATCTTCAAGAAGGGAGGAAAGTTTCTTCATGAGAAAGAGTATTTATAGTGGCTTTTGCAATGAAAGTAGTCAGTAGCTATCAGTAATCTTTGTATTTCATCAAGAGTAATTGTCTTAAGGTGTTTTACTGGCTGTCCCTTAGTAAAATTTTTATGTTAATTTTTCCTTAAGTGGGTTAAACCCATAATTTTAAGTGTTTAAAGGACAATTTGTTCCCTTAGATACATGCTGAAAGAATTAAAGACAAGTCAATAAAATCAAGGCATGTTTATTAGACCATAAAACTATTTAAAACATGACATGGTATGCTGCTAATGAAGAAGGAATTACACTCAGTCGGATATAAGAAAATCACCTTTCCCTATTGCTCTACCCCAGGACATTGAGTCTTAAAGCGCAGTCATGGGGCAAAACTTGTCAAATTATTTTTTTTTTTCCCCCTAGTGCTTTGGAAGCCCTATAGATCTATCTTGTCCGCAGGTTGATTCTGTCACGTTGTTCACAGTCTAGGTCATAGATATACTTGCCAGGTGGGTTTTGCTATGGCACTGTTTTCTTTGAAGAAAATAAATGGGAGAAGGCAGCTTCATCCCCGAGTAATTTGCGGCCCATCAGGTCTTTGCACCTCTTCCTCTCTCTGCCACTTCCTGCTGCTTGCCCAAGCTGATGTGCTGATGAAGTGCTGGGGTTGTCTGCAGGCTGACATGGCCATGATTAGAGTTTCTGTTTTGAATAAGCATGAAAGAGCAGGGAATTAGTCAGGTTAATTTTCTAAGTATGGCTGGGCTGGAAAGAAGACTGGTGTTTTATGCTTGTAAACTCTTACTAGAAGGCCATTTAAAATGTGTGTCAAGATACCCTAGAGACCCGGCTTGCTTCTATCTACAGTCGCTTTTGGAAGATGGGACTCTGAATAATGATTTTTGCCATTGTTCCTGTGATAAAGTTGGACATGACCATTGCTAGTATATTTTTATGAATGATAGTAGTCTTTGGAAAACAAAACATGGATATACAGCATGCCCTGTGTTTTCAGTGTGTACAATTTTCAGCACTCTTTCCCCAGTTTTGTTCTTTTTTTTTTTTTGGTGGTGGGGTTAATCTAGTGATCACTTCTCTTGCAAGTTCATTCCTACCCCTAGGCTCAGTCTTTTAAGGATGTAATGTGAACTGATGTTTAACTAACCACCTGCCTCCCCAATAAGAACTTACTCCGATGCAATCCTGAATGGGATTTTGACAAAGGAAAACCCAGATTGTTATTACAATAACTCATTTTATATTGCTTCAGCATGCTTTGTGTCACAGTAGGCAGGATGGGAGTAATGGTGTCTTGGTGACTTTTTTAGGGTGCCCATTTTGTTAAGATATATGTGTTGGAGATGAAAGGTTAGGACTTTGAAGGAATTAACTGAGAAATGCCATGTGAGTAAAATCGAATCACCCCATTTTTAAAGTGTGGGTTGGTTTTGGTTTTGTTGGTTTGGTTTTTTTTTGGAGGGGGAGGTTGGTTTGGGGTTTTTTGTTTTTTTTTTTTTTTTTTTTTTTCCATGAAGCAAGATTAGCTTAAGTGTTGAAAGTTAAAGGATCAACCAATAAGCCATGATCTGTGGACTTTAAATGCAGACTCTTAGTTATTACGCTAACTCAAGAAGAAATCCTCAGTTTGTTTAAAGCTGAAGTGTTTCAAATTAAAAGGCTAAAGCAAAATTTCAAACCCAGTGATGGAACAGATTTAATGAAATTTCTTTTTAAAGTTGTACTATGAGGGTAATATTATGTACTGGCACCAAGTGCCAAGTTGTATGTGTATTAGGCGGAATGTATAACTTTGTGTGGCTGAATTTTCAGGAATGGATATCACTCAGTAGACGAAAATGAACACATAAGAATATTGTTCACAGATAATTGTGCTAGTTTTTCAGCCTAAATTCCTTGGAATCTACAAAGACAGTTCATAGACAAAGGGGACACTAGTAAAATTCACTGCAATAGATTTCTCCATTCATAATGACAGGAACATGTCTCTCAATATTACTTAACTAATGAAGGAATAGATCTGCTGTGAAGTTCCTAGGAGGCTCATTTTCTTGAGTACAGTAGTAAAAGTTAGCTGATGAATGACCTAAACTGCTTAATGTTTCTACTTATAACTTCCGAGCAGCAAGGCGTATCTAGGAGAGTACTGAAGGAGTTATCCTCAGGAGGCCCCAGTGTCCTTGTAGGTTGTCAGAGTCAATGAGCCAGGTTTATTTCAAATGGCTCCTTAAATGAACATTTATTTTGTGCCAGTAACACGTTTTTGATTAACAGCTCCTTTTGACTAATTTGCTTCCCAAAACAGCCCAATAAAGGACTCGTTTAAAACATAATTAAAAGCATGTTATTGCTAGTAGTTAATACTGATTAAAACAGGCATTAAGACAATTATCGTTGAAGGAAAGTAAGCACCCTGTAGTTAGTATAGAATCCATTCTTACAGTTTTTATGCATTGCATCTAGAAGTGGGCTGCCTGCCAAATATGCAGAAGTTCTTATCCTGCACATAATTGTATCAAAATTCGATTCCAATTAATTTTTTAATGGACAAGCAATATGACAATATTAGATATTTGGATTTTGGTTTTCAGAACATGTCTCATTTTCAACAAGTTAAAGTTAATACTTTTTCCTGCCTGGTTATTAAATTAACTAATAAGAAAGATGTATCTCTAATACTGTGCCACCCATTAAAGAATGTGATTTCCTAACTGGACTACAGGTTTTGGTTCTTTGTTTTTGTGCCTCTTCAACTTTATACTGTAAACTAATTGCCAATTTCCTCATTATTAAAAAAAAAAAAAAAAAGACATGACCAAATTCTGACTGGCAGAGGTGGCAATTATTTTGGGGGCAGAAATAGAACCTAGTCTGCAGATTGTAAGGTCTTAATGTTTTGTGGTAGGTTTGGTTTTTCTTTCTATAAAAATAATGTCCTGTTCTTATTAAAATAGTGGAATATTTTCCATCAGAGTGAAGCACTAGAGATATATTTTTAAGATTAAAGGCTCTAATTATGACCCAGTATCTTCTTTGCAATTACTGTAGAGGAAGTAAACATAAAAATGCATTTGTCACCACTTTTAATCTTCACATGAAAGTTCAACTTGCCATTTAACACATGAATTTCTGTTTTGAACATTCCAATTCTTTAATTTCTCAGCTGCCACTGCAATTCATAGCAATGAAAAAATGTGTATCCGCTGTAATTTGTTTTAATTTCACAAATTGGTAAGAATGGATGAAGACTTCTGAGGATATTTTTAACAGTTATTTCATCTGCAGTTTAAAATTTCAAGGAATTTTAACTACAGACTTGCTTTCAGCATTGATTTCATTTTTTTCTGCCTTACCTCAATATAGTATTAATATTGGGGAACAATCAAAATTATTTTACAATCTCTTAAAAATGGACTGAATGAAATATTGCTCTTATTTCCAAACATGTGTTCTATTATGTTGGGGGTTTAGGGGTTTTTTTATTAAAAATAAAAAAGAAAATATATTAAAGGTTATTTAGCGCACAGTTTTACACCTTTTGCTGCTCATAGTAGGAGTGTGCTTTCAGCCTTTCCATTATGGTGGGTTGATGAGGGAGAGTTGTCAAGGTTCTGACATGTTTTCAGGGGCCAAAGCTTCAAGTTAGAGACAAATGCTGTCTGGTGTGTAAGGAGCAGAGTGAGACCAATGCATCACTGGAGATTTAAATTCTAGTGGACTCACAAGGCAAGCATGAAATTTGTCTGCAGTAACAATCCTCTGAAAGCAGCATTCCAACCTGAAGTGTTTGAGGTGTGTCCAAAATCATCTGGATTTCATGTTTTCATAATAACATCAACTGAAAAATAGAATGTTTCCCTCTTTCCTCATATCTTAGCTCTACTAAAGACCAAAGTGAGCTGAGCAAGCACGGGCTTAACAAGTACAGAGGGCATAATGTCAATCTTAATTCTGTGGCTGATACCTATGGTAATGGCTTTGCGGAAATAGCTGGAGATGGTGTTGAGTTGCTTTTCCCCATCCTAAGCTATTTCTAGGAGGAAGGTATGAAGCTTTTGAGCTAGTGGCCTGATGCTGAAAACAGACCATGTGTGACTGGTGGGTTTCGAATTGGTTTTTTTATTCCCACTGTGGGCCACACTGCTGCATGATGTTCATGTGCTCAAACATGCAGTTTTCCTTCACATGCTGGGATCTGTCTTCCCAAAGGGGTGTGAATCCTGCATGAAGGAGGACTCACACCCCCAGCATCTGCTCTGCACAAAACAGCACCAACAACATTGGCATTTGACACTGTGTGCTTTGCATTTCTCCTTGGGGCACTGTTATTGGCTATCGACTGTTTCAATCCTTAGGTCAATACATATATGTTGCTATAACAGTCATTTGCAGTACATGTGTTACATGATGCTTCTGACAACATTAACCATGATGGACATCAGTCACAGCTATAATGAGCTATAGCCATGCTGGGCATAGCGATCGTGTCTGAAATACTGAGCAAAGAGTTGAAGTTGGACAACAGACAGGGGAGACTTTACAACAGTCTTCCAGTACTTAAAGGGGGCCTACAAGAAATCTGGAGAGGGGCTTTTTACAAGGGCATGTAGTGACAGGATGTGGGGGAATGGCTTTAAACTGACAGAGGGGAGATTTAGATTAGATATTAGGAAGAAGTTCTTCCCTGTGAGGGTGGTGAAGCGCTGGCACAGGTTGCCCAACGAAGTCGTGGCTGCCCCATCCCTGGAAGTGTTCAAGGCCAAGTTGGATGGGACCTTGAGCAACCTGGTCTAGAGGAAAGTGTCCCTGCCCTTGACAAGAGGAGTGGAACTAGGTGGTCTTTAAGGACCCTTCAAACCCAAACCATTCTATGATTCTATGAAATGTGAGCTTTGCAAGTACCCCCACTCTGGAAAATGTGAAGTTTCCATTACTGGTCCATATCTAGAAATAGATGCATGTGGCAAGCGATTAGTATCTTACTCGGCTAGTGGTCCAAGAGCTTCTGAGGTGTAACGCTGTATTTGGGGGTGTGACATTTGCAATGCACAAGTGTGAGGAACCTCTCCCTTAAACCAACCTGCATATACCTAAAGTGGCCTCTGAAAAAAAAAATTTATCCCGCTTCTACTGTAGAACGTCACTGCCATCCTTGGGAGGGGGTTAGGCCTGTGATCTAGGTGGAATGACAGGCCACTTTGTCTATTGAAGAGGAAAAATAACTGTGGCATTGCACATAATTAAAATATCCATTTTTAATTTTTTTTTCATTGGTTATTCTTCTGAAAATATCAGATGTGTATGTAATCCTCTCGGGGAACTAACATCTCAGTTTATCTATTTTAATTAAACTGTTAGTTAATTCTTGATTCATGAGTATAAAGAAGGGAAAGAAATCATCTGAAATTATTCAGTTACTATAGTTTAATGGATTTTTAACAATTACAGAATGAAAAGCAACAAAAATAAATAATACAGTTGTTAAAACTAATAATGTAACAAAGGTAAAAAGATATCCCTGTAGGCTAGAAGAAGTATTAAAATAAACTCCAACAACCCTAAAATCAAAGAATCACCAGCTTTCTTGTTATTTTCCCATTAGATGGTCTGGCTATAATAACACGTTTGCAAGAACATCTGAAGAGTGTGGGGCAGTAAGGGAGGCAAAAAGTCCCAAGGCTTTGAAATTGTAGCAAATAGGTGATGGAATTTGGACTTAGTTGTGGACTAGAGGTGAAATTTGGGATTTTGGTAATGAATTAGAAATGATGGATTGTTATGGTCCTTGCAAATCCTCCTCTCCGGTTTTTATACTGCAAAACCTTATAGCAGCCTTCCAGTACCTAAAGGGGGCCGACAGGAAAGCTGGAGAGGGACTTTTTACAAGGAATTGTCATGAGAGGAAAAGAGGAATGGCTTTAAACTGACAGAGGGAGATTTAGATTAAATGTTAGGAAGAAGTTCTTTTCCGTGAGGGTGGTGAGGCCCTGGCACAGGTTGCCCAGAGAATCTGTAGCTGCCCCATCTCTTGAAGTATTCAAGGCTAGGTTGGATGGAGCTTTGAGCAACCTGGTCTAGTGGAAGGTGTCCCTGCCTGTGGTAGAGGGGGTGGAAATAGATGATGTTTAAAGGGCCCTTCAAAACCAAACCATTCTATGGTTCAAATGGCTCAGGTAACAGAACAAGAAGAGATGAAGGAAGGAAAAGGGATCGGTGTAGTCCAGGCAGTCACTGCTAATAGAGCTTTGCAACAGCATTCTGAAACAAAAAGACTGAGTTTCTTAAATTCAGAGGAAACAACGTTCCTGTTGCAGAACTATAAAACGGTCACAACCTGGGGGTTTACACCTCTTCAATAAAACTGTAATTTAGATAATATTTACAGAAAGACTGTGCAACACTTAAGGATAGTCTGCTTTGAAGAAAGAGATGAAGCTGAAATGGTGCTTGTACAGCGTGATGCTGGTATTGTCCAAGTTAAACAAGAAAAGTAATACCTGCGAAGAACTGTTGGGGTTAGTAAGGCTTTCAGAAGGAGACACTGGTATGAACTCCCGAAGGGACTAGGTAACGCAGGAAAATGACTACAAGGTTCTGATTCTGATGGAAAACCAGGAACAATCATTTGAGATTTTGGGGAAGAAAGGTTTAAGCGGATTGCAGAGACTACGTCACTTCTAGAGACTTGAGAGACAAATATCAATTTGTCACCAGCACAAGGCGCTAGAGACCTACAGAGCTCCCCCTGACCTTGCAGTGGGAGCAGGAGGGCAATTCTGGGAGGAAAAACAATGAGAAAAATGCAATCAGCTTTTCCGATTTCTCTTTTTGCCATGAAATCCTTTGTGTTAAGAGCTGTGGAGGCAGAAAATGAGAACAGAGTGGAGATGTGTTTTACAAGTGGAGGGAAAGTTAGTTGACCTGAGGACCCAATGGAGCTGTCAATGAAACAGTGTGGTGGATGGAGGTGGCCATGTCTCTAGATGCAGCAGGGACATCTTTCCCTCAAGGGTACCTGGCCTGAGAGGGAGTTGAGCAGGACTGCCGGGGATAGTCGGATATGGGTGTAAATGGAGGGGCCTTCCACTCGTTCTGTGAGGCTCGTGGATAGTAGAGAAGAGTAAAAAGCACTAGCCAGGTCCCAAAGCAGGCTGCAAGGGTTGTTGTAGGGATGAGAGAGAATTGGGCAAAATTTTCTGCAATTGAGCCATGTAAAATAAAGCCCGCAAGCAAGGACATGAACAGATAGCTGTGCAGAAGCCTTTCCACTTCAGTCCTGCCTTCCCTAGTCACTTTGAGCTTTCTCTATTTGAAAGTTAAATTTCTAATTTTATTCAAATAAAGCCTGGCTTTCTTGTTTTTGAAAGACTTTTGGTCCTTGGGGATCTTGCTATAGGTGATGGCTTCAGCAGATCCACTTCAAAGCTTTGGCGGATTCAGTGTCCTATCATAGCATATACTAATTAGTGAAGCTGTGGGGCAAATTCCTGTGGGATATAACCCAAGAGACACAATAGTATTATACTGGAGTTAGTCCACTAAACCAAAGCTGTAAACCTGCATACACAGAAGTCCATGGCAAATTTCCAGTCAATTCCAGTAAATATAGATTTGGGATTTAATGAAGAGATTGGCAAAATCTTCCAAATATTCTAGGATGGCAAATGAAAAGATTTGGAGCTCTTTTATACAAGAAGGAGAGAAAAATGTTTGCTTAAAACTTCACAGTGTATTAGAATAATAATGTGAAACCACTCTATTGATAATAAGGCATTCTTGTATTTGCTCAACGTAAAAGGAAACAGGAGATGTATAATGTGTACATATATAGACATATAAAAAGGAGATTTCTCACTTGTAGCCAGAAGGGGAGAGAAAAGGATTAATATGTGAGAGAAAACGGGTGGAAAAAAAGGTAAATATTTTAATGTATAGTATTATTGCTGATGTCAGATACACTTAGCTTTTGCCAGTCTATTGTAAATTAAAACGTGCATCTATCTTAAAACTTCTAAATCTGAAATAGTAAGCTCTAAAAGTATGTGCTTTGACACCTTTGCTTCCACACCTACTCAGAAAGCAATTGCATATCAAAATGTTTGAGGAGATGTCCTTGCTGTGGCAAGCCTTCTTCTCAGTTCTGTGCAGGCTAATCAGGCTAAGCTTTGTTGATAAATTTTAGAAAGAGAGTGTATTTAGAAGAAGAAATTGGATGCTGAGCTTCTGTTATAATAGCTCTAAGACTGTATTTTGGCTTGGAGTTCTAAGACTCCATTTGAAGAAGAGGGGGAAAAAGGAAAGAAATCAGCAGAAATGATTCAGGTGTCAAACAAAAATCTCTTCCAAGAATAAGATTTATTTCACTCCATAACCCCTTGCCAGAAGTTTGTGTTTTGGGGAAATGAAAATTTCTGTCTTGGTGGTATTAGTAAAGCAAAACCAGCTGAGCACATTCAAACAATGGACAGAGTATGTTTCTACTAATTTTGAATTTTCTGGCTTTTGTCACTGTATGTCACAACCATAATTATTATTTAAACATAGAGGCGAACTGCAAAACATAAATGAAACTTTAGCTGAGAAATGCTACATGAACTAAAAGTTCCTGTTAAACTGTGCAAACCTTCAGCATGACTGTACATTTTGATTTATACTTGTTTAAAATTTTGTATCTGCCATCTGAAATTAACCCAGTGTAATGAGAAGATACCAGTGAAATATTTATATACCAGTGAAAATAAGTTTATAAATGGTTGTTGGAAATTTGGGTGCTTCTACAGGTTGAATGGTGAGCAGAGATTTACTGTTTTAGCAGAGATTTGGATAGCCAGGTCCTAAACTGAGAGTGTGGTCCAGTGCTGTTTCTAGCCACTAGTAAGTGGCTCCTGTTCGTATACCCCAGAGAATGCACAGATGATATGCTAGACGTAAGTGGGGCTTTTTTCATCCCTGATGGACTTGTCAGGCTGCAGGAAGGGAGAAGCCTGTCTTAGTATAAAATTGCAATCTTCATCTAGGCTCACGTGAGCATGACAACTATGAAACTTGTCTAGAAAGGCAATATAAATTGCTACGGCACATTATGACAATTACTTCATATTAACCCATTCAAAACTAATGGGAGCTAGAAAGAATATAGCAAAGGTTCTGGGATCTTGATCTGAAGTCTCCTTTACAGCAATATTTTTCTGCTGTTAAGTGTATCTGCCTTGATGGTGCTGGGTTGTGAACTGATGACAATTCATCTTTGTGTTCTGCAAAATTATCTGCAGTGTGAGATTAAAAATTAAAACTAAAAAAAATAAAATTCTGAAACTAGCTCTTCATCCTATAGAATCTTATGCATATGCTTAAAACTGAGGTTAAACTGGAGAGAATCTTTTCTTTTGATGTGCCACAGCAGGAGAAAAGAAGTCTCTTCTTTTTCATTTTTTTCCATACCAGAGGGGTATTTATTTTGTACAAAGACTTTGGTTAGAAGCAGTAAGGGAAAACCAGTGAAAAGTCTGAAGAAGGGAATTAGGTCACCTCTCAAACAATCTCTCATAGCTACACAGTTAATATTAAAACATAACGAGACATTTAAAACTTGGTATATTCAACCTTTTTGTTGTATTTTTAAAAAAGCCCTTTCCTGCAGCAGTTTCTATCAAAACTTTTCTTAAAAAAAATTAAGAGTCCTGGCCTGAGTTTGGTTCTAGATCTTGTAAATGTAGGTTACTTTTGCATGCAAACAATGGGCAAAGTGGATTTTGGGATGGTTTAAATATGGAACCAGCTAAAGTAATCATTGACTAATTATATGAGACACCCTCTTTAAATGGAGGGAAGTCTCACATTCATGTAGTTTTGCAACAGCTATTCTTACGTTTCTGTCCATGAAAAACTGTTCATTAAAAGATACCCTTTTGTTTTATCTGGTATATCTGTTTGAGTGATCTTTAAAATCTTATAAAGAAAATCCTGAATAATGAAAAAAAATGTATTGGTAACAGTCAGCAATTTGATATTAAGTCACTGCCATTCATACTCTCTGGGTCTCTGCTGTATTTCGTTTTCTTCTCTGGAAAAAGCTAAACAGGCTTTGGCAACACAGGATCTTGTAACATCAAACTGTACTAAAGGCAGATTTCCACAAAGTGCTTGCACAGCACAGAAAGTTCAAGTGTTGGCACTGAGACAGGTTTGTGTGGTGCAGAAGAATTCTTGTATTTGAATGTTTCTATCCTACAAGCCTTGACATGTCAAACTTTAAGTGGAATTGACTGTTTATCCCAGTTGATTTTGACTAGTGACGCCTTCCAGGTTGGAGGGCGCTCACTTCACTCTGTTTACCATCAGCACTCCTTGACTACCGGCATGTGGTGCCGATTTGTTCCTTCTGTACAGAAAAGAAAAGAAGTTTGGATTTAATTTTAAGCCTTGACACAAGGTTTAATTTGTTAAAAAGGGGAGCTGTGCCATTGTAAATCTTGGAGGAGACACCAAGGTTGCAAAAATTGTCAGCCCAATCTGTTTTGAGCACCATTTCAGTCGTTCTATTAAAGGAACAATATTCATTTTCACAGCTTGTTCAGCTGTATCAAACCACGCAGGTTAGTGTGTAGTTGGCTATTTATTGTACATTTTAGTGCTTTCTGATCAAGTTTTTATGATAAGAGGGAAATTTATGTGCTAAAAATGATTTATCAATACGTTAGGTAGGAGGAAAAAAAGTTATTCTGTTTCAGGTGGCTAAACCTCAAAGAAAAGCAGCTTATGGCTTTGCCAGAGAGATTCACAAAGAGAATAAAATTGAGTTACTGTTAAAATCTCCCTCGACTTACAGAAGTAAGCACATTGTGTATCTACTACCACTCTTTAGAGAAGAAAATTGTGGTAGAACATGATATTGGCACATGTAGGAACTCAAGTACTGTTTTATTACTGGTATTGAGTCAGACCATATTTAGCTATAAGGACTATTTGGCCTGTAGGCAGATTCTGATCTTGACTAGGATGATGTAAACAGTCCCTCTTTTTTCACTGCTTCATACTGTAGAATAGGATAGAGTTTAACATGAAACTCCATGTCTCTGCTGAAAATGTGAATTTGGTCACTCAGTCACACCAGGGTTTTAGGCTCTGTCCTAATTATTTGTAAATGTTTTCTGATCCATGATGATATTACTGGGGAAGGTATGACATGATGGGATTTGGTAAATATTTATTTAAACTAGTCTGATTAAAAAAAAAAAAAAATAATCTGTAGTTGATAAAAACTCAGAAATTTAACAGCATGCAAGGAAAAACTATAATACATTAGTGCATACAAAATCTTGCTCCAGTTTTTGCTGGAATTTTTTTTTTACTTTTTTTTTTTTTTTACTTTACATTTTTAAGAAATGGATGTCTGACCCAATAGTTCATTTATGCTCATCTGTCATGTAAGTCCTTTTTATTTCTTGGATTAAGTGCTACAGGCCTAATAGATCATAGATGCTTTTTTGACACCATTCCAGCTCATGTTGTCAATCTGGGCAATGTGTATGTGTAATGTTTTAAATTCTGTAAAATAGCAATTTTTTGTTAACTTTAACTTCGTGGTATGACTGACTTAGTTTTCAGGATAGTTTTCATTTTTTCTGTATACCCCAGGTGACTAATATAGTGATTTTAATATCTGAAAAATTTGTTTGATTATAATGTAAAAACGCTTGATTTATTATAAAATATAAGGGTTATGTTATCTTGCTCCTACTTGTTATTCTTGTTGTGAAGAAAGCCTAAACCCCTTTTGGAAGCAGAAAAGAACCTCCAACGAGCCCTGAAATCCCTTTTGCTATCTTACATTTACTGCTGCTTCTAAGCTACGTATCTTTTTTTGTTATTAGCATATGTTTTCTTTTTCCATCCTCTGAATCGTTTGACTGGGTAGGTAGTTGTATATACCCTGAAATGTTTTTCGGTATTAATCAAACTGAACTGTGATGTAGTATTATAAAGAAAAAAGAATAAGCTAGAGATGTGCCATAAACTGGACCATTTATCAAAAACTGCTTTACCTGTGGTGCATATGACAGGAATGAAACGGGACCCAAGTCTAAATTTCCAATGGCTTTGCTAAACACAAGAAGAACTGCCAAAACAGAAGGGGGTGTGGATCCTATCTTGCCTTCAAGAGACAAGTTGGAACCAGGGCTAAACAGGGAGGATAGGAACCATGATGTGTCCCTCTGTGAGTCTGGGAGCATGTGGGGCAGCAACAGCAAGCACCTCAGGTCTGTGCAATTCAAATATCATCTCTCATACCCAAGAGCACAAGCATTCTGATTATTTCCAGACTTAAAACCGTGTTGTACATCATATGCCTGTTCCAGATTACAGGATTTATGGAGAGGAGGTGTTCGCTGCTTTGCAGGAAGTCATGTAGCCAGCTTATCTGTGCACAGCTCCTTACTTAGCTCTGTCTACAAGAACTTTTTCTTCCGGTTTTCATAATAGGTTAGCTGATACTCCTGAAGGTGAAGGAAGAGTGCAATTAGATGGGCTTCTACAGCCTCTTTGATTACTCTTTGTGCTTCACTCTAACTCCTTAGTGGATAGATCCATTTAACCCTTTCACTGCTCTGAGTAAAAAATTTTTTCTGAGTTGCTAGGTATCACTGATGCCTGCCATTTGATGGAATTAAGAGCATTTTGTTTTTATCACACATATAAAGACCTTTTGGAAAAATTAGGCCACTTCTAAAACTTAGCCTGAATTTATGAAATTCTATTACATTCCAGTAAAGAAGATAGATACTGCAGAAGAGTTGATAAGCATGTGATTCATCATTCTCATTTCTAGAGCTCAGTTTACTACAAAATACTTTAGTTATGGAAAAGAATAGAATCAACTAGGTTGGAAAAGACCTTTGAGATCATCAAGTCCAACCATTACCCCAGGACTGCCATGACCACCACTAAACCATGTCACTGAGGGCCTCATCTACACAGTTTTTGAACACTTCCAGGGATGATGATTCCATCACTTCCCTGGGCAGCCTGTTCCAGTGCCTGATCACCCTCTCTGTGAAGAAATTTTTCCTGATATCCAACCTAAACCTCCCCTGGTGCAGCTTGAGGCTGTTCCCTCTTGCTGTATTGCTTCTTACTTGGGAGAAGAGACTGGCCTCCACCTCACTCCAACCTCCTTTCAGGTAGTCGTAGAGAGCAATAAGGTCCCTCCTGAACCTTCTCTTCTCTAGACTAAACAACCACATCTCCCTCAGCCATTCCTCGTAAGACTTGTCCTCTACACCCTTCATCAACTTCATTGCCCTTTTCTGGACCTGCTCCAGCAACTCAGTATCTCTATTGTAGCGAGAGGCCCAGAACTGAACACAGTCTTTGGGGTGTGGCCTCACCAGTGCCCAGTACAGGGGGATGATCACTGTCCTGGCACTGCTGGCCACACTATTTCTGATACAGGTCAGGATGCCATTGGCCTTCTTGGCTGCTGGGCACAAGCTGGCTCACGTTCAACTGGCCACCAGTCAGCATCCTCAGGTCCTTTTCTGCTGAGCAGCTTTCCAGCCACTCTTCCCCAAGCCTGGAGCCTTGCATGGGGTTGTTGTGGCCCAAGTGCAGGACCTGGCACTTTCCCTTGTTGAACCTCATACCACTGGCCACAGCCCATCGATCCAGCCTATCCAGATCCCTCTGGAGAATCTCGCTATCCTTCAGCAGATCAACACTCCCAGCCAAGTTGGTGTCATCTGCAAATTTACTGAGAGTGCACTCGATCCACTCACCCAGATCATCAATGAAGATATTAAACAACACTGGCCCTAACACCAAGCCCTGAGGGACACCAGTAGTGACTGGTTGCCAACTAGATGTGATACCATTTACCACCACTCTTTGGGCTCGGCCATCCAGCCAGTTTCCAACCTAGCAAAGAATCCCCCTATCCAGGCCATGAGCAGCCAATTTCTCCAGGAGAATGCTGTGGGAGACAGTGTCAAATGCTTTACTCAAGTCCAAATAGACAATGTCCACAACCTTTCCCTCATCAACCAGGCGGGTCACCTTATGGTAGAAGGAGATCAGGTTGGTCAAGCAGGACCTGCCCTTCATGAATCCATGCTGACTGGGCCTGATCCCTCAATTTTCCCGCCCTTCCTGCCCTTTTTGTAGAGAGGTGTCACATTGGCCAACCTCCAATCCTCTGGGACCTGCCCACTAGACCAGGATTGTTGATAAATTATGCAGAGCAACTTAGCAAGCTCCTCTGCCAGCTCCTTCAGCATTCTTGGATGTAACCCATGTGGCCCCATAGGCTTGTATACGTCGAAGTGGAGCAGGAGCTCACTAAACAATTCTTCCTGAATTATGGGGACTTCAATCAGCTCCCCATCTCTGCCATCCAATTCAGGGAAATAAGTATCCTGAGGATGGCTGATGTGACTATTAAAGACTGAGGCAAAGGCAGCATTAAGTACCTCCAGCCCTTTCCTCACCCTCAGTCACTAGGTTTCCCTTAGTATCCAGTAGAGGATGGAGGTTCTCCTTGGCCCTCCTTTTATTGCTAACATATTTGAAAAAGTACTTTTTATTGTCTTTTATGGCAGCGGCCAGATTTAGTTCCATCTGTGCCTTCACCTTTCTAACTTTCTTTTTACATTACCTAACAACATCCTTATACCTTTCATCCATATACTTTTATCTAGTGAGTGTTAAGATTTTGTTGCAAGGGTTTTGCATTTGATTACAGTAACATAGATTTCAGTGCACAGAGTAGTCTGTCTGTGCATCTGCGTGATCTAGAAACCAGCTTCAGATTTGAGTGAACACTGAACTGGTTCCCGATGAGGAAAGCCCAACTACCCAGCACCAGCCCTCCCTCAAGGCCAGGCACGGGGATTTAAGTCAGCTGCCGAAATCTGGCTTAAGCCCTGGGAGTGCTCATCTCGCACTGTCCTGCCGACAGCAGGAGAGGGGAAGCTTGCCCTAGAAGAAGGCCTCTCCAAGCTCACTTCTCATCCCAATTCTCTTAACATTTCCTTTTAGGGCAAGGCAACAGCTCTGTTCAGGCCTAGAGTGATCTGCAAGGTCTGGTGATGAAGCATGTTGTTTACCTGCAAAAACATGCTGGAAAGAGAGGGAAATCCTCTCCCATGTGCTAAGGGAATGTTTCAGGCATCCTCTGTTGGTCCCTACAGACAAATTGCATTTGTAGTCATGCAGTGTTTGTGTAATAAATCAAGCATGTTCTGAAGCAAGGATAATTTGGAAAGATGACCATTTATAGAAGTTTTCTTGTTCACTGACCACAGTTAGTTATCTAGGAGAACAGATAGGTCAGACTTATTTAATTTGCTGGTTTTGGTAAAAGCAGTATATTCTGTTAAAATCAGCTAGTGAAAATATTTGTTTCCATGTGAGTGTGTATTTCAACACTGCTGAAAAATGGTTATTTCATTTCATAAGCTTGAACATCAATCTTTGGATTTACACAAATTTTAAATTTTATTCCTAAGAGTTTGTAACAGGAACCAAGAGTTATTTAATGGTTATTAATCTTTCTCCCCTATCCAAAAACATCCCCAAACTTTGTTTAGCTGTACAGTCTCTTCAGACTGTTGATTGTACTGTACTGGAGCTGAGAATGTTTCAGTTTATGTAACCAGTTTCTCTGTTTAAACTTCAGTGACAGATCTTTTCATTTTGTTTACAGCCAAATAACAATGCAAACGTGTCGTTCTACAGCCGTAGACATGGTGCACGGTCATTGAAAAGGGCATTCACCAAACTGATGTTTTGGTCTTATCCTCTTAAAACTTATTAAAAGCATTTCATTGTTATGAGTGGCTATTAGTGAGCAAAAATAAGCTTTCCTTATTTACATAAGGATGATAGCTAGACACTATGTCTTCTCAGTTATTAGTTGTTTGGTTAATCAGAAAGCTGTGTTATTACAGAGTTTTTGTAGATTGCAGTTAAGCAGAAAAACCACACATAGCATAACAGTGAAATGTTTTACTGTGAACCCAAATACTTAACTAAAATAATATCTTTAATCTGTTTACAACATTGCAATATTTAAATTGTTTGCAAGGATTTGATTATAAACTTTTACATAGATATATTCGTGTTGTAGTATTTGGTAATACAAACGTCAATGCGAGGCAGCTTTCTGGGCATAATTAATGCTAAATGACAATTTGCAAGGGAATTCATCCAGTCTTTTCTGGGTTTTCCATCTGGTCCTTATTATGCAAAGATGTCCAGTCAGCAGTGTTCAAGTTGTTTTCAGAATTCTTCCCCAACCTCACTATGCAAAGAAAACTCTTGCTATTTTATTCTTGATAAGGTTTCCTAACCTTCCTAGCCAATTCTTTCTGCTCTTCTAGGAAAGTATAACAGCTCCTAGTTGTTATAGTATAATAAATTATAGCTTTTCCCCTCGTATTTTAACATAGATTTTTGAGGTAGGTTAATGATGCAGTCTGAGCTTAGGCTCTATTTTTGATTACTGCAAAAAAGACAAAAAAAAAGAAAAACCCAACCCCACATCCTAAAATCCTGCTTATAAATTTGTCAGCCTCTATCTTTAACCTAGTTTAGTATTTTCCTTCCACTGCTTTGCCTATGTTGTGGAGCACTGAGTGGCTATACAGGAATAATGTTCCTCTTGTGCTTAACCACTGTTTTCTGATATCCAGCCTAAACTCAGTGACAGCAAGTTTATACACATTTATATCTGAGCCAAGATTAAGATCTCTTCTCTTACCTTTCTGCTATCCTGAGCAGTCATGTTCCTCATCTGCTACTGCTTTGTCTATGATTAATATGCCATCTTGAAGTCGTACTTTGTATAACCATGCTTAATTACATTTATATTAATCTGGTCCTCAAGGACACATGATACATTTATAGGAATTATTACTACCTTTCTGTGCATGGAGGATACCCACTAGCTTTTATATTGCCATCAGACTTCATCACACCTACTCTTTATGGCAAAATCATAAATGAAATGTAAAGGCTTATTTTAAAAATCTTGCTTAAGGAACTTCCCCAGTATCTTCCATCCAGCTCTAGAGTATAACATACAGAGGTTGATACTTCATGCTGTTTATTTTCCATTCTTTTTTTTTTTCTGCTTTCTACCTCATTTCTCTTATTTTAACTTCATTGATGAGTTTTGTTTGTGATAGATAGGGTTGACAATCACTGTCTTGCAAAAACATTTACCATTTACTGCCTTTTTTTTTTTTTTTTTTTTAACTCCTCACTTAGGAATTTTGTCTGCATGAAATTCAGTGACTAAATGCATTTGCTCAGGATTTCTGGACATCTGGCAGCCTGGGAAAAGCAGTAGATCCAAATGGTCCCCTGGACATCTGGAAATCCTAGAAATGTCATCTGCAGAAAACAAGTGCAGTGAGGCTTGTGTTTCCAGGAAGCATCCAACTTGTTGCCGAAACAGTGCCTGCATGGTCAAGGCATGCACAGTAAATCAGACTCTTCCTGGAACTGTGAGGCTTATGGACCATGTAGGACCTAGTGCATGCACACAGGCTCCTCTTAGGAAAATAATAGGGAAAATGTATGGCAACCATTGCTTACTCCACTCTATGTGCATATTCTGGAAAAAAAATGAAAAAGTTATTTCAGTTTTTGTATTGTATTCCCACTTGTGGCTTTGAGATGTTGATGGGAATGAGTAGCCCCAGATAGGGAGGGAGTTTTTAAACTGTGTTTGCTCAGTAAACTAAACCGCCTGTTTATGTGCCTGATTTGTTTGGGTTTTTTCTACCAAACCTTTTCCAGTTCTTCCTAGAATTTTATTTGGGTATTACCCACCCTAGAACACAGCTTCGAAACTGTTGTTTTGCCTGGAGTGTGTGGCTGTGGATAATATAGAGCTCTGAAATGGATGTGGGTCCATAAGAGCCACCTTAACTTCTCTGGGTATAATATTTCATGTGCCAGTAACATTCTCCACAAAGGTGAGCATCTAACCTGATGCTGAGGTGGAGACCAGAAGTCAGACAGATAAAATTAAAAATGTGAGGCAGTGCTGTAGACATAGTAAAAAAAACCCCGAAATTTGATAAGGTAACTAAAAAAACTTGAGCCAATATTATCAAGTACTTTCAGCTGCTAGACAACAAATGATTATGACTGTGTGTCACTTAAGAAAAAATTTATGTAAAGGAGCAAAAAATATTTCAAGTAAACTTGTAGGAAATGAGAAAGATTATGGCAAAGGTTTTGAACAAAACACCCAGAAAGCAAACCTCTCCGTTTTCCAAGAAAGACTCTTTCTTTGGAAAGAAAATACAAACATGCCCCATAATCTTGAATAAATACATATGAAGTGTGAATGACTAAGGGATTAGTTTTTCCCCTGCATCAAAACCAGGATTAAATACCCAAAATCTCAACTATATGAGCTGCTCAGTACTTGAGGATGCTTAATAGCCAGTTATTTTTAAGAGGAGAATGTGGAGCAGAACTATCTAGCAAAGAGAAATCCTATTCACATGCCTGAGAAAACTTCAGGCAATGTCTTGAAAGTTCTCAAAAAGCTCTAGTAAGAAAACAGAAGCTATGAATCATGCCATGTGTTATTAAAGAATTTAGAAAGCACCCTAAGAAGTTCTATATCAATGCTTGTTTTTTAAATATTTCAACAAAGGGACTATTTCCTTTCAACGTTTTTCAAATTTCAGCTTGCTTTCCCTTCTGCATTTTAGCAGAACTACTCAAAAAGAAACTTGCACAGTTATAGCTTTTAGTGCCTGGATTTCTTGCTTTTTATTTCTTGCTTTTCTATTGGTTTAGACAGAATTTTAAAGTTGTGGCCTAAAAAGTGAATATTGAAAGAAAATAATTATAGAAAAGTTTGGGAACTCGTAACTTGTAACTTTTGTATCAGCTACAGTAGAACTGCATATGTGAACATATTCCATTGTCCCACAGTGTTCTGTGAAAAAATACCGTATTGAATCTTTGATTTCTTATCAGTACTTTGCTGATTCATAGGTACAAAAATTACACTGTCAATAATGATGGTTGAAGAAAGAAATTCAGACTCTCAGGCTCCTTGAATAAAGCAATTCAGAAACTCCTTCTCTGATTAATCTTCCTTGAATTCCAATTGATATTTGTTGAATCTTGCATGTCTGGAAGTATAAATCAGTTGGAGAAAATGCTTTGGGATTCATTATTTCATCTGATTCCTTGGAAAAACCTTAACAGCTGGCCACTAGGATTGAGCTTCCTGGAATAGGCCGATTATGGGAATTCTCCAACTCAAGCTTGGATTTTTTCCTACTTGTAATCAAACCTCACTGGTGTAACTTACATAAATTGAGAGTTGTGTTTGGGTTTTTGTTTGGTTTTTTAATTTTTAATAATAAAAATAATCTTTCTATGCATTTCTGTAGGCCTGGCTTATAATCGTTCTAGGATTATTCCTGTCTTGAAATGTTGCAGGGAAGCAGAACATTAAATAACAATAGCAGTCTCAGCCTTCTGACTATCCACAATAGGTCTCACTTGTGATTTTTTATTATTATTTTTTTCTGACATTTCTTTCCAGAATTTATTCAGTTAGCATTTTTCTTTTAGCTCCCATGAGATCTTGAAACAAGTCTGAAAAAATTGAAATCATGGAGTAATGAAATTTGTGATGAAAATGTATATTTTCCAATTACATATTTTTGTTCGTTAGACACAGAAAACCCTGCAGCAATAGAACAGATAATTTTTGAAATGGGTCAGAGAAATTGTGCTTTCTTATGTATACTAAGTAAATTTTCTGTACTTCATGGTTTTAATGATATAATTAATGTACAGGATAAACTGAAAAACTAACATTTAAGGAAAGCTACATTTTAACCTCTCTTGCTTCTCATCTGCTGTAATAGATGTGAATTTTCATTTCTCTATCCTCTCAATTGTACGCTATAAAACCTGTTAGTGTCACGGAAGATTATACGGGTGTTTCTATGGAGAAATTTAGTCTATATTTTACATATATGAAATCATTAAAAATTGTATCACATTCCTAAAATGATTGCTGCAGGATGGCTCATATCCAGCTAAGTCATGCAAAGCTGCTTTTAAACCATCCAAGGTACAAGTAAATGGGGAATGAATAGTGGTGAAGGAGGAAGCCTTGTTTGCTCAAACAAAGCAAATGTTCCTGGGTGAAAATGAATAAAAGAAATAGAAGTATGTGTGTTTCATCCCTCACCATAGTTGCCACTTGGTTCTGGAAGAGTGTTACGCACTCTTAGATACAGATTTGTGCTGTGCTGCTAGGGTCTGTCTTCTAGATAAAAAGGTGGGTCCCTTCCAAAGATTGCTTTGGAAGTTATCTCTGGTTATTCTCTGGAATGAGGAAAGATAAGGAAAAAATGAATTGGTGCCTAAAGGAAAATATTTTCAGTTGTACAGGTGGAGTTTCCATTAAAAATGTAGCTTCATTGTGTCCAACAGTCTCTGATGGAGAAAGAGGAGGAACAACCTGTGCTTTACTCCTTGCGTAGTTGCCAATAGGCTGATACTTTACCTTCAGCTGAGAGGTCAAGTACGTGGCCATCTCTGTAGCTGATGCTCTTTGAGTTGACCAAATGGTGCATCTGCCCTGTTTGTGCAGCAGATGTGCTTAATCTCAAGATGTTTTCAGTCTCCCCTGACCTGGGTCGTGGGAAACTCAGTGCATTTCCCAACCCAGGTCTCATTAGCATGTAAGAATTAGATTACTGAAGAATGCAGTTGACAAAAATCACGTATTACGTGTGTTGTGTTAATGATAAAAATTGCTTTAGACTGAAATTTCATAAGCCTGTCTTCATGTCATTTATTGTCCAACAGATCTGATGAGGAAAACCAACATATTGTATTGTTGTTATATTAAATATTTTAAACAGTTGCATGCATAATACTCCCTTTTTTGTATTGTTTCAAGAAAGAATTTAACAATTCTATTTTTCAACTTTCCTCTCTAATGTATGTTTTTTTCCTTGCATTTTATTGGTGTACCATTTTAATGACACCAACTGCGTAAACTGACTGCTTTTTCTTGCATATGGAGCTTTTATTAGAAGTTCATGAGTGGATTTTATTAGAATTGAAATCTGCAAAGATTGTGACATATTGAACTATGCTCAAACTACATCTTTTTGTCATAAATCACTAATGTCTCTCTGAAATTCACTTTTCTCAATAGAATACTTGAAAATGAAAGCAAAACTTAATTTTATTTTTAAGCATGCTTAAATGAACTAATGGTACTGTACTTTAACATATCGTATATCCCAAATGATGTAATTCTGCACAGTAATATTTTAAATATTGATTTTTCTCCAGGCAAGACTTTCTGTAAATTCCTGCAGAAGAGTATTACTTTGACTATATACATTGCTATACCGCATAACATACTGAAAATAACTGGCTTTCCCCAAAAGACAGACTGAATTATATTTTACTCATAGCATAGCATTAAATGCAAATAGATACAACAAATGTGACCTGCAGTCTGAAGCATTAATTAATGATTATGTTAAAAAGATTTTCTTATAGTGATTTAGTGTATTGGTATGATATTGGGATTACTGATGTATTGAAACATTATAAGGATTTCTATGAGGAATTCAGGATGTTTTTATTTCCCTCTTGTGAATAGATGAGAAAAAACTTTCTACAAATAAGATCACAAGCCCTATGTGTGTGTACTTCACAAGACTATGAAACTGGTTAAAAGAAAAAGGAGGATTTTACTTAGAGCAGGCTATCCCACAGTCATTTATTACTTCCTCTCCCATCGATGGTACTTCTGGTCTCTGTTTTGCGGTACAGGCTGAGGCTTGATAAATATCTTTTCTGGTTTAGGGGTGGCTAAAATGACGTAGAGATAGTGTCCGCTAATTTTAATAAAATCATTAACTGGGACCTGAGTGGGAACTTCTGGTATAAGGACAATTTAATTCTAGTGCTTGTTTAAATAAAGGAATAATATTAACTTATATTAGCACAAATCATTGCAACACATGAGAGACTGATAGTCCTTTTTTTTTTTTTTTTTGTGTTTGGCAAGTTTTCCTCATCTGCATATCACAATGGTATATTATTTTAATTATGACAACACTTTATAGTACAGATAAAGGGAATGTCAACTTCAAGCTTTCTGTGCATGCCCTGTGCTGCTTTCCTGTATTGAAGCTACCATTGGAGTGTTTTTTTCACACAAATGCTTGAGGAGTCCTGCCCATCTATCACTAGTACCGCAGAAAGAAACTTCAGGTGTACCAACCAAATAAACCCAGCACATTTATAGTATCTAAAGGGTGTTGTTAAATTCAGTTGCATTGCAAAGCTGCCCTGTCTGCTGAATCTCCCACAAAAGAATTTTACCAGTTTCCTCTGGCCAAATACTAGTTCTGGAATCCTAAAATATATTGGGCCTATTTTTCCTTCCCTTCAATAGGCAAAGTTTAACAAGACCAAAGCCTGCTAGACAAATAAAAAGAACTAAAGAATTGAAAGAACTGGCAGAAAAAGCAGTTTCAGATTGCTTTAACTATCCATGGATGCCAAAAGGCACAACAAGGAGGAGAATCATATCAACAATGTGACGGGGTTTTTTTATTCTATAATGATCCTGTCAGTAAAAGGAATTTAATATAGACTCTCTTACCACTCTCTCCCATCTCATGTAAGCATGCTGGTGACTGAGTAATGCACCCCAGGAAAATTCATCTTTTCAAAATCTGTAATTTTCAACACAGAAAAACGTATTATGCTGGGAAAAGGGATGAGGAGAAGCAGTAGTTGTGCAGTAGAGTATTTTTCCAGTGTATGTTATTTCTAACTACGGCAGTGGAATTACAAGAGTAGCAGCATAATGCTGTTGTGTGTTTGGTGACTGTTGAGAGTTTTGCAAGCTTACTTATATTTATCTTGTTGGGCAAGATATAAAAGGCAGGATATTTTATAGCACCATATCTTTATTTAAAGGCTTTGTAGAAAAGACTTCTTGCCTCTAACATCGTAGGTTATAATCTATGCTCTGTGAACTTGCACTTACCTGGAGACCGTAGTGGTGGTACCACTTTGTTATTGGTAGCGAGAATTTTGATCTCTGCACTATCTGTGTGGTTCTGCTCAGCATGCTGCCCCCAAGGCTCTCAATAAAACCCTTTTTAGGGGACAATTTTCACAGATCTCAACTACCTGCCTAATGCTTGAACCCGTACTCTTGTGTAGCTAGTCCAGATATGCTGACTCTCAAACCAATGTGTCAGGAACTTCTCAGGTATGGTTATGGCACAACATAATTCTTTTCCTTTCTGTATAACTTGCTCTTCCATGTGTGTAAAATGCATAGTTATTTTCTGGTGGCATAAAGAGGTGATAAATGTAATTACCAAAGAAGCCAACTGCAGTCAGGTGATTTGCAGAATCCTATGCAGGAGTGTAGCAGTAGGGGAAGATAGATGTAGACAGTACTGGTAAATACCCTGTGATGCACCTAACCCATCTTCTTTCAAATAGTTTCCCTGCAAAAGCACTCATAGGGTGAGCAAAAAATCTGTGTCCAAAGTTATGCTGCATTTAGAGTGGAGCAGTTTTATAAATGCGAAAGAGAAGATATTCAATAATTAATAAATAATGCCAGCAGCTAGAGTGAAGATTTATTGTCCATCTTGCTATGCACAAATATATATATGTATACAAAGATACATAAAAATTTGCAGTGTACCAAATGTTTGTTAAGAAAAGGATATGGCAACAAAAAGCTCAACTCAAACCTGACAGAAGCAAACCAATGTTTTCATTCCTCTATAACTGGGATAGGAAGATTAAGAAATTTGGCCAAAGTTTCAGACAAAATCTGTGTTGCAGAATTAAACACTAAATAACATTCCAATCTTTTATAGTAAGATTATTATTTCTTAAATCAGTAGATAATTCACATTGTCTCAATTTATTTCTGGTTGTTTTCAGCAGCTGCAGGTGTACATTCTGACACCTTTCAAGTTAAGAAAATGAACAATTTCATGCTGAAATAACCAAAACTACTCTGTTTCCCTGAGGAAATTTCAGAGGAACTGTACCTACATGTGCTTGTCCCACATTTGAGGATTTGGTGAGGATTTGCTGTTTTGCTTTGAGTTATTGTTGAACCTCAAATTGACTTTTCTCTTGGGCATTGCTGATCCATGATCCCCAGACCAGGTAAGATGGGGGAAATCTTTTTCTCATTACAGTTGCAGCCCAATGTTCTTGTTTAGAGATTACTGGAGAGTGGTCAGGGAGTTTAAGCTGAGGGATTCAGATCTTCACTGTGCCAAGTATATTTTTCTGAGTTTGTTTCAACTTGTGTGAAGCCCAGTGTCCAGAGCATCGTGATCCATGGAGGTTGTTCCCATGGCTGGATCTAAGCTCCTTGAAACACCGGGGTTATATGGGAAATGCACTCTTCTTTCAAACTTCTCTTTCCAGCCCTGTTTAATAAATGATGTGTTCATGATCTTTTAACATCAGTAACAATTTGTTAGTCATATTACACTGTAGAAGAGAGAGACTGGGAAGCTATCTGAACCATTTTAAAACTTAAATTAGCCACCATAAAGTGCAGAATAAAATTATAAAGACTTTCTTGTAATACAAAATTCATAGAGACAAAACTCTAATTTCCTGATGGATATATGATATTAATGTAACAGATACCTCCCTGTAGTTAAATTGCATTAAATGGTTATTAATGCTTGAATAAACTTCAAGGAAGTGGGTACTGGTTGAAATGGGATAATATTTTGTTCTGCTAAATTATATGCTAATTGGTATTTCCTTTCTTGTAAAAAAACCTAAAGGGCTTAATATATGATAAAAATATTTTTTTCCCAGAAAATTCATCAGCACTCATGATGACATGGCTTACAAGACTTCCCGAAGTAAATAATTCTAGCTTTCAGTTATTCAAGAGTATACAGGGCTATATGCAAGAAGGGGGAAGAAAAGCTATTATTTGAATAGTTTCCTGTTTTATTTTGCATTTGAAGTTATACTTACTTTACTTAAATGCAGGTAACTGCTTTCAATGTAATATGTGGATAATGAAGACTATTGACACGACATAGGGAGACCATTATTCCTAGGCTAACAAATAAGGGAAACTGGCAAAGGGCCTCAACACTGATCTCTGGATAATTCGGAGAGGTATCAGCAAATCAGGAGAAGATTGTTTAAGAAAATCTTGTTTAATCCATCTTATTCAGTAGTCTAAACTTTCCTGAAGTGATTTTTTTATTCTTTCTTTGTAGAACTGCTTATTCCTCATTGTTTCAGAACTGAACAGAGTTGTTATTTGAGGACTAAGTAGGGATACTCTTTCATTTGGAGAAAAAAAAAAAAACCCAAACAAACAACTTTTATATGAATATGTATATTCTTCTATTTATGGATGTATTGATAATATGAATAAGCTTCCTTTCACTTGAACATTCAATAATATTGCGCTTAACAATTACTGAAAATGAGACGTTTCCACCTTTTCATCCAAAGGAACTTTAGCTGATTGATGAGTGAATGCCTACAGATAATTAACTACATCACGTAAAGGAAGTAAAATTAGTTCCTTGAGAACATAGAACCTCTCACCGTACCAAGGCAATTAACGTTTTCATTGTAATGTTGTTGGGTTTTCCAAGGTGGGTATGTAAGGTTATGGGGGTTTTCTGCTCCTCCTGGCCCCCCTCACCATGTTAAAAACAGACCCTGTCATATAAGTTTCTCATTAAGAAAAATATATGTTTCAGGTTATACTGTCTGGAAAATACAATCACAGCCCTCAAATATCTTCAACATGAGATATCCTTCTCACGTAACTTAAAGAAGATCACTGAGGAAGAATGAGGCTAGCCAAAGTTTTTGAGTGCTGTGATTTGTCTTAGAAGGAAAACATGATAATGGAATCAGATACTTTTGATGCAGTATAAATACTTTCATATTTACAAAGAATGGGTGAGTTCCCATTTCTTGACTGCTGAAGAAATCGTGTAGGAGACAGCACTTTTGTTTCCAGACAAGTGTGATCCCTTTCATAGATTTAATTCAGGGTCTGGCTATATCCGTTTCTCTCAGCGTGCCTAGTGTTTTCTTGGCTTCTCTTCTCCCTCTTCTTATGTTTTCTCTAGGCACTCACATCTTCAGAAAACCCTTTATCCATCTGCGCTTGGGGTGCATCCTTGCTCTCAGTATTGACCTGGGTCTCGATGTGGAGCAGAGGCTGGTGCAGTTTCAGCTACCTGGATACATAAAGGTCATCTTACAACTATCATATCTGAAGGCTGGTAATTGAAAAAAAGTTACATTCAAGGAGGCTTTATCCATTTGCAAAAACATGCATGTAATTGTGGAAATAATGCATGTAAGCATAGAATCACAGAATTGTTTGGTCTGGAAGGGACCTTAAAGACCATCTAGTTCCACCCCTCCATGCCACTAGACCAGATTGCTCAAAGGCCCATCCAACATGGTCTTGAACCTTCCAGGGATGGGGCATAACTAATTGTAAACAAAAAATATTTTATAAAAGCAAAGTGCTGCAGAGCGCTTATTGCAAACTCTATGTTGGCTTGTCGAATGGAACTTGAATAAGTTATGGCTTCATGTAACTTGACAGTAATGTAGGATGTTTGCTGATGGAAGAAAAAAGCCATTGACTGAAGAAAGTTCTCTGAGAAAAAAAAATTGTGATTTTTATTTTAAAACATACTTATCCTCAGCTGGTGAAGACATGACACTTAGGAAGATGGCTTAGTAGTGGATTTGGCAGTGTTAGATCTATAATTGGACTCAATGGTCTTAAGGGTCTTTTCCAACCTTGTGATTCTAAAAACTCTCACCAATTGGTCTATGGTAGGCAGCTCTTACGAGTGCTGTAGTTCATCTGAAGCAGCACAGGATGTTGTGAAACTTTCAGTGCACAGTGGGAGAGACCAGCCTGAGCTATCTGGAGTCTCAGCATTTCTGAAGACAAAGCTCCCTGGGAGCCTCACCTGTCTTTTTTGGCTGTCAAAGTGCTGCTGGTGAAGCAAGCTGAGTGAAAGGGATACATTGTGCTGCACTCTGCATTGCTAACTGGACTCATTTGTGATTGGTGGAAAAAAATTAAAAAGTCAATGCAAAGTCATTTTACCCTTAGAAATATTTTTTCTGAGAAAGGAAAAAAGGAGAACTTAAATGGGATGATACCCAAGGCTGAAATTACAAGTAATTTGTGAAATTTGTTTATGTGTTGCTTTCTGAGATTTAACCTGTGTGCAATTCAGCTATTAACATGCTTTACCCTAAGGCAGCTTATGAAATCTCCTTTGCAAGGCATGCAATGAAGCTTATTCTTTTGAGCAGAGGTTCACAGTTTTGTCCCAAAGGAAACAATAACTTCATTATCATCTGGGGTCCTCATTGTGGCAGGTGTGTTTGACAAGAGACTGTGCTCAACAGTTTCCACTCTCATGACAGGGAGGGAGTGGGATGGGTAATAAAAATAAATCCCTCTGCAACAGGGATTCACATGGGAAACTCTGTGACCTGACTTATCTAGCAGGTCAGGCTAGATAATCCAAAGACTCTCAAAGGGTATTAAGATCTAGGAATTGTTAATACAGAACCACCATGCTTCTCTGATGGTATTACGAGATGGTGCAAGGTTATATGCATGCTCATGCGGAGTACTGCTGAGAGTTTTTAGAAACAAACTTCCGTTTTAGGGTGTTATTATAGCTTTTTCCAGAGCAGAGGGAACTCAGAACTAAGCATTGCTCCACGAGAGAGGAGTGATTTATAGGATAATCTCTCTGAGCTCCCACCCTTTTCCTTCCCAGCTCCAATACCTTGCACGAGAATGGAAATGCTTTGTGGGCTTCACCTTAATAGGGACTCCCCCACCCCAAAACAAGATCTCTATCCAAAGATTTTAATTAATTGCAAAAGTTAAAAATAAATCGTGCTGGAGTACCATTGATAATCCTCCTAGACTGGCTTTCATTCATGTTAATGTGTAATACAGCCACAGTAAGATTTAATTTTAACATAATTATAAAAGTTCGAAATTAAATCTTACTAGGGATGTATTCTCCATTAATATGGGCAAAAACTGATCTGGGAGGATTATTATGGGGGACACAAAGATTTAATTTTTAACTTTTATAATTAATTCAGAAATGTGATAAAGGATTTTGTTTCAGGGGAGGGGGAGCACTCTATAGACCACTAAGACATCCCAGCAGTCTTTCAGAGTCATCTTAATTACAGCCACAAATAATTATTTGTTAGGTAATAGTGGTCAGGAACTCAAACTGCTGCTTTAATACAGAAATAAATGTGCTGGCACTTTGAAACTTTCACTGAAAGAAGCACTGTAGTTCATGGTGGGGAAAGTTGCTCAGATTCTTGTACATATATAACGTGTGTGTATATTTATATGTACAAATACATGAACACAGAGGTAGAAACACATACATATAAAAGTGTATATGGATGTGTAAATATACATAATTTTATGTATGTGTATATATGGATATAAAAATTGTAACAAAAAAGCATTCATTCTAAAAATTTCTTGTACTTTATACACGTACATCCACAGATGTACACAAACATATAGACAGCTCTTCCCGTTACAAAAGAAGATACTGCAGTAAAGGAAAAGGAAGATTAATGGAAACCATTTATTTCAATAGATGCAACTGTATTTGGCTGCACTGAATTTCAGTGCATTTGTCATGCTGCACAGCAGGCAGAGGGCAGAAATCAAGTAAATTTACTGAAAATTTACTGTCGAAGATCAGTTTATGTCACAATTAAAGATGCATGAGAAGGGCTAAAGGGAATGAAGTATTCATTTCACAGGTACATGTTTAGGAATGAGCTTTAGCTTTAAATTGCAGTTCTCTGAAATACTATGCCTTGATGATTTCATGTTCCATGTCAAATGTGCAGAGGGGTTGGTTTTTTGAGTCCAGTTTGTGGTCACCTTTTTTTCTTTCTTCTGATCTGTTTTTTTCCTTGCCTCCAGTGTTGAAATTTTCACATTCATTCTCAACATTTAAGATTCTTTCCTTCTTATGCCAAGAAATTGATGTGAGTGATGAGTCCTGGTAAGGATGCACAGAGTTCAGATGAAGGTTTATATCATTATCCTGACAGTTCATCATCAGTTGGGATTCAATTTTAAATTTTTCAAAACAAGTTGGTAGCTCTTTGTACTTTATTGAGGAAGTGTGTATTTATTATAGTATGAATAATGACTTTCTTATTATTACTAGTGTTACTTTATTTTTGAGGGTTGGTTGTTTTTTATTTTTTTAATTTTCTCAAACTTTACTGTGTTTAGTAACAAAATAGAAGAATCTCTATAATTTTTTTAACTTTCATTTTTAACAATCACTTCAATAAAATATAGAAACATGAAAAGCAGTCTTTCAGAAGAGTAAAAATATACTTTGGAAATGCATAGTAAGCTAGTCACAGGATCTTTCTCATCGTCATGTTTTCAGAAAATATATATTTGTCTCTCCTATTAAACAATTATAGAAGTAAAATCTGAACAACTCTATCTTCCACTCCTTAATTCAATTAAATGTTTCTTTGCTTACATTGTAGCTTTCTATGAGCATCTGCTTTCATTTCTTATTCTCCTTTCTACAAGAAATCAGGTTTGGACCACTTTCTAAAACACATTATTATGAAATTCTGTGGTTATGCAAGGCAGATTCTTCCTGCATTAGCACCAATAACTCCCCCTCACTGTGCACTTACATTAGTAAGGTTGCAAAGTGGCCCCAAGTAAATAAACAGTAATGAGTGGAAGAGCATTTTCAGATAGAAATTATCTTTGAACCATCGTTACAGTGTTTTGAACTTTCGCTTGACTGTAGGATGCACTAGGATACATAGAGCAGGTTACTTTGACATAGCCTGAAAGACCAGAAATTGGTATTTGCTAGGTAAAAAGGAGGTATTTTATGCAGTGTGTGTCTCTGGGGGAACACCCTCTGCGTTGAGCATCTGGCTGAAAATTGTGCACATGCCTGTGCCGCTTCTGTCTTTAACAGTGAGTTGAGAGCTGCTTTATTTCACCTTTGTAGTTACCAAAACCTCCTGGCATTGATAGTTTCTTCCAATGGTCTGAGGTGGTCATGGTAGTTCCCTACCTCATTGTTCCAGAGAAGAACTCTTCAACTGATGGTAGTGTACTAATACAAGTCACCTTTAGCTCTGCCGCATTCCCAGTAAAATAAATCTAGATACAGTGTATCTAGATTTAGTGTAGAGCTTTTACTGGTATCCCTTGTTCACTACTATCGATCCTGATTTACTCTTTGCATGCTGTTTTTGTGTGTGTTTCTGCAGAAAACATACATCTGGATACTGCAAAAAAAAGGATCAAAAAAGGCCTAAAATAGGTACTTAAACACTTGGCACCTTTTATAGTTACAGAAACTTTCATTTTAACACTATTTGTGACAAACAGTTGCTATCCTTTGCAAAACCTTTGGAATAATAATGATAATAAAATCAAAAAGTCATTTGGGTCTTAATCAACAATACAATATACAATAACTTTCTTTTTGACTTTTTTTTTTATTTTTGCATTCTACTGTTAGTACTCTTGCACAAAGCACTTTTTGTGTTTTGTTACATGCTGTTTGAATGTTCAAACACAGTTTGACACAGATGAGGAAAGCCATGGACTGTGCCTACTGAGTTCAGTGGTTTTGAGTCTGGCACATAATAAAGGGTCATATGAGGAATAGCACTGATATAGGAAATTGCTAAAGACTAAAGTTGTATTTTTAGGGTGAGCTTTTCCTCATAAAACTATGTACCTAAGGAAAACTTGCTTTCATAGTCCCCTATAGCACTATACTTACTAAAATTACTGTGTAGGGTGAATGAAAGCTAGAGTAGTAATATATTTTGAGAATTTCAAATTCTGAAATAGGTAATAACAATTGTTCTCCTGTTACTAAATGAGACATTGGACATGGTATATTATAAAAACAGCATTTCTTCAAGATACTTTAAAAATAGGTTGGGTTTTTTTACTGTACTCGCATTGAAGGGAACATGGAATTTTATCAGAGATAAAATGCTTCCTGGTCTGTTCCCTAAAATGCAGGTGAGAGACGGACTGTGATCGAGTTATGGGATGAAGTGTAAGAAAATATTGCTCATGCTTTTAACTGAGAAACTCTCATCTTGAAAGGACACCTCGGTTGGTGAGGGTTACTGCTGTTTCACGGGCTCTTTAGCTGAATTTGAGGCATGAGAGGAACCTTGAGCTTTATATGCAGTTTCTTGGCCAGGGGTTTCCTGTGCTTATTGATTTTTGAAACCTGTTTTTGCAAAGTATATAGCTGAAACGTCCTAATGATTTCTTTGTATTTGGAGAAAAAAGTTCATCAACATCAACTTAACTCCCCTGAAAGCTTCTTCATTCCTATTTATCATAAGCCACAAAAATATGAGCCCCTATGACTAAACCTCAACAAGACACAGCAATTACAGCCCCGTTGCACATACACTATGTGCTGACCATGTCTTGATTGAAATTTTTGATTGAAAATTTGGTTCTTGTGGCAAATTTGCCTTAATAAATTTAAGAAGATATTTATTACTTATAACACACATCCAATTAACTCTAATTTAAGGTGAATGGAAAAAAATGATAAAAGGTTTTACTCTAAAAGAAAAAATCTGAGTTAATATTACTCTATCTCTTCTGACTACAAAAAAATCAATATGTTTCTGGTGTCTTTAATTTGTCATTACCATAGAGAACATGTTACAAAATAATAATGCTTTTGCTGTAATACTTTCCATCCTAGTACATCTAATTTTTTTATGAACAGTAATGAATGAAGGCATGCATCATCTCTGTGAACTTGAGAACGCATCTATTATATGGACAGGAAAAGTAAGAGAGCATACCATAATTGAGTGAGTTACCTAAACTTGCAGAACATACAATTAACTAATTTAGAAACAGATTCCAGAAACCCAGATTTGACCACGTGGACATGGTTCATTCATACTGTGGCAGAACAAATCTGTGTGCGACTCTGTCCTGTTATCTTCATCATTCCCAGATTCCCGGATTTCCAAAAACCTTCCAAAGAACAACTAAAACATTCAGTGTTTCATAAAAATGCACCAAACAATGAATTTTGCACTCTGTGCATGCTGCTAAAGATATGTTACATAATTATTAGATAATGATTGACTGTTTAACTTAAAAAGCATTGCTCTATGGTGTATACAGTTGGCTGCGTAGTAAAAGGGAAACAGTAGTAACTTCAGGAAGTCTCCAACCTCATCAGAAAACGCCAAAGTGCTTCTAAATCTTCAGCCTTGCTCATAAATAAATAAATAAATAAATAAATCCTATTACAGGGTCTCCCCTTCTGTCTTTTTGGCTTTGAGCCAAAGTACACTATGAAGTAACAGTTGGAAATGACCCCACTCCTTCAAAAGTGTTGTTTCTTTTGGCTTAAAATTAATCATATGTTTAAAAAAAATATTGTAGACATTTCTTGGTAAGCCCCAACTTTTACTCATAATGTGGCTCTTTGCCAATGTCTAATATGACATCAGAGTGATGTTAGTATGATTATGTAGTACACATTGGAACTGTAATACATTTCTATGATGATATATTAAACATTGACATGGAACCTGAATATATAATTGGTAATGACAAAAGAAATCATGATTTAATATCTTCCATGCCACCCTCCCCACTCAAGTTACTTAGGGTCATGCCTTCTCAGTGCATTCTCATTATTCCAATAGAATACCCTGATGTTCAGCAAGTATTTATGGGAACCTATAAAAGCCTCTCATTGGATATGTTTGGATATGTTTTGTACATAATACAACAGTCAAGGGACTTCTAATATGATGTATTTCTTACAAAGGAAAGCCTTGAAAATAGTTTTCTACCCCTTTGGTGTATCTAGAAGATAGGAATACACTTAGTTAAACATTAGGTCATTTTCATGATATTAGGTGTTAGATAAGCTTAAAATATATCACACTCTGCAACAGCCCTCAACTAATCAGTGCATGAGTTAAGCTATTTTTAACTTGTTTGTATTGTATTTGTTCTAAGAATTACATATTGTATTTATAAACTCACAGAGGACCCTTTGGGTATAAACTGTCCTTTGCATTTTTACATATCCAGCTGAACATTCCTTTTCCCATGGTGTCTTCTTGGCTTTTATTTCTTAAAGCATTCGGCAGAAATGTATTCTGTCAAACACAGTCAGAAGATACCGCACCCTTGAGGAAAACTGAATATTGGTGTTCCCACGAATTTCTTCCCCCGTCCCCAGTAGTGCTGAAGTGAAGATATCTTCCCAGCCATAATTTCCTCTTTCTGTATTCCTCAGCACTAAGTCTAAGATTCCTGTCTTTGAACTAACTCATCTGTAGCCATCTTCTTTCCTTTTCAGCAAAAGCCAAGTAGGCTGAACTATTCCATTATAATTTTTCGCATATTGGAACCTTCTCTGTGTCTTGCACTGTTTTGTTAAAGAAAAAGAAAATAATATTTCCTGTGTGATAAAACCCCTTATATTTCTACAAAGCTGAAATTCCTTAAGGGTTTCAAAACATTGTTTAACTTAGCCATGTCATGACTTTGTCATGCAAGCGCTGCATTTCTTTGCATGTGTGGCTTTCTACACTAATCTTTGTACCTACTTTTCTATGAGACTAATTCAGGTACAATGGCATGCTTTTTCATTACCCATATAAAAAAATCCAATGACTCCTACCATACCATGATGTAGCTTTTTTCTTGTCTAAGAAATCAGCCTTGTTAGCAAGGTTTACTGTATAAGCCCATGGCTAGCATGGAAGCAAACTCTAGTGAGCCACCTCCAAAGGCTTTTTTCTACTTTTCCCACTTCCCCACATGCTAAGGAGTTTTATTAGGATACCCTGTGAAATTCAGTGATTATCTGGTGGCAATCTAAATTGTGATTAGCCAATGGAATTCTGCATTTCCATTAATGCTGAAGTGCAGTATCCCTGAGATTTATATCCCTGAATCTCTCAATTGATTTATAACCTGGTAATCCTTTTATCCCCATTTATATGCAGCATAACTTGTTGTAAGTGCTAGAATGTCTCCATTAATTGAATTTGAGAGTGTTGGACTGAGAAACTGGACTGAAAACTTTTAGGTCATACTGTAAATACACTTTGTGTCAAAGGAAGCCAGGAGGTAATATGTCCTTGAGTTGCTTCATCTATATGTTCACTTTCAAGCAAAATGAAGAAAAAAATTTAATAAATATTAATGTTTAGTAGAATACCTGTGGTGATAAAACATGTTAAAATATCTCATTTTTCATACTAGCTACAGCTCTGTTGCTCAGAGGATTTCAGTGCAGGAAAACTATAGGAAAGCTCCACATGCACCACCAGGATCCTATATGCTGTGGTGCAGATATCAGCCTGTGTCCCAAACACAGTGTAGTGTTTTTGTAGGGCTGTTCAAATCCCACTGCAACAGGAAATAAGTATCTGGATTTTGAAAAATGTCATTGGAAACCAATTCAGTCTCCACCTCTTTTAGGGGGTGGAAAGTGTTCTGCTGCTGTTAACAACTAGGAAGTTTTTCTCTCCTTGTCTCAAATCATGCAATATTAATGCTTCCCATGTTGTTAGGGCATGCAAGCATGGAGTCCCAGCTCTGTTAATTTTTATTATGTAATGGAAAAATTTAATAGTTACTGTAGTTTTGTGATATTGCTCCTTTTGTGTGGACTTAGAAATTAAATGAAAACATTGTTTATAAGAAACTCTGCATAGTATCTCTTAAACAAAGGCTCACTATCAACAGCCCCTTTTGATAACCTTTAGTGGTCATATCTACAGAGGATGGGGTGAGTCCCATGTTACACTTAAATCAAATATGTGGCACAGCAAATGGAGGAGCTATTAAAATATATTTATTATTCATTACTAGTAAATTGCCTGCATGTGGAGTACCATAGAGTAGCAAACTTACAATTTTGTTGACTCATTAAAGGTCTATGGTGTGATGTCCTGCAAACCTCAAATTTGTATTTATAGCATTAATTTTAAAACTCAATTTAAGCAATTACATCTGTGTATTACATGAAAAAGATGCAGAAAAAAGGTAAATCTTACAGTATGCTGGAAATTTACTGGTTGAATACACTACTATCTTGAGACTTAATGTGCTATTGGGATAGAACCTGATTTAACCCAGAAATTTACAGGTGAGACTGTGGAAGATTATATGTGCCACTACTGAAGATGTTTTAATAAATGGTAATTCTGTATGCTGTATGCATTCCAATTGCCTCTTTAGTAAATACTTAACACATTAAAGTCTGCCAGAAAATCAGATGAAATGAAACCAATTTAATTCCTTAATTTGTATTATGCTATGCAATACTACATCATGTTGCGTCCATAGAAACAAGAAATTGATATTTTCTGAATCAGATCTTCTATTTCTCTGCATTTTGTTAATATGCTGGTATTTTTAGGGAAAGAACGATTAGATAACTTTCCATCTTCCAGATGTAATGTTGTCTTATAAAGAAGAAAAGGAGTAAATAACAAAAAAGGAAGGCCATCATTGCTGCCCTCCTCTGTTACAATGACAAAGCTGGACGGCCACAATAATTATAAGAACTTCATGCATTGAAACCTCATTGTCAAGATTTTTACGTTTAATGACAAAATTCAACCCAATTTCATCCCAAACCTGCCTAGAATTTACCATGGACACCTTAGATAATTAAATTGCTTAAAATAAAGCATATACATGAATACATACAGTATCAGGGTATTTAGCAAATATGTAAACAAAACCAACTGACCACAACTAATCACTCATGAGGGGAAAATGCTCTTTTGCTCGCTGTATGTGTGGGCTGAGCAGAAACGCTAACAGAAATCTGGGAAGTGTAAAGGTCATCAGCAACAACATCAAAAAGCTAATTAGATTGAAAAATGACCACACAAAGGTCTTTGTTAACAGTTTCAAAAAGGCAATTCCATTATATTAATAGAGAACTAGTTGAAGAATAAACTATTTGTGAACATTAAAAAAATATCTTAAATTACTTTCTTTTGATTTGAACAGAGTTTATAAAATTCTTGAGAATTCATTTAAAAAACAAACAAACAAACAAGCAACAACTCCAGAGTTCATGGTCTCCTCTCCAGAGGAGAGGACTGGGAGCTGCTGTGGTTCTCAGCAACTAAAGTGAGAAAAGAAGTGGACTTGAGCCCTGGTACCTGGAATATAGCTCATAACCCTCTTGTATGGGTTGGGTTAAGCTTCTGAAGAGAACCTGCACAAAATGCATAGTGGGCCTCCAATATAACCTTGTAATCAGTCAATTGGTTTTTTTCTGAGTGAAGCCATAGACTATTTTTCTGGTCCTGCTTAAAGAGAAAAGAACTGGCATTGCAATGCAGTGGACAAAAAAGAAAATAAAAAAGCATTTAAATATCACCTTAATTTTCCAAGAGCATTTTTTTTCAGTTAGCTTTGTTGATCATAAAGCTATCACAGTGACTACTTCAACTATTCATAACTTGGTTTTCTAATTACTAAAAGAAGCCAAAGTCAAAAGAACTATCATCTTCTGTGCTTTGGCTGTGTACTGTATGAAATAATTGACTGTCTGATGAAAAACTCTCTTGTCATATTTTGTAATAAAATAATACTTTTGTGCATAACTTGACCTGTCCTAGTGAGTTATGCTGCTCATTGTTTCATAGTAACAATTTCCAATGGGATTTTAATAATACTCTTGCTTTTACCATCTTGTACGATGTAAGCTGTTACATTCAATTTGTAAGAAAAATATTCAGGTATAAAACTAGATAATCTGTGTTCCTTTAGAATCAAAAGTTACTTTGCCAAAATATTTTAACACATGAAATTGCTTCTTAAGAGATGTTTGCTATGATAAAATGACAGAAAACTACATTTCCATTATAATTATAACTGACTAGTGGTGCTAAGTTTTTATAATTTAAAGGTATTCTCAAATCTGACAGCTCTTCCATGTTGAATTATGCATTTCTGGCTCTTAAATAGTTCTGCTGGCATGAGACAGCTGAGATGAAGTTGTCTTTCTAAAATAATTGCTCCATGGAGCATCCATTATACCTTCAGAAAAAATGTATTACTTGACTTCTACAAATTATAGACTAGCCTATAATGGGTATTTTTGACAGCTATTAGCTTTTTTAAAAAAAATCTGAACAGTAAAATGAATATTGATATCACTCTGCTGTGTCTTGCATGTTAATATCAACCTTTTCTGTACTCCTTTTTTAAAGCATGATGTAATCAGTAATTACAACAATATTGATGTAATTGCACTCATCCTAAACCTCCCTCCCTTTAATAGCAAAGTGTGTTGGTTTTTTTGTACAGTAATACTCATCATATTTCCTGTTCTTGGAAAAACTAAAAACCACCCAAACAGATTTAAGCATAAAATTCTATGCTATATTTTGACATCATCATTGCTCTGGATGGACACATCTGTGGCTTGAGTGGAGAGTTAGGCTGTCCGGTCTCTGGAAGGCTGTGGTGCTCTGACCTTTCATACGTAATATTGCGGTGTAGCTCTTAGTACAATGAGACTAATTCCAGAGACCGCACCTTCACAAGTAATACAATAGGCACAGCAAGAATCTGGTATCTGAACCTCCTTTTTTTGGGTACCTGCAGCAGTCAACTGAGCTCATGTGTGTTTTCCCCTTGTTGATGTAATTACACTTTTAGATACTGTTTTATTTATCTCAGTATTCATCGGTTTGCATCGTGTAATGCGTTCCAGTTCACAAAGTGTTAAAAGAAGAGTTCCTGGAGGGGGGGAGAGAACAGAAAAGCCTACTGCATTTTTTTCAATAAAATGAGATATTCTGTATATTAAGTATATATTGTCTGTATTTTATTTCATAGGCTTATATCTGGAAAGAGTGTCTATAAGAACCGATGTCTGTCCTACTTCGTAAGAGTGTGTGTCTTCACATGAAGAGGAGCAATTCTTCAAAAGGAAAGTACGCTACTTTCATGTATACATTTTTTTTGTTAATGGAGTGGTGAGGGTAGTGTGGTTATGGGCAGAGCATGTTTCACATCTTTTGGAAATATTATTCAGATCTAAACTGTAACAGCATGATCATAATATGCAAAGTATTATAGGAAATATTAGGTAATTTCTAAACTAAAAATCATGAAACATATTTCCATGTTAATGGAAGTCTGATGGACTAAATATAAAATAAAAAAACAAGTTCAGAATTTGGCACAGGTTTGTGAATTGGAACAAAAATTGGTGTGAAATCATGAAAAGCACTCTATTTGAGAGTCATGTTTTCTTTCAGCAGGAATGGTTTAAATGTTACCAACTCTTTGAACACATGATGCATAACAAAAGACTTCATTATATATTTTTGAAAAGTAATATTATTGTTTTGGAGCCATGAGCCAGTATCCTGTTACTGGGGGCTGCAGAAGAACAGCCCCTAGTTACACTAGCGGCTGCAGAAGAACAGCCCACAGCACGTTCAATGGTATAAATGGTGACATACATAAAAATATGGATTTTTTTTCTAATTTAAACTCCTTAAAAATTATATCAAAAATGAAAGAGTTTGCACCTATGAGGTAATAGTCATCAATATTTTTGGTATTTGTGAAGAGATTATATGAAACCTGATCTTTTGGTATATTGGAAGTCTCTTGTTTCTTGATACATTCTCTTTTCTTATTTAAGCATGAGAAATTTCAGATTTACTTGTGAGAATTTCTGAAGTGGTCCATGTGATATCTTAAATGCTATGGCATGTAGCTGATTTCACTCATAGTCATTCAGCTAATATCTGATACCATTTTGAATATGAGCAAATGTTGGTTTTTTTGCTTTGTAAAGCAAATTTCTGCAGAATAACGCATTAAGCACTACTCTGAATTAATTCTCTTTACTGGAGGACAAGAAAAATCCATTATTTTAAAAAGTTACAAGAAAATTAAAACAAGAGCCCCAAAAAAGAAGTCTTGGAATGGTTAAACTGTTGCTAATACATATAGGAACTATGGTATTATAACCTGAATCCTACTGGTCCAACAGATGCAGGATGTTGAATAGCTGAGGATATATGTGTATTCATAAATAAATTGTTATATTGTGCAGGTTGCTAAATAAAGTGTGCATAAAACAATAAAAAATCATTAGTGTTATGTTTTGCATCCACTTTGCAAAAGAATAAATGGCTGAACAAGGTGAAAATCATTTAAGATCTAAGCCCATGAGCTTTTCTAAGCAACAGAATACTAGCTCTTACTTTGGGAATCACATCAAGTCTTCAATGAAGAAAATTGCACAGATTTTAAATTTTGCTCTGTTCTTCACTGTAGGTGTAAAATCAGGGCTGTTCTAGACCAAGTGGACTATCAAATCATTTAATCAGGGGATAGCACTGTGTATTTTGTGTGTGAGTATGAGATTTTCCTGGCGTCACACAGCATCTCTGAGGTACTGTGTGGGATGTTAGATTGTCACTGTTTTATTGCAAAAAATAGGGATAAAAAAGATCAAGAAATGTCTGATTAAGTTAGAGAAAAGTTACTGCATTATTAAAATGGGTGAATCAATTTTTTCTTTCTTATGGTTTGTCAAATTTATAAAATATTATATTTCTTTTCAGATAGAGTTACATACTGTGTAGCTCAGAGATAATCCCTATGGTCTTGGCATATGTTACTTAATTGTCTCAGAAGGAAATACCATAAATACCATGCTGTCATCTCCCATGGGCATTTGCTCATCTGTCACAGTGGGAGCTCCAGACTGGGTGAGGTGCTCTAAGACATTTCTTAAACTATGTAAATCACAGCCATTTCTCCTTCCTACTTCCCAAATGGTCAATTATGTATAAACATGTGTTAATAAAAATTTGCTTCTTTTGCCTCCGAGGTACACACCCAGAAAGCTCTGTGAGCATGATAAACTATAAATGCTATTATTATGCAGTTCAACCTATGACATAAATTACTGATTTAAAATGCCAACATATATATGGAAGTCTGTGGGATTCAGGCCTGAAGTAGAAGCAAAACAAAACTATCAATAAAAGTCATTAAAGAAACAGAAGTTTCTGTGTTTCTGTATTTTCTTTTAAAGAAACTGTTTTGTTCCTACCTACCAAGAGAAAAACAATTAGAAGATTATGCTGAAAGTATGCTAAGGGCTATTTAACACCTTTGCTGCTTAATGACCTCTGTACAGGTTCAGTTGCCATGCGAGAGAGAAAACAGACAAAGTTGAAGGCATACGGATAACAAACAACTGTAGTGTGTATTGATACAAATAGGTAATGGAAAGGCAGCTAGAAAGGCGTGCTCTGCTTAGCAGTATCAGTGAACTAGGGGATTCTCATGGGGTGCAAGGAAAACACCTTATAACAGTCCACATATTGTCAATGTTTTTTTGTCTTTAGACAACCCATGGTAAGCATATCTTATTTATCAGACACTTAATTTCCAGTCTAAATCTGCTCTTGGACTGTATTTACATAGGTCATCAAGGTTATTTTGAAACAGAATTTCTGATTGGATTAACACTTGTGCATACTTAAGATATAACCAGTCAATAAAGTAGTAAAACACCATACGATACCACCATATTGATTAATATTACTTACATATCTAATGGTGGAATATTTCTGATGTACTGAGACATTGAATTGGTCACATGTATTGCTGCTGTATCGATGGTGAGTCTGGAAAAATCCATCAGATTGTGGGCAGGTACTTTCTGTAGTTTTGTTAAAAAAATGGAAGGTGAAAACAAATATGGTGAAGAAGGTAGCACTGACTTCCAAAATAGTGGCTTAAAATGGGGGCCAGAGCATCATGGAGGTCATACCATGGCATGGCCAAGGTGCAAGGGACAGCGACCAAGTGATGGACATGTTGCTACCTTCAAATTGACCCCTTCCTCCAAATCTCAATTGCAAATCTCACAGCCTGAACTTCTAGGTAATCCCCTTTCTTCTCATTTCCAACCAACAGCAGATACAATCTGAATTCAGGCTTCTCCCTTGGGGGTTACTCTGTTTTAACCAAACTCATAGAAAGCTTTCAAGATGTAAATGTGTTTGGTTTTGGTTGGTGGGTTGGTTAGTTTGGTTTTTGTTATGTTTTTTGTTTTGGTTTGGTTTTTTTTAACCAGAATGCTTTCATTTGAAAGGGGAGTTCTGAAGGAAAATGATTTAATTTTTATTTTCCCATTCTTGTTTCATAGCTTAACAAGCATAAATGCATTATTCTTTATTTTGTAGTAAGAACTCTCTGTGTTAAGTATCTTCATGTTTGGTAGTATCAGAAATAAAAATGAAAACTAGCTGGAATTGTTTCTTTTTTTCTGATGCTGTTACTTTTTGGCTCAAACTTACAAGGTCAAATAGATAGTGAGCATTACGATGAATTTGTATGTTTCCCTTCTCTCCTTAAGAAAAAAGATGTGCATTGTAATATGAGGCATTTTAATTTATTACCGTTCATCAAAGACGGCTTTTGGCAGCATTTTGTCACCAGTGAACTCATTGGCATATTAAAAACAATACATGTGCAGTTCTGTGAAGCAGGAAAGGAAATGTGATGGGAAGGTCTATTACATCACTTGAGCAAGTTTTTTTTTTATGGTTTTTTTTTTAACCAAATAAAATCTTGGAGGCTCCATTCACATTGCTGTAGCTAAAGGCCATCATAAACCCCTGTTTTCATGGTGTTGTATATCGTTACTGAACCATTAAAAACTATAATAGTTTTAAAACGAGCATTTTGTAGAGGACTCAGCTTGGAAAGGGGCATGTGTCTGTGTAAAGTTAGGAAAAATATTTGTCTGTTAAAAAGGTCAAGCAGCTAATACGTATTTACATTGTTCAATTTTAAGACCACTGTATCTTAATGTTCTGCATATGCTTAAGCCTCTATAGATGAGGAGGTCTTTTAAATGTCTATTTGTCTTTTGGTTCCAAAATCTAGTTTTGTGGCAAGACATTAATAGTGAGATTTATTATGTCCTGATCACATAGAGACATGAGAATGTGTACAATTTTGCATACTTGGAATAGTACTAGGGAGCTAGGAATGCTTGCGGCATCCTTGCTGCTTGTGTGGGATTGGAAAAGAAAGTACCCAGCACCTTCCAGTAGTCACAACTGTATGAAGCACCACTAATCTGTGGCATTACAACTGCATTTAAAATGATAGTAGTAATAAATAGCCATAATTCTATTGTAAACCTATGATTTTGTTTGCTAAAGTGTCTGCAGAGAGGAGTGAGGAGATGTGTGTCCTTGAGTCATATAATGCTATTTTCCAAACATCCATATGAATGTGGAACTCTTTTATCCTTTCTGTATCTGTCATTTTACATGATGTCAGAAAATCTTCTATAGGCTTTATAATAAGCCCTTAAAATGCAGTGAATGTTGTATTTGTAAGTAATATCTTTTCCTGTGAAGTAGGTGAGGTGGTGTATTTTCTATTGGAGGAGGAAACATCTTGATACTTTTATTGTGCCACAGTGATGTAAAATTATTGAACAGGATTATTTGAACACAGCATTTTTCCTGTGTGTTTCAGGTAGGAAAGTTCATGTAATTTTAATTTTTAATTTTCAAATGATCTCCTATACCTTCTCTTACAAGAACCCTTTTTTATCATGTTTAAGTAGCAATTCATTTCCTTGCATGTTACAGGATTAGATAAAGCACCTAAATTATGACATATTGAAATGAATAAAAATAAGGATGGTGGTATGTGTTATAAAGCAGTCTATCTGTACTGGTTATCTGATTACGGGATATTCATTCCCTGATCATGGATGCAAATTACATCAGCCGCTCTGTGACCTTCAAAGTCTAATTATTCTTCAGTAATATTAGACACCTGAGTTTTAAAAAGAAAATATAGACTGTATGTACTTGTGATTGAAGACAAAAAGTGCCAGTATCTCACTATTGCTAATTTAAGTCCAGTTAAAATGTCTGATGGACCTTATATAAACATGAATCAAATGCACGCGTTAGTGTGCTACATTACTAATGAAAGAAAAATATTTTCTACATAATTATGATATAACCTAAAATTTTAATGGCATCTTACTAGAAATATGCAATCACAATATTAATAATCAGAGGCAAATAATGAATAGTGACACATATTAACAGGAGCCCTGCCATTTACCTCTGCTAGTTTATTTAGTGTGCCGTGAGCTGCCTTATACCTCGACATGATCCATAATTCCTGCTGAACATATCAGTAGGTGCTTGCCACTGTGTGCATGTTATTTGCTATGCTATTGATGACAATTGCTTGTTCTCTATCTGCCTTCAAGAACAAATACCTAAAATACAACAAGAACTTGCATTTGTTCTCAAGATGTTCAATTCTCCAGCTCAATGTGAACAAAGGCATGTATGGAAAAAAAAAAAAAGTTAGAATGGGTGAGTAAAGTAAGAATAGGTTGTAGAAAAAAAATCAGAGGATATGTAAGGTCAACACTGGAATAAGAGTGTGATAATTAGTGAATAATATATTTTCTAGGGAGAAAATTAACCAGTATGGCAGTCACACTGAGTCAAAGCTGGTTTTGTATGAAATGTGCTATCAAGTCATGTAAAGATACTGTAGACGGCAACAGGACTAAGGTAGCAAACCTGGTCACAACAGCCTCTGCTAAAGTGAGTTTGGTGAATATCTGAAATGGCGAGAAGGTAAACAAGGACACAGAAGGAGGGCAGAAGGATGTGTGTTGGCAGCTCAGTCTTACTTTATTATAACTGCAATAAATGGAGCTGTGGCTGAAGTAGGCTACCTGAATAGATTGCATCCACAAAAAGTTCTATTGTCGAAGATCTTTTTTTAGGGACCAAAATCCCCAAGGTTCTTACCTTCAGAGTCTCCTTTAAAAATTTTAGAAACCCCTTATCTTGATGTAGGTAAATGGTAAAGGCTCAGAAACTGTATGATTTCAATTTTATGCTTTTTAAAATTCTACCTTAGTGATTATTTAAAAGCCTGATTCATGTAGCTGATGAATTTGTTTTAGCAGTGTGTGGTTTGGGGCTATAGGGCTTTGCCATGGGGAGTTAACGTTAGTTGTGAGAGAGGGGAAGAGCTGGCAAGCGGTAACGAGTGCAGAGCCGAGCACAGGCTGCAGCACACATGAAAGTGAGCATAACAGCTGCACAAGGGCACAAAAGCTCTGATTCTCCCAACTTCTGTCTAAATTTCTGTTGATAAAGTTAAATTTTGAATTGTCATGCACAACTGGCAGGATATGGCAGATAAAACCACATATCGGAAGTTAAAAAAAAAAAAATGTATTTTGAAGTTCTCCTCTGTATTTCTTTCCTTCCAGATATGGTAGGTCTGTTTGCAGCTGTAAAAAGTTGGAATTTAGCACTGAATGGTAGCTGTCAACATTATTGTCAAACAAGGTATACAGGATGCTTGAGGAGCAGGGGAACAGATGAAATTACCTTTGTGGATCTCTGACCGCTACCTGCATTATAAATATTGGGTTTTGTGTCTCTGTCTGGTAAGTACTCATTTCTCCTAAATAAACTCACAATTGCACTGAGGGAAAAATAGCCTGCCTACCTCAGAAAAGTGCATATGTATAAGGGCTTTTCCCTCCCACCAAAGCCTTAAAAAAAGGCATAGAAGCGCATTAATGCATTTGAAGAACACTAAAAATGCACCACATTTTCACAGGCATTCTCATTATTACAGGATGAGTTAGCCTATGTGAATTAGAAATACATTAGCAAAAGGATTTGGGTAGACACATCTATATGGATTAAACAGAGCTGCATTTTGCTTTCCTGAGATTTTTTTTTTTTTTCTTTCCTCCTCTCCTCAATCATAATGAGAGGTGATTGAATTTATTTGGGCAAAATCCAAGCTGAACCCAGCAGAGGTTATTTTCAGAATTATCCTTTTTAGATACTTGCCATATCAACCAAGATCTTTTTTTAGGCCCAGTTATTTAAGGCTGCCTCAAAGACTAATGAAATATACTGTGATGGATGTTACCCCGTTTCAGGGACTTTAAAGTAAGTTCCTTTTGAGAATAGAAAAAGAACGCCTATAATCTTCAAGCCCTGCTTTCATACTACTTTTCAAGATCATACATTTATTTTCAGTAAGATACTCTATGTATGTTAATCTTCATTAAAAAAAAAAAGTTGGTTCTGAATTTTCCTAACTAAGGAGAGATTCATAATTGAAGCAGCAGTCTTGAAAAGCAGGGTGAGGGCTGTTTAAAAATGCTTCTGTTTTTACCTCTGTGAGAGGTAAGATTTTTAAAGCACCTGGAGCAAAAGTAGAAATTCTCTCCCAGCTATACAATAGCATGTTACTGCGCGACAGTTTGTGCATTTTGAGAAGTGACATACCGTAGTATTAGCATTTTATCACTGTCTTCTTTGCAAAGCCAGATATATTTAGGCTTCTAAACCTGAAATCCTGCTTTGTATGCTCCGGAGATCATAAATTTTTTATTATTATTTTTACAACATCGTATATTGAGGAAAATAGCATGACATCTTTTTGTCACTTTTTAGGTCATATTTGTGTTATAGTTTTGTGATGATCCACATATATTTGTGGGATTTTTTTATATATAGCACTGTACAGTTGTTTGTATTGAAAGCCGTTGAAAGCAGTGAGTTCTTACAAGTGACATCCTTGAAGAAATGATTCTGTGACCTTAAATTTTTAGATAAAGATATAATATACTTTAAAACTTTTGGCTTACATAGCTTATAATGAAATAAAAATCAAGCATTTCTTTTTAAGATTATTTATACTTCTTTACTCATGTTGTATTTCCAAAGTGCATTGAAGCTTTTTATATTTAAAAATTTAGCATATTTTAAAGATCAAGTGAGTACAGTGGTTTCAAGGATGTTTTTCGGTATTCATTTGTATTTCAGTGGTTTGAAAATTGTCCTGTATTTTCTGTTCAAGCGAAAGCATTACCTATCAGGCATAAACACCTAAATGCAATGCATGAAAAATATAATGCTTGCTAAGTTTGTAGACCATAAAGGAAATAAAAATGACAATGTAAATACCTAATTTACACCTGAAAAGGGCCAAAAAATTTGGAACAAAAAAATAATTGTCAGTTCTCGGTCTTCAGTTCAACTGCATATACACAAAGGAAACCACTGCTCAAATGAGGTTTAAGAATCCAACTTGAAAGGTCATGAAATTCAGATTTACATCTAAAATTCATCTCATTGTTCCTCATTGAGGCAGAGATCTTGTAACAAAGAGTGATGTTACCTACAGTGCTTAGCCTCTGGTTGCTCTGGAGAATAAACCACTAAGTGGAATACCTTTTGAGAATCCTTTTTTCGGGTTGTTATAGCTCTTCAGACTGAGACCAAACACAAGTTGCGTTTATATGAGCTTCTAAAATGGTTGTTTTTTATTAGTAATTTGCAATTACTATATAATATAAAAAAATAACATTACCAATATACATTTCTATATTTAAAAATGTGATTTCTGTATCTTTGCTCAGTTCAGTTGAGAAGTAACTTTTAAATGTTTGCTCTTCTTCGCAATCTGCGTGATTTATACTGGGAGAAAAAAATTATGTTGTAATGGGAAAACTGAAGGGTGCATCAACAAATTGCCCCTTGGAATGAAACAAAACTATACTATAAATTTTCTCCTGAGTGTCTTTGTACACGAAGCACAGTGCCATCCAGGTAAGGAGAAAAAGGAGAACCTCTTCCCATGCTGAAGAGCTACAAGTATTTTCACAGCTTAGAGAAAGTTGACACACACATGAGAAGAGCCAAGAGTATCATTTAAGAGTTTGCTTGACTTTTTCTCAGCCAGGCAGAGTAGTGAGGAGAGGAGAAGCTAGATCCTCCATGTCCTCCATATGTCCGTCTGTGATTTTGGTGAAAATTTTATTCAGAATATGAAAACTTTCCACGTTTATTCCTTTGTAAAGTTTTCATTTCAGGGTCTTGACGTTTTCAGGTAAAAAAACATTTTTCTGGAGAGATCTTTATGCACTTAACAAGTGAAAGAATGAGAACAGGGATGCAAAGGCTGTTTCATTTAATAACTTTTTTTTTCTTTTTCTTTTTTTTTTTTTTTTCACTTGCAAGGAACTTTATTTAACAAAATTCAGCCCACAGTGTTTAAGAAACTGTCTGCTTTTTTTTTAACTATTTTTGTCTGTCACTGGACCAGTCGTGGTGGGTGATGAAAGTGCAGTTTCTGCCACGGAAAAGGATAGAAATGAGGGTCTAGGGAGCAATGTCAATAAAATCTTAATTGCAGAAATAAAATACAGAATGACAAAGGAGGAAATACCTATCTGGACAACAATACTCTCAAAAGAACAACTACTTTTAGACTTCCCATTTCTGCAGTTTGTAAGCAACTCTGACTTCTCTTCAGTCCTTAGTACAAGTTTCCATGAGTTGGGGATGCACCTTTATTCTCAAGCAGATACCTTCTAGTGAAGAAATATTCGGAATCCTAATCATTATATCATTCCTTATAGATATAATTAGCTTTCATCATTAAACACTTTTACCAACCCTTTCTCAAGAAGCTCCACACCCCTATGTGCAAACACTGTCTATCTATTGTTCTTCTAAAAGAAATAACTACAATTGGATATTTTTTGAAAAATTTTGTGACACTGCAATATAGGTGTTAGTTCTTTGCCATGCAATATCTGTTTTATTCTGAATTCCAGCTCTTCTTCAGTGTGTTTTAAAAGAGAACACATTTGCTTCTTGTCAGTCTAAATTCAATATTCCTCTAACAGAGAATGCTGGCCTCAAAGGACAATTTTTTGTAAACAGTGCATTGATTTCATACTTCTAGCTGTAACAGAATGTAACCAATGTATTTCTGGTTGCGTGTACTTCTTGTTTTCAAATATTGGGTGTAGATTGTCTTAGTTAGCGGACTTTGTCAAGAAAGACTCCATAAAATAATGTTAATCATTATTCTGTCTTTGTTTCACCAAATACGTAATTTACATTAGATTAGTAGAATAACTTCATTACAGGTATTTAGAGTAGATTAGTAAATTTGTTTGTGCTGATTGAGTCCACATTGATTTGTGATGATTGGCTCCACAGCATATACATCTGGTATGAGGTCAACCTGAAAAAGTATAACTGTGCTGGGGCTGTCTTCCTGTTATAATTGTATGGGCTTACTTCATTGGGTTATGTGTACATTATTGCAATTGAACTAAAATAGGTCTGTTTTTCACTGTATGCAATTTAGTCATGCATGAATACATTTTTAATTAAAAGTGTATGACAGGTACAATAGTAGAGTACTCCAAATAATTTTCTAAAGCAGTCCATTTCCTTAAAGACAGGTAATCAGAATCTGTCTCAGTTAGCCAGTGAATGTGTAATTTTTTATTAAGATATATGATTAAGCTTCTAAAAACTTTCTGCTAAATGGTCAGATTTTGATCATAAGCCATGTAGTGTGAATATTTCAAGTTTATAATAGCAAAGTGAGGCATTCTTCTTGACAGGAGAAAAAGAAGTTGCCAGACAACTTGATTAGCTCATTTTGTAGTAATAATCAATATCAGAGTAGCATATCATGATTTAAACACTTGGATCACCTGGATGGCTCCATGTCAGGGATGGAGCATCATGGTATCTACTCCCAAGGTCAGTGGGACATGGAAAATGGATTGCTATTTCTCCATTGTTTCCTTACCTAATACTGTCAAAAGAGCTTGAAAAGAAGAGTGTTCAGTGCAAGAACATGAGGACTCTTGTGGGACAGATTATTATCTGCCTTAAAATAGCTTTATCCTATAAGGCTGCCTTACCAGTAATGCAAGCAATGGTAGAAGGATTTTCCCACTGAAATGACTTAAAGGTGGTATTATAAGGATGTAAAGTAGTTAGGTTGACAAAAAAGTTTTAATAGCCATTTGACTTGTTCTAACTTAAATAACAGAATTGATGCTGGGATCTGGAAAGTCTGAGAGTCTTGACATAACAGGGAGTTGACTGAAGTTGGATGAGGTTCCAGGATGTCCTCAGCCATGCTTGTGTACATGACTGTGGCTGCGTGGCTGTAACATCTCAGCAGGAAAAAATAAGAGTGATTCTGCACCCATTCATTTCCTTTGTTTTGTTAAGTACTTCTCACTTTCTGGGGTGCTACCACAATGATAGTACGAATCTGGTATAAAACAAAACTGAAGGTAAATATTAATTACGAAGGCAGAGACTATATAGGAAATTCTATATCTTTATAGGTAGAGAAATAACAAGATTTGGGTGCACAGAATAAAGTAAAATAAAAATACACTTAGAATTAACAAAGAAATATCTTTCCTTATTTTATGGAATGAATTTAAAAAACACCAAAAGATTTTTTTTTTTTTTTTTTTTTTTTTGCAAACCTCAAGATTTCTCTTCACAGTCATTGCTCTGGTAAATGTGCAAAACAAGACAAAGCTGCCTATTCCTATTTATCTTTTCACCAGTTAACATCATCTACAGTTTCTTCTTACTACCTTTGCCAAACAAAGGAAAAATGATGAGTGGTATTTCTATGTCCCGATATTTGTGTAAATTATGGTTCTAATTGTCTGAGAAGTATAGAGAAGGTGCAGATCCTTTCCCTGCCTAGGTAACATTTCTTCAGTTCTGAGTGTTTGTAATGAGAGCACCCTGGAGGAGTTTCTGTGAAGCTAGTAGATTAAGGATCATCAGTTTTATTTCTACATGAATCTCATAAATAAATATGGTTTATTGAGTATTTCATTTTAGCATGGTATTCTTATTCAGAACATCTGAATTTTCCTTATTTTTTCCTTCCATTTAATAATCACAACCTTGGTAGGAATGTTACCGTCACTTGTACTGGCTACCAGAGGCAATTTACTTTCACCTGCTCTCTGATCCAGAAAAGGTTTGGCCACCAAAATTTGACTGGGATGTCCTGTGCATTGCTATTTTTCCTGTCTTCAGAAAGGGCTAAGAATGTCAGAAATAAAGTAATTCACAGATGCTATTTGTTCATGTTTCAGAATAATACTATAGTCTTTTTCAGATATTTAAGTTTATATCAACCTTCAGCTGTTCTAGTTATCTTTGCTTTTAGATACTGTCACCAGGAATGAAACAAGAATCATGACCAACCATGATTTGTAATTGATATAGAAAGCCTTCTCCTGACTGTAATTATATCATTGTGAGTGAGGGAAGAGAGGTGTAGTATCCTCCGAAAAAATCACTTTCCACTTAGCTAAGTGTATAAACACTATCACTCATTAATAGTGAATAAGTGAATGATTTTTGCAGGAAATCATTAGAATAGATGCTTCAGGTTTTGGGTGGCAGACATTTCCATGCATGTTTGGATTGTTAAAAATTCTTTCATTTCCATATCTCTCAAATGAGAATTTATCAAGTAGCTTCCTGAAAAAATAAAATAATAATAATAAAAAAAGGAAAAAAGAATTAGCAGAACAATTACAAAGGCAACCCTTTAAATTATGGCTTTCTCATTATTGTTATTTATTTTCTCACAAAAATTAAAGGTGAAAAAAAAAAATAGCCACCATAAGTTTAAATAAAACATTTGACTTTAAATGTTTTCCTTCAATTTTCTGTATTGAAAATATTTCACTTTGAAAATATTATTTTAATAATACCCCAGGAATTATTTTGCTGATTTGCTTTCTGAATCTTAGCTTCCATTTAATGTAATTCTGTTTGCTCCAGCGTATATGCTTTAGTTTAGATAGGAAGTGCACAATGACATTCCTTTCTGCATTTAGGTGTGCTTTTGTAGTTACATTTGAAATACTAAGCTAGGAAATCTTCTCTCCTTTTCCTTTCATTTATGTACATCATATTGGAGACTGAATGGAAAATTTGGATTCAATTTTACTGTGTGTACATACCACCTCAGAGATGCAAAAAAACCCTTGAAACACTGTATATCACCAGAGACTTCTTGCATTCAGCTTGGAGACATCATGTAACCTCCCCACACCTCTGTGAAATGAAGATAACACATTATTTCTCCCACATTTCTTGGTTTGACTGAAAATTTCTCAAGGCAGAGATGCCCATGCTACGTTTGTGCAGAGAACATCAGACAATGAAATGGAAGTTCAGCTTTGGGCACGTAAAAATTAGTACAGTGCAGATTAATATATTTTTTCTTTTTCATTTAAAGAAGATACAATCTACCTCTGCTTGAGCTCTGCCTGAGGTATGAAATATGTGTAAAAATTCACATTTTTGGCAGCAAGATGTTTCTTAATTAGAGCTCTTATCAGTCTACTTTAAAACATTATGATTTAAATTTTGCCAGGGTCTCCACTTTTAAATATACCTTTTTCTTTTTTCTTCCCATTTTTAATATATCTAAATTATGTGCATTTCTTTGAGGGTTGCTGTGCAAGAATTCTTCCTGAAAACTATTAATGGCAGAGGGAACACAGAAAGATATATTCTGCTGATGATGTGATGAATATTAATTTGATGGAGAGCAAACAAGATCTATACTTGCAGGAGGACTTTGCCTCTGACTTTTTGGAATGGAGATAGATTTTCTGCAGAAACCTCTAAACAGGAATGGACACACACCCGAGAGATCCAAGAAAATCCCTAATTAAATGAATTAGAATATAGTGGCCACAAAATTATGTTTCTGTTCTGCCATACTAGACATCAGAACCCCGGGGACATTGTCTAGCCAGAGACCAGAAGTATAAATGAACTCTGACTCTGATAACTTTGAGGCCTAACAGAGAAAGAATGGTGGAAACTTTGCGAGAGAGGCCCCAGAGATAATAGTCAGAATTATATAATGTACATATGTACGACAAAAACTACTACAGTTTTCTCCTTCAGGATGACAGCTTCAGCTATGAATGTGACTTCAATAAAAATGTTGCAATAAATAATGACTGCTGGCTAAATCTGGACCCTTGCATCAAGCCCGCATGAACGGGGATTTGCACGGATGCTGTTTGCAGGGGGCAGAGGCACATCAGAGCTACTTTGTAGAGATTATTAAGCCCCCCAGTTCTCTCCATACTAGGGGATTTAGAATAGTGAATCCACTGAATTGCCACATTAATTTTCTCCCATACATGCCCTGTTCTTGTACTTCTGCTTGAGAAACACAGAGATCATTGCCTTTCCGTCTCTTGACTAGTCCAGAGTGTTCATGCTGTGATAGGCAAGATATTATCTTTGGAAAAATAAAACCCCAGAGCTTACCCATTGTAAAAAGTAAATAACTTTTCTTTCTCTTACTAAAGGGGTTTTCTGTGAAAATTTGAGAGCTTTTAGAGATATTTAAATTACATTAAAACAGCAATGTATGTTAAAATATTGCCCAAAATACACACATAAATGAATATTCCTTAGCATCCAAGAAATATTAAAACAAAAGCAGTTCTTTTCAGACAGCAAAAACTTTTCAAACTCCATCTGCCAAATTTAGGGGCAAATTTTGTTTTTTGATAGGCACACTGGATTTTCATCATCTTAAACTGGAGGTATGTAGTATGCATTTAAATCCAGAGTGTTATATAGAAAGCCTACGGAAAAAATTACATTCTTCAAAACTATGGCTTGACCACGCTGAACGATTGCTTCATTGTAGTGGAGAATGGTCTCTTATCCTTGACTGTCTTTAGAATTATTTGAGGACTTAACAATAGTTAAGAATCTGACCTGAAACCAATGCCTCTGAGGAAGATGAAATTGCTTCACTGCCATAGAAATACCAGTACAAGTTGAAAAAATCAGTTGCTTTCTCTAATCTTCTTTCTTATGGAAACTTTGCTAATGAGATCAATTCCAGAGACAGTTGCCTTGATCCACAATAGTAAAAATCTTTCTGTTGGCAGTTAAATAAAGCTGGATAACCTAAAGCTATGCTAAGAATTTGTAGCATAATGTAAGGTGAACAGACAACCTGGCTCTACTGAGGCAATACTGATACTTAAGTGTGTCATATTTTGTTTGACTGTTAAAAATGGCCTGTAACTGTTCTTTTAGCATAACATCCATTCTTTTTGTCCTGATGCAAATTAGAAGCTATGTTCTTCATCAATATGACATGAAATTCAGATATAGTCCCAGCTGATTTTATAACTCAAGGGTAGTTAAGGGGAAAGTAAGCAGTGGAAATATTTGCTTTAGTTCAATCTTTAGGGGCTTAAAATAAAATCTTTGAGCATGTTGTGTGCTACTTGTCCACTCAATACCTATCCTTTCTATAAGCTGTGAGGTTCCTGTTGGAATCAGGAAATATTTGTTTAGAAAATCAGAAATAAGACACTTTGTTCAAGAAAAAAAACTGGAAAACAAACAAAACAAAACAAAAAAAGGAAAAGAAAAAAAACCAAGACAAACTCTTTATCTTTCCTAGGCTGGAACTAGGAGTGAGGATGTATTAATCACTGGTAAAGCTGAGGGAACATGTGTCCTGGTCTTTGCCCCACACAAGGCTTCTGAGATATTGGAAGGCTATTGGAAGGTGCAAGAGGTACACAGAGAATAAACAGAGATTACTGCTCTGCATATCAGTTTACAGCGGCCAGTGGCTTTGGGATTACATTAAATCTAAGGGATTCTGGTAATGGTGCCTATGTAGGAAAGTGAAAAGGTGGGGCATCTTTTCATTAGTAAACTTGCAGGGTAAGGTAACAGAATTAGTAACATAAGTTGTGCTTTTCTTTAATAGCAAGTCTTTTATAGCATTAAAGGTAACTCAGCATAGTTATTATACAGGTTTTCATATTAAGTTGGCAAAAGAATGTGAAGTCTTAATGATCTCATTCTTACCCGCTTCTGTAATATAATGCTGTGAAAATTTTTGGAATTTACTTACTCATCATTTCTGCAATTCCAAGTTAAAAAGGTGGTGGGTTTTTTTGCTTTTTGTTTTTTTTTTTTACTTTCTGTGTCTCATTAGTGAATTTTGCCTCATTAGGAAATCCTTTAAAATGGCTGAAATGCTATCCTAAAGAGCTAAGTCTTCCATTTATCGACAGAACGTGTGCAGCTTTGGCACAAGCAGCATAAATTACCCACTGTTTCCTGTCAATGGTTTTCTGTCTTGCTTGGGAGATGCACATCTAGAGAGGATCACTCAGGCAGAGTAGACACTCTGTATGATCTCAAGAAATACATATTCTTTGATTTAATGAATTAAGGTACGTTCTCGTAATTTTTTTAATGGATTTTCTTGTTGCAGATTCTGAAAACTGCAATTATTTCAATGTGACAGTGCCAACATATTTGAGGTGTTTCTTGATGGCTCAGTAAGATCCAAACAGGAATAATTTCTTTGGTTTGAATCTGGTCAGACAGTGGAAGCAAACTAGTAACAGTTTCTGTCCTATTCTTTGTAAAATGGAAATACAGTGTGAAGCAAAAGCTAATGCAAACAAAAGCTCATGCAAAAGTTTGGGCCACATTCTTGGCCCCTGTTAATCAGTGGAGTTAACTTGAAGCCTGTAAAGTTATAAGGATGTAAATCCACTGAACATCAGTTTAAAATGCCTCTAACTCAAAGAACTGCAGGGTTCAAGAATGTTCATGTGCATGACCTAGATTAAGCCCCAGCTAATTCAGGCAGGGAATTTCTTCACCCCAGTAAATTCATCACCAGTGTATTAGCAGAGGAAAGGAGCATTGCAGGTTTCCCAAGAAAGATTTCTGCCAGCTGAAATGGCCTCTCTGCTCTTTCACATTATTTGATTTTGATTATTAATTTTGGAGTGTAAACACAGAGCACAATGTTTTCATCTTTTCTTCTTCAGTGGAAGTAGAGGCTGATATAAAAAAAAATCCAACATAAATTCTGATTAATGTTTGATTGGTAATGATTGTACTAAAATTCACTTAAGTAAACATATATTTGTGGAGAAAAGGCAGCAGCTGAGAAGATACTGAGACACTTTTGTTCATGTGGTGTCTGAGATCTCAGGATGTAAAACACTTTGCTCTTACTGAAGTAAATTGGAGCAACATTAGGCTCAGTTCTGTTACTCTGCACAAGGGAAGATACTTGGTGGCAATTCAGTTATTTGGTCACTCTGCCAAAGGACAGTAATTTGGTAATAATAAAACTTTTAATATTGAGTTAAGAAGACAGAATCGATTCCCAAATTTGCAGGTCCTGAATGGTCATGTTTCTGGATTTAAACACGTATCTTAGGAAAATACCCATGAGTAGAAGAGGGCATAATTGATATCGTATGAGTTAGTAAATGTTTGTTGATAATTTGAAAGACATTTATTTTAAGTCGAGCACTTTCCATTTTGCTGTAAATTTAGACCTATTTTGTTCCTGTCAGATATGAGCTCACACATTATTGCATGACAGACCTTTGAATAAAATGATACATTTTCCTCCAGATCAGGCTGTCTGGCCTCAGCTAGTTTACTCAGGCAGTGGAAATCCCTTATTAAATACATTTTTCAAAACTTCCTGCAATACTGTTTATTTATAGATTACAGGGGAGATAATCAGTGCTTTCCACTCATATTCGCTTAGTTCTTCCTAATGATACCTAGTCACACTCAGTCATGGTCATGCATACTCTGTTCCACTCACAGTAAATTCCATTCACAGTAAATTTGAATTCACACTTCACAGTCAATCATTTAACTCATTCACATCAGTCACACTCATTTACGCTCATTCCTTTCCTTTCACATTTACTCTTAAGCATCTGCAACCATACTCACTTGCTTGGTGTCTATCCTTATAGCAAGAACCTAGCTGCCATTAATTGTAAGCCCTCCATTACTCATAAATTAAAATGGTTATTGCAGGGTTAGACAAATATTGCAGAATTACAGGTACTGCTTAGATTTCTTGATGATGGCAACAATCTGGAAGTTATGTTGTTCTCCTTATTTTGGAGTGGAAAGCTTACACACGAGTATGTTACCTCATTACACACAGTGTAACCTCATGTGTGATGTGGATTGTTAGCCTTAAGTTGTTTTGATCACCCTGGGGACGCACAACAATTAAGTAGAGACGATGCTGCTTTTTTTTTTTTTTTTTTAATTTGATTTGATTGTAAACAAAGGTGAAATACTGTGAAAGCAGGATGGGAGGCTAAATACACTGTTGTGATCAGAAATCATGAGTAGTGTGGTGAGTAGAACAGGGTTTATTTAATAAATAGGATTTTATGAATCAACAGTGCAAACTCTTTTGACTCCATTGTCTACCTGTTTGAAACCTGGCCCAAGAGAGAATGAACCTACCGCACTGTTCACACAAATTTGGTTCAATCTCTCTGATCTCAGGAAGCTGTTTCATACAAGACTGAATGGTGGGCAAAAGGGATTGCACATACATTTGTGCCGCCTTTTGCTTCCAGATGGCATCAGGCAACTATTTTTCTGTGAAGCCTTTGATGTCAAAATGCTAGAAATTTCCCATGGAGTATTACAGCATGGAAGTCATTAGTAAGATTTCCTAAATGTGAAGGAATATAAATACAGATCTTTTAACCAAACATTGAATTTGGTGATGAGCAGCATGTTCTTTTTTTTTTTTTTTTTTCCCTCCATTTAGGTCTATCTCAATAATTGATAGTTGAAAAAATAATAGGAAGTAGGATTTAACCAAAGGACAGCACTCCACCCATGTATAAAACTAGATGTTACATATAAGTACACATAAACGATGAGTAATGGAAAAGAAGGGCAAGGAAGAATATATAAAGTTTTGATGAAATTGCTAAAGCAGTACTGGTGAGCAAATATTTGTTTTCCAGTTTCTCTCAACTCTCAGGTCACTCACAAGTCCTCCAACAGGAGGAAAGACAAGCCAGCCTTTCTCACAGCACATTATGACTTCCAGTGAAAGGGAAAAGAAACTATTACACTGAATTAAGAGCATTGTGTTTGGGGAAAAAAGCATGTTGCATGAAGGATCCAGAAGGATAATATCTGTCATCTTGAGATTGGCCTAGGAGGAGAGAAATTACTGTTGGTAGACTATTATCCTAATTTCTGTCCTGAAAGTAATACAAGTATGGACACTGGAGCATCAGCTGTAACCTTAGAGCCAAAAGGCTGTAACTGGATTGTTCTTTTCTCTTCCTTTTTTTTTGTTCTGTTATTTCTCCTTAAAAAGGAGAGAAAGAAAACAAGACAATTACATGTTCTGAGAAGCCACAATAATCAATAGCAGAAATGAGCAGGAAAATGGGTCTGGATAGCTGCAGACCAATGTGAAGGAGCACAATGATTTCGGAACGTCTTTAATGTCAGGGGTAAGCAGCAGACTGGGGGACCACCAGATCCCCAAGTGCCACCAAGCACCCAGGTACAAGGGAGAAGGAGGAGGGCACAGACAGAAAAGTTCATGTGGCATTTAATTAACAACACCAGGTCAAGACACAACCTTAAAGTTAACAGTGGAGGGTCTCGTTGCATTGCCTGGTCTGTACAGGACATCGCTGGGGAGTTTTCGTGGCCCATTTTTTCACTCTTTTGGTAAAGCCAAGCCCACCCATAATGCAGCAGTGACCATTAAGGGAAAAAGCAAGAGCTGACCCATTGGCAAGAATTACTGGAAAACCTCCATAATGCTTTTTCTGTATCAATAATGCCTTTCACCTTCTGAAATACTCTTTTCACCTCAGGTTCCATTTTTGTTTTGGTTTGTTTTGGTTTTTTTGGGTTTGGGGTTTTTGGGGTTTTTTTAGCAACATAGTTCTTCAAGATTTCTGTGTCAATTCGTGAAATGAATTTGGACTTTCTTTCCTCAGTGTGTTTTTAGCAGATGTTCACGGAAATGCAAAGTTTACCCAAACATTTCTGAGGTTGGAGTTTGTATATACAGATTCTTTTTTCTTTCCAAATGGTACTATATTAACAATTCTTTTCTCGCCATTACAAATACTTTTACTGCAATTAACTGCATAGTGATACAACAGAGATACTTGAAGAGGGTGTACTTATACACTACAGTTTGAGTTATGCCTTTACAGTAGCGTCCACCCCAATGTATTAGAAATCAACTGAATTTTTACTGAACAAACATCTGAATATGGGAATAATTCCCTAACCTGTTTATTTTGAAAAGTGTTTTGCCTTCTAATAACACAGCCATAATGAACATCTATTAGGTTTGGTTTACTTTTTTCTTTTTTTTTTCTTTGAGTCATTCTTTGATTTTCAAAACATTTTGGTCATCCACAGACTCGAAGCCTCCTTCCAGAAGAAACACTGAAGAATCAAGTGCATCTGTCCTGCCTTTTAAAATTACCCTTCAGGGCAGTGCACACAGAGAGTAACCCTGGCTTTTGACAAACCTTTGCTGAACAAAATGTAACAAGCCCTGTATATTTTGAGCAGCATTTTCTATTCTGACAGAGACAGCTCGGTACCATTTGATGTCTGCTTGCTGGTCATAGATAATGGTGCATCTTGGGACCATTGTCATCCCTGTCAATAAGATGGCCTGGGGGGACGTGTAACAAAGCTACCTTTTGATTCACCGTTTTTCCTTCCTTCCCAAGATGTTTGTAAGCCTCTGGTCAGCTAGGTCACTTTATTTCATCCTGATGTGCCTTGATAATAGCATTGTGTCTAACAAAAATTTTTGACAGACCATCGATGTATGTTTCTTTAGTTCCTATGTTGTTTTATATGCCTCTTCGATGTCAAACAAGCTTTGAAAGCCACTGATTATGTTTGTTTGGAATGAATTTGACAAGATTCCTATTCTTTGAAGCAATTAAGCTCCTGAGGATGGATCTTGGGATTTGAGTTAATTTCTTTCAGCATTGCAGGAAGCTATCAGAGAGCATCATATGCTTTTTTGTTGTTTCAAGGTTGTGTTTTTGTTGTGTATTTAGAAACACCTGAGCCCAAAGGAAACTTTTAAACTTTAGAAGAATATTAAAGAGAAAAAAAAAAAGAAAAATCTGCAGCTTAAAGCTGAAAGTTTTGCTTATATAAAAATTTCTGTTATCAGAGATTGTCAAGTTTGGCAAGTTCAGGTAGTGAATTCTCTGCAGAATTTAACTGTTCTGAGGCCATACACGCTGTCCACTTGCAGAATATATTTTAGGGGCTAATTTGTTAAACCCCTTGCTCAGGAAGAGATGGCAAATAAAGCATTTTGCTCAACTGGCCTCAGATAACAGCTTACAGCCTGGCTTGCTTATTGTTTAAATTAGTTGCAGGCAATTTAGCATATTACAAATGGGAATTAGCAGTATTTTTCACTTTATCAGTTAGCTAAATTGTTAAATGGTGTTACAGTATTTCAGTAAAGCATCTCTAGAGCTACACAACCATTTTTTTTGGCAATCACAGATAGAAGTTTGCATCCTACCCCTGTAGCAGTAGACATGAAGCACATACACGTTTAATTGGGTGAGGGTTTTTTTCTTTCTTTGGCACACAAAGATGAATTTATCACCATTCATGTAATACTAGAAAAGACAAATGGTAATTTCCTGTTACAGAAAAAAAAAAAAAAAAGGCCTTTCATTTCTGTTCTATGTTTAAGAAATTTCTGCTGCTTTTAAATATATTTAAATCTAATCTTTTATCACTGCACAGTGGAAAGGACCTTCCCTTTGGAAAAAAAAAACCAAAACAAAAAAACAACCAACCAACCAACCAAACAAACAAACAAAAACCACTAGGAAAAACTCACCTTTTGTATACTTGATGATATTTGAGGCCAAATTCCAAAGGGCCTGTGCATGTCCACATCCCACCTTATGAATGGAAACCTGGAGATGCCCAGAAGCCTGAGCCTCTTGGACTCTGACAGAAGCTGGGCAGAGATTTTTGTCTTTATGTTGCCTTTCAAAGCAGTGGAGAAGCTTCAGGGTCTTCATGGATGATAGAAATCCACAAGAGTAAACAACCTTTTAAGGTAAGTTCTCCATTCTTTCTTGGGACTCAGAAACCATCACTGAAAGTAAAGTAAATCTGAGGTTAAATGACAAAGATGGAGTGACCAGCTGTGATTCAGGGTGTACCCACACCTGTAGCATGTTCCCATGCCTACTCCTGCCAGCACAATTTTGGTGGACCAGTCTTAAGAAAATACTACTGGACTGCTCACCTTCTAACCTTCCAGCATGGTTCTGCCACTGGCCTCCAAGATCAGTGTAGGCAAATTTCCATGCCTCAGTTTCCCTTTAGATAAAGGCAAGATGTAAGTATTAATCTCCATGCTTCAGTAATTTGATATCTCTCGCTGAAAACAATGGAATGGGTAGGTACAATCATAAAACAGACTATTTTCTTTTTTACTAGAATTTGTATTTAGTTTTAATATTATGACTAAAATGACAGCATCTCATTTTTATAATTTTTTGCTTTGATTCTGAGTTATTATTTGGGTTATATTACCTTAAAGACATGCATTTATGAAGTTATAATGGTTATAAACTGCTGCTAATAGTTCCCTACTGCAAATTTATGCATTTTTCTTGCTCACAGCAAATCAAACCTGCAAATTTTCCCATGGAATTGACCTGCTTTTGCTTGTGGCCAGGATCTTTCCTCTTCTTTCCACTCTCAGAGCCAAGGACTGATCCTGTTCAACATCTTTGTCGGTGGCATGGACAGTGGGATTGAATGCGCCCTCCACAAGTTTGCCAATGACACCAAGTTATGTGGTTCAGTTGATAACGCTGGAGGAAATGGATGCCATCCAGAGGGATCTTGACATGCTTGAGAGGTGGGCCAATGCCAACCTCATGAAGTTCAACCAAGCCAAGTGCAAGGTCCTATGCCTGGGTTGAGGCAATCGCAAGCACAGCTACCGGTTGGGCAGAGAAGTGACTCAGAGCAGCCCTGCAGAGAAGAACTTGGGGTTGTTGGTCAGTGAGAAACTTAACATGCGCCAGCAGTGTGTGCTTGCAGCCCAGAAAGCCAACCGTATCCTGGACTGCATCAAAAGAAGTATGACCAGCAGGTCGAAGGAGGTGATCCTGCCCTTCTCTGCTCTCGTAAGACCCCACTCGGAGTACTGTGTACAGTTCTGGTGTCCTCAACATAAGAAGGACATGGAGCTGTTGGAGCAAGTCCAGAGGAGGGCCACAAGGATGATAAGCAGGCTTGAGCATCTCCCATATAAAGACAGGCTAAGAAAGTTGGTGCTCTTCAGCCTGGAGAAGGCTGAGTGACTTCAAGATATGAAGAGGGCCGAGTGACTTCAAGATCTGAAGAGGGCCTATAAGGGTGCTGGAGAGGGACTTTTCATCAGGGACTGTAGTGACAGGACAAGGGGTAATGGGTTTAAACTTAGACAGGGGAAGTTCAGGTTGGATATAAGGAAGAAGTTCTTTACTGTGAGGATGGTGAGGCACTGGAACAGGTTGCCCAAGGAAGTGGTGAATGCTCCATCCCTGGCAGTGTTCAAGACGAGGCTGGACAGAGTGTTGGGCGACAGGGTCTAGGGTGAGGTGTTCTTGCCCATGGCAGGGGGGTTGGAACTAGATGATTTTAAGGTCCTTTCCAACCCTAACTATTCTATGATTCTATATGATTCTATTATTTCTGTTTGTGATAAGGACAGCAAAGACATGTGTGAATGCCTCACAAAAATTACTGAGGATATCAAACTGATTAGTTTGCTTTCTTTTCACTGGTATAGCCTTAAATGAATACAGTATTTCCCTTAAATTAATACTGATGCTTTTCTGGATTTTATATCCAGTGCCTTTTTGTCAGGCTATCCATAGCTCTTCAGGGCAGTATTGTGTAGTTATTCTTTCATATTAAATAATTGGGTTATTACTTTTATGTCTTTAGAATATTTCATTTTACTGATTTCCCCATATTAAAAAGATGATAGATTATAGTAGCTATTAAGGGCCCAATCCAGAATTCTTAATGTAGTAATTTCCATTAAAGTTCCCACTGACATAGATTTATACAGAATTTGACAAATTTTCCCCAATTCCTAGGGAAACTACAGAAACCTGAATTAAATTAATCTGTTAAAATAATCAACATGTGCCTGATCTTGTCAAATAAGTGGTAGATGAGTGTGTTCTGTTCATTGTGGGACAGGAGTTAATGACTAATTATTAAGCACCAAAATGGGAAAAGTGCAGTGGGATTTCCAGGCACATGAGGGATTTAGGACTGAACCCTATTTTTACTTTAAGTCTTAGTAGTTCATAAATTTTTTTTCTTGCACTTCTGTTTTCCTCTACTGTGAGAAAAAAGTAGAAGAATTAATCTTTCCATTAATGACAATTCTTAAATGGTGCACGACACAGAATGGGCCCCTTCTCAGATGAAGAGACAAGTTCCAGTAGCCTCTCAGTGTTTGAACACTGGCTTCGTGTGTCCCGTGGTGATGCTGGCTTGCTTTGGTTCCTTTGAGCATGACCTGGAGACCATTGCTATTAAAATTATTTTTTCCCATGATTGCCACAGGCTCTCACATTGACCTGTTTCTTTTGGCAACATCTAAAACAACAGTATACCACAATACATTACTTTTTCTTTCTGTTGCAAATCTTTTCAAGCTAACAAATGGATAAATCTCCAGAACTTGTCAGAATTCGGTTTTGAGGGAATTGTGTTCATACAATTTACACACTGGCAATTAAGGAGCAAAATAATACCCTCCCACCCCTTCCTCCTTGAGATGCAATAACAGTGTGATGCCAGTGGGGCAGCAGGAGTAAAGCACACAACAATCCCATATTTTTCTTCCAGCTCTTCTTCTAGGACATGACGAATAGTTTTTAAAAATGTAAGTATTGAGACAAAATGCAGTCCATTATGCAATGATTCAAATGCAAAGCACAGGTCACAAATGCTGAAGCCTTTGTGGCATAACCATCTTGGCAAAAGGAAATACAACTCATGAACCACCTTAGGTAAATTTTAATGTATGCTGTCCAGCCATGTAGCAGACTGGCTGTTGCTCTATGTGGCTTTTAAATTTTTTCTGATACCAACTGAGTGACCAGTGTTCCTTGATGTAATTGTGAATAATGACTGTAACAAGACCTTGGTTTAAAATTCCTTCTTACAGTTTTGTAATGACACACAATTTTTTAGCCATCACCTTATATTTTAAATTACACTTAAATGAGTCCTCGTTAAAAGATGTATTACATTATGGATATTACCAAACCAAGCTTCTACCTGTACTTAGTAGACTATTATAATATTTGTCTTTTTTCAATACTTTAGCTTTATTGTTTACTTGGACTATCCTGTTCTTTGAGAATATGACAATCCTTTTAAAACTGCCAAGCTAACCAAATTCTGCCTCCTTTGGGCCTCAAAATCAAAATTTATTCTGCAACTCTGATTTGAAGTGTTTAAAATGATGTTTTAATGGGTAGTATGCAGTAATTATTACTACAGCAACTTACTGCACATTACCCGTTAAAGCACTAAGTTCATCCATGTTTGTCTTCTATGCTCTGCTCTGTGTTCTTTCAGTGGACAAAATATTATGAAACTTCTGAAAATTTCATCTGAAATAAATTACAACAAAAAGGGCAGAGCAGAATGAGAGACCCTTGATGACTACAAGTGAACAGGCCAACTTTATACATCTCATTCTGAAAGCCTTGGTAAACTCAGAGTTTTCTCCTCATTGAAAAACATCACCTTGAAACAGATACTTGGTGCTATGAGCTCTCATAGAAATATAAGTTTACACCCAGAGATTTCAAAGACCATTCATACTTAGAAAAAGGTCTATCTAGCATAATATGTAATATCATGGAATGAGACAAAATTAAAACCAAGTAATATAGGGGTTTAATGTAGTGAATTAATTTTTATACTAATTGTACATGATCAGTTTCGAAATAAATGTTTCATTTTTGAATACTTAAAAAAGGTTAAGAAAATGAGTGCTTGTTTGATCTAAACTGTATTTTCGGGCTTTTTTTCCTCTGTTTTACCATTCTAGCTACTGATCTGAAGAACAAATTCTTTACCGATCTCTATATATGTATGTTTCTTCCATTTCATATGTTCTTTAACTTTGCCTTAGAAGAAACAAAGCACGAAGGTAGACTTACCAGATTGTCAGTTTAATGAAGTACTTAATTTTACATAGGTTTCTTAGAAGGAGCTAAATTTCAAGAAGAAAGAAAAGGTCCCCTCTAGACCAATAATTGTCTATGGCAGGAAAACTCTTGGCAGTGAAAGTAGGGAATTATCTTTAGTTGAAATGAATTTCCTCTGTCCTTTGGCATCTGAAAAAAAATTCAGCTGGGAGAGTTAAGTGACTAAATAGTTCCCAAATGACTGAAACAAATGGATGCTTTAATGAAAATCTTCTGAATGTCACTCAAAATTCAGTCCCTGGCATGGTGAATTATATTTTATGATACTGTACATATGTGTCACTGGGTGGTTGATTTTTTCTTTCAATCTGAGCTGAATTTGAGATTGCGGGTTTTTTTCTTAAAAATATCTCTCATATCTATCTTACTTACTTTGATCAGAACCAAATGTTGACCACATTTTTTGATGTGTTTAGGAGGATCTTCATCAACTATAAGGTCTAAAACAAGGGTAGTTTTTTTAATGATAATTTTAACTAATTAACAGGGTCTCTGGGTTATAAAATATCCTTGAGTCTCCACACATGGTACTAGCCACCAGAATGAATTAGTTTAAATGTAGTTTTCAACCATTCTATGCTTTTATAGGGTATTAGTTTTGGAAAAAAATGTGTACTCTATAGTTTACTTTGGATTGACAGTGTTTATCCTGTATGTTTGTAGAAATAAACAGGAAACTCCTTAAACACTAACAATTGTATTTGATTCTTGATGCTTCTTGGCAACTAATCACAACAACTCCTTGGTGAGGTCCTATGTATGACATGTAAATATTTGACATAAAGGTAAAATATAGATATCTGAGCCCCTTATATATTTAATGATCCCAAACAATTTCTTGGACAATAGGCAAATAGCAAAATGTCACTTGTTTGAAAGAGGAGAAGAAAAGAATTCTGTGAACAAGCTGTTCCTTTCTTATCTTTGCAGTTATTTTTCTTATAGTAGCTGCCTACATGCTGCTAATTATTAGATTAAAATCACTTTATTTTAGTGCTATAATTATACATACATTTAGCAATGGACAGGTTATCTTTCACTTCTGCTTTTCTGTAAGGTGAAGATTTCTCTTGACTGCCTAAAACCCATTCCAGTCAAGACCCGCAGAGCTTTGTGTCATCCCTAATTATTTTGCTTTTATTTTAACATATACATGGTCTGTGGCCTCCATACTTTCTTATATTCATTGCCATGTCCTAAGTCTGTCTTCCCATAATGCTTACTAATCTTATGGTTTTGCACATTGAATATATTTAGAGATTCAAAAATTTCAAGATGCTTTGTCTTTATAACTACATGTATAGAAAAATTTCTTATATTCCAACTTCCTTAAACTTTTGTACCTTATATATCCTTCTGCATCTTCCCCTAATTTTGCCCTCTGCCTGATGTCTACCTTTAGATCATGGTCCCCTCCACAACTGCCCACAGACCTTTGGAAAATTTCTAACATTGATCAACCTGGAATGGGGATGCCATAGCAGGTTCGTGGACTGCATTACTGTCATATCCAAAAGGTCCCATTTTGGGGCATATTCTGCCACTGAAAAAGTGCCTTGCAATCTCGTGTTCACCTGGTGACTTGGGGTAACAAATCTTCCCCTGGTACCAGAATTCACCAGGATTTGCTTGAGCTTAAAAAAATGCGTGGTTTGCATGAAGGATTTCTTGGAAACGATTCCTCAGATACTTAGTGGGAACTATGAAAATGAGTGATAATATGACATTGAACCAAAACTTTCAACAAAGTGGAGTTTTTTAAGAAATGCAAAGCAATTGCAAGGAAAACACTGATATGTTTGAAGCCACAGCTAATGCAATTAAAAAAAAAAATTAAAAGTCTTTGAAAGCTTTGGTTTAGAACTGCATGAAGCTCAACAAAGAATTGCTAATATGTAGAGTATGAATTGTTGTATAATTACATTGACAATCTAGAGAACAAGCTTAGAAAAAAAGGTTTGTAAGTTGTTGAGGACTGCTGAAGGATGGGGGATTGGGGACCAGAAATTTTTCCCCACCAATATTTTGTATATGTTTTTTATAGTGCATTTCGAAGATGTATGGAACATGTAAATCAGCTGTGACTGCCATTTGCTTTGAAATGCTGCACATTAGTTTCATTAAGGGTTTCAGAGTATCCTTACCCAGAAATTCTTTCCAGTAGAAACTGTAAATTTGTATTATTTTTGGTGGCTTTCTTCTTCCTTCTTAAAGGTTGCCGCCACTATTTGTTTAACGGTGTTTATGTGATCTTATAATAAGTGTTATCACTTTGTATAATTATTATGTGTGATTAATCCTGTTCACACTTGAAAGCTGTGGGATTTTTTTATTTTTTATTTTTATCTAGAGGGTATGTCTTTAAACCTTTGTGTTGTTAACTTCTAATGATAGCTGACGAGCTATCATAAAGAGAGAGGAGGCTGGAAACTGGAATAAATTGTTGAGTGGAGAAATATTTCTGGGAAATTTTTTGGACTGGCATCTTCTATACTAAGTCTTGAGAAAAATGATGGATGCAATGTATAGATCTCTGATAATTTGATGTGTTGCATGTATCTCCATAGCAATCAGGTCATGCATTAGTTGGGAAGAATGTGCATTGCTTGAATTTTTCCAATGTCCTTTTGGAGAAATTAAACCTGTTTTAAATCAGACCCTTAATAAATACCTTTTTAACCTTCTCAAACATCTAATATCATCTAGTGTGAATAAACCACAGCATGACAGACTGGCTTTTTTATGATGGAAGGGGATTTGACATCTAAGACTGCAAGTGGTGGGGTAGCAGAAGAGCTATTTTTCAGGTTGAATGGATATGAGTTTAGTTGTACCATCCCTGGAGAACTTCAACCATTTCACAATGTTCTCCTTATAAAAATCATTCTTATAGTATGTTGCATTTGTAAATCTTGTAAATTGTTGTTATGAAGGATGGAATCTCTGTATATTAGTGAAGTGTCAGAAATCCCATTGTGATCAAGATTTGCCCCAGAACATGATAGCAGTATAGATACATCATATGGTTCTCAGTGGTAACCATCACAAACAAATTTAAGTGTTTATATTAGCTACAGATAATGCAATAACCTGCACTGTTATTAGGAATTATTTCATTGCTTTCTGAGAACTGTATTCCACCTGGTTTATGTTTTCTATGCTTTCGTATTCGGTCTTCAGATAGAAGTGATTTGGGAGTTGAGAATTATCTGGACTTCTAAAGCTGTACCATAAACGATTTGACTCTTTCATTAGGAGCAATGGATAAACATGAGCATCCCAAATATGTTTGTAAAATGTAGTATATTCTTCTCATTTTAATTAACTAAAAATTTGAAGGTTTCATAACATATATTCATTAATACAGTGGCATTACAGTTCTCTTCAGATGCATTTTTATGGGTTTTTTTTTATATAACACCTTCATATTTACTTCAGATGTCAAGCAAATTGGAATAACATTTACAGCTTTAAAAGCTAGTTAAAATTCCCTAGAGGTGTTCAGAGTTACTATACTCTAGGAACCTGAACTACTACAAAATATATTAAGGGAGATATCCCCCAGATTAAAGAACAATCAATATTCCATATATAACTGCAGGTAAAAATAGATAACCCCCATAACCAGATTAAACCTATTAACTTATAGTATGTGGTATTCAAAACGGCTCTGGAAATTGAAACATGGGGCCAGTGATACAATGAAGTGAGAAAGAAATATATTTGTATTTCCTCTAAGAAACACTTATTCCAAAGCTGTTTATAAAGATCATCTTAAATATTACCTTCGACAAAGCACACGTATACTCCTTTACATATACAAAGCCTGAAGAACAGTAAGGGCAGGACATGTGTAACCTTAAGGTACTACCTGCATTAGTCCCATCAGTAGCCAGCATTGATATTACGAGTCATTTTATAGCAATACATTGTTCACTACACTTTCAGGCCAAATTCAGTCCTCTTTGACCCAGGTTGGGAAGTCTTTTGTTTTGGCAGAAAAAGTATCAAGTCCCTAATATCACAGAATCATAGAATGATTTAGGTTGGAAAAGACCTTTAAGATCATCGAGTCCAACCGTTACCAAGCACTGCCAAGTCCTGCAATGTTTATGGTCTCCAGCCCACAGACAATCGTTCAAACTTAAATTATAAAATTGTTTCAACTCAGGTAAAATTTAATACTGATTTATCTAGATTAACAAGCTTACCAGCTTCTCAGGCATAACATAAAGAAATGCAAGAGTAAGGAATAATACTAGGAATCAACACACCTCTGTTGGGGAAATTTTTTTATTTTTTTTTTCCCCCATCATTTCAGTCTATCAGTTTTCAAGAATTTCCCATTTTTTACACAGACTCTAGTTCGCTATTCTCACAGGACAACAAAATGATTAGGTAAAATCTGAAAAGAAAATTCAGTTTCACAGTTTGTAACTGGACTGTATAATAGTCACAGCACTTCAATATAATTATAGTAAAGTGCATAATAGGCAGAATGTTAAATAAGTATTTGTAATCTTTATTATTAGTGAGGGCTGACCCTCAAAAGCTAAGTAGTGGAGATGTTTGTTTAATCTTTATTGACCTTGCAAAACTGTTGGAGAGCTCTTCCAATCAGACATGTGTGATCCACATTTAGGCTTTAATTGCAACAATGTAGAGATTGCACCTTTTTCAAACCTGTGTGCCAGAGGAGTTAGTAAATCTTCATTTTCTTTATATAGGTTGTCAAATTTTATCTCATGTGGTTTTCATTCTGGACAGAGGATATAAGTTTTAAATCACAGCCTGTCTTATTAGTGGTTGGCCATAAAAGCTAACTGTCTATAAGAAATAACTTTTGTTATGCTAAAATCAAAACACAAACACAGGTCGCAAAGACATGAATGTTGCTTCTTCGATCGCCTATCAAACAGAAACCAAATCCAACAAAAATATTTTATGTGCTCCACAAGCAACTTGCTAATTCCAAATGATGCATCAATAACACAATCATGGCTGCCTTTTCTAAGAATTATGGTTATCTGTTCTGTACTCAAAACATGCACATCAAGCAATTTCATCTGTGAAAACTTGGGAAAATTACATTAATCATCATAACTGAGTACAGCTTCTTTCTCAGCATGAGTCATAAATATCTTTGAGCATTAAACCTCTTTACAATAACATTAATTTAATCTATAAGAGGACACTGTGTGCAATAAATTCCATTTACAAATCTGAGTGGGCAATGAAGAGAAAGCTTTAGCTCACTTTTTTCTTTTTTTTTTTTTTTACATATATATATTGGATATTGGGAAACAGTGCACCAAAATAAGTTTCCCTCAGTTTGAAATGCATAGGACTAGGAAGGAACACAGAGCTTCCTGATTGATTTGCCTCTGCGCTATTGCTTAGTTTGCTGCCAGTCAGAAGCTTATATAGCTTAAAAGATTGTTATTGATTGTTCAATTTGGTGTTCATATATTTAAATTTTATTCAGGTTAGAATGATGTTGAAAATTGGGGTCCACATGCTAGATTGCCAGCATAGTGGTTGACAACAAGAACGTTAAAATACAATAACCCTTGTAGTATAAAATGGCCATTGACAGTCTAATTTCCATTTTGTGGTTTATGGCCTCTACTGAATATCTGATAATGTAATTATGCTTCAGTAAAGAATGAATCCTCTCTGGTAAACTGAGCTGTGTATGCAATGCCAATGTGAATTAAATAAAGTGACATCAAAGCTCAGTCAGGGCTTATTTTAGGAGCATATTTTTAAACATTTACTATGGTTTGTTCTTCAGTAATGCCAGGGAGCAGATTTATGGCTGTTAGCATATTTATGTTGAAGAAATGTGTTACTTCATTCTTTATTTTAGCCCAGGAGAGCAAACAAAACTGCTTCTGTAAAAGTGAACGCTGCTCTGCGTCTTAGGTATGAAAGAAGTTTTCAGATGATACCACAACCACCTCCCGAAAGAAGTTTTCAGATGATACCACAACCACCTCCCTCCCTAAGTAGCTCAGAAAGGAAAGTGGTAGCTGTGCAGTTAGGAAATTAAAATGCAAAGAAAATTACCCCCAATTATTTGCTTGCCACACAAATGAGACAACATTTGTTTCTTGGCAATAGATACATTATCAATCAGCTTTTATATTTGGATCTTTTGCTGTTGGGTTTATAAATGTATAGGAATATATAACATGATCCTATGGTGAAGAATTTTCTCCTGTTAAATTCCAGTTGTCAAGTTATGTTATGCTGGTTATAATGCAGTGAATTACGTTCTGTCCCATCCCATTCACTGCTAGCATAATGCAACTTAACATCAAGCAACATAACAGTATATGACAGTTAAAATTTAAAAGTACTCTCATTGTATTTGTGAATTGAATACTCAACTGTGTGATTTAAAGATGGACTGGCATCTTGAGTCCAGAAACAAGTAATGTTACTTGAATGCATTTTTTTCCCCCTAATACATTTGCATTGCTGTTTTGACCTTCTTTATAACAAGAAAAAATAACCCTAAGCAACTGGCATGTATTGACATGGAGGTATTGAAAAGTTAGTGTAATGCTGCAGACATGTTTAAAGGAACTTCTGAAATCATGAATTTGATGAGATAGACTGAATCAGAATGTCACTTTACCATGTAAACAACAGGGAGAGAGCCAAGCCTCACATGTGGATTTTGAATGTCCTAAAGCATTAGTATTAAAAATCTGGGGCCCGGTTCCACCCGTGATAAAGAGATGTGTCAAATCAGATCATGGTTTATCTTTCATTTCCAGTCTCGCAAAGATCAGCACAGTAAAAGATGTATTTAGAGCAATTTGACAGACCCTTTAGGACCTGTCAATGGTTCCAGAGTCAGAGGTGACTCCCTCCATCTCACCTGCTCTTTTCTGATGGTTGAAATTGTTGACCAACAGAATAATAAGAAATCTCTTGACTTTTCCACATCCCTGTACTGATAGAAATAATTTCCTGTTGCACCTCAGCTCCCTCTGTGCTTTTCCTCTATTTCTGCTTTGCTTTCAGTGCTCTTGGAGGTGCACCAGTGCACCAGGAGGTGCCAGGAAGAGAGGAGCATCTTCCCTATCTCCTTGGAAAAGAGCAGATATATGCAAATAGGATCAGATGCAAGCACAAATGTGTTCAATATAAACATAATCCTACACGGCCGCCCCTGAGCTGGCTCCTGCCTTTCTAAATTGAAACATGCATTTGACTTTTTGACTAAACAATCTCAGGGATACGTCTTTGCAAAAAGCAGATGAAGGTAGCACATGTGCAAAGGAATGATCTGCTGTGAAACAATGTCCTGTTGTAAAGCATCTGTGTCCAGATGAAGATATTATTAACATTATTAACTTGTCATTTTCATTATCGTCTTGCTGTAGAAGGGCCTCTCCTGTGTTACACTCGGGCTGTTACTTTTTCATGTAGGAGCAGAGATGAATGCAGAAAGATTGCAGACAGCATAGTGAGTCAATGAGACAGTATTAGTCAGCATGCAAGTGGTTTAGCCACTAAGAGCATTACAAATATTAGTTATTATTATTTATTACTTATGCAACACCCACACACTATGCAAGACATTTAACAAACCACATAAAAGGCAGGGCTGCACCACAGAGTGATTACTGGATGGATTTTAGATGTGATAGATTGCTATTAGCTATTTGTTTGTGGTTTTTTGCACTGAAAAAATTCCTAAAGGTCCCAACCAAGGAGACCTCACCTGTGCTTGGCACTGTTCAAATGCCACTATTAAAGAAAATGGTGCCTAGAGAGAGAAAAATCACAGATTTACATGGTGATGTCAGGATATGCTCACACAGCGTCTTGCAAGAGTTGCTGTCATGGTGAAAGCTATAGTAGAGGTGAAACTATCAGGTTTTCATGAAGCTGTATGTTATTCTCCCCCGGGTGCTAGTTTTTTGCTCCCACAAATGCTGTTTCTGTTATAAGTGCTTTGTAGCTCTGGCTCTATGTACAAGGAGTTTGAGGTGTCACCTCTGCATGATGTGCACATACCATCAGCAGCCTCTAAAATCCCAATTTAAGATACAAATCTGGGGTAAAGTGGTAGTACAACTTCTTTCATTAGGCCTGATACTCTCGTAGATGTTTTGGCACTGGCTCTGCCTAAGAGGTTTTTGTGCAATTCTAAGCACATATGAAGTGCTGGCACATTCTAGCAGCCCAAATCATACTAGCTGGCCATGTCTGTATCTAGCACCTTACTGATATAGGTATTGAGTACAGAATTAATAAATGTCACACCTCCACACATTGGTGGTTTATTTCTTCACTCTTGAACTGTCCATTGGCTCTTTGGAAAAATTTCTCCATGGCATTGGTGCTGCTTGTCCTATTCCTTCACACTGTGGGCCCTTTATGTCTGGTTAAAATCTCTTCCTAAGCAGGGTAGGCCATTAAAAGATTGTACCTTCTTCTGAATATTGGGCTTTTTCTTGGCACAAGTTGTTTGTCACAGCATGTGTGTTTCTATGTCCTATTTTCTTGGGGTCTCTCACTTTCTGTACTGCAATACTGCAACATTTTCACCTCAGACCTTTCTTGTTATACTGTACATTCCCAAAAGTATTGACACCACCATAGGGGTATTCACGCTCACATATTTCACCCTGGCCTTGGTGCTTCCTTTGCAAACTTTAACTGCTTTGCAGGGATTAATTACAAACGATTTTGTCAGGGCACAACTGTAATTTCATCAATAGCCAAGATTTAATGGGAACCTCCAGATTGGAGATGGGGTTCAGCTCTTAGTCTTGAATCAGTCACAGCTCTGCTGTGATTTCATATTACTTTGTCCTTTCTGTTTTTTGAAGTATCAATCTTCCTTTTTCATAACACTTTCTGAATATCTTTTCAGAGTTAGGTTTTTCTGTCCAAATATTAAAAACATCCACAAGATGAGAATTAGCATTTGTCACGAAAAATGTGCATAGAGAGAGCACTACTTCTGGGTTTTGCTGGCACCCCTTGCTTGGAGAGAGATTGAAACACTTAAATCTTTTCCAGCTGTCCTCCAGATACTCAGCTTCTAAACTTTGGGGCTCTTAAATGCTCTGCTCTCCTCTCCCCAGCATTTTCCTGCCCTGTGTGGATGAGTATCACCTAGACCGACATCCCTGCACACTTCCCTCCCCAAGCTCTGCTGCGGCCGGCGGCTCCAGGCATCAGCCTTGGCACAATAAGCTGACATAAGCCAGGCTCTCACAGAGTTGCAGTTTCTCACATACTGCTTTGGTATCCTTTTTAGCAAATTAGCATAGCAAAAGCACTAGATGGCAAGGGATGGGGCAATGGTAACTAGAGGAATATGTGGTTAAATAGATGGGCTATGGGAATCTGCAGATTTGATTTTGTTCTAATTGTCTTTAAAGACATATTCCTGTTTCATGTTTTCATTTCAATTTCCTTTTTCTTAAAAAAAAAACCAACCCACAAAAAGCCCAAACATATTTAGAAACCCTATTGGACAGGGATATCCAATATCTTAACATTTAAAGAATGAATGAGTTTGAAAAGTTTTTATTACAAGAAACTCAATTTTTCCATAGTGATTTTTCCATTTCTTTTGTTCCTGTCAGAGGTCGTCTCTTTTATTGACATTGTAAAATGGTGCACAGGTCTTACACATGAGGTTCTTCATGTTGTTCCAAGCAATTAGAACAATATTTAAAAAATTGCTATGGGTTGCATTTAAGCACTTAATCAAAGCTCTGTTACAGAAAGATGAGGAACATTGGATTAGGGCATTTCAGCAGGTTTGGTTTGTGCGCTGTGCTGTAACGTGCCAGCTTTGTCAGCACAGGTAACTTGTGCTCTATGTCCATATCTCTTCCCACATGTGAGTACCCAAACAGGCTCTTATAGAGATAAAAGCAGCATTTTAAATTCCTGTTTTAACTGTTTGTCATATAAATTCAGTTTTTAGATAATCCCTTAGTGCAATAATTCCTTATTATGCATATGGACAAGAATTTATTAAAGGCATTTTTAACTTTCTGGGTAGAGTTTCTTTATCTGTATTTTACAGTACAGTGATAAGTAATTAATTCTTAGATATGTAACATATGGATAATTTACATGGATTTTTAGCACATTTTAGGGGATGTGAAAATGCTGTAATTATTTTTAAAATAAAGCAATACAAATTCAGGGTTGGTTCATAGATTTACAGCCAGATTATATTTTCCACAGCCAAGTGCCAAACATGGAGTAGATAAAAATCTATGTCTCTTTTTATCCAGTCTATATCTTCTACACCATCTCTGGTTTTTATTGTCACATAACTACAAGTAAATATTCTGAATTTGACTTATTTGCAAATTGGAAATTTTGTGAAATGCAATAACTCTCAGAAAACAGTTCAAAGTATTTAATTAGTAAAGAAAAATATACTGCACACAAAATGTCAGCAGAAATTACAGTAATAATCTATCTTTCAAAACACTCTATTAATTGCAGTTGATATTTAACCATACATTTCTCAAAAAAAAATTAGAGATGGACCCAGCTCACTTACCGGCTTGAAAATCTGATGCTTTAAGAAAACCCAGATCTGAATAGAGATGCCAGTTTGTGGAAGCAGAACAATATTTACTTTTCAGGTAATATTTAATCTGTGCTTTAATTTTACTTTTTAAGACTAAGAACTAACTCTGAAACAAGGCTTTCTCTAGTTGTACTGCATCGCATATTCCCAAGCTTTCTTTGAGAAACAAGGTACATTTCATGAACACTTGACACCCAGAAAGCTATTTGTTATCATAATCTTGTAAGGTATTTCTGTTATAATTACTAAAATATGGACTGAAACTGTTGTCTAAATTTTAGGAATTAACTAGGTCATGTAATGTTTGAAAAAATCACACCATCATTGCTCATTAACAGGCCTATATGAATCTAAACCTTCAAGATTTATTTTCTCCTATATTGAAGGAAAGTAACTTTACTGACATATTAATGTTCTAACTGTGAATAGAATATCCCATTTTGTTTGAAGGATAGTTCCCTTGATCCATTAAATAAATACTACATGCCGGAAAAGAAAAACAGGCATTAGACTGATATGCAAGAACTGCACAATCACTGAGCACAGATTTATGGTGTAAGGGAGTAAAAGAAGTGATATGACTTTGGAAAGATAGATGAAATTGCTCTTATGGGCACTAAATCCTCCAGTATTGAAAAGCATTGGCTATTTTGTGTTTAGAAACAACAGTATTAAGTATAAAGGGGCTTTCATCCATAAATCAACAGTTTCTGAGGCTGACACCAAAATGTACCATTTCTGTCAAGTCGCAAACTGAGAAATTGGAAGTATTCTAGTTTGATTTGAAAACTGTGAGCTTTACCATGTTGCTCATTGTCTTGCACCTATTGTTACTGTCTTGGTTAGCATGGATTTCTCATTAACTTGGTAGCCCTAGTTTTGCAGTGGTGTTTTTATGCTCACACTTTACAACCAGTGTGATGGCATAAGCTGAGCCTGATTGTCTTGGAGGAACTTGTTCACCAGAATTTGAAATGCATTTTGGGTGAGCAGCTCAACACAGTCCTAATTTAAGAGACTCTGAGGCTTATGTGCTGATGATTTCTGCTAGTAAAGTGTTGTAATTGGATTATTGAAGTATTAGGTAAATTCAGTCGGATTTGCTGTTTGAAGTGGAAATACAAAAAATGCTGGTATGCTATAACTGCTTTGTCATACCTCTTAACAACATATTCCAGTGTTGCAGCAACAACAGATTTGCTTTCAACTATTTAGACTTTCCAATGTGTAAATTTATATTATTTATGCGGATAACTTGGTGGATGCCTGTGACCTCTGCAGATCCTGTTGGTTCACTTTTTAAAGAACACAGACTTTGTTACTTGAAATTTCCCTGAAAATGCTATGCCGTTGTGTGATGTGTTTCTTCTTATAGCAGAAACATGTTGTAGCTAATCTTGAGCAGGTGGCAATAAAATGATAGAATTCAGTGCATTTTACAGATTTATAAAAATTCTAAATGTCATTATTATTACAATCCCCTACAATTACAATTGTCCAGGTAAAAGCATAAAAGCAAAACTCTTCCTTTCAGCGTTACGTAAACTAACTTTACATTAATGCAAATAAGGTTGTCTGTCTGTGTATCGTTCTTTATTAAAACCTTTATTTCAAAATAAACAACCTGTGGCATGGACAGATATGTGGCCAAGTCCACACAGTAAATGACAGGTACATCTACTCTGTGTTTTGAAGAATATATTTAGTAGTTTGCAGATAACATTTTCAAATTACCAAAGTTTGCTGAGACTCAAGGTTTTGTAATTGGTTTTGAGAAATTTATCTTGGAGTACTACTGTGATTAATAATATTAAGCTTTGGTTTGTTTTTAAATATAAATATAGTTTTATCTAATTTGTGATGTTCAAGTTTGAATGAATGAAGCACCATGACATCACGTTCAGTTTTCAGTGTCCTCACTTAAGTCTGCTTAAGTATGTATATCTGGTTCTTCTCTTAATCCTAATATTAAGTGCCCTCATTCATAAATCTATACACCTCAAACAGCCTGGAAGCAAATCTCGATGTTGCCCAAGCAGATCATGGGAGCACTGTGTATTAGATATGCATTGAAATAGTTACAGTTACATTGAAATAGTTGCAGTTACAAATATTCCAAAAAACCTAAAGGCAATTTAGATCCAGATGCAAACTGCTCAGGTCTTTCTGTGTAAAACGCAGCACGGGGCAAAACATCCCATGTGTTCAAATGTGTTCAAAGTCCTGATAATGATTTATTATATCAAGTGCTGCAACCTATGTTTCCCAGGTGACCGCCAGCAGATGTAATCTGATTGTTAAACAAGCTCACTCACCTAATAGATGTGCTTTATTTGATATAGGAAAGGTCAGTAAGAAGGTTTCAGGGGTCCAGTCTCAGGAGTCTAATTCTTTTGTGGAGACACTGGGGCTGGAGGTTTGAGCTCAGGTATTGCCCTTTCTCAGGCCATGCCCTAAACTTTGGGACGCTGCAGATCAGGGGTCAGGGGACAATGTCTTTCCTGAGGTCTCATCTGCTGAATCTGCTACATGACTGTTTTTTGGAGCAGAGTGTATTTTTACCTGCTGTGAAACTCTCTTCAAGACCTTCAAGGTTTGTTTGAGGTCAGTAGAAACATGGAGGAAATCTCCTGGAATACAAAATTCTTACAGGTTAAGAGTCTATTCTTTCTTATCACTTGTTAAGCATAAACTGGTTTGTTTCTGTTTCACTTGTCATTGTAAGGTGAATGGATTCAAAAATTCTAAAATTACAAATCTGAGGGGGAAAGACTGACCCAGAGCTCAGGATTGTTAACGGAGAGCACCACATATAGCTGAATAAAAGTAGCGCTTGCTGAGCTATGGTTTTGTAAGGTAAAATGAGTCTTGTCAGAGCCAATCAGCATCTCAAGCTTTGAGACAACTGTAGGGCCAGCCAAATGGCATTTTCCTTTGGACCATAATTTGAAATTAGGACATACAGCTTCTGTACAGGCCTGGGTTCCTCCTCCCTACTCAAGATGCAGCCTGTAGAAATTTGGCACACTACATCATAGGACCAAAGATACAGCAGCTGAAGGTGCTGTCAACTGTGCAGTGCTGTTAAACCCACCCATGAGATGAGTTTGGTGATTCTTGGTTCCTAGCTCTGATGTTTTGAGGCTTTTTATGGCTTGATCAAAGTTGAGATGTCCTCAGCATTTTGCACAGTATGGATGCAGAACTGGAGCTGTTACCAGATGGAGACAAATACATGAGCATGTACCGGCAAAGATACTTTTACTGACTCTTGTGGGGTACTTCTGACTTTTTGTAAGAATTTCACTAGCTTGGTAACAGCTTTTCAGTCTAACGAAGGCTGACTTCTTTTTTATAAAAAAAATCTATCCTCATTAAACTGTTCTTTGAAAAAAATATTCTGCCAATTTCTTGTTTCTAATAATTTCATATTGCAGTTAATAATTTAAAAAGATACATACACATACAAAGTCTGGTCCATATTATGGGCTAAAGGTCTGCATAAGTTCTCTATGAAGTCTTTTCTTTTTTTTTTTTTTCAAATTAAACATATACTAAAAAAAGCCTCATTCTTTTTATTGCAAACCATTAAAAAACTCACAAACAAATAGTCTTTGGAGAAAACTTTCAATGCCTGCTGTTAGCCTGGGGCTGGTTTTCACAGCTAAGTTACAACCGCAGCACTGGCTTTGGATGGAAATGTTGGCAGAATTTTAACTCCAGCAACATTAGTGGGCATCACTGTAATACCATAAATATAGTGTAGTCACACAAAATCAAATTTATACTAGAAATATTCTACAAAATATCTTAAATGTATCTTAAGGTTGACTGTAATTGTTGCATTATTAAAAACCCAAAGCATTCTCAGAAATAATAAAGCGGAGAAACAAAAGTAAATTTTTCTGAGACAATTTCTGTACACCTGTCCCCTTCATTTGAATAAATCCAACACCAGATTTAAGAGCTTGAAAATGAGGAATTAGGAGGCATGCAGTTACCACTTAAATTGGTTATTAAAAGATTAGAGGCTTTAAAAAAATTGATAGGACATCAGAATCAGAAAAATACATCCAAGAGAGCCAAAGGAAGTAAGAAGGGTAATTGGAGACTTTATTAGAAATTTCAGATCCTGGAAGACTGGCAAAATCTAGTAGAAAGGCTTTATTTAAAAATGGTCAAGGGACATTTGGGGAAAGAACGTATCTCTGGCATAAACTGTGGAGAATGTCTTCGGTAATGTTTTAAGGAATCAACTGAAAGGTACACTGGGACAAGTACTGCCTGATTAGAGAAAGCAAATTTAGTTTGAGGAGGGCGAAATCCTCATGTCTGACAAGCATACTAGAATCCTTTATCATTATTTCTGCCAGGATAGACAAGGCAGTGCAACAGACATCCTATACTTATATTTTCAGACATCCTTTGACAGAGTTTCTTAGAAGAGGTTAATGCTAAGATGTAGAGCCACAGAATAAGTGGAAAGTTGGATTTAATGGATTTAGAATTGACTAAGAAAACACAAAACAAAGTGTAGCACACCAGCAATCAATGGACCCTGTACCAGCCAGGAAGTTTAGTGATTGTGCAAAAAATTACAGGGTACTACGTATTACTGAAAACAAGTTTTCAAATTTCATTGATCATATGAAATTGCAGGGAAATATAACTGATTACCTAAAGAAATGACATAAATATGCTATATAAAATCATTTCCTTTACTCTCAGTGTTAAAAATTACACAACAAAGAGTCCCCTGTGCAAGTAAAAATGGGCAATTTTTCTAGTGCAAAAGTTGTGGGAAGAGAGAATTCTGTACTGAGACATTTTAGTACACCAGATAACTCCACCATTGAAAATCCACAAAGTTTCAAGTGAGAATAAAGCTTTCTAGACCAACAGAAACAGAATATGTAGTAGGTTTAATACAAGTGCTTAGTTGAATTTGTGACATTTGGCTGAAAGAAGAAAAGGAGACAGTCTGTGGACTTACTGCATTTTACTCACTCATGAGCTCATTAATCTGTACAGACCTAGACAAATAATTATTTTATTCTATTTCAGGTGAGGATTCAATAATTAGCAGAAACCTGAAAAGGGTCAAGTTAAAGAAGAATAGATACGGACTTTCTGGCACAAAAGGGAAAAAAAAAGGGATTAATAAGAACTACTGATAATTTTAGGTTTTTAAAGCCAACATTCACCTGAAACAGTTGACCAAGGTGAAATGTTTTGATTAGTTTTGAATTACTTAACATTCTAATTTTCTCTGAATCTATTTCTTTTCAAATTTCACTTAAAAAACATAAAACCACAAAAGTTGTACTTTGAAAGTGTCAAAACAAAACACGTCATTTCTGAAACCTTTTCAATTTCAAACAAATATTGGGAAGATATCCTTCTTGTGGTCCTTTTTATCAGATGAGATCTGAATTTGTTATTAGATTTGTTCCCAGAATTTTTTTTATGTGTGTGAAATGTACTAGTAATTAGATAAGGACTTCATCCACTTTACTTGGTGGGGTGGGTGGACAACGTAGCACCATCATTTAGCTGATAGGGAAATAAAACAGAACCTGTTTGTATATAAGTTGGAATTCTGAGCTATTTTACAGCCTGGCGTCTGAGATAAATTACACTTTTTCCCAGTCCTAATACACCAGTTGAAGCCTTTCAGAGCTGCTGGGTACCCTCATGCAGGGTGAATCCATCCATTAATTTATTCTTAGCCTGATTCTATGTCATTGCCTCACAATTTTTAATCTAAAAAGATTTAAACCACACAAAACTTTTATGCAGTCTTCACTTTCACTCATACCTATTTGTGAGAGAAGCTGTAATGAAAGAGAAGGTGTATCTGAAAGGAAAATATCTATTTTGTGAGAATACGAGGGGCAGCATTAGCTGTAGTTATTGATAACTCAGAGATGGGAGAATTGAAAAAGTGCAGTAGTGCTTTCTATTTCTTTTTTCCAAGCCTTTTTTTTTTTTTTTTTTTTTAAATGGGCTTATCCTGCCAAATATTTCTCTGAAAATGATAAAAAAAGTTCCATTCCTGGAACGGGTTTCTACAAACCATGATCCCAGAAATACAAACATGGATAAATGGTCCCATTTTAACTTTGAATGCGGTATAACTTACTGAAAATAATCTGACAGTCTGCCAGCTTGCCTTCAACAATGGCACAATACCAAAACTAAGAAATACAGCTGATAAAAGAATCACATTTTAGAAAAAAAATTCTAAAGTGAAAAGGTAAGAGTGGAAAAAAACCCAAACAAAACAACACAGCAGAAAGTGGAGGTAGGAGAAGCGAGTAAGGTTTCTCCTGAAATATCTTTTGCAGAATGGAGCAAAATGTGTTCAAGTTTCTTGGCAGAGCTTCTGGAAAACAGAAAACATGGTTACAGCACTGGCAGGTGGCAAGAACCAGAGGTTGGGGATGCGTCACCTACATGGAGGCCACAAGGACTTACTAGAAAGCATAGTTAAGACAGGCATGTAACTACTATGAAGACTTTAAGCCAATACCCAACCAGCTTGTACTTGTGAGTCTGAGGCTAAGTTTTATCTGTACGTAAATTTCTACCAAATATTTACATTGTGACTTGGAAGTGTGGAAGGAGATGCTCTCAGGTCAAGGGGCCACAAGGACTTACTAGAAAGCATAGTTAAGACAGGCATGTAACTACTATGAAGACTTTAAGCCAATACCCAACCAGCTTGTACTTGTGAGTCTGAGGCTAAGTTTTATCTGTACGTAAATTTCTACCAAATATTTACATTGTGACTTGGAAGTGTGGAAGGAGATGCTCTCAGGTCAAGGGGGCTTCTGAAAAGAGATAGACCTCAATCTGTCTCCAGCTGCAAAGGCCAGCAACACCAGTTAGACTCTGGCACTCTCTTTTACTGTACTCTTGTAAGAAGAATTCTCTTGCTGGTTTTGCAGGAATAGAATTTTTCTGAAATATTTACTTATGGCATGAGATGGTCTTTCCCTCTGAATCCCTTCCTCTCTCTCCAAATTCCAGCTTGATCTGAGACACTGTTCACTGCAAGTGTAGTTTACCCTATGATTATTCAGAATATAAAAAAAAAAAAAAGGCATTGATAATCTATTTGTACTTTCCATAATCTCTCTTCAGGAATACTACCCCATCATGCTACAATTCAAGTATACAAATAATAATATTAGTAAGAATATTCACTCCCAAAGCAATTTTAATACCATTCAAAATATAATCCTTCTATGCAATATATCTCATTTTAAAACCATTAGTGCCTTTTCCATCTCAAATCTAGTGTACCTAGTAATAATTTATTTTTATCTATTGTTTGAACTGATTTCATGTTACCAATGGACCTGTACTAATCATGTGGAGTACAATATGCAAAGTGTGCTTGGCAGATATATTTTAACTTTAGGCGCTGCACAATTTACAACAGAAAGAACAGAAATTCTAAATGTTCTCTTCACAAGATAATAAGCTAGAGTGAAAAAAAAAAAGTAACCAACCCCTTGACCAACTTTGCATTTGAGAAAGAGAGTTCATTTCTTATATCAAAACCAAACCAGTCCCTTAATTATAAACACAGTAGGCTGATTACAGGCAACACTACACAAAATCTATGCATCTTGTTTGGAAATGTATCAAACTAAGGCACATTGTCAATGCAATGTTAACCATTTTTCCTTCCTGGGAGTCTGATCTTTCTGGGCACCCTTGGTTCACACTAGGCCAAATCATAAGATCCATGCTTTGCCCATAGCAAGGGAAACTCCCATTCAATCCAGTGCATGATTTGCTCAAGCAGAGAGTGCAGAAATAAGTACCTTGCCATTAAATAGCGATATATAAACAAAGAGTCAAAATCTTGCAAATGAGTTATTCATTATGAAATGTTCACACAGCTTGACTGAGTGGGCCTCGCAGCAGTGGCGATGTTCTCGGTGCTTTATAAATAGGAAAAGCACTGTGTAGTGTACGTGCAACTTCCTCGCGGAGCTGCGCAAGTGGTGCACCGAACAGATGACAGAACTCCCAAGTTCTGTTTCTCTGCAATAATTTCTCATCTAAACTCCTAATTACACAGCACTTCCACATTCTGAGATATATAAAGACATTTTTTCAGATGTACACTGCGCTAATGGTATGCATGGGAGAACGGGAACATTCTTTGGCATGACTACTCAATATCAAAAGTGAAAATCTTTTCTACAAACTCTGTTTCAGAGAACTGAGAATCCCCAAACTACTGAGAAAAGTTGAGGTACTTTACGACATCCACGTCACTTTGCTGCAGCAAAGCTGGCTTTCAATGTTTTTCTATATGCTATGTTACTACTGGGTACATGTACATCAACCAGAGAGCGGTGTGGTGCGGGCCTATACACAGAGTAAAACCACGATGCTGAAACCTATAAATGTTTCAGAAATTAGTTTAGTTTTAAACAGAAGAAATCCAGTTTGTTGATTCAAAGCCTTGATACTATTAATGCAAATCAAGGAGAAATCAGCAGAGACCACTAGGGATCTGCACTAACTTACTAATATTGATGTACCTATTCTCTTCCAAGGATACACATTCCTGTTAAAATGCACTAACTAATGAAGAAAAGTCTATGTAAATTTTTTTTTTTTTTTGTCTACCAGTGCTTAATAGATCCTCCTAGAAGAATTTTAGGTTTGCCAGCTATAGCTTAGTATTTACATACATTCCTGTAGTGTTAATGGTTGAACTGTGATTAGAAAAATGAATGGTTTTCATAACATTGAAAAGGACCCATTTTCATCATTATATCCCTGAACCTTTTACAGGTACTGTGATGGGTGCCATCTGTGTGAGGAGCTGGTATCTTTTCTCTTCACGACTGATAGGTACTACCATATGGTAGATACGATGCTCCACTTTGCAATACTGAAGGCTTTTTTTGGCAACTTTCCAGGACCTTGAGGGCCACACCTAATTTGCATATACATTTACATACAATTTTTATTTGAAATAAATGCATCCAGTTAGGATGGTTTGGTGAACATGTTTTGCTTTGTCTTTGATAGATGTACAGGCATTGTTTGGTTTTTGAGCTCCCCAGCAATAAAAAAGTTGTAGTTGAATCTACCCTGTAATTATTACTATTTATTGACACTATTGCTGTGCTCAGTGTAGGAAAACAAAACCCCTAGCCTGAAGAGCTTCTCTAATTCTTTGAGAAATTTCATCGACATACTTTATATCAGATGATTGGAAAAGGTTTAATTTTCAAAATTCCATGATTGTGGGTTTTTTTCTTCAGAAACTGCATCTTTTGCAGTTAACTGTTTTTTATTCTTTGCAAAGAGATGAAGAAGTATGGGTATGTAAATGACATGATAAAAACAACAGGTATTGGACACAAATAGGTCTCCACTCTATCTGTGGATTGGCCACCTCTGACCTCAGCCTAAAATGACTGACTCTAAGGACAAGAGACCTTTTGGCTTGCCCAGCTGTGGTGACTTAGCTACCATTTTAACTATGTTTTACCATTTAATCAGTCATTGCAGTGATATCTACAAAAGGCTTATGGGTGGGTTGCAGTGGCTCCCCTTTCAACCTGAGCTGCTGAAAATCATACATGAAGGGATGCCGCCTTCTTCATTTTTTCTGTGCTTCTTGTGAGAGGTCATAGTTGTCACAGGTTTGTCCAAGATAACTCAGGTCTCCCTGGCTATACTGGGGGCTCTTTGCAAAGGCTAGGATTCCAGTAATTCCTTTCTAGTCAGAGAGTACTTAATATGATATTAAAAATAAAATCACCTGCAAGGTGCGAACAAATATCTTTAGGTAGAAGAACGTCAATTCAAGGAGCTGCTCAGCGAGAGATTGGGTCTCTCAATTTGCTGTTGCTGAAGATACAACTATCCATTCAAGGGCTTCCATCTCTTAAACTCAGAGAGTCAGTTATATTTAACCACAGAAATTCATCAGCAAATTACTGTATTGTTTGTTTATATTTGAATGTGTAATCTCCTTTGAAGTCAGTTTTTTCGGGCTTAAGATAATTCCAAAGAACCAGAAAGCTTGTGCTTGAATGTATATTTTTTAAACAGCAAACTTGCAGCACTTGCTTGGACAGGTAACTGAGACTGTCTTAGAAGGACCTTGTTATTTGAGAGGAGTTGTTATTTAAAGAGAAGAAAAAAATAATCTTGTGAGTAGGAGTCTCATACCTTTGTTAGTAGTCCCTCTGGGAAAAAGATAAAAGTTGATATACTTGCAAATGAGATTAAAAATTTAGATGTTATACATAACTAAAGGAAATATGAATGATGTAGAAAAAGTTGATGTGAGTTATCAGTGATTCTAGGACACAGTAATCACAAACCAGATGGTAAAGATGGTCTTTTGTTATGATAAGGATAAAAATAAATGGGAGTATGGCAGGAATTTTTAGAGCAATTTGGGGCCTGGACCATTTTGGGGATCTGATCAGAGGCCAGGCTCAGATTTATAAGCACAATCAAATCCTATGAGGGAAATTGAATTTTAAATGTGTTATCAAGAAAATTGGTGTGCTTAGAAATGGCTGGAGGAGAAGCTGAGGACAGGAGTAGCAAGAGATTTCAGTGTTTTGGACATCCTTCTGATTCTTTGGTATGAATATCAATATGATTGATGCAGCAATAACTGCAGTGCTGGAGGGATTTGATACCCAGAGGGAATCAATTAACTGGATTTTGGATATTGGAGCATTATGACCTTTGACTAGATCATAATGTTGACATGTAAGAGCAAATGGAACAATGTGAGTTTTTTCTGATTGTAATTGACTGGAGATATTTAGAACAACGTGGATATCCAAATTTGCAGATAATGAGTTCATCCTAGAAGGTGGCTGGAAGACAGCAAGTGAGCCTTGCCCAGACCTCAGGTTATCATGTGGTAGGGGAGAAAAAGCTTATTTAGAAGCAGCTCCTGGCTTCTTTGCACTCTTTAGTGGGCAAATTACATCCATCTAACATCTTCATTATTGATTTACAGGTGAATGATACTGTGTTTTGCTGCAGAGTGACACTGAGGCAGGATTTATTGGGAAAGTTTATCTTATTACCCAGATGTGGTCTTATCCAACATCTTTGCAAAGAGGTATAAAGGAGAGCTGTCATCACTGTTTCATGAATCACCACCTGAAATAATGGCTTCTGACATTGCTAACTTGTGAACTGGGAAGACAACAGTCTTTGTGGGCTTTCTTGGGGTGGCAAAAGACCACAACGTGGCTTCTTTACAGGTGGAAATAATCAGAAAAAATTAGGTGTATTATGATGATGGGCTACTAGATGGCTGATCCAACTCAGAGAGTCAGCTAGTGGGGCAGTTGCCAACTAACAAAGTGGAGTGAAGTAAGCTGCAGCCTGATGTGGCCAGTGGCTGTGGTAGGATAGTTCAGGAATAAACAGTCCTGCTATAGAAGTAATGGGCAATACTAGCTAAGGGAATGGGGAAAGGATATAGCCCCCAAGTACGGGGAAGAAAGAAGTTTTGAATATGGCTGAACAGTAAGGTGATTGGTGGGAAAAAAAGTTCATGCTGAATGTTTTTTATCTTAACTCTTTATTGACCTGAAAGAGACAACTGGTAAAATATCAGTAATGTAAGCTGGATTTCTCAAAGGTTTGCAATTTGTCTTTTGTACATCTTTACAATGGGATGAATAGTTGTTTTAAGTTATATTTTCTCTATATCCTTCTTATTTCTTTCTCTTTGCAATCATGGCAGGCAGATGATTTTCTTTTATGATTGCTTTTCCCTTGCTGAATTAGGATTGTGTTCTCAGGTAGTCTTTTCCTTTTCTAAGGCTAACTCTAAATTATATGAAGACAGACAGTTGTGGCCTTCATACAACTATTTTTCAGCTGATGTCTGCATTTTCTGTCTTCCTGCTCATCTGCTGGTGAATATTCCCAGTTCTTATATATCTTTATAAATCTTACTTTTTACTGGAGGAGCTCCACAGCTGAGGAATGAAAAATGACAGGTTTCATGGAAACTTTTTTTTACAGTGCCTGGAGATGGAGGATTTGGTTAGTGTGTAAGACATATTTAGTTGCATGACTAAATTCTCTAAAACAAGAAGTAATAATGGAAAAAGTAGTAAAGAAAAGAATTCAAATAAATTATGCAAAGTCTCACAACATTTACTTTATTCTCTGAATTGTCATTCTTCTGAATGTCTTTTTTTTAGTTTTCCTAATTTCTCTATTTCTATGTACTTTATCCTCCTATTACCTGTTTGCCAGTGTCCATAATACTCAACCCTCGTAATATTTCCTGATCTCAGGCAAAATTTCTTTTATTATCCCTTTCCATTGAACTCACTGTGGTCTTCTGCCCAAAGATCTCCATATTTAAACTCAGCTCATTTGGGATACAGTCAGAAAAGCCCCTGTAGAAGAAAATAGTTGAAAGTATGGATTAATGTTAACAAATGTTATCTGATAATTTTAAATTTTGATAATTGTAATTTCAGGATTTTTGTTGAGATTCACATAACTGTATTGGTGGTGAAGTTTCATGGGTTTATTTGTTTGTTTAACCATCTAGCTTATAATGAAATTCCTAAAGCAATGAATTTTAGAAAAAATGTTGCTTCCAAAGTTATTTTGCTTGTATTTCCTAATAATTCACTTGCCACGTTGCACTTAGTATTGTTATTTATTGTGAAGGTCTCTTAACTCCACTGAAAAAATCAATAAATATTTAAAATCTGCCTCTAAAAGTTGGCTGAAAAGTCTAAGTTAGACTAATCAGATTGTTACCCTCTTTCTGTCAAAATACCTGGTACTTTATGCTGTTTCACATCAACTTAAACTTCACGTTGCTTCATGGCAGTAAGACACTATGAAGGTGTTTCAAATTCAACAACCATCTCTTATGGGTGGAACAAAATTCTTTGTGGTATTGATTGAGCTTTATTCTTGCTTTCTTCTGTGAGAATGGGTGGCGTGGCTGGTTTTATTCCTTTCAACTCATTACCATTCCAGCTCTTTGATAAGAGCTAAGAAAAGGAGAGAAGAGGAATATTTTCCCCTATTTTTCTTGAGGAAACAGCTACTGTTCTTGCAGGGAATCCAAATAACAGTGTTTGTTACATTAATTCAGTTGGAACAATCATGCCACCTGCAGTCACAACTCTGCATGCTGTATGTTGCTGTAAGCAGCCTTCTCTTTCCCGGCGAGGGTGGCTTCCCAAAGTCACCAAAGTCACCATGAGAAAAACCCCTTCCCTAAAGTGCTTTGAATATAGGGGAAAAGTTGTGTAAGCAAATAGAAATTAGTAAAGTGAACCATGCAGGAGAGAGCTGTATTCCACTCTTTGTGTGCTGTGTTTTTCAAAGGTTTTTTTCATCAATTGGGAATGAAATCCTGTACTTCCAAAACACTTTGTTCTTAGATGACACAAATGCCCCCAAAAGTTCAGATAGCACAATATCAGGGCCAGGTAAGTGGTCATGAAAAAGAAGATTGAAACAAAAACTCCAAGGTATAGGGCTTAATTTGGTTTCATCTAAGCATTGTTTTTCATTTAGGTTGAATTCCTGGCAGTCACATTGCACAAATAGAGTAAAAGTACAAAACAATTACAGAAGAACCAATAAAATAAAAAGCCCTTTTGAGCAATGACAACATTCAATAATAGTGTCAATGCTGCTTTAAAAGTTTCAGTTTCTACAGCATCTCCAGTCCCAAAGTGTCTCATCCACTTTCTAATTTTCCACAAGATGCTTTTAGTATTTTGAGATTTATATTGAACCACAGGGTTCTAAAAGGTTTCAAAAGATCTTGCATATGCATTTGGAACCAAATGATCAATTAGATTAATAAAGGGGAATTGTAATTTAGATATGAAGCCTGTAAACTCTTGCAGAGAGGTATGGAACAAGAAACCAGGCAATGCTCACAGCTTGGGGAGAGCCAGGATATAAGGTGAGAAAACAAACACACTCAGCAGGAAAAAAGGTACAGTCAGCACCAGTTTTGTAACATTAATCCCATGCTTCCTGTTACAAACATGGGAGAAATGGGAAGAAATGATGAATGTAATACAGCACCTGTCAAGGTAATTATCATGTGAAGCCAGTTGTACCTTGGGAATGGTCGTACTGCAAAACCAAAAGGAAAACCTTATAAATAGGAAATTGTTATTAGTTTCTAGTAGCCATCCTGTTATGGTTGAAATATTGCCTTCAGGGGCTCTTCCTTGCAGTTATAATGGCATCTTTTTTGCTGTTTCCTTCCTGAAGGATCATTGGATTGTCAGTTTTATGTTTTCTTAACTGATGGTCATCAACCTTTGCTTAATAATCTTCTTCCTCCAGCACAGGGCTGCTGGCAGAGCCCCTTTCCTGCTACGGGCTTCTGGGGCTTCCCCAACACCCTGGGGAGCCCCGATCTCTGCAGGGTGCCCTTAGTTAGTGCTTGAGCCATCAGTGGGAACTGTCAGCAGAACCAGTCAGGAAAAAATGAACACAAGCTTTTTCTGTCTGGAAATACATTTCTATCAAAGTAGAAGTTTTCTTTCAAGAAATCATATGCCTTTACAAATATTTGTGAAGAAAATCAGTGGATGAAATCACAAGTTTTTAAAGAAAACTTTTATATTTGTATTTTTAAGTGATTTTACACACACATACACACCAAAAAAAAAAAAAGAAAAAAAAAAGTTTGGTTTGGGTTTTTTTTGTTTTTTCCAAAGCATAGTAAACCCCACCAAATTGAAATTAGTAGTTTAGGCAACCCTATCCATTTTTCCAGACCACTCTTTGTTAAAAATCTTTAATGATTAGGTTTTGGTCCTGTCTAACCTCTTGAAATACTTTGTAAAATGGGTTTTCTATCCTCTGCAGGGTTCAATTTATTAGGCTTAGAACTGGTGTTTTTAGCAGCTCTTCATGTTTAGGTATGTGTTATTGAGTGCCTAGTGACAGATCCAAGCTCTTCTGCATTCACTCGGTGCTAGTTAGGAGGAAGCCAAATCTGCTATCGAAATCTTATGATCATATGAACATGAAATTGCACTGAAATGACTAAAGTTTACGAACAAGGCCATATGTTTTCTTGCAGGAATTGGCTTGCTTAAGGCCAGAACAGACCCTAACCAGCCTGAGCTCATTGCTGTAGGTAGTTTTATAGGTTTCATGAAACTTCTGAAGCGTTTGGTATGCAGTATAGCTGACAAGATTACTACGTACACCCTGCGCATTCAGTGCTGTATGTTTTCTAGCTGGTTCTTGTACTCGTTTCTCTCTTTGCAATCTGCGCAAGAAGCTAGGTCTAAATCTTCACAAACTGAGCTGCTTTTTCCATTAATTATAGCTGAACTCCTGCAATGCTGCTGAACTCACCCACCCACTGAAACCGTCAGTTTTGTTTGAAGGTTTCACTTTCACCAGTCTCCAAACCGCTTCCTCCTTGTTGGTGGCTCAAAGTGCTAGACCCATGGAGGCAGATAGGTCATGGGCTGCCTGTGTTGCCCATTCCTGCCAATGTGAAGATCCAACATTTTGATGTCCTCCCTCTCTAATTCTTGAGTATCTGGAGAGTTCTTAAAGGAAGCATGGAGGTAGTAAAACCTGAAGTGAATTTTATGGGGTTAAAACCACAATATAAGTGAGACTTTGTGCCATCTGAGGATAGTACCCTGGGATAAATTCTGGCTCCTGGATCTTGTGTGAGCTTTTCTTATGACATCCAGTGCACTGAGGCTGTCATAGGGGAGGGAAGTGGAGCAGTCACAGCATCTCCCAGGAATAAAGAATTTCATTTATTAAGTTAGATATTTAAAACTTTAAAATCTAGAGGTTTGTTCACAGTTATAGCATTAATTTCACATGCAGGAGCCTGGGTAAGTAGGCAAAACATATATGAGATAACAGAAGAGTGGTTTCTTTCTGTTTACAAGGAGATCCTCTAGCCTAGTTTCTTTCTCTTTAGCATTTTTTCCTTCAAAATCTTTTCTTCCTCTAAAGAGTAATTTCAAAGAAATTAAGCAAAAATATAAATGCCAGCACAAGTTGTCTTCTTTTTCAGCACAATTCTATGGCAGCTTGACACTTGTACAGCTATTTTAACTTTTAAAGGTCAAGGTGTTTCTCCATAAATCATAACTGCATACTTCTTTTGTCTATATTCACATACAGTAATTAAATTAGCACTATTAAGGAAATAAGGGTATTACAAAAATAGCGTATTAAGTTGCTTCATGTGCAAAATATTAAGTTAAAAGCATGCTTTGACCCATCAGCTTTTGCACTCCACTTATCTGCTTGCCCCACCCGGTCATTTATTTTAATCCAAAGTCTGCTTGAAATCAAAACTATAAAAATAATTGATAGAAAAGGAAGGGGTGGATGGAACCAGCTACTTTGCTTAATCACTAGATCACTTTAGCACATTTTACACCTTGAACTTCTGGGTATGGATAAATAGGTGCCAGTTACACTGACACTAAATAATTTTTTGGCACCAAAGTGTAAGAAGGCATTGTTTATGACAATGTAGATTTAGAGTTTAGTATAAAAAAAACACTGCCTCGGAATTCATAGATGTGAGAAGACCTCCTACTCCTCTTTAGCTCCTCTGTGATTGCTGTTCAAGGTATAATCACCACCTCTTTTTGATAGATGAAGCAGATCAAGACACAAAAAATATCTATATTTAAAACTTTGGGTTATTTCACAATATGGCAATTTACAGTATGTAACCAAGTGTTGCAACAGAAATAAGGCAGCGGAATAACAAATCACAAGACACCCTCAGGACAGAAGGTAGAGAGAAATGTTAAATTAATGAGCCCATAAAACTGCTGCAAATGAAACGTGTAAATACATTGATTTTTATTTTTTTTTTTAACCTAATGGTTTCCTTATGATTTTTACATCACAGAAAAACCTGTTCTATTTGCACCAGCACAGCTTCTTAGTAAACACTGTTCTTTCTTATCTGTTCAATGCCTTCTCCCTAGGCTATGGCAGATTTTTCATTTAGCTAAAAGCTCAGTAAGAGGTCTATGAGAATGATAATCCTACTACGGGCCGCAGCTGGCACTTTCATGGGGTAGATGATTAGTAGAACGTTTTCTATTCGACCTGGAGAAATTCTCTCAGTGGGAAGTTAACATCCGCTTACTGTCTTCACCAGAACACACTCATCAGTTCCCCATCTGACATCCATGAACAGAAGAAGCTGCTTGAATAATGGATAGGATAGGAGAATATCTGGTTTTTTTAATAGTATCTGTGGTGAGTTACAAGCCAATTCATTGGCTTTATCTCTAGTTTTTAACTGCTTGCCCTTATGCTATCAAATTATTTAGACAGTGAAAGGTTTGTTTTCCCAAAGTAATAGGAAAAGTTCCAGTTATCTCTATTGAATGCAGTGTTTCCTAACATATTCCCTGTTTTATTTCTGTGCTAAAGGTTAGTTAATTAAAATTAGTCACCTGAACAGGAGATAAGCTCTTTTAAACTTTCTTTTTTCGCCATCAGTTGATACAAAGGTCTTTCCCAGGGAAAGCTGCTTCCTGCTATGAAATAGTTAAAATTTATATGCCTGCTACATATAAATCCAGGAGAGCATTATGCAGGATTTTATAGCTAGGGGATTTTGTATAAGCTTAAAGGAAAATGTTTAAATCACCTAATTTAGCCTTAAATCTTTTTTTTTTTTTTTTTTTAAGTTTAGTTCTATTTGATCCCCACACTGTGAACTGTTCTATGACCTGATGCTTATATTGCATAATAAAGCTGTGGAGGGAAGTGCACTTGTCATTGTGTAAAGCTGCTTAAAGAAGTTTTCTCATCCCCTGTATTGAGACGCATCACCCCATGTCAGACTACTTGACCCAGAAGCATTGACTACTGAAAGCAACTCAATAGGAATATGAAACCTACTATCATTCAAGTACAGTGTAAAACCTAATGACTTCAGCATATGCACACCAAGTAATATCAAATCTTACTTTGTACACTTCACCTTCATTTTATAATCCAAGCCTTTGTATGCAGTAATGAGGTATGTGCTATAAGGAAGATTCTTTAATAGGATTTAATGCACCTGTGAGCAAAGGCATTTTAGCTTTTTATCCCCAGAAGCACCGTAACTGAAAGCCTTTAATACTGATGTGATGGAATATAAATGCAGAAATATTATAATAACCAGAACTTTTCCAAAAAGTTTACAGTCTTTCTGTGACAGATTATTTAACTATGGTCCAAACGATGCCTTGACAGAGGTGTAAATAAGGGCATATGGAAATTTTGTGGGAGACTAACTAAAGCTTGTAAATACTTATGACTTACAGCTTGAATGTGAAGTCTGCTAAAGTGTAGCTTAACTCATTGTGATAACGCTTTTGTTTATTTTAACGAAACCAGTAACATGTAGGATGTAGTTAACATGCATTCACCTCTGTTTAACATATATATCAGCAATTTCTATAAGCATAAAATGTTAGAGGTCCATACTCTTCTCAGTGTGGTGGCAATCCACCTAATTGCGTTAGGTCAGGTATTCAAATGACTCTACCTACCCTGCAACTCCACTGGCTTTAGCAGCATTATAAAGAAGGTAAATGTATGTAATTGGTCCATTCACTGGCTTGCTATGAGCTATTACAGTTAAAAACACCATTTACAATGGTGTAAGCAAGGATAGAATTTAGATCATAGTCTTATCTTTCTAAAGCAAATGTTTGCTGCCATTATCATGAACCAGTTACCCCTGAAGTCAAAAGAATTGTTCAGAAGTGTTCGCAATAACACTTTCAGGCAGGATCCTGATCCCAACAAGAATCAAACGGCTGCTTAACTTAACCCATATCATTAGCATCACTGACTTCAGTAGAAACATTGCAGTATCTGAGTCTGTGCTAAGCACGTGCCCCATGGTTTCTTAAGGGCAGCAGTGCATTTGGTAAAAATGCATTGGAGTCTTATTTTTAAAGACAAAAGAAAAATTTTGAACATATGTTGTGCATGTAATTTTTCTCTCTTTAAAAGCATTTTGAACTGAACAAGTACAAAAAGAGTTATTCTTTTAAAGTTTTCCATTACACTTCCATTACAAAATTATTAACTGTTAAGGGAGGTCTATAATTTTACTTTTAGTCCTACAGTTGATGCAAGTGCTCTGGGTATTTAAGTCACTAAGAATTCATTTCTATTAATTATAGACCATGTCCTGATATTTGCTCTTGCATATAAGACATTTAAGGTCACTGAAATCACGCTGCATGCCAAAGGGTTCTAGATATGAATGTCAAAGAGATAAAAATTCAATTCTCAGTAGCAATAACATACCCACAAAACCTCAAATTCAGTTCTAGTTGATAAGAGCAGTTTCTGGATCAATATACCCAGTCTTAGGTAGGGAGGTCAGCCTGTCACACCAGTGGGTCTCTAGAGGAGAAGAAAGTGAAGCCTTGGGAGTGTTTTAAAGTGGCTTTGCATCACTGCGTTGCTCCATGGCCAGCATTCAGACAGCAGTTATTTCACTAGCATTTGATAGAGTTACTTTCCATGGGTAATTTTAAGAAGGGCATTGCAATTCTACCAGGGGTTTGTTTAAAATAAAAGGCTTTTCATTCTAGAGAACTTGCCAAGTGAGGTAAAAGTGTTTTTAAAGATAAAATAATAACATCTTGGAAAAGCGACAACAAAGCCAAAACTATACCGCAATCTAAAGTAGCATGATTTACTGATGAGCTTCTGACAATAAAAGGCTTACATGTTTGGTACCATCTTTCAACTGGACCCCTCAAAATCTAATGACCTTATCAATGAAAAGGAAAAAATACAATCCATTTTGTGGCAGATAAACTTATTACACAAAAGGAAAAGAAAAGAAGGATGAAGAACTTGTATAAAGATATAGCACAATAAATTTATTAGAGTCAGAATCTGGTCAGCAATAACTTCTGTGTTGTTTTAAAAGGTATTTTACTGTGCTTTATCATTCAAACAAAAAAGCCTTATAACCACAATAACTGCCCTATCATAGACCGGTTAAATAGTTTTTGAGATAGAGATCACCATTTTGAAGACTCGTATATCCCAGCACAGTAGGTGTAGTGCTACTTTTGTACTTCATTCAGTCTTGTCAGGGATAGATGTTCATAGAAGCATATATCAAATGGTGTTTCTCCTTCCCTCCATGTACACAATTACCATAGCTCAACTTGAAACTAAATGAACTCAGACTTCAGAGCTGTTAGCAGTGATTTGCATGATTACCACAAATAAGGGTGGTGGCAGAGTGTTCAAAAGCAGTTTCCTTCATGTTGACAACACTTTATGATCAAATGACTAGCTTCACCTCTGATAGCTTTTTCCTTCTGGGATAAGAAAATTGAATTTTTGGGATATATAACAAGCAACATGTAGCATGAAATCATGGTGTAATAGGGCTGTACAAATAAAAGACGGGCCAAAGAGGACATTCACAGCACTGCTATTTCCTATCCTTAAAATTCAAATTAGTCAGTATTTTAAAGAAAACTATACACTATGTAAGTATTCTCAAAATGTGCTTAATATTCAGCATTTGTGGAAAAATGTTCAAAGATATTTTTTCGTTTATTTTTCTTCCCTGAATTTTCTCTTGCAGAGAATCTCTAATTGGTTAGACACCTTTGAAGTTCAAGATATGTCATTATCACTAACTGGCATAAAATGTGACAAAAAATCCTGAATTTAAAAACCCAAATGTTATGAATTTGAACTCATGCAAAGTTGAATAGCAAATTGAATAGCTGAATAGGAAAACAGCAAGTATAGAAAGGTCCATCAGTAATATTTTAATCCAAGAGACATTCTTTCATATTAGCTTTATACCAAGCACTATCTAAATTCTGTAACAAGTGTTTATGTGTCTAGGTTCTTGAACTTTGTTTTCATCTCAGAGTTACAGGGTTTTGTTTGGGGGTTTTTTTTGGTGGTCTTTTTTACTTAAAAAAAAAAAACAAACCCCAAAAAAATCCCAAACCTAAAAGAAAACAGATTCTGCAAAACAGCTGTCCTACTTATGTGAAAACTAACTTTTCCTTTTTCTATTTTTTTTTTTTTCTGTGCTCACATTTTCACTTCTCAGTGTGCTGTACATTGTCATCTTTCAGTTCGGCACTAAGGAGAGTGGGATGCCTCATATCTCTCAAGGCACAAGTCACTTCATACTGTCAGGAAATGAGGAGACATCAGTCCCTGTGTACACTTCACATTTCCATGATTCCCTCTGTAAGCACAGAAACATAATTAAAAAATCCCAAACTTTTTTACTCTGGCTTACAGCCCTGCTTCAGAAACACACACCATGGCAAATTCCAGATTGCAGCACTTAGGTTGCACAGGTTTCTGACATCGCACAAACCTGAAATGTGCAGAAGGACATGGGAAAGCAATAAGTACTAAGGGTGCTACTTCTTAGCAGTAGTGTTATTTCCAATTTGATGTCTGAGTACTACAGAAAAGAGTCACAGCTGAAAATCCCCAAAATAACTGTTTACTGAGGCTCCTGCTTCTGGGTGAAGAGTCTTAGGAACTGCCTGACTTTTTATGCAGAAGTCAGTTTTATGGGTCTTTGATCCTTCTATTTGGTGCCAGACAAACACATCATTCACCTTCTTTGGTTTCTCAAGATTTCTTTCTGGATTATATATAAAAGATTTCCAGGTTTTGTGCAAACCCCCTCTAGCCCTGCTGCTCCCCTGAGTGTTTGAGGCGGGGGGGGGAAGCAGCATACATGAACCTGCAGTAACAAGGGTAGGAGTATTTTCCATTTCCCAAATACTCCAAAGAAATGTAGTCTTTTTGTCTATAGGTGGTGCTGCATGAGCCTGGAAAAAAAAGCTGCATTTCCCTATGGCTTTATGGTCTCTAGAGGGTGCTGCCCTGCGTGGTGTAGGATCAGCCCTTGGTCTCCGTAAGCATGTCCATTTTGGGGTCTCTGTCTTTAGGGACTCTAAAACATTAAGGTAGGAACAATGCTCAGTTGTTTGGTGCTGTGCTTTAGACCTCTTGATGTTATTTGTGGTTAAATGTAACATTGTAAAGCAAAAGCAGTGAAGTGAAATGATCATGAGGGTGATACCAACAGCTTTCCAAGGGAGAAGCAAGGCTGCAGCAATGTTTCTCCTCTGGTTTGTTTAGGGTCAGACATTTCGGTCATCTTTGAAGCTTTAACCATTGTTTCAGTTCAGAAATAAGTGAGTCCTTTTTCACTTTTTTTCTCCATCCTTCTTTGGGGATAATGACTGAGGAACAGATCCAGTAATAGTTTGCATTATCCCATTCCCATTTTATATTTCTAGTTTTCTAATTTTGACGTTGGAAATGGTGAAATACAGTAAAGTACAGATGTATTTTAAAGAACCATCCTGTAAAGCAAGAAGGGCTGAAACCAGAAGACTGGGTCAGATACAGCAGCCAGATTACAGCAGTTTTGTGTCAGAAAACATTATAATAATTGTGCAATATACAGTTGCTGTACTGACAAAAACAAAAAAGTGCTTTTCATCTAAACAAAGTCTTCTGATTTATTGTGTTTTATACATATGTTGTATTTAATATTTCCATCCTCCTTAAACACTCTGTAGCTTTCCAAGAGTGTTGGAGAACTACGAGGCCACGTTTTTGGCATTGTGGGTGACCTCATTATTAATCAGAAAACATCTGGGCAGGCAAAGAAGTGTGTGTGTGTGTCTGTGGGTGTTAGGAAAGCTGCAGATGGATTAACAACCCTTCCATGTACAGGCCACCAGATTGTGTATCTTGCTTGGAAAAAGTCCTGGCGGGTTCTTGTCTCCAGATTTCACAGGCATTTCTCTATGAACTGCATGATTTGCAGAAGTTTATTTTAGCTCATATCTCAGGGGCTGCAATGCCCCAGGAACTGACTGCAGAGCCAGGGCAGATGCTGGTGCCAGGTTCTGCTATGGTGATTGATGAAGGAGATAACTCATGTCTGCCACTTACCTGTGTTTACCAGCCCAGTGGCTGGGTCTGTTTAGGCAGTCTCTTGGAGCATCTCTCCTAAAGCACAAGTATTTCTTTGTTTGTTTTGTGTTGTTTAGTGTATGCTCAGGTTGATACGTCCTGCAGAGATTTGTATTAAACTTTCATATTGGATTTTCAGTAGAGACCCCACAATTTGCTTAGTACACATCAGTAGAGAAGATATGTAATAAAATCCAGACAAGTGTACTTATTTTCCAGAGTATAGACACTACCCTACCATTACGCTTTTTACATTTAACAGTATAAACAACAATTTAGTTTGCCCTTAATGTCCTATATATGCTTAGATCCATCACGGTCAAAACTGAAGGGCAAGGGAAAAGGACGAAGAAAAGATGTTAAATATTGCACAGAAATAACTCAAAATATACTTCTGATAGCATAAGCACATTGTTAAAAAATGAACAAGTAATAGTACAGGAAAAGATGTGCATTTATGGAATGTGTGGAAACAAGTCCAGGCTGTGTCTGATGTTGTTTACCCTCTAATGGAAAAAGACTCTTTTATATTACAGGGTTGTCTCCCCTCTTTATCCAAGAAGAGAAGAAACACCCTGTGTTGGTTGCCTTAAGGAGGAGAAGCCCTGCAAGGGCATCAGAAGGTATCTCCACCACTGGAAGAACTGGCAGAAGAGCGTTGGTGTCCTTTTGAGCTATACCACAAGTTGCATGATCAGAAGTAGAAACTCTAAAAAAGAAAGACTTTTTTTTGTCTGTAGGTGGAGGTTTGTCTGTGTAGAGAAGCTGTTGCAGAATAAGACAGTGGGTGAACTTACAGCATGATCCTTACTCCACATTAACTTTCTAGAAGGATGTTTGTTTTGCTCTATCAGTGTTTACTGCAGCAATTGGCAAGTGGACCATGCCTGTGCTAGTAACAAGATGGGGGAGCCATTGCTGAATGGTTATCTGAGCCCAGATCCATACCCGAACATTCCATGGTAAACAAGCATCCAAACAAATAATAAATAAGTAGGTTGAATCTAAGCAGCAGGATAGGTTTATGACCAAAGCTAGCTATGTTGGCACAAAGTATCGCAGAAAGCAAGGGCAGCAGGTTTTACTGTTGTCTTCTCCTTGATGTCTCAGAGGAGGGAAGGCTCCTTCAGAGGCAGCACATGGTGATGAATCACGTGGCCTTGGCACAGAATGCACTACACCTCAGAACAAATACTGTGCACAATAGCTGATTTCCCAGGCTGGATTGATGAGGGATGGGGCTGCTGATATATTTGATTATAATAGCTGCCACATCACTTTCTGTCTGAGAGTTAAAAAAGATGGTGAATGACAAAAGGCAAATGAAGAGTAGGTCAAGAGACGCATGTGCAGAAGGGTCTAGGAAGTAGAGCAGTCATGATTCGTGTCTAGAAATGGAGCACATGTGTAGAAAGAGATGTTCATTGATGGGGTGTGGTAGGTAAGCAAGGTAAGAGCAAGTAGTGAGGTAAACTACTCTCGCTATAGGACATGCTCCTGTCAGTCAATTTTAAGTATAGAATTCTGCCCCACTCAAATAATACTTTTACCATGGACTGTTGTAAGTTAGGAAAAATACTAAAAATGGTTACAAGTTTGGCTAAAAGTTAATTTTTTTTGGTGTAGTTTCTTCATTTCAAATGATTAAGTACTGCTTGTACATTTTGTATTATTATGAAACCTAAAGTCCCAATGTGTCTTTTATGACATGTTAATAAAAGTTCTTTAGGTAGTAAAATATTTGCAATCTTGCCTCAGCTCAGAAGTCTGATAGGCTGCATTGAGATTGAACAGCCAGTTAGAGTATTTCTGAGGGATCAAAATATGCTAATGATTTAAGCAAAAATATTTTCTCATAGATTTATATACAGCTATTTAAGATAACACAGAACTGAGAACATTTTATAGTATTTTTTCATAAAAGGTTTGAACTTTGTATAGTCAACCTATCAAAAAATGTATAAATTATACAAGGAAAAAAAAAAACCTGCATCATTTCTTTTTCTCTGGGATGTGGAGCAGTTAATATTCAACATGAAATGTCTAATCTTTAAATACATTATAATCTAACTGCTTAGGATAATTTTTGCTTTAATACCTTAAGAGTCTGCAAAGCCTGAAGGATGGGATTATTAAAATGGAATTTTAATGTCAAAATTATCAGAGAAGAGAACATATTGCTAGTGTTCATAAAAAAAATGTATTCAATTTCTGTTTGATTTGTTCAAATGAGAGATCAGAATATATTTGATTATAGCTAGTAAGTATTCCAAAAGTTGATCAGATGACTGCAGGTCATTGCAACATAAGTGCCATCAACTATGGGAATTAGTATATCTAAGACATTGAAGTTTGTGGTTACATATAAACACACCTGGACTAATGACTCAGATATAAGCTTATATGAAGATGCTACATAGGGAGAGATTCGGGAATAAAAATTGCATGGTTGCCAAACAAACAGCACTACTAACAGCCCAAATATTAAAAAAAAAATAAAAAACCAAGCCCCCCAAAACCCTAAAAAGAAACCCCACCAAAAAAAACCAGAGAAACAAATCTTAATGTATCTTGCAGGTGTAAATAAAAATCTCTAACTTGCTTAGAAATTAGATTTTAAGTTTTTCTCCCTGGCTGTCAGGGGTATTGGGCTGCTGCCCAAGAGCAGAAGCCAGGCTCCTTATAGCTGTGATAACCAGCTAAACTTCAGATTTTCCCGATCATATAAAAATGAGCTCTGAAAAGTAACAAAAAAGTAATCAATGCATCCCACCAACCTTCCCACCTGCCCTCCCCAAATTCATAAATAAACTGGACAACCTGCACCTATGTGTCACATGGTCCTTCTAACAGCTATTGCTTTCTAGTATGTAAGGTAGTCTCTCGATATAGAAAAGTTAGTTAATCACTTCCCAGAACATGGACCTGTAAGGTCGTTGAAGATCAGTACTGTCTTGTCAGTTGTTTTTATGTGGACTACCATGTAAATCTTCCACAGATGGCCAGAAAAACCTGGAGGTTTCAGCTTCAACAAACTGCCCCGAGTTCCCAACCGTGGTCTGTTTTGCAATATATATCAGTCCAGTGACCGCCAGGAAGGCACCCAAAAGTGACCTAGCTCAAGAATAAGAGGGAAGGATTCATGTTATGCAAATGCAGGCTTTAAGTGGTTTGGAAACTTGATTGAGTCTATTGGTTGTGGCAGCTTTTTTTCCTTCCTCTTGGAAGATCTGGCATTGATTGTCTGGAATTAGTGTAGTATTGCACAAGTTAACAAGGTAAAAATTACAGTTATAAAGTCACCTGCTGTGTTCACAGGCTTCTCCTGTGATAAACTATATGGTGTGGATGCAAATTTGGTATGCTTGAAAGATGGAAAGCAAGAGTAAGAAATGCATGTTTTGCCTGCAGAGAAACAGCTAAGGGAAAACAGAAAAGCGATTCTGGTAAAAAGTGTCTACAAGAGAAAGGTGCTGCCACTGTGGTTTTATTTTTGTCTCAACAATACAACTGAACAAATACTTGAGAGAGAGGAAAGGATGATTTTACAACTATTAATTAAGATATCAAAGTAACTTTCATATTCATAAATCCTTTTCCATTTGCCATGAATGCTTATGCAGTTTTTACTTTCATAAGAACTTTCAGAGGAATTGACCATATTACAGTCAGTGTATTATGCATTTGCACAAATTATTTTCTTTTGTCTTTTCCTTTTCATAAAAATTGATTTTTCAGGTCATACAGGATTTTTATTTTTTTTTTCCTTCAGATTTTATGTCATGAATAATACACCTGGGTCACTTGTCCAACCATTTTTTTTTTTACACTGGTAAGGATTTATTTGTATGAGGAGACAATCTGTCTTATAATGAATAGTTGAAGACTGTAATAGAACAAAAAAATATACAAATAACCCAGAGGTTGCAATATGTTTGTATAAAGTATTCAAACAATTTCAAATAACAACTGAACTTGTAAAAATCAACATCTGTTCATGGATTATTCATGAATCAAAATGGTAAAATTCCTTCAATAAAAATAGTCTTCAATGAATAGTTACCCTGGTTTCTGGGAAAAAAAAAAAAATAAAGATTCATGCAAACTGAAATCTCAACTTCAAGACTTTCATGCAGTTCAGATTCATTAATGCTAAAAATATCCGCTGGTATATAAATTGCTGCACCAAACCATCTAATATGAAAAAGTCGTAAAAAAAAAAAAAAAAAAACCCACCAAAAAAACCCCCAAAAAACCAAAAAAAACAAAACAAAAAAACCCCCCAACAATAACAAGATAGCATTTAACTGTACCAATTTAGGTAATTGTGGGGTCTTTTCCACAAAATATATATTTGGACTGAATCTGTAATTGCATTTGTCAATTTGTAAAGGAGGATTATCCTGTTGCAATGCAAACTTTTCTTTCTGTTTTAGCAAATACCTACGATGAAGAGTTCATATATAATGGTTTACAACTATTAATAGAAACTATAATAAGAAATCAATAGTTGTTCAAACGTACAAGTCTGATTTTTACCCAACTGAGAGGTAGGAAGCTCTCCTATGGTTTGACATGCAGAAACAAAAATCACAGTAGGTATCATTTTCAGAACAATGCACATTTTTAATTTATGAATGTTCTTTTATAAACTTGTATATACAGTCACTCTTTTTTTTGCCTTTTTTTTCCTCCAGTGCTACATAATTATAACTTGCAAAATGTAAATATTTATGAATTCACAGGATGTTCGTTGGAAGTGAAGAATATTATACTTGCAGATTTTTCTTGTACTTGCAGGATTCACATAATATTACTTGCCATCATGATGTACTGAAAAATGCAAAAAAATATAATATTCTACATTTGACTTTTCTGAAAAATACCATCTGGTGTTATTTTTTGAGAGTTGGAGATTAGCTCTGTAATTGCTTATAGTTAGAGATAGACATTACTACATTTATTGACAATTTTATTCTCTACAATAATCTTACATTTAAATAGTGACTTTGTTCCTGAAGGATGCCAAAGTGATTAAACTGATATTCAAACTCTTTGGATCGCATCACCCACAACTGAAATGCAGCCATCTCTGGGGTGAAATATTGCAGCTGTTTAACAGCGCTCAACAGCACTGTATAACAGCTTTGGAAATGAAGAATACCTTATTCAGATGAAAACAGGGACATTTAGGTAGGCAAAATAATTATTCAAGTTGGTATTTGGCCAGGATGTTAGTGCTCACATGTCTATACTCAGAAAAAGTTATACTGACTCCTTAATAATCAAAATTACTTAGGACCTTGGGTCTGTTGCTCATCTCAGAGAGGGCACTGCCCAAGAGAAACCCCAGCCCTGATCAGTGCTGACTGAGAGTGTGGTGCTGTGCACAGACTGTGGCACACATAGCTTTAGTCAGTCAGATTTTTCTTGACCACCTGGATATCATGCACCAACTCTTGTGAACCTCCTTGTGTAGAATTCCACTGTGGTTGCTGTGCAGGTTTGGAGGCTGCAGGTGGATCTAAGTTGCCTCTTTGAATATTTTACCTTTCCTTTGCCCAAATTTCATCACACTTCTGAAGTGGGTGTCACTGCACCTAAACTCCAATTTAGTACATGAAGATAATAGTCAATGCCCTTCCAGGCTTTTATATTTTTCACGAGATAGTGATCGTGCTCTACCTACTCATCACGTCATCTTACTATCTTGGGCTGGTTGTTCTTTGTTTTAGTTGATGTGTTCAAGCTGGACAAATCTTTCAGCAGGTATTGTCTTCCACAGAGTTATGCTAAAACCCTTGATGTCACTAGACTTTCATCATACATCTACTGCTCATGAATTAAACAGACACGGCTTGAAATCTGAACTGCATCTACAGTCTCAGTGGAACAATACATTTAGCTCAGGTGCATCATCAACTTTGAAAGAAAGCACTTGTCGAAGTTAAAAAGCAAGCAACTCTTTGGTAAGTCATCTGCATCCACATAAGCTTCTTTGCTTGTATATGCCAAAAAATTCCTCCTCACCCACAGTTGCCAACCACAGTATATTTTTGCACTGCTCTCTGTTTATCATCTACAGTGCTTATTGATGTGCAATTATATTCAACTACATGCACCGGCACTGTGCTCTTTCTCATTATCTAGTTGTCAGAGATGATCAAAATATCATGCCTATGGATTTCTTTAGTTCATGCAGCAAACCTTCCACTGAACTTTATCTAGCTGGAGATGTCACATGAAGGAGTATTGTGGAAACTGCTTTTCTTAAGGTTGTTGAGCAAGCTAGTGGCACGGCCAGGACTGTCTCAATTCCTGCTTTAGTGGTTGTCATTGTACATCTAGCCAATTCACTGGAACAGTTCACCTTTTTTAAATAAAGCGGGGTGTGTATTTGGGGTTTTTTCCCCTCTCAAGTTGTAGCAACAGTCTATTTTCTCACCTGTTTCTTTTTGTTCAGGTTTGGTCAAAGCTGCTTCAGATCCTCAGGTACTCATAGTAATGTTTGTATGTTTGTTTCTTGAGTGTAAATTCAGACACTTTGTGCTGAAAGAAAAGGTTTCAGGTTTTTTATTTGCAGAAAAGCAAATAACAAGAGGAAAACGGATTTTTTTGAAAAAGAAAAGTCATACAAAATGTCAATCTACTGTATGATTTCGTGATAATCAGAAACCAATATTTGTTATCTATTTGGTATGGCAATAATGTGGTTAGCTCTTGGTTTCTTGAAGAAACAAAATGCATTCCTAATCACAAAGACCTCAGACCCCTAAATGTAATGATTTGTGAGTAGAAAGTTGTAATATCTGTGAGTCAAAATGTGAAGATCTTCTGTCCGATAATGCGGATCCATTTGCTTTGCCATAGAGAGAGACAGTTGTTGCATGGATTTACAATTTTTGAGATTAAATACTTCAAAGGATACAAAGAGCAAACTTCTTCCTTCCTGTTATTCTCTTTTTGGTGATATTTAGGTAAAATACTTCGAAGTTTTTGTTTTGATGGAAAATGGTGGCAACGGACTTCCACCTAGCCCTTCTTCATCCTAGTATTTCAGAGCAAAATCTTCAGTAAAAGCACAATCTTTAATAATTTTTGTTAATTATATTTATCAATAAACACATAAAAACATAAAATCATAAAAAGACATTATGAAATTATATATCTATAATAATAAAATATTAAATATTGCCTAAAACTAAACCAAGGCAGCTTATATGTAACTATGTGTATACTTTTATTTCATTTTCCCCTTCATTTCTGTCTTTAGCTGCCCTTACTCTTTTGCAATTATCAGTATAGATATTTGTAAAAGAAAATTTAATCCTTCAGCTATAACATAGATAGAGGTGTACAAAATTTTTTCTTTGTTTTCTGATAATTAAAAAGATACTTTTATGATGTTCACTTCATCACTACTTAAGAATATTTTTAAATTATAATAAGTAAACAATAATTTCAGGGCAAATAAAAGATGTCATTCCACTCAAAATGAATGTTCTTATTTACCATGAGAGAGTTTTTTGGAATTTGGAATCCAATTTGGAAAGGTTTTTTCCACATTTGAATAATATTTTGAATGAGTTGTCATTTTAATTTGAATGAAAAAAAAATCTTCCCATTTGATGTAGGAATTATTTACCCTTCTTTATGCTAAAAGAACTCCAAAAAAATTGGGGAAATGATTTTCAAACAAAAAATTTTTACATTTTCCAGTTGACATAGGTGTGTCAAACTGTATGTTTTGTTTTCAATTATGAACAGAAGGTGCGTCTCATTTTAAATTTTGGACCACATTATACCATTTATTTTTAACAGATGTTAGTGTTTGGGCAGTAGGTTATTAAGAACTTAAAACTTTTGTCCACAGCCTGCTCCTGGTGTATTCAAAGGTCAAGGCTCCTTCTAAAGGAATTTTTCCTGTCTCTGTTTGCTGTGTACTGCTAATCAGTAGTAAACATTTGGATTTATGCAAACGCAGGTAATGTGATTTTAAATATAGGTGTGGGACACATCTAAATATCTGGCTATTCTCTAGTCCCTTTGGGGAGCAGAACTGCATTTCAGGGATATGTCATTATCAAGCTACAGGTGTGGCTGTCTGGATCTTCATAACAACAGTAGAAGACTACGATGCCTATTAGGAGCCAGATTACGACCTTTTGTGCTTATTGTACAGATTACCGTTAATGTGGAATTCAACTATTTTTTAGAGCCTAATGATCAATAAAGGACCATGTTAATACCACACTGTGGACAAGATTATTCTCAATGAGTTGAGACACTATGGTGAGATTTGAAACACACTTCTGTCATTTAAAATTTATCATTTTGCATTCATATTGTTCTATCATGATGCAAAACATTTTAGTGTGCAATGTTACCAATAGAAAATGTGGAAAATGTTCTGCCTTGACAGAGAAGTCAAAAGGTACTTTCCTTCTGTATTTTCTCAATGAAATTGTCTACAAAAAAATCCAGTGCTTAGACTAGACTTGATCCTGTGCAAATATCTTGAATAATTTGATGAAAAAGGAAGAATGAATCACCTTTGGGGGAAAAAAGTATTCTGACCACTTTAAACAAATTGAATGCTTATAATATATGTAAAAATCCCCTAGTTAGTGACATAACTTCACTAAACCATAGTAGTTTTGCTTTTGAAAGGCAAATCAACACTAACAAAAACTCCCCATGCTGTTCTGTTTCTAGTCCCCTTGAGGGGAAAGAAAAAAAGAAAAAGTACATGCTCATATTCTGTAGTGCCAAAATGTGACTTAGTTTGTTAACTGGATAAAGGTCTGCACAGGGTTACAGTGAGACCAGCAATTTGTTTTAAAGGTGCTCAAACATAGCTTTACAAATGTAAAAATCTAGAATATTTTCTTAATATTCTTAAGTATTTCTTATACTTTATTTAGATGACTGAAGAATCATTTATGCCTTAAGTAAACTCTCCTGATAGTACAAGCCAGAGCACATATGAACTTTTTTTTCTGCTCGGCTGCTCTGCAGTGCTACTTGTGAGCAACCTGACTGCTTTAAGAAGGTATCGCACCATTGAAATTTGTTGAAAATGCTTGCTTATGTTTTACAATTTACCCTTCAAAGCTCCCACAGTGACACAACACCTTTGATATTAATGGAGTATTTGCATTATTTCAGTCAGCAGCACTCTAAATGAAGAGTTGGTGTCTATCTGAAACAGGAAAAGCAGAATTTTCTTGGGTTACTTTGGGGCTTGCAGGCAAAGTAAGGGATTAGCTTTTAAGGTTTCACTACTTGCTCTGTGTGGGTTGCTGCCAGAAGGGTTCTCCCTATCTGGATTAGCTCCTAAAACTAAGAATCATAGTTTTTATAATAATTTTCTTTGCAGTATTGGTTTTCAATGAGACAGGTAAATCGATCCAGCCTCCCTGAAGGCACACTGCTACTGACATGGCAGAGCTGGATGAAGGAGATGCTGGTGAACAGGGTCCACTACTTCTGGATATGCTATGATCTTGAGTTTAAATCAGCCATGAAATAGCATTCAAAGGCTGAGGTGAGCACAGGGATGAAGCATGAAGTGAAATCCCAGCATAGTTGCAACTAAGGTTTATTCTTACACAGGTTAGGTGATTGTTCATCTACACTGATTTTATTTCTTCTTGTATTCATAGACATATGTTGGAACTAAAAGGCAGTGTTGGCACAGACCTCGCAAAAGCTGTGGGTGAAGTAGAAAGCTTTTAACCATAAGAAAAGTAAGGTTCCAGAATAATCTGCCTACGAAAGCAAAATCATGGCTTCAAAGTAAACCAGGATCAGTTTAGGACAGCAATTCTAAACAGGATATGATAATGTGATTTGATGAACCAGCAGATCCCTTTTGGCCTTGTCTCCTATGAAAAGAGGTTCTAGATTAATTAAGTGAAATAACTGTCTGATATGTTTTTAGAGATTGGTGTTTACATTAGTGTAAATAGAAATGTTGTGTGAAACAATTGTGCTTAGAAAGTTCATGCCAATATTGTGTTGGGGGTTCTTCCACAGTTCTGGGGTTTTTTTGGTATAGGCATAGCCCAACAAAAAATTCGGGCACTTCTTACTACAGTATTTGGATGATTCATGGGGAACTGCCTGTAATCTCAGAATTATCAAGATACAGTGTGTTTTGTTGCCTCAGGGCTACTAGTTATGGTACTTCTCAGATCAGTGTAGATGCTAGAAATTATTAAGGGCTTTGCTGTACCGGTGTTAGTTGCTGAACTGAACCTCAAATTTGAACTTTGAAGTGATTTTCTAGTGTATTGTGCCCCTACAAATCCAGACAGTGAGACTATTTTCAGCTGAAATAAGTAAACGCGTAGAAAAGCAAGACACTGATGTAGTTACAAAGTATGTCTCTAGTTTAAATCTCACTGCATAACCTGCATGTACCTGATGGGTTGCAATACTGCTGTCAGTTCAGAAAAACAGATGACTCTTTCCTTCCCTGCAGGTGCACAGCAAGCAGGTAATCTACAAGTACCTATGGGTAGCTCCACATGTCAAATATCTTGCTACCTTGCTGTACCTCACCTTTCTGCTAAGTCTTTTTAGGCTTTAAATACTTGTCGGCACTCTATAGTGGTTAGAAATATACCAATAGCTTGATTTGAAAACACAGTAGGAGTGTTCCAGAATCTGATTATGAATAGCTTTTCCATCGTGCTCTGTCCGTATACACATGGAATTTGAATCTGATTGTTTGGATCCTTTAATACATATCTAAGTCCCAGAATAAGCATAGGCAGAGGATGGAAGTCATTATACTTTCTACAGGGGAAAAAAAATATTTCGACGTGGACTCATTTGCACAAACTGGGTAGATGTGTCTTGTTTTAATTGGAAGTTGACAATATCTACATGTGTGGTCTATGTTTCAAAGAGCTCTGCACCTGAACAATTAGTATTTGGAAATGCATAGTAGGACAAACTTCTGATCTAGATTTCATTCATGTTGATTTATGAACTACAGTAGAGTTAGCTCATTAGAGTTATGCTTAGGAGGCAATATATAAATTACTTTTCCATGAAAATATCTATTTTGTGTCTTATACCAGAAAATTTTGGTTTACCCCTCCAAATTATTTTCCATCTCAAAAACAAAAAATGGCAGCTCTTCAGCTGTCTGCTTGGAAGCCTCTGTTTAGGGAAAGTGGAACTGAAGGACCCTGCCAGGAAGGACCCCCCACTGCAAAGGAGTGGAAGGTGCTTGGTGGCCCCAGCTCTGTTCTCCAGATGGACCTTCCAGCCAGAAAAGTTGCACATCCACTCTCAATCATTGCAAATCTCAGTTGCAGCATACTGGAAAACCTGATGAACTGGTATCTTGCTCGAAGGACTGGTCATAATATTCCAAGACAGTCAAAAATTTCTGAAAGCCATTCACTGTAAGTATACTTTAAAGTTGCTTGATATAAGTACAATTGCACTTTGAAGAAAGGGGCACAAAATCAGGCATAGTTTCTGATTACTTAGTTATTTTATTAAACAAGCTACTAGGACAGCTCAGAGTATGTTTACTCCATAGAAAATATGTATAATGCCTCAGCATCAAAATAACTTTTCTGTATCTGTACCGTTGGGTCAGTGAAATTGAACCTGTGGCTGGGCAGAGCACCACTCAGCTCAATGCTCTTCTGTGTGTGGCAGTAATCTGCCTGTGTGGACTTTATGGGGAAACTGAGCGATATTAAATATTATGTTTCCATATTACAGCTTCCTTTGCGTTTGACCACTATTTTGCACAATTTTCCTTACTGCAGTCTTAAAAATCAGAACAATGGAATGCAATAAATTAATACAAGAAAATGAGAAGTTTGCATATAAACAGATTTTCCAAGGTTCTCTCTTGCTGTCAGTCATTACACTGGTCCATTGTATTTTTTCACAAATAAATAGGATGCCTTGGAAACTATTTAAAGTGTGTCTGGCTTAGGAGACTCTTCAGGAACACTTATGTAGCAGTTACAGATAAACACATAAAACCATTAAGATGCACAATCATCTGCTGCAGGAGTTGTTTGTATTTGTGTAGCATCCTCACTTCAGTGGGACTTCACATTGGTTTCTCTGCATTAATATCAGCTAAAATGCATACCTGTTTAATACATTATTTGTATAATTGTATGGAGTTGGCTTTATTCACACAGTGCTGTCATTGAAAACAAAAATCCAGACCAGTATCACAAAGTTCCCATGTGTGGGTTAAGGAATTACACATTCTGCCTTGTGAGAATGTAAAATTATAGTTGTATAAAATCACCTAGCAGTTCTTTACCATGAGTTGTGTTTTATTACCAATTTCAGATATAGCCATGAGGTAACAGCTAAAAAGGTCACAGTGCAAATACATGTGCAGAATTTAAATGAGGACTTATTTTTTCTCCAATAAACACACACCGGATGCAAAGGAGGAATTGGAACATTTTCAGAAGGCAGCTCAGGCCAATCCATCTCTCATCAGGGACCATTTCAAAGACCATTTCAAAGATGTCCATAGAAACATATTGTGCGAGCCTGATTTTAGATAATACGCCATTTCTGTGCATTGCCATCTCCTCTGAAAGCATTTCATCTGCACAGGTCTGATATTGCTGGATTTTGCAGCGTCCTGTGAGAGCTGCAAAACCTCAGTAGTCCAAGTGGACTGGCTCCCTCTGTAAAGTGAGCCTGTAAAGCTTTATTTCCTTCTGGGAAAGAAAGCATATCTGAATATTGCCCAGATTTCAAATTACCTGCCCCAGTACTAAACAAAGATTAAAGTAAGAGGAAAGGAAAAACGTTTCCAGAAATGAAACCTCAGGTGATCTGGTTTCTGTTCTCAGCTCTGACACTGGCTTTTTTGTCAGCCTTGGTAAGTCATTTAGCTGTGCCTTTTTCCTCTTCTTCATAAATAGGGATAACAGGAGTATTGTAAAGACAAAATCAATATTGCTAGTAAAGCACTGAGGGTCACAGTTACATAGAAGGCCCACACAAGTATGGGCTGTTTAAGACCTGAAAGACCAGGCAGTTAAACCCCTTGCCGGAACGGGACTGGGTGTCCTTAGCCCAGATACAGAGGATGAGGGCAGAGACCAACCATCAGAATGTGAGATCTGCTTTAATAAGCACGTGAAGCCCTTTTGGGGTTAGTCACACTGAGCAGTAGTGGGGGAGGCCTTCCCATCCTAATAGGACTCATCATCTTCCTGGCCAGTGGGTGGGAGAGGACAGGAGATATTTCCAAAAGGACGTTAGCACAAACTGGTCCTCTAACAAATATTAACAAGAATTAGCTGGAAAATATGTGAGAAAAATCTCACTTTCCTCCCCCTCCTGTTCTTGTGTTAATAGCTTGGGAATATTTGGCTAAGCCTGCCAGTGCTGTAGAAATGAGGTAGGAAAACCCTCAGAGCTGCAGGTTCAGCTTTTACAGCAGCTCAAATGCTCCACTGGCAACATGCAGGTTGTGGCCTTCTCCCTCCGACCTCTATAGCCAACTCTAACTCCATGAGCGAATATTTCAAAGACTAAAACCTTAGAATAGCACAGCATAGAATAGCATAAAATAGAATAGATTATTTTACTTGAAAAGGACCTACATCTAACCTCTAGGCCTGAGCACTTCAGGGCTGACCAAAAGTTAAAGCATATTATTAAAGGCATTGTCCAAATGCCCCTTAAATGCTGACAGTCATGGGGCATCTTTCTGTAAGATCTTTCTCAAACTTTAGTTTTGACTTAGAGATTGATTTCCAAAAGCACAAACCTGTGGCTGTGAGAATTTGTTTTATAAGCTGTCTTTTTGAGTTTCTCAAAACCAAGTGACTGCTTTATTGGGACAACGTGTCATTCCTGATTACATTTGCATGTTGGTTTAAACATAACACTACATGCCAGAGCTTCCTAACTGGATGTGATGCAGCATCAACGTGATGTTTCATGCTCTGGAAACTTTCAAAAGTCATTGAAGGGAGAAAAGTGAGATGCCTATGGGAGGAATGACAGAATTTTGGGCTTGATTCTACTATTACCAAGGTAAACAGTAAAGCATATGTTGACTCAGTTTGAAGCAAGATGGGCCTGTAATGACTCTGACAAGGTAGGTGCTGTCTAATGATTTATCAGTCCTAAACTTCTGAGGAATGGAATGTCCTTCTGTTGTTTTTTAGAATTGTCTGTTTCTTGTAAATACATAGTAGAATAATAACTGCTGGTGTTTTATTTATAAAAGTGCTGGTGGAGGTATTTATTATGAATGAAATTAATTTTGAATTAGCCTCCTTTTCTGTCCATGAATGATTTTTGCAAATAATGCTCTGTTCCTATTATTCACTGTATAATCAGGAAGGAAACAGTATATGTCTCCTCTATCTCCCCTTGCCACTGTTTCTTCAAATCCTTCCAAGTAGGGACAGAATATTTGAGAGCAAGTGCACTAATATTCTCAAAGCCACCTAATCTTCTCCTTCAGGCTGTTTCTGAAAACCTGATACAGGACTGGAAGAGTCTGTGCATATTATGGAGTTGTGCAGGCTATGTGGTAGTAAAACAGGTTGGGTGAAGGTCTACTACTCCATAGAGGCAGTGTGGTTTATTTCCCAAAATATCTTGAATTGCTGTGCCAAATAATGGACAGTCTACACCTCCACTGTCAATCTCTAATGTGTAATAAAATACTCAGATTTCGTATGACCTTTGTGAAAGCAAAGCTTATAAAGCTATCCAATATTAGACCTTAATGGAAAACCCTGGCAGATTTCAATTTGCCTGAATTAGATTTGAGTTGTGTGTGTAGATAAGACTTGTGCACATACGAGACTATAGAGTACCAGTATCTGATAACGTATAAAGCTTCTTTAACTAAAATTTGCCAGACGCCTAGTGTCAGTCTTACACAAGGCCCTATGCAAACCATGATGAAAAGTAGAAGATGACTTAGTACTCCACAGCCTGGTGGATCCAGCTAGCCAGTGTAGTCAACAGGCCAGCTGTGGAGAAAAAAAAAGAAGGTACAGAGAGGGCAAGACTCCAGGAGATGGTTACTTTCACTGGTTGTGAGTTATTTCATTCCTGATTTTGGTTGTCTACTTTTTCTTTCTTTTTTTTTTTAAAACATGTGCTTGTTTGGTTTTAGTTAGTGTATACTCCTCCCAAGATTCAAATTATCTGTTTGACTTACTAAAAATTCATTTTTTCTTTAATATGGGAAAAGTAGCACTTAATGTTTGAATTCATACTTAGATTCAAATACAAACCAACCTCCTATTCTTGAAAAATTCAGAAATTGCTCCATGCTACGTACCCCAAAGTTTTTGATTAGACCAAATGTTTTCATACTCTCATTTATAAACAGTGTGTATAACGGAAGAGTAAAGATTAGGACTAATTGCCTACCATATTTCATGACAGGAACAAAATAAATTTCATTTAAGTTTCACAGAACACAAAATATACCTTGAAAGCAAATGAAACAGAACTGACAACTTTTTGTTCTCTGATGGACAAAACCTGACTAAATTACCTTAAAGTAAATGAAGAAAAAGAAAAAAACAACACCTCCCCCCAAACAAAAACCCTTGAATTGCCTGTGGTCTGTGGTTTTATGTGTGAAGTTGGAATCCAGAGGGAATCTCAAGCCTTCATATACAAACTTTATAATGGAAATGCTGTCAAATTCTTAAGTACAGCAAGGCAAATGGCACAGCTATAGCATGTTAAAAAAATATGAAAATGCTCTGAACTCAGGGTGAAGGCTAGCTGTCTTGACACTGAACATAGAAAGGTAAATGATTGGAACTTTAATTACTTTGATCCGTCATGCCTTGTAGCTATATGTCAGCTAAGCCAACAAAACTGACACAGAACAAAGGCCATGACTGTTTCAACATCTTAACTCATTTCTTATGGTTGATTAATAAGTCTATTGAATGAAACATGTGATGAGAATTGAGAAAAACATCAAGTGTGTGTTTAGACACACACGCACATCCCATGCGTATGATTTTTCTTCAGTGGATGTATTGGTTCAGACTATGAGGCAGTAAGCAGCTGTGTACCCAGCACACAGCTCTTATGTTAAATGTTGTGCCTGGGAGCAAAGGTCTGTGAGCAATATACAGCCACACTTTGGTGGGACATTGTACTTCTCTAGGCTATTTCTATGTTTACATGAACCCATGTGCAGTAACTTCTGCAAAAATTCTTCCCTGTGAGGGTAGTAAGGCCCTGGCACAGGCTGCCCAGAGAAGCTGTGGCAACTCTGCCCCTAGCAGAGTTCAAGGCCAGGTTGGACAGGGCTTTGAGCAACCTGGTCTAGTGGAAGGCGTCCCTGCCCATGGTAGGGGGAATGAAACTAGATGGTCTTTAAGGTCCCTTCCAACTCAAACCATTCTATGATACGGTTCTATGATTCCTTGTCTCTCATTAGTTATGGCTTAGCCTAAATTCCTGCTACACTTCATGTCCATGACTGCCAGCAGTTTTTTTGATAATGAGAGAAGACCCCCAAAAGATATGGTACACCCTGTACTATAACATAAAGCATGCTTTTTCACAGGGATCTTGCATGCTAGTCTACTGTCTTCTTTTCTCTCCAAATCTCATCCTTTCTGTGAGTCCCTGACAGCATTTCAATTGTCTAGCACAAAGTCCAAGGGGACAGTTCATGTTTATGGCTCATACTCAAGTGATTTCTTTCATTCTCGAAGGATGCTGCTGAATTGTCAGAATGAGGCAGCTATGAACTTCTGGCTCAAAATGGGATATAAAGCTTTCACTTTAATTTCCTCTATGCACAAACTATTCAGTTCAGTGCTGATTTTGGACATACTATGGCTATACTTGTGTGCTTGATATTAATAAACATGGTTTCCAAAAATATGATCTAATTGACATATTTGTGATGAAACAGAATTTGGCCCATGTAACAAAACATAGAGCAAGTCACAAACTGATGGTAACTGATAGACTGTGTATATGTCAGATAAAAAAATCAAAATATTTCCATTTAAAAAAGTGTTGTTTTACAGAATTGCACCAGGATCCATATGAATAATGAGGAAATGTGTGCTGGAGCTGGATGTCCATGATGGTGTCTACCACAACTCACTAGATCCTGTGACATCCCAGTAAGACATGCCAAACAGGGACATGACACAGTGGGCACTGAGACTCAATCCCTCGAGTCCTGATCATCTGTGTGATCCGCTCTGTGGGCAATCCCTGACTTTCAATCCACTACATAAATCCTTTGCAGAAAGTAAGTAACCAACTCTCACATTTAAAGTGTACATTGAATTACAGAATCAGCATTCAAGTTTAGATGGCTTTTACTTCTGCAGTGTTGCTTGTGTTTGGAGTTAATTTTTAAAGGAAGTCCTTCAAGATGAAGTTGAAATAGTCTGTGCTGGATTTCCCACAACTCATTTGATGCTATTTTCCAGTCAGCACATATAGTTCGAGACCCCTCTCTTTCATCATTTGAAGCTCTGGAACATTAGATGCTGCCTTGTGCTGTAGTTTGAATATGAGATTACTTAAGTAGCAGTGAATATCTCTGCAACATATCTGCTCTACAAAGGGAGCACACGTTTGGATGCTGCCTAAAATGCTAATATTTTACAGACAATTATATAGAGCCATTCGTTAACTAGCTATTTTTTCCTTTGTGCAGTATTTTTAAAAAACTGATTCTAAACTCTATCTAGTTCAGCAACTAAACCAGTGATTTTATTTGAAAAGAAGCACTAGAGTTGTCTTTTAAAACATGTAACTCTGATTTTGCATTTTAAAAGTATGCTAATATTATGAGGGATCAAATTGCTAGATTTTTGTGAAATCAGAATTTTTTTCTTAAAAGTTTACGTAGTAAAGTAAAATTGGGTATAAATAGAAAGCAGTCAATTAATTCTTTTGAGCTAATTTATAGATTTGAATAAATTTTGTGATCCATGAAAGTTAATAGGAGTCCTTTTGCTTTGCTTTAAATGCTGTCCATATATAATCTCCTGAATTTGGCACATCTTTACTATATGTCTTAGCGCAAAACTTGTATTATAGGGCTATACAATTACTTTCAATTTATTTTTTTATTTTTTACAATGGTAGGCATTTTTTGAGTACAGTATTATGAAATGGTGTGTATAGGCATGTCTTTCAAACCAGTTTGATATTTGAATGCATTATTACTGTTGTGGCAGCCTATTATTACTCAGGCAAATAGGCAGTTAATTTGGTGTAAAATATAGGAAGTAAAATACCCACATGAGTTCTTTACAATGGCTTCCTACCTAGTGAGTAATAGTGTAGCAACCTGATAGAAGGTAGGTATTTTGCATTTAAATAGCCTCTCATAAGGACATATGTAATAAGGATACTTTTGTTATGCACAAGCATAGTTAGAGTTTGTCTGTATTAAAAGTGATCTTTGTGACCTACTCTGATTTTAATTTTATGTCACTGTAGAAAGTTAATCCAGACCAATCATTGCTAATATCTTTGCTAACATAATTGCTAATACTAGTAACATACATTGCTAAAAACTGGTATCAGCTGGGCATTTTTATCCTGAAAAAAAAAATAAATGTGCAAATAAGAATGATATATCCAAAATGTACAACGTGGATGCTTATATGATGAAGCAAAAAGGCCTGGGAATGGCACACTGCAGGAAGATCAAGGAAATGTCAGATATATTCCCATTTATGACACTGGCCTGCTGTCTGCCCTTGAGCAAGTTACATCATGAGTCTGTATCCTGGTATGATCACACAGTGCAATGCTTAGCTTCCTTGGAGAAGTGTTTCAAGACTGACAAATGAAAACCTACTATATAATACACTATCAAATGTAATTATTATTGAGTTACCAGTTACCATTATTGAGTTATTAACTTGGCAAAAATGTGTCTGGAACAAAAAGGGCAGCAAGATAAAGGCAGATTCTGATAACATTTCTGTTCTTCCCTCTATGTAAACATTGGATGGTAAAGGAAACAAATCCTTCATGCGTTGTCTGAGCCCAGCATGGAAACAGAAATGCTTTCCAAAAAGAGAGAAAATAAATAAAAATGCAAGTGAAATAGAAACTAATCCTTCATATTTATCTAAGAACTCCTGAACCCCTTTTAGATAGGTATATTCTTTCTTGGGGCAAATGACTTATTTTAAATTAATGTTATATGATCTATAAAAATATTTTTCCAAATGAAAATTGGAAGCCTTTTTAATTGGAAGCATCTAAAGCCTTTCTCTATAATATAATAAACCTATTTTTAGGTTCATGAATATCTAGTAAAGAATGTTTTATCCTCCTGTAAGAAAGTTTGGTGTGCAAACCTTGAAGAAAACACTGTAAAATATTGCATATGGCACTAGTATGCACCTGGTACAATATAAACATTGCTAAGAACTATTTAGTGACTTTCAAGAGCGGAAAGTTAGGAAATGCAGAGGAAGCACTTGAAAAAAATCTGCTATAAATCCTTAGGGCTGTAAAACATACCTGTTTAAGTAATTAAAACTGTGTAACTATGATAATCTTTCATTTTCTGATGGCACAATAATTAGTATAAGAAACTTGGTATCTTTAGATTGAAGAGCACCTATACCTGTTTCTTTTGAAAACGATGTAAAGATGTCTTGAAAGAGAGAAGTGGTTTCATAAATGGGGCTATAAGTTATGCTATGAGTTGTTTGTTTGTTGTTTAAGTGTTTTATTATTCCAAAGTCTTGTTTGTGGCTCCAGTCCATGCTACACAGCAACTTTATAGAAGTAACTGAGGAGTGATTCACATATGTTGAGTGTTTTTATTAAGAATTTGTTTTGATTATGGCTGAAATTGATTCTTCAAGCCAACTGTCTGTATAAAGAAAAAGCATTAACTGTAGGGATAGAATTGATTAATGAACATTCCTGTCTGGTAGCATAAGTAAAGACATCAAGGGAGAAGGAAAAGACAGACATTAATCAGCAGTCAAAGAAGACAGGGCAAAAGACACTGGAGAGGTCACCTAATGCATCCCTGCCTCAAGGTAAGATCAACAATACCTATGTCAGTCTTGACAGATGTTTGTTTAATTCTTTTTAAGTGCCTCCAGTAATAGAGATTTCCTAACTTCCTCAGCATATTATTTCAGTTAGTAACTATACTGACAAATACAGAAGTTTTTCCCCAACTCCTTACCTAAATTTTTTTTCTACAGTTTAGTTTTGTTATTCTCCTGGTATCAAGAAGAACTCATTCCACTAACATCAAACAAAACTTTTACCTTTTTTGAAGACTGCTACCATATATTTCTTGGTGAAACATCTCCCTTCCATGCCAGCCTCTCATTTCTTTTCCACTCAGAGTGAAAACAGAGGCTCTAAAAAACAAAGTTTCATCTTCCTTTTACAGATACGGAAAATTCAGGTTTATCCCTCATCTTATTCATGATCTAAATGAAGCCTCAAGAGAATTTGTGAAAGCACATTCTCACTTTTACCTTAAGAGATCACCTCTGATTAGGTAGTATCTATTAATCCTGAAAATCTGAGAGCTGAAATATTTTTGGTGTCACATTTTGAGAACTGTGCAATGGCCTCCAGGGAGGATATCCTAGCTTTCCTCCCTCAGTGGTGTCTTGTCTAGCCAGTGAAAGCTTGCTGGGCTTCATCCTGAGAAAAAGAAAAAAAAAAGCCAGAAAAAAGAAAACAAACAAACAAACAAACAAAAGCCATTTCTTAGCATGTGGAATTTGTATGAGACTCTGATTACTTTACTCTTGCTTTCTTTTTAATCGTTGTAAGTGTGTGTTTCCTTTGCTGTCCTTTTCACTTTTGGCTTGACTGGTTGAAAACCAGTTGTTCCCCAAGAAAGTTATTTTCAGTGGGAGCCAGGAACTGGGTACAGCTCAGAAAGAAATATAATAATTTTTATATATATAAAAAAGTATATATAAAATGTATGTATACATATGTGTATATATATGTATATACATATGCATATATAAAAATGTGTATATATGTAAAATGTATATATATACACATTTAAACATTTACCTATGAAGTTTAGCTAAAGGCACTTACCAGTAATTTTTTATACTGAACTGCAGAAAATTGCAGCCAAAGATGATAGAGCAGAACATTACACTTGACTTAACTCAGTTGCTAGAAACTTACGTTCAGCTTCAGCAAGCTGTAGATTACAAGCTACACTGATATTACTCTATGTTCATTAGTCTAAACTGAAAGCCAGTGTTTATTGGCACAATTATTTTTCTAGCATCTAAACAAACAACTTTCCATATCTTTGGATGTTTTATTGAAGTATAGTGGACCACTGTAGAAATGGATTACCCAGGTAATGTTAGACAGATCCTTTTCTTCTCAGTATCTGTGACATCTAGGGGGAACAAAAAAAATTAAAAAAATCCACACTAAATGATTTTCAATAAAAGCAGGGGCAAAGTATGTTATTTTCCCTTGCTATCCTCTTCTGTCTTTGTAAATCTGAAATACGTTAACTTGTTACAGCTTGGATTTTGTCAAAACACCTGGAACTTCTGAAGCCTTAATTTAAGTTGCCATCAATGAAGCAAACCTGTAGATTGTGTCAAGCAACTTGCATCATCATGCAGCAAGCCCACCTGCCATGTTTCCTATTGACGTCCTTGTGGTTCATGTGTTCGGTTTCCTAAACTGACCTCATCTGCGCATTTTAGCACTGTTTAGCTTGCACAATATTACTTCAATAAAATGACTGATACTTAAAGAAACAAAAGTCACCTTGTGATTCATCATCACAAATGCCTGTGGCTAGTTTATCACCTGCATTTCCTTCAAGAAGGTGATTTGGTGCCCAGGTTTGCCATTTCAAACCATTCAGACTAGGGGATTGCTGACTTGGGCTGGGAGGTTCCCATAAACACATGGGGTGCTATGTGAAAAGAGGGCCTCCGGCCAGGGCCTGTACCACATGGTACTTCCTTGATCAAAACTAGCAGGTTTTGAGATGCAGTTAGTTGGCCAACGATGAATATCCAGTCCAGTAGTCCTAGTCTGTAGCCCTGTTGTGGTAATAAAATCCTATGTATGAGTCAAAGTTGAACTTTGTCGTGATAGTAGAGGATAAGGAATCCATGATTAAGATAATGTGTCTCGAAAATGTCAAAAAGCAGATGGAGAAAATCTTGTCATCTTGTCTACGTTTTTCAGCTGTTCTTAATTTAAGCCTATCCCAACTTATATATTTATTCCACTCCACGTACTTGAATGGAGCACAGAGAGACCGTGGGTGGTTACTTTTCCTGAGGTGGTGATGGGACATTCGTAGTAGAAGAGGTCTTTTCAGGTCAATGTGACCCTAGATTCCTAATTACTTAGACTTCTAGGGGCATTTGCTAATTTAGGATACCAGGAGCCTGAGGAAGTGTCATTTTTCCTGTTGAGATTTTTACAGGAGAGATTTTGATCATGTCGTTCAGCAAATGTTGGTATCCACATCTCTGCAAGCTTCCTAACTACCCTTCTTATATATAGTGCTCTGTCCCCTATGTGTTAATGATGATCTAGCATGAGCAGGCAAGTTCTAAATGTAAGTAATATTGTGTGAAAAAAACTGGAAGAGAGACCTGGAAAGTTCTGCTTCTTTTTACATAATTATTTAATGTAGGCAAGAATGAGGTAATAAAGTGTTTTGACTGAAGTAATTAATCTCTTTATCAGACCGTCTATCTACCTGTCCGTCCACCCATCCATCCACTCACCCATCCATCCGTCCACCCATCCATCTGTTTACCTATGTATTTATTTGTACTTCACTCAGGGAAAATATACAGAAAGAGCTTTGCTAAAATCCTGGGATTCGGAAGGCCCTATTTTGTATACTTATGTAAAAAGATGAAAGAGCATTTATTTAAAACTGTGTTATTCTTACGAAGGACTGTAGGGTTTAAAATACATATTTTGCTTACCACAATCACTTTTGCCTTTATTTTTTAACGAAAAAAGTTTGTGTAGGTTTATATATGGGCATACAAAGACAAATCATGCTGCTTCCCAGGCCTCATATTTCCTCTTCAGTCCTACTTTAAAAGTGTAAATATTCAGCTGTAAATATTATCATGTGAAAATATTAACCATTAAAAATGACTGTGGGACTATATATTGCCAAAAGTGTAAATAATCCTGTTATGGGTGGCAGGGAGATGACAACATACAGACAATAAAGGTAATAAATTTCACTTAAAAAAAGAAAAACCTCTGTAAGGTGAAACATTTCTGCAAATACTGCAAATAAACTACAGCAAGTTTCACAGACAAATGGAAGTACTTTGAAATAATGTCACCCAAACTACTGCAACAGATTACCAATTACCTTTAGTTTACAAGGCTACTTTATGAAGGGGAAAGTCCTATCTAATCATGCGAAGGTCTCAGATACTGTGCTGTCCACTTTGATGTATTTACTACCAAGAGATGCCAAACATCTCCAGAATACAAATCTTTCTTACAGGATACCAGCCCCCATAATACTTCCTAAGCAATCCATAAATAATTATCACGTGAAAGGTTATAGGCAAAACTGACCTTGATGGAAATTTCGTCTGCAGAAAGTCTGCTGCAAGAAAGCTTTGGTGGCTTTTGAAGGAGAATATAAGGCTCATTTAGCATGAAAGATAGTGAAGGCTGTGTTCAGGGTGAGGACTGTGTAGGACAACCAGGAAGAGTACAACTAGCATTGATTCTCACCATTTCAACTCCCGAGGAATTCACTAACCACTAGATAACCCCTGCATTCACTGGCACACATGAGAGCAGGAAGAAGAAATCTCAGCTACCCCATCCTCAGAGGTTCTCATGGGACACAATAGACCCTTTTCATGGACACAGGAGCAATTTTCAGGTCATTGTGCAGAATCCAAATTTTTTTCCCTGCATTACCAGATTTTAATTAAGGCATAAATAACACTCTTCTACCCTGTTTTCCAGAATGGCTGTTTTTATTGAGTATTTAAAATTTTATTTACACAACTAGACTGCTGACCTGTAACTTAGCTCTAGATCTGGAGGACAATTGAATTGATTTTCAGCTAATTGCTTCTATTTAATTTATAGTATTTAATTTCTCAAATGTCAAAATGTTTTGTCATTCTCTTATTCTCTTATTTATTTTTTTTTTTTTGCAGTGAATGTATATAAAAAGTAACCAGTTCTTCATTATCAAAATTTACTCCATTTTACCATCAGGAGCAATAAATCAAAAAACAACTTTCAGTTTCTTTGGAATTAGTCTCTTTTGGAGATTTTGGAATTAGTCTCTAATTTCTTTGGAATAGTCTCTTCCTATCCCTGACAAAAACCTTGATACTTTAATAATTTCCCCCCTTGAAAAACACACACCTACACTTTCTCTTTCAAATGTCCTGTTATTTTGGGACATAGCTTCTCTGGAATCATAAGAAGAAAAGCAAATGAATCCAAATAATTTTCTTAGAAGAATGATTATCTATTTTATTTTTAACAAAAAAAATATTTTTAAGTATCCAAAATACTCAGTTACATATACTGTGTTTCTAGCAGGTCCAATATATCATTATTCTCTTATTATAGGTGATATAATATCTTCGGTGAATTCACATACCATGGGCTTCATGAATTCTGAATTCAGAAAGTTTTAATTTCAAGGTATGATTCCCATTCCTTCATTTATTTTGGATTTTCACCTGGTTTTCCTGAAATAAACAGTTTAAATACATCTTTATAATTTCCTTCCTCATGCAAAATATTCTCATTAGTATAGCACGTTTATAATTTTTATATTTTCAAGGGTTTTTTTAACCAACCAAAATTACTGTCTGTTTTTAAAATACACATGAAAAATTGTATTTATTTGGTGATATTGGTCTTTCTGTTGCTGCTTTTATTTTCCCACTACCACCCTACTTATTTCCACTTAATTTTAGTAAAGCACGTAATAGAGAACAGAGGGGAGAAGAAATATTTTTGGCTGAAGACATTGGAGTAAATCACAGTTCTTGTGAGAAAATGTCATGAATATCTATGTTGAACAGACAGGACTTAGATTTTACGAGAAAGAGATAGAGAGAAAAGTGCAAGCACTCAATTTATCTACGTCTGAATGATAAAGAACTGACTGAACCCTTCTGGTATTGAAATCTATGCTTTTAGAGAGAGTATTTTTAATTTTTTAAGTTAGTATTTTGATCACTAAAACATTTATAATTCTTAAGGTCAGAAGAAACTATTGCAGAGATATAGTTTGATCTATACAGTACAGATTATAGGGCTCCCTAAATTATTTGCCACACGATAAAAAAAAAAAAAAGAGTATGTCTTTCAGAAACATAACTTTAATTTGAACACATGTTGACAGAGAACCCACAACTCTGGTAAGCTGTTACAAGATTTTGTTATGCTGACTCTTAAAAATCATACATTATTATTTTATTCACATAAGACCGTCTTGTCTGGTGGTTTTTGTTGTACCTTTATTTGCTATTGAAGCATCAATTATGAATATCCTATTATTCTTGTAAATACCTGTGGACTGGTTGAGTTACACCAAAGTTTCTCTGACAAACTCACAGACCCTATGCAGAAGGCATTTCCCACTTCTTCATTTCATAGAACCATAGAATGGACTGGGTTGGAAGTGACCTTAAAGACCATCTAGTTCCAAGCCCCCCGCCATGGGCAGAGACATCTTCCACTAGACCTGGTTGCTCAAAGCCCTATCCAGCTTGGCCTTAGACACTTCCAGGGATGGGGAATTTCTCATGACTCTTCCCATATTTTCCTAGCAAGGTTACTATTTTTTCTTTGTTTATATCTACATTACCAAAAGATTTTCAATCCTTTGTTACTTTTATTAATTACAAATAAGACAACAAATAACTGTGCAGAGATTATTCAGGATGTTAGCATTTTTATGAGCACGGAATCCACTGTACCTCAGGAGTTGTGTTTGCCATAGTAGTTTCCTGGTGTTTTACACCTTAATGTTTATGAAAAACTTGAAGCCGAGAAGTCTAGTGTGATAACCTCTATAGCATACTTTTCAGAAACTGTGAAATCAAGTTATGCTACTTGGTCACTCAGTCCTACATTGGTTTCTTTTATTGCCTTTTTAGGAGGGATTGAGGTGTGCGTTTTTTCCCCTATATGGTGGGAATGAGAAATATATAGACACATTTAATTTAGGTGCCTGGAATACATTTATTTGTAGATCATGCCCATTCAAACCTCCCTTGCCACTTGGACAGATGGCTAAATTTTTTAGGAAATAGTTCATTTTTCCTTATCAGCACTGGCAAAGGACATCTTGTTTTTTCCTCAAGGGCAAAGAATGAGGACAGTGAGACCTCCACCCTGTGCACACTGCTCTGCAAAGCAGGGGGGCATAGGGTGTTTTCATGAGCTGAAAGTCTGTGAAAACTGAGTGCACAGAACAGCCGAGACGCTATCACCATCCCAGATACCTCACTAAGCTGGATAATTTGTCTGTCACAAGACAAGTCCGATTTAGGGAGAGGATTAGTGTAGCTAATGCTATAGAAACATCTTCTGTGTAATCATTACATTGTTTTTTCCCTCTCTGCAGCAAGGTGCCAGAGAGGTTCATCTCACTCTCTGCTGTTCCCACAGGGCTTCCTGATGGTGCCGCACCAGATCCTACAGAAACTGGACTTACCTTAAAAAAGACATGTGCAAAAGCAAACACCGCCCCCTCCCAACTGTTTTCACTTTTCAGTGTGAATAATAGTAAGTACCACACTGATTTAATACCTGTTTCTTTAATGATTTCCTTGGGAAAGGAGATTTACTTCACTGTAGCATCATACCTGAAAAGTATGTGCCTACTTGATTCATCTGTCTAGCCTACAGTGCTGCAGTTAGAAAACTCTGCTTCCTCCTCAGTATTCAACTAAGAGTCCTACTCTTCATGTTAGTGGCTTTTGCCTTGTTGTACACAGGATCACTCTGGCTCTGTATTCTCTTTCTGGTTTCCAGCAATATGCCCATCACTGTAGTAGCTCAAAAGCTCCTTTTCTACCTCATCAGGCAGAAAACTTGTACATGTAAGAAAATACATGTATACATGTCTGTATGTATGCTGCTGATGTTCAGCACTTTCATTTTTTAAAAACACCTTAATACTATGCTATAAATAACTGCTCATTCTTATTCTGTATGAGCAAGTCTTTGTTCCCTGAATTTGCCATGGGCATTCTGGTGTTTCAACTTTATCTCTGACATATCACTAAGATCATGTTCTTCTGCTGGCAGGTTTAAAAAAAACCAACCCGCAAACCAAAAGCAGAAAACCCTCTAACATACGTAACCCCTTCATCCCTTTTAACATAGGCACGTGAATTATATTTTTAATGTTCATCAAAAGTTTTGCCAGTTCCAGATCTGTAACGTTTTAGTAGGTTAAATATTGTTTGTTCATTTAATTTTGCTTGTACACTACCACGTACTTTTAACTGTTTAACTAAAAAAAAAAAAAAAAAAAAAAAGTTGGATTTACACCAGTTCCTGTATGCTACCTAATATTGATAGTTTTTTCTTAGATTTCTCTTGCATTCTTTTGGATCTCTTTGAAGTGAGTGGAATGGTTTTAATGTTGACCCAAACTGAATTGTTACAGGACCTATAAAAACCGTTTTAATATAAACAGTGCATAGAAAGAGATGATAAAGACAATTTCAGGCATATGGGAAAGGCAGACAAGGAAACTGAAATCAAGCAATTTCCATTTGGGTCTGGTAGATGACTGATTTCTCAAGCTTTTCAGCATAGGAATGTGGATGTTCATGAAAACTTGATCAAGAGCCATATCCAAAAGTGCATTTGCATATCTGAAATAGAGTGTACAAAGATTTTAAAGGCCTACATCCAAGATTGTCATCCAAAACTTCCCTCGTTCATATATACTTAAGCCTGATAGCACCGCTAAACTTCAGTGCTCCTTTGTGGTGAGAAAACAAGTTAGCTGTGAGAAGCTGATGACCTAATTACAGTCAGCCGTAGCCACGGGCGTCAGGTACCTCCTGCTGCTGCCAAGGGGTTAAAGTCACACCGGTCCCAGGAGTGTATCTGTGCTGGCCGCTTGTCACACAGAATGGTTCATAACTACCTGCACTGTAGAAAAATCATTACATAAATGAGACAGTAAGTGTATTGCTTACTGTCATGAAGAGCTGCAAAAAAATGGTAGGGAAGGCAGAAAATTGACTGTATTTTTATATTATAGTTTATGCATGTTGAGAGGCTACATTCAGCAATTATTGGTGATGTTGAGTAAGAGCAAGTAGAGCAGACTCCCGAAGCTAAGGGGTTTAGAGTAAAACCACTTCAAACAAAGCAAGTGCTCTGTTGTCTAAGGAAGCAGTGGAGTGGATAGATTATATGCAATAAAACATTCGGTTCTGAGTATAGGATGTACATAGTTAAAGTGCTAGGGTATTCAGATTAGATTTGAATAAGCTGCTGTTATGAGGACAAGTGTTTAATGTGATACAGAAATTGTCCAGTGTCAGTTTATGTAGTCTTAAAGTTAGCTTTCAGGCTGACAGTATTTCATTGTTTCACTGGTGGTTTGGATAAGGACTGGGTGAGATAGAGTTGAGAGTTGTATCTGATCGTGGTTTAACGTAAACAACAAAACATGGTGGTGGTCGTTTTGTTCCCCCCCCCCCCCCCCCCCCCCCCGCCCCAGAAATTTTCTAGCTGTTTGTAGATTTCTGATCTTAGAGAAGTCCATAAAACATGCAGATTCAAAGCCGTAATTCATTGGGCTTTATCCCACGTCGGGCATTCCATGGAAGCACGCAATCCTCGACTGGTCCCATTCCATGCGAAAGTGGACTTCAATTGCTGATTTTCTGCATGGCTTCTCAAGTCATCCTAGATGCTACGTCGTGATGGTTAAGAGACCCTTTTCGTGTTTGTCTCAAAACAACTCAAAAGAATGAACTGACAGGTCGTTATCGCTCGGGCAAACGGTCAGGAGGCAGAGCAGGGATCCTGCTCCATCAAGGTGGGGGATGCTTCCCTGTGTCGTCTGCCCTCAGGCCATGAAGATCAACTGCCCTGGCAACAAACTGCCCTGTGACAGCACGACAGACGCTGCGGCGCCTGCCGGGGCACAACGTGAGCTGGATCTGGGGCTTACTAGATCCCCTGCGAGTGAGTCTCACCTGTGGGAGGGTTACAAGAGGGCCTGACCTCTAGAAAGGCAGCCGTGGGTGCGCACCCCGCTATCCTGCATCCCCGCAGGCTCACCGACTCCAAGGACTACAACTGAAAGAATTCCACTCGCTGAGAAGACGTTGCTGGATCCATGGGGCGGTGAGCCTATTTCTCTGTTTTCTTTTCTTCTTTCCTTTCTCCTTCTACTTCGTATGTTTTATAAGAGTAAGAATCTGCCACCTCCTGCTACAGTTTTAGGGAAGTTTACAATCAAATTAATTGTTGTTTCATTTTTCAACCTCGGGAGGGCTCTGTGGTTTCTCCCGCGAACCGCGGAGAGAATGGTCTCTCCCGCCGGGCGGGACGGGGGAGGACACGTGTTTATTTGGAGTAGATGAAGGAAGGATGTATTTCGACAGGTCAACGTGATTACAAGTTAGTTACCATATTTCTAGTTGTAGAAATGTCCCTGTTGCCAGAAGGTTGCGCTGAACCTCTTCATTTTTGGGGATTTTTCCTGCAGTTACTGCCCAAGAGCTAAACTCCAGAGAACAGGGAGAACTAAACTAAGGGAATCCGTAGGGGATTTTGAGATTTGTTTCACTTGGTTTTAAAACTTGTTCCTTTGCCGTATAGCCAGCACTAGGCAGATTTTGTGCAGGGGTGGTCATTGATTCTCTCGAGGCAGCAAATCTCAACAATTGCTTTCTGTTTGATTGCTTTGCTCTTTCCCTCTTTCCGGTATAACCAAGAGATAAAGTTACTTGTGCATTTAAAAAGGAGCCACGTTTGTTCCCCCTTTCTCCTTTTTTCTCACTGGTTAGGGATGGTATTAGGGATGTATTTAGAAAAAGTTTGTGTACGGGCAAGACTGCCACTGATTTTATTATTCTTGTTTCGCAAAATGGAGAACTGAAATGAAGAAAAAGCATACATGACAACATTAAAAATTCTGTCAGAGCTGTGTATATTCAATGTGGCAGTACGTACTTGCCTGCCATCTCAGAACTCCTGACAGCATTACATATTTGCTTTTTAGTGGAAATTCTGAAAACTTGTGAAATCTAGTATTTGTGCATCTTTTGCGTCTGCTGATAAGTCATTATTGTCTCATCTCTCAGAGAGTGTATCATCCAATTTTTGGAAGCAGACTTCATATCCATTGTTCGGAAGAAGGATAGACAGTTTTGATTGCATTTTGTGTTATAAACAGCAAACTCACTATAGAAATGGCTGGACTTATTGCACTGAAAAAACCCTCTACGCTGAGGGCACTGTTTGCATGAAAAGCCTTCTGAATGTAATGTGAAAGTTTCTACGATTGAGAACTGCACAGTACTAGTAGTTAGGGCTTTATTACTTAGTTCTAATTTGTATTGATGGCCTAAAAAAAGTAGCAAGCTTTGCAGTTCTATGAAAGAAAAGATTATAAATGGAGATTAATTATAATTTTGCTAGCTCAGTACTTGTAAAACTAAAGCAATTTATATTCTTTCTCTTAATGATCTCCATTCCTGATTGCAGTAATGTAATCTAATTGTGATTATGATAGTATCTGAATCATGTGGGCCTCTATGTGATTGGAACTACTCTTTGCATTAAAAAGTAATTTTGGAGTAATGATGAAAAGTTACTGTGGAAAATTGGCAAGTAATATATTTTACTCTGTATCTTAAGTTTCTGCTTTCATTTTTGATTATATCTTATAGCAAGGGTAAGTACGATACTATATCAAGGATTTATTATATCAAAGACTTATCAATGATAACTATGGGTATCAAGGATATAAGCATGATATTATTGGAATAACACAGATATGGTTGAGGCAAGAAATTGAGGTTTTGAGATACTAGTCTAGGGTTTGTGGAGAGAAAGGGTAGACAGAGGAGGAGCCCTATCAGTATTCCTGGGAGATGAGTGTTTTCAGAGGGAAATGCTGCCAAGTAATTTGGCTGACATAGCAACGTCAATTCTGGTAAAAGTTAAGCACAATAAAGGTAGTAGGTGGTTTTCTGAATGATTTTTTTAACTTTTAGGTCTTTGCTTACAGATGAGATAGGCCTTCAAGAGCGCCAGAACTTTGATAAAGATGACTTTTAATTACTCCGTTATTGACTGCAATAAAGTAAAACTAGGGAGGGAACACTCATGTCTCTAAAGCTAAAGTAGGATTGCCTCTAGTTTCTTGTGCACTTTATTGAATTGTCTTTCAGAAACTATTTGAATTAATTCAAGCATTTGTGCCAAGGGTAATAAAGGGTGTTGATCTGGAGAGGTATGAAAGATCCAGTGATCTCAACATCATTTGATTTAAAATGTTTGTTGAGGAGTAAAAAGCAATGCAAGCCTTATGGCAGGCTGACTTTGAGGGAATGCAAAGTGTGCTAAAGAATTTTTATCAGGATTTTATTATAATGTATGGTAAATCTACTGAAGAAAATTGGAATATATTTCAGAAACAGTTGGAGGACATTTGAAATTCATCCTGGTTTAAGTCTAAAGAAGGATAAAGGTAACAATACTCAATGTGGCTAAGTAGGGTTATGTAGTAAAGAGTAAGATAAGCAATAAGCACAAGGTGTTTAAAAAAACCCCCAACAAAATCTGTTAAGGTGGAGCAGTTGAAAGGCTATATAAAATAAGCAGAAGCAAACTTAAAGGCTAATTAGAAAAGCAAAAAGGAAATACTGAACACTAACTGCAGAAAAAATATTTGAGATGCTAGTAATATCCTGTGAAGATATTCCAGAAAATTGAAAGGAAAAATAGATCCACAGATCATTATAGTGTCAACGAAGACGTAATGGATTTTTTAGCAGTTTTTATTTTTGCATGTGAATACACAGAGGTGGGTGGGTGGGTGGATGGATGGATGGATGGATGGGTGGATGGGCGGGCAGATGGAGAGCCATTGAACAAAGGAGAAGTATTTTGCTTTATATTACAACGTGTGCATCTTCACTTGAAGAACAGATAAACATGACAGATATCACAATATTAATATCATAATCATTTAATGTGACTGGATTTTCAATGTGAGATGCAAGCAATCAATCCAATTTCAAAGAGTCACTCAAATTTTAAAGAAAACCAGGCCTACTGATAGCATTCATTATGACCAAGACCCACAAAACCCAACACAGTAATTCCAACCCAAGCCCGTAATTCCAAAGGGAAAGTGTGAGCAGAAGGGGGTGTGCAGCAAGTGTGGCTATACCTCAAGTATCTGAGGTAACTTAGTTAATCTAACTGGTTTAGTCTTTTATTATTTGCTTCCGGGACTATATTTGGGCCAGGGCTGTGCCACCACCAGTCCCCTTTCAAGCTGAAGTTGTCAGAGGTGAGGCACCAAGAGGTCTGGCTCCAGCCGTGCTTCCTGGCTTGGGATGGGCTGCAGCACAACATGCAGCTAAAATAAAATAAAGATACTACTCATGACAAGCTACAAATCTTCATTGTCACTTTTTGCTTCCTGAGGGGGTTCCAGCTGTCCCCTTAGGAGTCAAAAAGAGCTTGGCTTTTCTACTACATTTGTTTCAAACCTGTAATTTCTCCTAGCTGCTGTTTGCTTTTGCTAATGGTTTACATAGCAAAGTTTGGGCTAACCTGCAGCTTTAGCTTGGCTGGCAATAATAAATGCATACAAGAATTGTTTTCTTCAGAATGTCTATTTCTTTTTGTAAGTGTTTTTTTAATGGCCAGTAGTATTGTGAATTCCCCCATGATGCAGTGATTTTTTGCTACCCCTGCTGTCACTACAGCAGCAAATTAACCAATCTTTTTGCTCACTGCGAATGTGTATTGATAATGTTGATGTACGGGATATTTTTGTTAAAAACAAACGCAGCAAAGGGAGGAGTATTTAAAAAAAGTCAGCTCAGGGAATATTCCATATTTTAGACACCAATGGCAGTATCTGCTGAGCGAAAAGTCCACAAAAATTATCAAGTGGAATAATTATTTGCTCTTCTAAAAGATTACTCCAAACGAGAGAGTTACCAAAAAAATAAATAGGGGCTTATATTACTAACCCTCTTTGTGTCTGAGAAAGCTTAAATGCATGCCTTGGAATAACTCAGAATTATTGCACTGAACTTACTGCTTTAGACTGAGCCCCTTTCAGGGGTGTTTCTGTAACAAGCTTTTCTTCGCTTTCTAGTGATCTAATCTGCTGACAGCTCTCTCCTTCAGAATTAATTTTATTTACCTGGTTGCAGGTAAATACGTCATCCAGTGCTCATGGAGATGCCTGCAAGGCTGCATGATAGTATCGGGGTGGGGTGGTTGCAGCCTCTGCTGGCCTTTGGGCAGTGCCAAGGCAGTCTCTGGGAACCAGATTTTCAGGAGTTGAAGCTTCACTCTGCAAAGGGGGTTTCATTTACTCCAGTTACCAGTCCTGCTTTTAGATGCCTTTTGCTGCAGCCATGCATGTCAGCAGCTATTTAAAGAAGGGAATATCTGTCTAAAATATACACCTCTCTCTTTTTCTTTTTTTTTTTTTTTTTTTTACCAACAACTGAAAAATCTTCCATTTATTCTCTTTGCATAGTAACTTTCCCTGCCTGTGACTACCCGTCCACTGATTTTTGCGAGTTTCTGGGGCATTGCAACAAATTATTTTCAGAGTGCAGTGACAGATGTGGGTGGAAATGCTACCTGGGTGCAGAGCATCACCAGGGCATGCAGCAGACACTGTTCTCTTGTCCCAAATGGAGGTGAGCAGCCGCCATTCGGTGCCATGCCCCAGGCCAGAGAGCATCACTGGAGGAAAAAGCAGGCTAAAAGCCTTCCAGAAGTCAGGCTGGCAGGAAGATTTCTCCCATGGAGGGCCAGTTTCACAGCAGCGCTGCCCTCCTGAGGCGTTGGGAGTTGGGGGCCCCTTGTCCGTGCGAAGGAAGTTCCTCGAGTGCCTGTTAGACATTGAGTGCTTTGTGAGAGGCTGCGGGGCTGGCCGGCTGTCTGCCCGCTCCCTTAAGGGAACTTGACAGATCTTAAAAAAAAAAAAATCAATTTTAAGCTCACATGCCCCAGTGGGTGCCAAAGCCACTTCAGAGAGGCTGAGAGATGGCTGAGTTGACAGGATTTGACTTCCAGAGGTAGAAAGGTGACAAACTCCATCATGAGAAAGGGGCAGCTTAAGGCCTCGAAGGCCGAACCTGCTCCCAGGATCCGGGGCCTGGTGTTGTATTGAACCTATTTATCTCTTTCATGGGCCCAAGGTACCATGGGGAAAGAAAAGTTGTTCAAAAAAACACTGGCAGAATTCAAGGGTGTAAATGATGAATTACTTTTCATCAGCTGAAAGGAAACATACTCCGGAACAATACTGAAAGGGAGCAGGAGCATCTGACCTCCTGCTTCAGAGCAGCCAATATCTTCATTCAAGAAGACAACCATGAAATTACACAGAAAATGGGATTGTCATGAACAGCCCCTTGAAATCTCAGTGTACAGTCATTACTGCATGGGAAAAAGCCTTCATCCACACATCATAACTTGCAACAGACAAGGAGGGGGAAAAAAACCTACCCTGAAAATGGACCTTGGAGTTACCAGTAGGAGTGTAGAAAATAGTTGTTGATTCAAACTTTTCCCCTCTAGTCTCCCAAATCATTGTAAACAGACATAACAATGTTCTAACTCCATAGTAATACTGGTGTTCTGGCCACAGACAGCTTGTTGGAGCTGTTTTGTAAATCAAAAGAAAGGAAGAGAGAGGGAAAGCTAATCTATCACTTTATTTATATTATGCGTCTTTGGTGAATGATTTATCATTTAAGTGCTTTGAGAAAAGAGTCCAGAAACTGTTGTCCGATTAGGGCTGCCCTCTTAAACCACATACTATAAATATTCTTAATTATCAGAATCACAAAACAATGTTCATCAGAGCTTCATGTTCAGGGTAACAACTTATTTGCTGTGTTTGCCTAGCAAAGTTTATATTTATCCAAATTAGGCAGAGAACAGAAAGCAAACAAGAGGCTGTTGGTTTATTTGAGAATTAAACCAATCACAGAGAATGAGAAGCCAGGAATATGGGGATAAAAATAACACATTTAACTGTTTATTTCTTTATTCTTGCAGATTTCTACATTGACTTTAATTAGGCTAGCCCTGGGCTAGTGGGCATGGAGAGGGTTTTTTTTTTTAATTATTATTATTTTATTTTTTAATTCCTCATTAGGCTGTTTTTTCCTTAGCTCTCATGGCTTTAATGACTAGTCCCATTAAATGGGTCAATGGGCTTCTTTTATTTCAAGTTTTATACAGACTCATATTCCACTGAATCTTAAATATGGAATATCCAGAGTCTTTCTAGGCGTATTTCTTCATTCCTTCAGATAAAGATGTGTTTGTTTCTCTTTTCCCTTCTCTCCACAGCATCTGACCTTTCATTGCAACGTGCCTGGGGAAAGCTCTGACACCAGTCTGGGCCAGCCATGTGCAAAAATACCTCCACAGGTAAGTGGTTGGCTGAGGTTTGCAACCTGTGGGCAGCAGCAAGTGGAAGGCATGCCCTTGTACCACCTTCCCTGTTGCTTCCTGCTCTGTCTGGATGATGCTGTTGGCAGGACTGTGGGAATGACGTATGTGGCCAACCCATAGAGTTGACTATTTGGGCAGCCAGCCTGAAGACTGCAGGAATCTGTCTTGAGTACAAGTGGTGCGCAGAGGCTGTGATCTGGGGAGCGGGACTTCAGGGGCATCTGTAGTGCTCCCTGCTACTGTGGGAGGGACACTGCAGAGCCTCCTGTTCTGGGGGGCTGGACCAGCCATTTGCAGGGTCCAAGAACTCAGACCAATACAAAAGGAAATACGAAAGGGAAGTTGCCTTTATCCTTTCTAGGAAAAATAATAAAAAAGAAAAATCTTGGGGGGGGGGAAGGCTGTGAATTAATGACATTTATTTATTCAGTGTCAGAAGTGAGAACTTTTTTTTTTTTTTATGTGACTTTGCCTGACGGTCAGTCTAGAATATAACTTTCTGCTCCAACTTCATGGTGAAAGGCTCTCTCCATTTTTGCTTTTCAAGCAGGAAACAGCAGAAGAGCAGTGTTTTCTACGTGCCTCTGTAACGCTACAATGTAAATTGCTATGTGCAGGATGTTTGAAAACTGTCATTTCTAGGTGGTACAGCTATTCAGACAGCTGTTGTACCCTGTCTTCTGGCCAGCAGTACCTTCTCCTGAGAATTGAGTTTGGTGTTATAGTTTTCTCTGCAGCAGAGGAGAGGCTCTTTGATTGTGAATACTTCACATATACAGGAGAGAAGAAACACTACTGAGTTCTCTAAATGCTTCCAGCCTACCTGAGCTGCTGCACCACAAACATACTGGTCCAGCAAATGCCATATAGTGGGAATTAATTCTCTTCCTTGTCTCTCAAGTCTTTATTGGGTTCTTGAAACAAAATTCTTTCATGCAGTCTTTTAGTAAAGTAGCTCATTCTAGTAACAAATCATGCTGCAGAAAATATTAGATGTCGCTACCATGTCAGGGAAAAATCTGGCTGAAAGGTGTGTACAAACTGGGAATAATTGTGGTCTTCATTGGTTGCCACAGGTAGGAATACAGCAATTGTAGTGTAATGTGCAGCAGTTTAGATGATCGTGTACTATTTGAGGATTCAGATTGAGACAGCCCTTCAGATACAATTTGAACTGTGTTACTTTTAAGTGCAAGATAGATAGGCTAAAAATAAACTGAGTCTCAACTTGTACCTCCTAAGCATGTACTCAAGTCATCTAAATTGGGAATGAATTGGGCCATATGAGTTGTGAATACCAATCTAGAGGTGTCCCTGTGTCTCCACTGCCCCTGAAAGGAGCTGGTGGAGACTTTGCTTCCTAGCCCAGTGCCTCAAGCAAGAGGGGATGGGTCTAGATCATCTAACTGCAATTTGTAGAGTAATTAGGACCTTGACTGTGACAATCCTTAGCCTGTCAGCAGTCCTGGTTTAGCTCATAGTTAAAATGCCAGTGGCAACTATATTGCAGCTCTTCTAAATATATCCATATTTTAACTAGATGAGGTGATTATTGTGTACGTTTTCAGTACTCTGTTTAGATATACAGCGTAGTGTGAAAGGACTCTTTAAACTGGCATTGAATCCATTTTATTGTCTGCAAGGTGATGTTGTTTGCCTTTTTCTCCTTTAGAGTTGAATGGTGATGAAACCAGCTTTTCTGCAATGGAAAAAGGGGACCCTCAAAGTATAACCAGAGAGTGGCAGTGGGTTATGGTGAGTACAAACCTGTCGCAACAGATGCCTTTTATTCAGATTTAGCAGATTAGGCAGGTATAGCTAATTCAGCAATTTGACCACAGAGCAATCTTTAATGTTCCAACAACCTGACCTCAAACTACACAAAGGCTGTTCAGCTGAAATTTAAGGTCTTATTATATACATAGCTTTTTTGTAACCTGAATATGTTTCAGCCCACTGTTAAGGAATTGTCATTATCCTAATTATAATTAAATCGCTTGAAATAAATTCAGAGATTGTAAACACTGTAAAAATATCCAAGTAGGGAGCTGGTCCATTGATTTTATGGCTAAGTCATCACCTGATGTATAAATGATTCTCAGATGCCACAATTGATAAACAATATCATTAATTCAGCAGTCAAAATGCTGCTGTTAAAGTGGAAAACTGATTGAAAGAAAAAAACCCTCACTAGTGTGAATACCTCTGTTTCGAAGCAGAGTACCATGTACCATTGTACCGTGTGAGCCAGTCTGAAGATGGATTGAACTCTTGGCACACAGATCAGTGTTACAGTTAAGGAATTTTCTTCTCAGTAAGAAACACTCAGTTGTTCCTTCTGGAGCAGGAGGTTTTCTATCCAGATCAGAATTTCTGAAGTATTAGGCACCAGAAAGGCAATTAATAGGATTTGCAAAAGTGTCTGGGCACTGGATGCCAGTCGAGTTTCTAGGTGATCTTTCAAATAATGTCTAGAATCCATCTGCATCCTTTGGCACCCAGATACCTTCAAAATGTCGGGTTTAGATGTCTGCCTTGTTCTGCGATGGATATAGTCTGTAGCACAACTAATTGTGACTGACAGCACAAAGACAGGTGCAAAATTGAAGCACAGGTCTAAAGGCTTGGTGTCATGAAGCTGATGGACATTTAGTATATTTTTAATATTTCACTTTCACTGGCTCCTTAATTAAATAAGAATATTCCAGATAGGGCAGCAGAAATCAACTTCTTTGGCTGATATGAATCCTGTTTACTCTTCCAACTCTGAACTCAGCAGGTTAAGTAATTGGGAGACAGAAAAGTTCCTATATTTCTATTTCCAGCTGGTGGTACACAAAAGGCAGGAAGTTATCTCATTAATGGGGCACCAGCTTTATGCAAATTATAGTAACAAAAAGGCTTCCCTTCATACTTTTCATAAATTACCTAATAAAGTAGGAATAAATGGCCATATTCAAGAGCCTTTGTTGTATTTTTAGCACAAGACTCTTTCTGTTACTGCAAATATGACTAAATGTGCCTTGTTCAAAAGGGGTGTTTATGAAATAAGGCCACTCAAAAGCTTTTATTCCTTAACAGCCTTCAGTTACTTTTATGGCACAAAATTAACATAATTAGTCACAGAGAATAGATGACATAAGCAGCGTGCCATGCACAAAAGGGGAAACCAGTATCTAAGGAAGGTATTTTGCGAGATCAAAAATTTTCAAAGTGCTCAATACTAGAAGGTCCTTTTTATTTGTGCACAGCCTAAAGATACTTTCTTACTCCGTGAAATTCACATAATGAGATGCAGCAGACAGATGACATTAGCGATGAGCCATTAGAAAGAGGTCAGTTTCGTTTGAAAGATAGTCACTGTTCCTGCTCGTCATTAATTTGCAGCTTCAAAGCAGTGAGCATATGATAGTCTGGCATGTTAAGCAAGTTGCAGTTATCTTTAAATAACCATTTTTTTCCAGTTATTAGAAGCTAAAGTTTTTAAACTTCTGACTGAAAGCAAAATTAAAGCACGCAGCAGTGTAAAAAGGCTATGGAGAGATTAGAAAAAGGAAATCAAATATGTTTTATAAATGAAGTTAGCTTTTCCCTGGGGAAAAACTGCCTTAACTTTTAGTTCAAGAAATTGGGGTTGCATATAGACCTTATAGACTTGATTGCTTACTGGTAGATGAGAGAAAAGTAAGTACTTTTAGCTGTTATCTTGCTGATTAACATACCTTGATCTAAAGAGCAGAACATTATTTACATGTATAACTATGTAAATAACATTGTAGCCCAGAAACGGATACTTGGGATGTTTGAAGAAGGGGAGAGAAGATAAAATGATCTGTGCTTATGACTTGGTGTGAACTTTGGTTACATGCTGTTTTGGCAGCAAAATATATTTGGATATTTAAGAAAGGTTGGGAGACTTGGATCATGTCTGTTTTAAAATGATTAGGGAGTAAGCAGAAGCGCAGTTCAGTAGGCATCAGGCAACTCCAATGCGTAGCTCTGAAATCTTCATATAAAAAGACTTGTCACTTCTCCAAATAATGTCACATGTCCAAGCTGGTACTAACAAATGCTCTTGTTTTGTAATAAATATCCTTTCATTTCTACTCTTCGCTTCATACTTAATGCTGAAGCTAGGTCATGGGTGAAGCCTCAGAAGGATCCCAGTTTAAGCAACCCAGTCTGGTTGTTCAAGCCCAAACTTAGTCATGCTGCCTGTGTAATGCAGAACAGAAGACAGCATTGCTAATTGATTTATACTTTGCCGGGGTTACCGGAGTTAACACAGGTTTGAGGAAATAATAAAGTAATAATATGTCCTATAATATTATCATTAATTAGAGTCTTCTTGCTTAATTCAGCAGGCTTTTGAATCATGCATCAACATAATCATGTAAGTCACCCAAATTAAGATTGTGGTTTCCCTGGTTTCTCTCTGTCACCCTTCTGCAAAGAGAGACCCCAGCCAATGCTTAAGCTACTCATCCCAGTTCCCCAGGTGCATGCTTGGGACGCAGTTACTCTCTGCTGTTAGCACCATCCCTGGCACACCTTTGGCCAGGAACAAGGTTTCTTCCACAACACAGGCACCACACTGCTCTGAGGGAGGCCAGGCAGCCATAGAGATGTGATCTGTGCCATGTCTCTTGCCCTCAGATCCCAGCAATAGATCCTGCCTTGCTTAATTCTAAACTGATTGAAATACAACCCCTGGGATCCACCCATGGCCAGTCACCTGTGAGCCGCGTTTCCCTTTCCAGCCCATAGCAGGGGAGGGCAAGCCTTGTAGGCATCTAATGTGGGTAACACTGTTAAATGTCTGAAGTAGGACGGGATGCGGCTGAGCTTCAGTTCCTAAAGAAAATCAGCTAACTGCACAAGCCTGGGGGCTATCATTCATCTGTGGTGTTTTAATTTGGACTGGACTTTCATTCTGCGTTGTGTTTTACTTGGGATGAAGCAGGGTTCACTGAGTGAGAAGTTGTGCAGGATGTTTTACAGCCTGGCTGTGGTAGGCTGCTTTGAAACTCATTTAGAGCTACCACTAATGCTATATATTCTTTTTTTTTTCTTCTCAGATAGTTGGATCTGGTTATGGATGTATCATATCTATTTGCACAGCAGATGCATCTGAATTCTGGATTCAGAATTGAATCCAGGTGTAAATTCCCATGAAACCCTGGGATACCCCAATTTGGTGTCCTAGCCCTGGTTTGCTAGGAGCACTTCCAGTGCAACCCTGCTAATTTAAAGAGCTGTAGCCGATTTAGACTGGTGCTTCCAGTTAGGCATGGATCTAATGCTGGCCCTGCTTCAAAATGCATTCATCACTGCTTCAATTATTTACTGAATAAGTTTCTATCAACATGGGATTACAAATATTTTTAAGAAGAGAAACTTTTACATACCAGCCTCTGGGGTCCTGCCTCTGAAAGCTCTGGTTTCAAAGCAGACCATCCCTTTCTGGTGGTTGGCATCAGCACTCGGGTCTTCACTCCCCAAGATGGAGTGTTTCTGAGCTTGCAGACCTTCCCATTGCAAGGGGAAATCCAGCCAGCTGAAAATTTAGGAAACAACTTGTAAAATAGACACAGTTAAGATCAAGATGATAAAAAAAAAATGGAAGGTTAAAAAACAAGCAATCATTCTTCCCCTTTCTCATGGAGAGAGAAAGACCTACATTTAGGACAGTGCACTCCCTCATTTTGTAAGAACCCTCCTTGAGTTTGTTTTGCTGCACTTTTCTAATGGTTATTTAGGTATGGAGCAATATTTTTGGATTGCTCTTATATGGCATGTTAGAAAAAAGAATCCATTTGTTAAATAAAGAGCGAGGGGAAGATTGGGCAGATGGTATTATGTTAATCCCAACCCCTGACCCCCGCTTGCCTGGTTAACAGAGACACATAGCCATTAGTTTTGAAGTGCAGGAAATCTTTTTTCCTTTCTTGGGACAATAAACAGAACATTATCAAAACCTAAATAAGTGGTGTCGATTTTCAGTATTTAGGCCAAAATTTCAGCTTATTATGATTTTTTTCTCCTGCTGTGCGAAATGTGAAGTTTTAAGGAAAAGCCTGAAAATAAAATCATTTTGCCTCAGAACATAAATATTTGATTGTAAAATGTTGTTTTTCCTAATGGATGCTTTAGTCCTGCTGGTGCTGTGGTCTTTGGGTCATGCGCTGCAGCTGTACTGTGGCTCTTGTATCCTCCTGTTTAAGCTATTCAAGGCACATCGTGGGGTAACCGAGCTTCTCAAATCATTCTGGGCAGAGGTAACACAAAGCACTGTATGTTATTTTTGTGGGTGCTCGGTGCCACACAGTTAATAGAAATCGGTCACAACCCTTGCCAAAAACAGAGCCCTCCTTGGGCTCTTCCTTAGGTCTTCAAATGCTTTATCAGGTTATCAGTTAGGACAGGGACCAAGATAAGACTTGCAACATGAGTTAGTGTGTTGGCCTGTACCTTTCTGCGGTGCAAGAGCAAAAATGGTTTAGTAGGAAAGAGAAGACTGGGAGCCCTAAAAATTAGGTGTGGAATTTTAATTTGTTAACAGACGCTTGCTAAGGCTTGCAGATGTATCAGGCTTTCACCACACATCTTCAAGGAATTGCTGCAACTCGTACTATATGTCCAAAAAGTGAAGCAGTTACTATCAGCAAATGTTGTTCTCAACCTGTCTGTGCCAAAATGGATAAAATCGATTCCAGCTAGTTAATCTATTTTCACATACATTGCATGCAAACTATGAAGTAGTCATGTGGAGATGGTCTCCTGAAGATAAGCTTATTTTGCCAAGTCCAAAAAATATGGTTGGATGACTTAGGAGAAGGGAAATACGAACATTCAGCCGATGAAATAAGCAGCAGTGAAAGCTGATGAAATGCCACTGTGATTCTGCCAAATCAGTGAACAGGTATACATGAGTAACAAATGTCAGAGCAGAGATGTGTTAGCTGCAAGCCTGTTCCAAGAAACGAGACACAGTGGAAAAAAAGAAAGATAGGGTGCAGTATCAGTTCGGTGAAAATGTGAAGGAAGAGGAGAAGGATTTTATTGGTATTTGAAATGAGAGCTTCATGTCCTTTAAGTGCCTTTTATTACATTCAGCCGCCTTCTTCCAGGGAAAATATGGTTTGTTTGTGATACGTTTATAAAATTATTTCTGTTCTTTGCTTGTACTGACATATTTTTTGTACTTCCTATGTTTTTACACAAAACTTAAGTAAAGTAATATATCACTATATGTCTATCACAAAATGAAAGTTGTCATCAACGGGAACGTATCACTGTAAAATTTCAATTTGGCTAATGTTATCCCAACTAGACAATAAGCCACACAAGTGTCTTCAAAACAAGCATTAGAATTTTTCTTGTAGCTTGATACCAGTATCTAAAGTGTATGAGAATTAACATATAGGCACTCTGAAAGCCTTTCAGAGTAAGGCGTCTTGGTTTTGTTTTCATTGAGATGAAAAAGAAAATGAAAAAAAAAAAAAAAAAAGGCAAACCCCAGAGTTTTTTCTTCATTGAAAGATAGAAAATATCCACAGACACTTTTTACTTTCTCTGAAAAATTTAGTATAGACCAAATCCCAGCATGCAACTGATGAAGAGTTCAGGCTAGTCCTTGACATTAGACAGTAAGATAGGATTTGTGAAAGAGCTCTGTTGACATAATAATACTCCCATTTACATCAGTGGGCATAAATTTAATCAATGCTGAGTGTTTTTCAAAGACTTATGCCCAAAATTTCCAAAAGATACTACTTCATAAGGCTGTATTTGAGTCTGATTATGCAATTATTTTTGTTTGGTATTTTGTTTTCATTTTTTTGTCAATGAAGGTGTTGTATGCATTATAACTGAAAAGATACACCGATTTGGAGATGTTACTGGGTCTAGAATTACTCAGTGATACTGGGTATTGTCAGTTGCTAAGACTAGAAGTTTTTAATTTTTGTAATTTTCAAGTCCTGTGTCTGCCATTATCGATAATTTCTATAAATACCATGATGCCAAAACCAGTTTTGGAAGAGGAATAAAAGGGGAGGTACTGCAGAAAACAACTGAAGACTACAAGATTTTTCCTGAGATTCCTGTAGTAAAAGGAAACCGATGGTAAGGAAAGAAATGCAACAAAAGGAGATGCTAGCAATTTCTACCTGTCACATTTCAGAATGGATTATATCTGCTTTAACTAATAAGAATCTATAGAACGGAGTGAGAGAATTATGAATTGGATGTTCTTGTTAAGGTCTAGTTCAGTTTAATTAAAACACGAACTGTAAAGCAATATATATGTGCATGTGTGCACACATAGCCTGGTTTATATATCAGCATGTGTACAAACCAATACATAAAATGCAGACACCCTTGTTCATTATATCTAAACTTTTGCTTTAAACACAAAGCTTTATACATTATTTTAAACACATTTTTAACACATGTTAATAATATTCATGCTGTTGCTTTGAAAAATCTGCGAGATGTGGTTAATGAAGAGAAACTGCAGCATAAATTGCATGTAAAATATGCAATCCACAACAACACATTTTTTCTCAAGCTATGTTTTCTACATTAAACATCTTTTAGCTTGTTTAAATTTATTCTCTATTATTTATAAAAAGCATCATCAGCCACCACTGCTTGAAACAACTGCAAGTAGTAAACCAGGCAGTCTTCTTATTTTAATAAGATTCTTTGGTTAAAAATAGATTTTAAGTCTATCTCACATTAAAGGATGTAAATCCTAATGAAATTGCACAAAATGTTTCTCATTTTCAAGGTGGTTTTTTTTTTTTTCCATAAGACCAAATACTTACTTTTTTTCTGAGGTTTCACTAAAGAAAGGACAGGGACTTTTTACTAGAGCATGTAGGGATATAGAACAAGGGATAACAGCATTAAACTGAAAGAGGATGGGTTTAGATTAGATATTAGGAAGAAGTTCTTCCCTGTGAGGGTGGTGAGGCCCTGGCTCAGGTTGCCCAGGGAGGCTGTGGCTGCCCCATCCCTGGAAGTGTTCAAGGCCAGGTTGGAGGGGCTTTAAGCAACCTGGTCTAGTGGAAGGTGTCCCTGCCTGTGGCGGAGGGTTTGGAACTAGATGAGCTTTAAGGTCCCTTCCAACCCAAACCATTCCATGATTCTGTGATTCTATGAAAATGGCTGTAGGGGTTTTGTTGTTGGTTTGCAATTTTCTTTCCTACTGTCACTGAATAGCCCATGTAGTTTACTAAATAAGCCTCATCTGAAGGTCCAGTTCAGACTTACGCACTAACATGGAGTGATACGTTATTTTATTAATGTCTTATGTGATTTTTTGATTTCTCTTTTTTTTTTTCTTTTTTATGTGCAATTTTTCCTCAGCCTCTTGTTCTATAGAACAAACAATCCTAATTCCTTAATTTCTCCCAATTTGAGAAGGTCTTTTAAATTCTAATGCTGTGCCTCAATGTACTGGGAATCCATCTCTGCTTGGTGATAGATGCACATGATGATGAGTCTTCAATTTCAGCTTTTACTTTTGGTGTCCAGAAAACTGTTCCCTCCTTCTCACAAACAAGAAATGAGCTAGTACTCAGTAGTCAGTCCAAGCTTTTACAGATTTAAGAGATTAGCCCAATGCAAGCAATTGTTTTGCTTCGTTGTTATTAGCAAAAATTCCTGATGATTCGAAGACTAATTTATGTCAGAATCCTATTGGGAAAAAACCTTAAAAAAAACCATACATGGAGACAGGAACTTAAAATAATCTTCCAAAAATCATGGCAAGGGGATTGGAACTAGATGATCTTAAGGTCCTTTCCAACCCTTACTATTCTATGATTCTATGACAAGGAACAAGTGGTGACTTACATTCATAGATCATCCATTCAATCATATTAGCTGTATATGCAGTTTAGCAGGTTTCAATCATTTAAAAATGTGTCAATAAATGAATAAGTGTTCACCTCTGAAGCCATTTGTCGGAAAGCTGATTTGTTACTGCCACCATGGAAGTCACAGATACTGAAAAACAGGTGAACAGAGCCTTGGACTGGACAAGACATAAATAAAGATTAGTGTAGGAGTGACAGGGAGCGGATGGATGTTATCTGTGGGGTGGCATCACTGAGGAAGAGATGGACAACACAGGAGAGGTGCAATGCTGTGCAGGCGAAGCTGAAAAAAGGGTGTAAGGACATGCTGAAAGGCCAACAGACAGGATTTATGGTGGTGCTATGGAAAAGGAGAAAGAGGCAGTCCTATGGATGAAAATTTCACTGAAATTTTCACTAAATTGACTTGGAAGCCTGAAAATTTAATTTTGTAGAGATAAACACGCTTATTTCTACTGGTTATGTTTTGACTGGGGATATTTATGAAATTGTTCTTGCTTCCATGTCTCTACTAGCACAAGCTTTTATTTTTCCAAATTCATATAAAATTTACATTTCGCCCAAACACGTCAGAGCTGTAAAAAGAGTAGAGGCCAAATGAATAATTTTGAAGTTGAGCTGAGGCATATCAGACATGAAGGGGTGAAACTTGACTCTGTTTTTGCATTGCTTCTTTCTTTAAACTGTTATGAGCATGCTGTGAGCTATGCTTTCTTTTTCTTTCAGGTGTGAGCTTTGTTGTATTAACACTATTCAGAGGAGCAACAAGCTAGGTGGTGTTATGTAGCCACAGATTTTTTTGTTCTGCAAATTGAACCAGGGTTGGTTTGTTCCCTTCTCTTGTTGTGTGTGCTGTTCCACTTTCTTATTTATTTGGTGTCTTTTTAATTCCTTGGGACATACCCAAAGCCTGGTGTCAGTAGCGATGCACAGAAAAGATAGAGGGAACTTACCTACCATATTCTCAGGTTTTTCCAAAGGTCCTTAGGAGGAGAGTTGCAAGGTATATTTGAAATTGAGGCATGGTCTGCATTAAGCAGACTGTAAAACAAGTTTGAATTTGGGTTAGGAAGAATATTGGCACTAGTGAAATAGGTCTGGCCACCCTTAGTTTAGAGAAGATTAGTGGAGCCTTCGTAAGTTTGTGAGATTTACTGTTCACCTACATGTCCAGTAAGGCAATTTGCTGTCTTCCAGAGATACAGCTCATTTTCAGAGTTGCAGTCAGACCTTAGGCTCTACACGTGCGGGATCATATTCGAGCTGTTTTGGCTGTTTGTACTATTTTTGAGTTACAGTACAACACCCTCAGCTTTAAAACAGGAAGGAAAGAAAACAAGTTATTTTTTTCATCTAAATTAAAGAAAGGAATGAGTGCTGGAAGCCATGGTTAGAGGTCACAAACAGATGGAAAATATTGTCCAAAGTGTCCCAATGGTAGGCTTTGGCTCAGTAAAGTACCTGCCTGATTGTGAAGATGTATGTGTTTAATGGGCTTCCCACTATCTTCTCAACTCAGAGAAGCTGAGAAGCCTGGAGCTCCCATGGTGTGGCATTGACTGCAGGCTTAGCAGGTCAGAGCCCTGTGTTTTCCACACTCGTGGTGACCTGTCTGGGCAAGGAGTGTGGTGCTGCAGCAGAAAACAAAAGAATTGAAAGAAGAATCCTTTTATGCTGGCTGCTCTAACGAAAAACCAGATTTCATTTTTAGACTTCTATTTTCTACTTTAATTATATAAATCTGAACATACTTTGAAGATTATGAAATAAGAGCTGAGAAGCCAGTTATTTTTCATTTATTTTTTAAAACAAATTTATCTTTGTATTGTCATCTGTTAAAATTCCTGAAAACTAGACCACAAATGAGTACAATATGAACATAATTTTCCATGCCAGCGCAATTCAAATAATAGATGGAAAGATTTATTTTGGGTTCCTTTGAACACTTCAGTTGAACACAAAGTGAGACCAGTTCCACGTAAGTAAGCCCTGGGTCACTCTCCAGGTTTACAGTGTGTATGTGCACGTATGCATATGCACATACAAAACTAATACTAAGCTTAGCCATGTATTATCAGCATATACTCATTAAGTCTTCAATTAAACAGATTCTGAAACCTTGAAATACTCTGAAAAATGGAACAGCTATGGAAACACAGGAAAGAGTTAAAAGCTTTCTTGGAAGTAACACAGAGGAGGCTCCTGAATGCTTCTTTTCCTTTATGGTAATGGTCTACCATTTAATGTCCTGGTAACAAAACTTGAAATTTTGTTTCATATTTTGGATTTCTGAAAAGAACTATTGTTGTATTGTATTAAAATAAGGGAGGAATGAGAGATCTACTTTATGTAAAATTTTAGAACCATACCTTATTTTGCCACCTTGTACAGTGGGTAAGCAAATTTTTGCCCTTTATTATAGTTTTTTAATGTTTAGCACTTATCACTTTTTAATATAATATTTCCATTTGGTTTTATAGTTCCTCTCCCTAGAAATCATTAGACATCATTAGTTGGCTTTCTAAACTTGGGCTTATTGGCAAGATATCTAGTGTCTGTTTTGTTCTTGCTGGTAGTTTCTTTATATTTTGCTTTGTAGTTACAGGGTGCTCTTCTCTGTCAAAGCTCTCCAAGCTCTTTTCTTGTCCCGGTCATCACGTATTACAACATACCAAGTCCTGGTTATCATATGTAGACAAGCCCTGTCTTCTGGAGACGCTTCTTTGGTCTCCTGAGCACTGAGAAATTTGGAAATTCCATCCTTCCTTACAACTGGTAACTTAACTGGAAACTCAACAGATACTTTAGTTAAGAGTGGGCATATTTGTTTTTACATGCTATTCACTTTGTTTTGCTGAAGTGCTTCGGAGCAGCAGTCAGTGGTATCTGTTTAACTTCAGGTTTATAATGACCAGGCTTTGACTATAAATACAGTCAGAAGGCACTTCTGCTATACAAATCGTAGATAATATCTATCTCAAATATCTATCTTTTAATAATACTTTTAGCATTAATAAAGTAAATTTAGAAGTGTCTCAGCTGGCCAAGGATCCTCAAACATAGGCTCAGTATCCTGGAGCCTTGCTAGCCTCAGCCAAAAAGTTTTCCCGCCTGCTTTAACCTAAGTCTGTGCAGTAATGCAGTCTTTCTAATCATGTATGTCTTCTCCAAGAATACTGTGCTTTTTTTCAGGTAACTAAAAGTGCTTTTTTTTTCCTCTGTGGGAACAGAATGATTGCAACTATAAAGTAAATCCTAGTTCTTCCTTTGTAGATTATATATTTGTCATCTAAATTATGCCAAAAATTATTATTTTTTGGAGGTCTGGTGAAAGATTCTGACTGTGATATAAAGAGGAAGGAATATAAGAATAATAAATATCTATCACTTTGCAATTTACATACCAGGTTTTGCTCGGCTGTGATTTAAAACAGCACATAAAGCCCCTAAATTGATCTTTGAACAGCAAAGTTGAACTTAACTGCAGCAATGCCATAAGCATTGTTAGGATATATTATAACAAAAGAACTTAACATTCATTCCTGAGCTCTCACTGAAATTTATTAACTTCTGGTACTAAGAAATATAATTTGATGTCACTGGCTGTTGCGGTCTATTTTTGCATGAACTCTGACAGATTGAGTCATCCATATTTGTCTCCAAAGGGTTACAATGACAGTGCTTTGATTAAAGATTGTAGTGGTTATTTAGTCACTTTTATTGTGCTTGGGAATTTCTCCTCCTAAATATATTTACTTGAAGCCAGAACCCACACTTATAGGTCTCTGCAGCTAACCAACCTTCTGGGACAAAACTGAGTTCCTGAAAGCTTAAGCCCAATATACTACAGTGCAATTATGAATTGAGTAGGGAAAGGAAATTGGAAGGAGCAACCTAAGATATTTTACTCTTATGAATTAGTACACAAATACAGATTTATAGTCTTCATATGTGTTTTGTTTTTACTGATGGCTGTAACTAAGGACACCTGTAAGTCCAGGGGAAAGGGAAAGAATGAAAAATAAAGGGAGGAAAAATGTAATAATATGCAGCATCTCAGAACTGATTTGGAATCTGCTATGTGAGACTTGTGTTTCTTTTCCTGGAAAATCTGTATCATTTAGCTGCTGTGCCTTAGTGTAAAGTATGAAATATAATGATTTTTAAAAAGATTCTTTCAGCATTTCCAGCGGAAATGTTGAGCTAAGTGTAGAATTTGTGGGATCAGTTAGCTTATAAATAATGATCCTTTATGCTGGCATTGGGAAATCCGTGGTCCCACAGCTAGTTCAATAAAGCAATTAATATCAATGAATCTGAAGAAAGCAAATCTCTGTTCACTCTTGTCTGGATTAGTTAACCTAAGAAAAATCTCATCCCTCTACTGTAGTATTTAACCTTCTCCTAGGAAGACATGCTAATGAAAGGTAAATAAAGTGTGCTATTGACATGTGTTTGCCATTCATTCCTGTTCCCCGTGTCACACACTTTCACTCTTACAAAGCGATTAACATTTTTCTCTGGAAATCTTTGCTGTGGATCTTTCGTTTCTTGCATCCCTCTGTGCCAAACCTGTCCTGTCGTTAGCCCTCAGCATTCCAGCTGGTGTTTCTAAGCTAGTTCCTGCTCAGCTGAATGTCATTACAAAGGGACTTCACCTCCAAAACTCACAGATCATGTGTCTTCAGCACACACAGCGCTGAAGTCCGCTGCATAAAAAATTCCTGATTTGGCATTGTGTTCAATCCAAGGGCAAGTGTTTCTCGTCTGACAGGGCATATTTCTGTAGCCCACATAAAGTTGTCTACTAAAGGAAGAAGAAGGTCTGTCAAGGGAATGGGTGTGGTTTCACTGACTTCATCCAACAGCGATGAATTTGTGCATTCAGGCTTTGTAGATCAAAATTTTTGATAAAAAGGAGTCATAAAAGAGCCCTGAACTCTCCCTGCATTTGGCTATGTTATCTGAGATTTCACATACAAGCAGTAAAAAAGCTTAAAAGATTTTTATCTTGTAGCAGCCAAGAAGTGTGGTAATAAGGTAAAGGTTGAGAAGCATTATTGGCATAAGAAATCCCCTGCTTACACTGGATTTATAACACACCCAGTTTAGTAAGAATTGGCACTGCTGAGCATTTTCTGACAGTGTTGGGATAATTTATTGCAAAAGGCAGAGCTGCCAAGTCTCACACCTGAGAAGTAAGACACACTTCATTCTGTCGATGGAGAAACCTAAATCAAACTTCAACATTACTATGCAATTACTCCTCTCTTAGGAGCTCCAACTGTATAGAGTTGAGGTATAAAACTTGTGATTTTGGTATACTGTAAGAGTTTATTAACCCCTTAAGTATTTGTATGTACTCTGCATTTGGAAGGATAGCCTTTTAAAGTTTATTAGGCATCTTTCAAAGGAAAGTGAAATGTGTGTGATACCATGGGTGTAAGGCCAAAGCGGGTTTTCAATTAATTTTTTTTTTTAAGGTAAATAAAACAATATGTGAAGTTTTGGATTGCATTTCCAATCAGTTTATGCTGTGAGACCTCCCCTATGCTTTAATAGGAAATGTTGTTTGATGAAAGAATAGACTTTCAGTGTTTGAGAGATTCTGTGGAAGTTTGATACTGCTTTTTTACATTCCTTTACTTCATTTGTGAAACTCCGTATCTTGCCACGTTCACTTCTCCTTTCTTCTTGCAGTTAGATTAATAAAAGAGTCATATTGTTATAATGAACTTATGCTAAAGCTATACAAATAGAATGGGGGAAAACAAATGTAAGAAAATGTTCTGTAAATTTTGTCTGTGCAGATGTGACAGTTGCACTGAAAAGGAGAGTGCAGTATGAACACAGGCATGCCTGTACTTTTGTATGCTATTTGTTTTCTTCATATATGTTCTTTCTTCGCTAAAAGATCAGATTTCACAGTTTTTCTCTCTAGTTCTTATAATGATTTTGCTTAGCTCATTTTCATTCCATATCCGGTATTACTTTTCTCACGTATTCTGTTTTTTACCTCCAGTGTTTTTTAAGCAGAAAAGAAAAAACCAGAGACATTGAGTATTATGACTGTGGGAAGTTTAACTTGAAAAAGCAAATTTACAGGTAGATAAGAAATAGAAACAGATATAATAAGGCTATAGCAAGAGTTAAACTGAAAAACTGATATTTTTTCTTGCAGTTTTGGGTATCACTGACATGAAGATGACAGATACAGCTGTTCAGGAGTTTTATTTTTTATTTCTTTGTTTTTTGTAAAATTAATTGATTTTTTTTTTTGGGTTTTTTTGGGTTTTTTTTGTTTTGTTTTAAAACATTAATACTGCAGGATAGGGAACACAAGATTAAAAACCTCCACATTATTTTGTTTCCAGTTTGGTCAAACTTTATAAAAATTTCATTCTGACATTATGAATAGAAATAATTCATTTCATATCAGCTTGACAGTCATATGTGTTGGCTTATGTTGATACTTTTACAGACTTGTAGCCAAAGTTCCCCAGCCTCTCCTTCCCTGGTAAATGCTGAAGTATGATGTTGGGTTATAACTTTTTATGATCATCAGCCCAACAGAGTTATTTTAATGTATAATAGAGATTCTGTTATTTTAGGGTAATTTAGCAGTTGCCATCTGACATGTTGGTCTCCAGGAAAAAGCTGGGTCATGAAACTGACATCAGATTTGCAGCTTTACTCTCCTGACAGTTCCAGGGAGAGCAAACGTGGCTTTGACTTCCCTACTCTGAAAAGGATTAAGTATAAGGCTTTCCAATACGGACAGGGAAGCATGGCATGTCCTCTTTGACATGTCCAGTTGACTAACATCATCCATTTTGAATGGATGATGTTACATGCGTAACTACATGCCCTCGAAGAGCTGGGCAAAGTTACAATTTAGGAACTGCCGAATTATTTGCATCTTTTGAGCCACATCCAAAGGTACTGAGGAATTAGAGGAACTAGGGTGCGCTAAAATGCCCCAAGTATTGGATAGGTCTTGAGATTCAACTTTGCAAAGTGGTAGTAACCTCCTTAATATTTCGTAGGACAGTGAATCATATGGATATAGCTCATAGTTTGCCAGTTCTCTACTAGGGCCATGTTACTAAAAAAGATGTGGTGTGTTTTTTTTTTTTTTTTTTTTTTGTAGTGAGAGGGCACTGCATTTCCAACACTGCTGAAAATCAGGGAACAGGTTTGGCTTAAGCACAGACAGAAACAATACAGCATGTACCATTCCTTGCCCTGTAAAAGCACTGTTGAAAACCGCAGCTACTGGCTAATGTAATGATTTTGCTCTCAAACAGAAAAGAAAAACACTTTTAAAATTGCTTAGTACTGTTAGAAAGTATACTGCTGTACTAAACATATTTTTAAGTGTTTATTTATGCTGATTTTAGGTAAAATCTGCCAGTAGAAGTAAACTAACCTCATTCAGATAATACAGGTAGCCGCAAACTTTGGCTGTCCTCTAATTCCCAAACACTTATCCCCACATACACTTCCTGTTCCCTGACTCTCGTCAGCTGGAAAAGTCATTATCTGAACAGAGAGCTTTGCATCTGTCAGCTGTGGAAGTGATTACTTAAATTGATAGCAATAGCAGTTGTTTTAGTTCAAAATGGCTTGCTATGTAGGGTTTAAAAAAAAAAATTTGGGGAAAGTTGTTGCTATTTAGTCAGTTTATGTTATTATTGTTGTGAACATTAAAGACCTAAACAATATAAACAGCTCAGCATCCTGCTGAGACTCAGATAGGCAAACTTTGGAAATAAACTGACCCTGATAAAATACATGAGGATTAATTTTAGGGAGGGTGTTCACTAAATTTTAACAATTACACTAAAACAGAGAAAGTGTTTATATATATATATATATATATATCCTGTTCTTTTGTCCCTCCTCTTTAAGCTGTCTCATCTCCATCAGTTTTTATCGTTTTTATCCTGACATAGTGGTGAGAAGCATACAGGTGGGGAAATACCATACCAGGGACCTACTCCTTGTCCTCTAGATACCTCAGAGTCAAAAGCTGACAAGAATTGGGGGAACCCTAAGTATATTGAGTGGATTGCAAAATGATACCTTGTTACAAGAAAAAATGGAAGTCTAGCCAACCTCCCCCCCTGCCCAAATTAACTTTTGCAGAATCTGTGAATTGTCTTTAATTGCTACGAAGGACATGATAAAATTTTTGTTCTTCCAAAAGTTATTGCTCAATGTCTCAAACTTTTCTTTAAAAATATAGGCCAGCTCCAAAATGCTCAAAAGTGTGACTTCACTGAATGCTCTTAAAATCCATATTTAGTTCCCAAATAAGTAGTCTAATTTTCCATAACACTGTGCAATCAGTAAGCCTCATTGACCTCATGAAGACTGTCTGCCTTCTCAGCAATTCCAAAAAAGAAAGCAATTTATTTAGAAGTCGAATATACTCAGAGTCTTCACTTGTTAATATTTTCCAAAGAATGTACTTTTTAAAAAAGTATTCAACTTTCTCTGCTCATGTGTTCTTTGAGAGGCATACCCAGGATGAATAATTTTGTGTTTATTTTCAGATACTTTTATATTATTTTATTTTAAAAGGATATTAATATTTTATGAGATTTGAATAACATGAGAAAATTGAGATGTCTTGGGCTGTGTAGGAAATAACAGAATGCTAGCCTCCACTGTCCTGTTCTGGATTTGGCTTGGAAAATACTTTATGTGGAAATTTCCACCTCTTTATTTCAAATGATTTTAGAGTTTAAATGGTGCTTGATTGGGTAACCTGGATTTGGACTCAGATGTTGTCTGCCCTAGAATTTCTGATCCTTTGACTTTTATAATTTTGCCTCTTATCTCAGACATTTTTATAACCTGAAATAACTTGTCAGTTGAATGAACCATTTGTCATTGAGACCTCCTATACAGATACAGTTAACAGTCCTGTTATTTATCATGTGAAATACCACAAACTGTTATTAAACAAGAGGCATCTCAATAAATATTGTGATGTACCTCATTTGTAACAAACTGTGCAAAGTTCAGAATATATTCATGTAATACTTTTTACAGATAGTTGACCTGAATTTTAACTCTTCCTGGCAATCTGATGGTGAGAAAGTTATCTGGTATTTAAATTTGTATGCTGTGGTCTTGTGTTTCACTAATACTGGTCAAACTTCACACTTAATGGCTTCCCCCTGCCCCCTTCTATATTTCTTGCTAAGGTTCTGTTGAACGTGTTTTATTTCCATTAGAACCATAGTGAGTTTTCATTAAACCGGTATAGAAAAGCTTTGCAAAACCAAGCACATTTCCCATGGCTTTGGGAATGTCTTGTGCATTTGCCTTGAACCTTGAAGACAGAGTATGTGAACCTGCAAGGCGGTTCTGTACAAAGGAAAAGAGGTAATGTGCTAGGAAGTGAGACCTGATTGTAATATGCAGCCCTGAAGCTGAGAAACATTTTAAAATGCTAAAATAGGTCCCTTTCCACCTGCACGGTGCTCTGAAACCTCCCAGAGTGTCTTTCTGGAGGCCTTGAAGTGTTCAGGGATGAAAAGCTGTTTAATGCCTGGAACAGCTGTGTTTGCTTGCTGGTGTTTGCTCCTCATATAAATCCCGGTGCTCACACATCAAGAGGTGGTGGAGTTCCCTTTATAGCACTTGGCTGAGCATTTCCCACATCCTTCCAGAGAGGAATGGGGTCTGTGATGCCCAATGCAAGCATGGCCATGGGGGAGGGCAGCAGTTCAGGCTGAGAAAACAGCAGTAGGGGAATGTATGGCTGTAATACATGGTGATGCAGACTGGAAGGTTATCTGCTCTGATGTCTTCTGATGCTCAGTTTATATTTCCAGTGTCTTCTTGAATTTCATTTTACATGCACCTCCAAGTGAGAAGGTTTCTGCTGTTCCACTAGGAAAAACATTAAATGCCGTAATAGCTTCAACATACACTAAACCAACCAGTAATTCCCTTCCACTTTTGTTGCTTTTATTTTATTATCTCAAGAAAGTTGCATACAATTATCCACTAAATGACAATACCACTCTTTCATTTTCCTCTGATTTTTTTCTTCTTATTGCAAGTACTTTTATGACAACAGAAACGAACAATTCTGAAGTGCTGCCATACATTTTTCTAATGAGTCCACTTTTCTACAGCCTTACATCTTTCCCATGTTTCACACCCATTGGAAACATTACAGAATGATACCATGCAAAGACACTTACATTTGTGTCTGCTTTGAATGATGAAAATGATTGCATTGGGTGTTAGAGCTGGAAGATCAGACCAGTAGTTACAATGTGGAAATTGAGAACCCATAGTACCTGTATCATCATGAAGTACCTGATTATTTTATCCACAGATCTAGTTGCAGAAACCAGTTTGTTTGATGCTATCTATGAATATTCTGCTTGTAAAATAACCTCTTTACATGTTATTTTTGTTTAAACCCCTATTTCTGTGTCATGCAAGAGTCATCTTTCACTGGGCAAGGACACATGGGTATTGAGTAGACCACCTGGTGTGACAGGTTTGCCCCATTTTGTCATCTATTTAAGCCCTCCAATAGCAGGAAATGGGAGTGCCTGGAGCCAGTATTTGCTTATAGGGTGTTTTTAATGTATTGGGAGGTACTTCAGTATCTCCAAATCCGGAAAAGTTTATGTCATCTACTATAAACAATTTAAATATTTCTACCAAATTCAAAAATACACTGAAATGGAAACACTTTCAGGTGAATAAGTGGATAGATGCTTCAGGTGAGATACAAACTCCTTGTTTTACTTTTCAATGATTTTTGGTTGTTTGCTTCCGTGTGATTCAGATGGGGTTTTTTGCAAGGTATCAGATGATTGTAATGAGCATAATTATCATGTGCTAACTTTTGTTCTCTTTCTTCCCATCTTATCTGAATGTTGATCAAGTTCTACAATATAATGAAAATCCTTCATTTGTTCGACTGTTTACTCTTCTTGAGGCATTAGTTTAAAAGTACTGATAAGCTACTTTTCATACATCATAGTGAAAACTCCTTTATTTTAATTCCTATCTCCCACAATAGTTGTGTATCCCACCTTTAGTACTCAAAATTTTCATATGGTCACTGAACAGATTATGTGATGTACCTCTTCCAAGCTCAAACATATTCCAGTATATGTTTCAATAACATGAACACTTAATTTGGTGAAGTATTTTCATGCTACTGACTCCTGTGTCATTTTGTTCACAGGAAATAATTTTCAAAGCACCGCTATTGAACACCGAAAACAGAATGATAACTTCAGTGAGTGGAACTTATTTCTCTGTGATAATTGATTGCAGTTGTAGGATCTTGCCTTGTTTCAGTGAATAATGTTGCTAATAACCAGTAAGACTGTAGAACTTGGAAAATATTGAAAAGTCATTGCAGAGTGTAATTGTCTGACTTCTAGTAATTAGCAAGGTCTTCATGTACAGAACCTGAAGTGCAAGTTGAACAAGTAGGAGAGAGAGGTTTCAAATGGAAATATAGAGACAATGTTTTACTTTATTTACAAAGCAGTTATTGACATTTAAATAATGGAGTTTTGCATTTTGTCAGTATGGGCCTTCAGCTACAGAAAAAAAAGAGTCTGAAAATGGTTGGATTCACATGGGGCAAACAGCCATGAAATAACTGTTTGACCAGTGTATCTGGGATGCTTGGGCTTGTATTGTGAGTCAGGAATCATCAGAAGGCAGTAATAAGGGAATCACCAGAAGGCAGTAATAAGTGATCAGGGATGTGATTAAATAAACTCGTTTTGCGTACTCCAAAAGAGAAATACCTGCTAACAGTACTATGTTTAATAATGAAAAATGGATTTGTACTACTACTGAGACATGCGTGGTGCTCTCCAAAAATCTTCATTGTCTTCTCCCAGCCAGAGCAATGTGACTCTGAGTATTCACAGAAGGAGGAAGGAATTTTATCTTGGAATGATAATGAAAAGTTGAAGTTTTTTTTTTTTCCATGTTAAAAATGTAATTTCATGATATTTGAGGGCCATGAGGATTATATGGGGGCTCGAGCACCTCCCATATGAAGACAGGCTGAGAAAGTTGGGCCTGTTTAACCTGGAGAAGAGAAGGCTGCATGGAGACACCTCATAGCAGCCTTCCAGTATCTGAAGGTGTCCTACAAGGATGCTGGAGAGGGACCCTCCATTAGGGGCTGTAGTGATAGTACAAGGGGTAATGGGTTCAAACTTAATTAGGGGAAGTTTAGGTTAGATATAAGGAAGAAGTTCTTTACTGTGAGGGTGGTGAGGCACTGGCATGGGTTGCCCAAGGAAGTTGTGAATGCTCCGTCCCTGGCAGTGTTCAAGGCCAGGTTGGATGGAGTCTTGGGCGACATGGTTTAGTGTGTGGTGTCCCTGCCCATGGCAGGGGAGTTGGAACTAGATGATCTTAAGGTCCTTTCCAACCCTAACTATTCTATGATTCTATATTCTGTATAAAGTTGCTGTTGTAACTGGTTTTCTACCATTTTATACATACAGTGCATCTGAAATCATCTAACTTTTTGGAAGCTAATAAACTGAACAAGGATAGCAGTATGAATTGTGGATTAATTAGAAGGGTGGCAGTATACGGCTACTTTACAATGAAGGGCAGAAAGCATACAGGATTTCTTACTTAGACTGTTTTACCTAGTAATAAAGTGCAGACTGGACGAAGAGGGTTACTTTTTATCAATGTTTAGATTTCAACACATGAGAGTTTGTCTGCATAAGGAAAAATATATTTAATATTTGTTCACTGCAATTTGTGACCATCTAGTGAAGTTAAGGACTGAAAGGCATGCTCAGGGAAGGTAGGGTCATGCATTTTAGTTGACATGGTGTTGAAGGGTTGTCAGATACTGTGTAGTGAAGTGATCACAGAATCTCCTACATCTTATTAATAAGAACAAAATTTAGTTGTCCAAACCAAAATCACTCCTGACCAGACAAGAAAACTAAATGAGATTGTTCTTTATACCAGTTAAAATACAAATTGCCCTGTGATCATTTTGAGTTTGTAGAGATAACTTCTGTTTCATGTAGCATCACTGTTCTTGGCATCTCTCACCATGGTATGCAGTCCGGGACCCAGGCCAGATTAAACAGCTGAGTAGCTCTGTCTTTAGATCCAAAGGCACAGGAGAGTAGAAAAATAATTTTCCAATGTCAAAATCTGTTTTCTTACTTTTTTACACTAGCTAACATTTTGTGATATGTGTACACAAACCCATAATCGTATAATGAAACAGTTTGTTTTATGAGGCTACAAGGACATATGTGGGAAAGAAATACGAAGCATTTTAAAAAATTGTAGCAATAACGATTATTCATACTTTATGTGATGTTTGAAGTTAATGTTTTGTAATCTTGCTACTGGTGTGCTGTGTAAAATGAGCATCGGTGTCACTTAGGTAACACATAACCATGGGTCAAAAACGTCAACTGACTCCCCAAATCTCTGATTTTTGTCTAGTATGACCACAGAAAGACTGTGAGAGTTGAGAGTTTGTTCTGAGTTTGGGGGTGGTATTTTGAAACAGTTCTTGCTTCATTGTTTTGCAGTGTAATTGAGTGAGGGTCAAGAGATTAATGGATTTGGTAAACCCACCAATGCAAATCATGTCTGTCCTGGGATTGGATTTCAGAGATTATGAAGTCATTGTCTTCTCATTAGACACAATGTATTATTCTTATGTATATAAAGCATTTCAATTTTTAGACTCTTCTTCTGCAATTCAGAGTATTTTGTTTGGCAGGAAAGTTATTTCTAAAAGAAAAAAAATCTATGAATTTAGTTTTGAAAGTTACAATTGACTGTCCTAAAAATTCCTGAAACCTGAATATCTACATGTGCTTCTTGTAGTCTTGTAAACTAATTGCTGGTGGTCACCATTTCAGGGACGAGAAACAGACTGAACCCTTAATTGGTTAGAAAAACAATAGTTTTCAAGCAAGTTTGTATTTCCTCTAGAGACGAAATCAAAAGACAGGAAAGTCTAAAGCAATACTTTCTGAGGGTCAGCTGGGATTGTGTTGGTGAGGATGATGATGTGTGAATTACACTGGTTTTCATACCAAAATATGCTAAAATGGTCATTAAAACCCTGCAATGAATGCTGTCCTGGTAGCTAAGGATGAGTTTCCTGGTTAGAAGAGAGTAGGTCTTACGGCTTTGTCACTGCTAGATTTGTTCTGTTTTGAGTTTGGATGAATAATTGCTGAAGTTTTTGTGTTAGGTTCTAGCTTCAAAGCTGTTTTCATTGTTGGTATTAAAAGGACTTGAATTTTTAAATCACTTTTATGCTTTTATGCTTTTAATACACTCCACCTAAGGAAGTAGTTGTTTACAAAGATGACTTAACTTCACAGTCAAGCAGAAATGAAAAGGATGTCAGTGATTTTCCACAGGTAATTCAAAAAGTTAACGTCAAATTCTGCACCAGTTACATTTAGAGGTACTTTAGGATATGCTCTGTGGGGATGGGGCCAAACTTGCAGGGTTTCTGATTATGAAATCCATGTAGATTCATTCAAGATAATGAAATCCATATTTCTGTTCATAGAAAACTGTGCAAAATTGCTTTCAAAGTTTGAAGCTTACTAAGGGGTTTCCCAGGAGTGTAAATTGCCCAGCTCTTAAGGAGGAAAACCCCAGAATCATCCCCTTCCAAAAAAGTTCTAATAGTAGTTGAATAGAAGAATTTTTAATTAAAAATTCTGTAACCGCTTTCTTGTCTTCAGGGAGTTATGGGAGATGTAGATGCTAAATCAAAGCTGTGATAAGGTGGTAGAGCAATTGTTTCCAATGTTGCTGACCCTTTTATGAACATCAGTCCTTGAGGCACATGTTTAAGGGGAGTGAAATGGTCCTCAACCACTCCCATATAAGACCCAACACAACTTAATCAATCTTAAAGGTTAGGCGATAACTAAGCTCAGTGATTTGCCAACAGATTTTCCAAAAACTTTCTTTTCAGCCATTGTCACCACAGAGCAAGTACATTTTTTTGTTCAAATTACGTGAGAAGAAGGTTTTTTATTGAAGTCAGTCTGTAGCTTCCAAACTCTTTCACATGCCTCTTAGCTTTAAAACCAAAGCTTTGGAACATCAGATATTGCTTAGGTGCAAGAAGGTTGCCATCCAAATGTACCAGTGGCTCAGTATAAACTGCCACACACATACATGTAGCAACTTTGAAGGTTATTTCCTACCTTGTTTCCTAGAGTAAATTGAAGTTTTACCCCTGAGGTACACTTGAACATTCAGAAAGTACGTTTCCCCTAAATGGAAATACTGGCTACAGGAATAAAAGCCAGCTAAGTTCTCAATGACAAATTGAATGTAGAGAAATGTTGTCTGGCATGCTAAAATAATACAGGCATATAGTAATGCATGATATGTCATGCAAAGCATTAAAAAACAACAAAAAACCCCAAGACATAATTGGGAGGTTCTCTTTCTTCCTGTGAAGATCATCTATATACAGTAAGTCTGCTAAAGACCAGTGTTTAAATTATTAAGACTGCCAGTTTAATGAAAAAGTAACAGCTCTATTTAATAATTAATGACAACAATTCAAGGCAAAGCACACAAAATATTTTTAGCATGTCTGAAGAATAGTTATACACAGAAATCCACAATATCAAAATATGCAATGTTACACACAGTACGTTCTTATCTGTTAGGTCTGGTAGAGGGAATAAACATTCTTTCCTGATGAGAAAATCAAAGTTGTATGCCATTTCGGTGAAGTCAAGTTGACACCTGCAGAGTAGCAAGTCATGACATTTTAGCTGACTCTTTTTATTTTTTTCCCTGTAGTTGTGGTTTGTTTCTTCTATTTATTCACCCTGACAGACAAAAGAAACCTAGATGAAAATGTTTAGATGAGGATTTTGTGTCCTTTCTCATAATTCTTTTTCTTTTCCTCTTTTTCCCTTTTTTTTTTTTTTTTTTTTTTTTTTTTGTCACAGGTGTTAAATATGTAGTTCGTACTTCCTGGGCTGTGATAGTTCTACAGAGGAGAAAAACATTTGAACACATTTTTATTAAAATACAGTGTCCCTCCTTCGTCTTTGCACCCCCTGCCCTCTGATTTCTCCAATATAGCTACATTAATCAAGATAATAAGCTTCAAGTTTCGTAATAAGAGATCTATTTTCATGTCATCCTGGTGTATTCCTTACTTGACTGAGCTAGTAAGATCCCTAAAAAAAAAAATATGAATTTAGGATCAATAATATTTATAGTTCCATTTATAAAGCAGAAGTCAAAGGCATTTATGGTGCTGAATTTATCAAGGGAACTTACACTAGGGATTTTGTTTACTAACCTCTAATCCTACCTCTACTTTTTAACATCTCATTCTCTTAAAAAAACAAATGTAAGCTGCAGGTGTTCATAAGTGTAAAAAAGCACATAAGAAAGCTCACAAATGATATCTATTGTGACCTAATATTGTAGTATAGGATACCCATCAACAGTGTTTTTCCTTGCTGTACCTTATTTTGTTAACTGTGGGTACCATTAAAGAATATGATAAAGTTATTGTAATGCAATTGAAATACATTTTATTAGATCAATGTAAGTTTCATTTACTGTGCAATATGACATTGCTTAATAATTTTATATTACAAGCATAATTACGATACCAAATTAGTAATTTTTACAAAGTACTTGCATTAGATATGATGCAGTATATTTCAATTCTCTGTAGTGCCTGAAAATACACTTTCCTTTTAATGGGGAAAAAACAGAGATGCAATAAAAGGAAGCACTTCGTAACTCCGTTGAGCTATTTCATAAGGACACTTACCTTCCACTGGGGTACAGATATTACTTAGATTGTTCTGTAACTAGATTCCACTACACTGTTGATATAGCTAGAAAATTACTGATGTCTAAAAATTGTGGTAAGTTATAATGTCTAAGGTCCCCAAAACTACTGCCTTGCTATTCTGAGCAGTCTCTGAGTTTGACTAATTCCACTGGTACCAGTAAGGCTGTTCTTGACAGAGTAGGTTGTGGGAAGGATTACAAATTCCAGTTCATAGTCTGAAAATGTGAGCTAGTGGAGCTGAACAACACCCTCATGAGGCAGAAAAATGAATCAATTTGTATCCCACCGAAATGCAATTCCTTCCGAGAGAAGAGCATAGCGGACTTGGCAGTGCTGAGCCACATTGGTTTCCAGGCAGGAACTGAAGACTTGTATCCAGGTGATGTAACTGTGGGATCTTCTTTTCTTTTCATGATTTTTGCATGGAATTTATTTTATATTCAGATGCTGAAAATTTTTGCAATGCAAATTTGTTCAAAGGTTTGGCTTTTATCTTCTAAAACAAATGACAGAATGCTATGAAGGTTCACTAGCATTTTAATAAATCTTTAAAAGTCTGCCTTATATACCAGTTTTCTGTACTAGGAAGCTCATCAATATCTAGACAGCCATGCAAACAGCTAGGAGGCCAGTCCATTAATGAAATGTTAATGACTGAATTAAACCTGTAATAACAGAAGTAGAATGTACTGCTGTGAGTCCATTAACATCAGCAGACCCTGCTGGGAAACAAGTAAACACAACATACAAAGGGAAAACTTGTGATAATAAACAGTTTTTGTGCAGTAAAGGTGCTCGGAAGCAGAAGTTGTAAATCCCATTCACTGCTATGCTAGTGTCATTAATTTTTTTTGCAAAGTTTATCCAAACAATTTGGCTCAATGTGATAATAAAATATGCACAACAGCGTTCATGAGAAGTCTGTGCCCTGATATTAAACCTGCTGCCAAATATCCTGACAAACATATCTATTATGATAGGTTGTAAGAATAAGCAGTGTTTGATGGCAATTGCAGCTTCATGCTGCAACCAGTCCAGGTAGGTAGCAGGAAACAGTAGTTATCGTCTGATAGATGGTTGACCCAAGTGAAATGGAATTTATGATCCCTAACTAAGGCCCTCATAGAAATCACAGAAACTACCACTGTTGGCACTAATTATGAGTACTATAAAGTTTTATATTGTGCCTTAAAAGTTGATTGTGCTTTGCAGAAGGTGTTAACCCTAACAAAGGCAGTGGGAATAGCAACACTGCTAGCAGCTTCATTGATGACCTTGTAACCCACAGTGTGAGAGTTCCTGGCTTGAGATACAGAAGTTAATGACTTGACTCATTGAAATGAAAGCTTCATCTTCCCAAATATATGTCACTTCCCCCTCCCCCCTCAACAAAAATGAAATAAAAATGCTTGCATTTTCTTCCACTCTTGAAAATCTCAGCAATTTCCTTACACAGCCGTTAAAGTGCATGGCAGGCGAAAGAGTGGCTGAAGTAGTGAAAAGCCAACATGCTTGGATCTTATCTAAACTTTTTACTTTTTGACAAGATTTAGAAACTTAAGTGGAGCTCAGAATCTTGAGACCTCAGTGAATCTCTCATGGGGTCTTCCAAGGGGCTCCTTTTCTCCCACCTTGCCTTCTCCTGAATGCGGGGGTTTGATTCTGTAAGAATACAAATATTTTCCCTGATTTTGCCAATGTTGTTGAAAAGGATCTCCTACAGTTTTTTCCAGGAGAACCTCATTTGCGCAGTAAGGACAGCTAGTCCCAGGGGTAGGATAGTTGAGTAAGATGTGGGATATCTGTTGTTAGATACCAAGGTTGCCAGAGGCTCCACATGACACCTTGAGCAAATCAGCTGTACTCTGTTTCAGGTCCATATCCCTAAATCAGGGGTAATATCACCACCTTATCTTATAGAGGTGCCTAGAGGGTAAAACCTTTACAGAAAACAACAGTGGGACACATTCAGGACCTAAACCTGAAAATACATACATTATTACTTTCTTTCAAGTACCATCCTAATTTAAATTTTGGGCAACTAATTGTCTGAGTCCATAGTGGGCTTTTGGTTTTATGGCACTGTATTTGTTTCCTACAATACTGTAACACTGAAGGACTATATAATGGAAGCTAATTTAATTAGAAACAACACAGTGAGCTGATTATGTGCATTGAACAAATAAATACAGTATCTGAATACTGAAAGAACTGGTAGAATGAACTGTAAATCCTATGAACCCTCACTATTCTTCCCTCTTGCACAAAAAACCCCCAACCTTGTCATGTTTCTGGGCTGGGCTTTAGAACCACAAGCCTATGTGAACTTTGCTAAATAATATTAACGTTTTTTCTTCTCAGAAAAAGCAACTTTTTTGATAGGGTAAGTTGAGTAAAATGCACAGTCCATAATTTGCTTATCAACAGAACATTCTTTTTCTCTCTTCTGCCCTTTTCACTTGTATCCTGAAGCCCTGTCATCTTTCTTACTGCATTTTCACTGGAATCAGAATTTCAGGGAATAAATTTTGTACAGTGTTCACAACTGTGAACCAGACCTAAAATTCAAACCATGCAATGAAATGGTCCATGAAAAGAGGTCAAAGGCAAGTAGTAACATCTGACAAGAGAACATATGTGGGATAAGAGCTGATGGACTAATCTTCTCTTTGCAATATTTCCTGAGACCTTGAGCACACTGTTTCCATTTTGTATACCTCAAAAATGAAAGAGAAACTCTTGACAAATAGGTTATGTATGTTTGATGACTGCAGAGTTAAGTTAAAATAGTAATGTGAGAAAAGTTTTTCAACAGTAAACTCACTAGAAAGTAAGTTGATGCAAGTTGTTCAACATATGATTTAATTGTGGCATCTGTTATGTAAAAGCCAGAGATTTCATTTTTCCTCTGTTTGGAACAAGCTTAGTACACATGCAAATGAGGATCCAGTGGTAGGACCGAAGGCAGGATCTGGTTGTTTATAATGTAAATGGACTCAGCAGCACAATGGACTCAGCAGCACAAAATAGTTTGTTCTTTACTGATCTTTGAAAAGTGATGGTTTAGGTATTTCATGAAAAGCCTAGGTTATCTAAAGTCAGTCTTGAAGCTCTGTATAATTTACACAGAAAGTTTTGATGGACTGGTGATGCATTGGAAAATAAACCTTAGCTAGTAGCTGATTTTCCAAAGCTCTTGGAATACATATGTTGAAAAGTTACTGTTAATACAGGACAGTGCCTGTGATGCTTTGCCTGTAAGACTGGTCTGTGCAAAGAGAGAAACTTTTAATATAAACCAAAGTAATATTTTATTGTCTGTTTCTCGTTGTTACTAAATTGTTATCCTAGGCAATCAATAATATTTTTATTTCATAGCATGTATTGTTTAACTTGCAGTATTCAAATGTGTGTTCACAGTACATGTAAAAGCCTGTAATTCTCAGCTGAGTCACACCAATCTGAAATAGGATGTGATACAGTGGGAAACAATAGCAACATGGAGGTAAGATGATGCAACAGGTTAGAATGAATAATTGAGGAAATGTTTGTAGCTAATAGAGGTAAATTAAGGATCATTATATTCTTTATCTGCACATAATGAAAACCCCATTATCTAGAGAAGGGCTTTGGCCAACGTGTTCAGTTGTTGGAAGTGAGGAGAGAGGTTTAAAAACTGGGTGGAAGGAGGGAGGGGACATGGCAGAAGCAGAAGTTTTGAAAATAGCGGAAGGTGTTAGAGCAAGATTTGGAGCAGAAGGAAGAACAAGAAGTTTGAATGTAGTGTGGGAAACTCAGAAGGAGATTCAGCAAATGAGAGGTGTGGTGAGCCTTCCTTGACTTTTCAAGGATGGTAATTTCAGTGACTGCATGTTTCTTCCGGGGTGATGTAGACATCAGGGTGATGGGATGAGGGCAGTTGCAGCAATCAGAACCGCAGATGAAAACATCTAGAACAAGAAGTTTTAGCTTTTGGATACAGGCAGAAAGGGTCTTAGAGATGCACATGACAATTCAGGCTGGCCCTCTGAGCTGTGGGGCTACCTGGCTCTAGCACAATGTCTTACTCCATTTCTCACCTCTAATGTTTTAATTTTCTAAACCTACCTGCAACTGAGGGAGGTTGGATATTATTGAATGAATATAAGTATAAATAAGTTATTACAGTCTGTTCAGAATAAAATTGTGTTAGGCCTTCCCGCTTTCCTGTGTGTAGGAGTCCTTGTGCCCTGATGCTGTGGAGAGCCCTGGGCAGCTGGGAGCCTCTACGATAAACCAGCCCACCCTGGAATCCCTGCAGCTGGACCCCACCAAGCAAGAACAGCTGCTTTTTGTCCACTTTTTACAAACTTCGAAGGGTAGGAAGATTGTAGCAGATACATTTATTTGCCTGATTTTGCTGACTGGTGTCATCGAGTGGGGTTTGCTAAAATACTAGCTATCATTTTAAATTCTTCTCACTTTGAGTCATTTCATTCTGAACAGGTTTTTGTATAATTGTTTCTCTCAATAATTACCATTATACAATAGCTATAGCTGCCAGTTTTGTTCTTCTTTCCTGCCAGAGAACAGCAGAAATGCATTACGCATTCGTATAACTTATGATCTTTGATTCGTGTTTAAAATGCATGGAATATTTTTCATTTTCTCTTTGAGGCAATATCTCATCTGGGATCATATCTCACAGTGTAAGTTTACAGTGTGTAAGTGGGTGCCTTGTTCTGCGATGGGGTATAATCTACAATGAAAAGGCAAAGTTTTAGAGGGCCAGTGAATATTAATGGCTGCAGGTAAAGGCATAGTGCATCTGGACAGTAATGCAGAAGGGTTTTGTATATGGTCTCTTTTTTCCTTTTAAATAAATTTGATTTTATCATCATTATAGCCCTTTGTTGTTGTCTTTTGATGAGGGTTCTAGGAAATTGGTTTGCTGGCATGCATGGTTTACTGGCAGGGAGAGCAAACTGGAATTTGCAGGCACAAGTTTTCCTACCAGATATCTAATTCAAGAAGTTATATTCTCCAATAGAGAGAAAAAAAAACTTTTAGTGTTGTTTTCTCTGTGTGCTTGCTTTATTCCCTAGGGTAAGTGGGAATAGGTGTAGTAGGTATGAGGAGAGGGGTGGCGGACTTGTAAAAATTGGTGTGGAGAGAAAAAAAAATTAATGTTATCAAACTCAACCTGTATAAAAGCTGATGCTTAGCTGGGTGTGCAGAGGACATGAGGGCACCCTCTCTGTGCCATAGAAATAATGAAATGATGTTGTTGTTGTTCTAAATGAATTGATGATGCTAGTTGAAGACTGATTTATTACTTTCTACCAACAACTGTAATTAAAAAAAAAAAACCAAAACCCCCCAACATTTTAATTTCATGAGTCATGCTGAATTTTCCTTTGAGGGGCACTAAAAATTGGAAAGAAAAAAAAAAAGGGAGGGGGGAGCACCTCATAATACTTGGAGTATGTAGGCATGAACATGAAACACTTTTTCTAAAAGAGACTGGGATTAAAATTTGCACAATGGCACAACACAGTTTATAATTGCAGCTAGAATGGAATGCTTGGACGCAGAGGACCTGTCTACTCTCTTCCATATTGTATGTTCACAACATGGGATCTTGGAAACCTAACTCTTCTTTGCCTTTTAATATCCTGAATTTAAGTGAGCAAACAGGCCGAGTATACAGTTGCATTTGATTACTGATGATCATTATAACACAAGCGGCACTATGATTTATTGCACAGTTGTTGACTGGAATTCCAAGAGAAGGTAATATTTTCAGAATTACCCCACAATTAATTTCACATGTGTGAAGTCTTGTAACTCCAACTACAGGCCATGGGATACGTGTAAATGCTCACATGAAGATCTGAGTTTCAAGATGGGGAGGATGGGCCTCTGGTGACAGTGGGCAATTTCAGGGGAATCCGAGAGCAGGATGATTGGAGGTTTTTTTCTGCTTTGTCTCTGATCATTTTCCTCTATGATCTTAGTGTTCATCAGTGGAATGAAATGTTGATGAAATGCAAACATCAGAGATCCTAAGGTGCTTGGACTATGGTAACAGCAGCTTTTGTAAGTAGTAGGATATATAAGTTTTAACACATTAGTATCATTGATCCTTAGTCATCCATATGTATTTACAATGCTTGTGGTGTTGTCTGACAGTGGAAAAGGGATAAGATGTCAGACTATTGTAAGAAATCTGTATGTATTAGCAGAACTACCGCTTGTACTATACCGTGAAACGCTAACAAATACGATGTGCCAAACTCACAGTAGTATGTATCTTCAGCAAACACGATATATATATTATGACTCATAATACGATGAATTTTGAACAGAATTAATCCTTACTCAATCATTAAACAATGAGAAATATTGAGTTGTTTTTCTTAAGGATTAGGAAAATTCTTTTGGAGAGAGACAAACATTTGTCCCTGCAGGAAGCTCCTTCAGCTGTAATGCATCATTGTGCCTGACCAGCCCTAGAAACCTTGGAAAGACAAAATATGTACAAACTGGTTGTTAAGCATATGTGATATGTTTTGCTTTGTCACCTGGCAACGAAAAGGTTTTTCTAAACAAATTTCATACATTGCCAAAATTCCAACTTTTTGAAATGTGTAAGCTGCTTATTTTTATTTATTTATTTTTCCTTTGTCAAACACAGCCGAAGGTACATCTTTCTCATGTAAACATTATAATTTCTACTGTTGGAAGAAATAACTTGCATAAATTTAATTCACTTAGTCTTACGTATCGCATGTAGCAGCTTTGGGACTGTAAGAAAATATAGAAAATATGCCATCCTCAGAACTAATTCATAATCTGTCCTACACGTGTTTTAAAGTTAACAAACCAATAAATGCTTGATTGAGCTAAATTCAGCTAATCAGAATAAAATTGAAAGACGTAAGTCCTGATGAAGTTGTAAATAATAATTTCTATACATCGTTTAGGAGGAATACGTTTATAATATCTGGTGAAAGAGAAGTGAAGGTTAATAATTTTTCTTTCTGAGTTGCAAAGTATTTAGCATAGAAGTGATCAAATCATTGGCTGCCATATCTCTAAGTGTTTAGGTTGGGGGAAAAAAATCCCCCGAGATGCCATTTCTGAAGCTTGAATTAAAGGTTTTAGGGAGAATACTTCGAAATGCAGTGGAAAAGCTACATTGCTACACTCTGACAAACTTTAATAACCTCATGCATTTGGTTACCTCCTTAATCTGCCAGTTATATTTTCTATACATCTGCTGCTATCTGATTACCTATATATATATATCTTTTACCATCAGTCCTTTCCTCCCCTGTGCGTGGCGGCGTCAGGGCTGATCCAAGCCAGTGCTGATGGGATCACAGTTCATTACCGCACAGAAGGTGCTTGGGATTTGGGTGCACAATGGGGTGTGACACTGTTGAGCGAAGGGAGGCAACTCGTTATAAATGACAAAGCTCTGGTAATGACACACGGAATTTGGGAGTCAGCAATGATGAGTAGACCTCTTAGCATTATCCTTGATAGGAGAAAAAAAAATGACACCCAGGAAATAAAGATGGATAATTTCCGTGTGATTCATGCACAGTTTTACTGGTTCGATATACTGGCATGAACACATGATAAAAATGATGGGTTTTCACTGGATATGTACATCACCATATGGCCACAAGCACCGTGTACTGGCAATACTTATTTCCATGTATTGGCACTGTGCTGCAAGGGAAAGTATTTAGATTTTTAATTACCTTAATGGTGAACTAAAAAGTGCTTTTGTTTCTTGTGCCATGAAGAGAGCAAAAAAGGGCTTTTAAATGATAAAACAATGGTAGCCTCGTTGCTGAATGATGCAGTACTTTGAAATAATGCAGTACATTTTGAAAAGATCTGTATTTTTTCAAGACAAACATCAAATAGAAGGAAAAAGGTTATGTCACCTTCACCCTCACAGTACTGTCATTTATATGCTATCAGCTCATTAAATTCACATTAAGATACTCCATGGGACTTTAGGAGCTATTAGTGCACCTAAAATGGCATAACAAAATCTCAGTTCACTTTAAGAGAGATGGCATTGCGACATTTTGTATTTCATCACTGAATTATTATAGTCTCAGATGCATTCTCCTGTGATGGTAATGGAAGGAGGAATACTAGAGAGGAAAGCTGTCCATTTGTTTATCCCCAGGGAGAGAAAAAAGAAAGTTTGATAAAAAACTAGAGTGAAAGTAAAGCATTAACAATTTAACCCCTGTAGCAATGCTAAAGAAGACACAGAATTTTTATATCCTGCTTTTCAGGATGTTTAAAAAAAAAATTAGAAAAAAAATTTGTATATAGGGAGTTGCTTTGGGCAATGGAAGGTGCGGCAAATGTATTGCATGAATGCAGGCATCTCAGCCTTTTATAGGTGAAGTCTCTTATGACAGCCATAAAATACCTTCCTTCATAAAAATTCTCATGAAAAAAATAGTTATTGTGATTAAATTTGATGTTCTTGTTAGTTTGTTGTTGTTTCTGGCTTTCAGCAGCAGCAAATAAGTGTGCTGCTATAGGTAAATATACAACCCTGTATTTATAAATCCCACATGGGGTAATTGCTTAGGCACTTTGCTCAGGAAAGAATAAGGAAAATGGAAGCCATATTGAGTTATCGTTAATGAAATAATATAAATACACATTAATGCTAATATACTGAATAAACACTATCCTGCTTAAAAAAATGGGTGTCGCAATAAACCATATATATTTATATTTTGGGTCTGAAAAGATAGATTAGTCTGAGGATGCTTTTTCTACACAGTACATCTATGTAACTGCAACAATACATGAAATATGTACATAATATGTATTGGAGGATAAAGAATGAGTTAAAATCATTTTTTTAAATGAGGCAAAGTTAAGCTAACTTTCTTATAAATGTGCATGAATGATTGAAAAAATCAGAAGTGGGTTGAAGTAGGTTCAGTCACTTTATGCAGTATATTTTTCTTAATATCTACTTAGAATTATTTAGAAAACAGTAATGCTTTAGAAGTGCTTCCTTCCCCCTCCAATCAACACAAAAATGCCATGACACAAGAGCTTAACCTCACATGGAATAAAAAGCCATCAGAACAAAAAGACAATTTAAGAGTCTGAAGCCTTGCAGGGCCTTCAAATGTGCACATATACAGGAAATGAAATTCATTCCCATGTGGAGAGCCACGACAACCACAGTTTAAGCTTTCAAAATATCTCTAACTGCAATTACCTGCTATATGGGTCTTTGGTGGAGCAGCAGTGAATTTCTTCAGTGGAGAGGAAGCTCGAAGACACAAGAAGAATCATTGCGAAAGGAAGCTCAAGGTTTTGAAAGTAGAGAGGAGGGAAGTAGCAGCACAGGGAATAATCACTTAATAAATGCACACCGAGCACCTGCTAAATTTAACGCAGCATTTTATTACATTCAGTGCTTCAATGTGTAATCTCTTTAGCAGAGGGATTCTGCTTCTTATTAGATAGTTCACCTGTCTAAGGCCACGCTAGATGCCAGTTTTATCATCAGTGAACCTTTCTTGAATAGTTACTCTGAAGGCTAAAACCTGACTGTACAGTGGATGTGCTTTTCTAACAGAGAAAAAAAAACCAAAACCAAAAAACCCTTGTTGCACTTAAAACTTTGTTCTTTGCATGGAGTTGGTTTGCCCTTTCCTGACAGTCTGGAATGCTGATGCAAGTGCTGAATAGCTTGAGATTGAGGCAGTGTGGCTCAATCATCTCATTAATGACCACCAGAAAGCAAAAGAGGATATAATACAGATTTTTTTCCAGTCTGGGGTTGGTTTTTTAAAGCTCTAATGAAGATTTACAGTACTAGTGTTACTGCTAAAGAGCACTAAATCTTAATGTATCTTCAGGCAGTGGTACAGCTGAAGCCATGAGAAGTGGTTGCACGTAGACAGGGGAACTTAACGTTTAGGGTGATGTGAGACAAAAACCAGCAGTATTTGTGCAATTATGTTCAGGAAGATACGGATGGAGGGGACACCCATATCTTAGGATGTCAAAACCAAAGGATGTTATATAGTCACTGGCAGACTGATCTGATGAAAGTGGCTGTAATTGTATGCATTTTAAGTGTTATGTTTAGACCTCAAGATGCAAACTAATTGAGTTAGTTGGAGAAAAAGACAATCATATTTAGATTTGCTTCTATATTTATTTCCAAAGGAAACCAGTCAACATGTGAACAACCAAGTTTATACTTTTTCAGAACTCACTATATTACCAGTGACATAGTGACATGTTCTGGAGATATAAATAATTTAGCATTCATAAGAACTCAATTCATATTTTTTTCGAAGTGAAATCTCCATTGTCAGAAACAGAGATTCAAGCCTTAAGATTGTGGCCAATTTAATCCAAGCACTGCAAGAGCACACATGCACTGCAGTTACACCAAGCTCACAAACTTCAAGCCCTGAGTCATGCTAATGTCTGTGACCACTGTGTCATGGATTTATGGGCATTCACCAGGGGAATCTACAAAGACTTGACCACCTGTGTAGACATACAGTTTCATAACCCATTATAACATTGATTTAAAAATTTATTTAAATAGATTTAGATTATTTATTTAGATTTTTATTGTCTAGGTATAAGTAGCTCATATTGCGCCTTCAATGGCAACATGGTTGTGTGGGAGCTAACCATACTGTCAATGGATTAAAGCTTAGGTGGAGGATTGCTTCTGATCCACACAGCTTTAACTCCAGAGTATATTTTCCTCCTAAAAGTGCATATTTTGGCAGGGGATATCCTACAGCAAAGGAGCTCCAGCACAGCAGGTTCAGAGCAGAAAAGCCTCCAGTGCTGTTGGGAAGATAGACTGGGAGAAATCTTTGTCATATGTGTTTCCCATCTACAGTCCAGTGTAGCAGTCCGGTTACTGAGAGTCACATTGGGTCCCAAATTTATTAGGGTTGACTAATACTAGCCCTTTCAAAGCAAACGTCAGGAGAAGATAGACTCGCTCCTACTCCAGGCTAAGAGCACATGGCTGCGTACTGTGGATGAGGACAAGGTGGGGGGGTACTTGCTTTCTACTCTGTCACCTTTCAAAAAGCAAACGTGAGACAGTTTATCTGCTTTATGTTATAGTCTGCATCTGCCAGAGAGAAATAAAATAAGTGTTGACATCATTACCTTCCACCGAAGAGGCTGATTGCACATTGAAAGCACCGTGCAACCTTTTACTAAGTTTGCCAAAAGATCCAGTGACTATGATAATTTAACAGCATTCAGGGATATGTAATTTACAATCTTTTTATCAGTTCCAAATAATTCATGTTATTTATTTACAGTAAGTCTGTTATAAAGTAGCTTTTATTTCATATCTGCCTGGCCACCCAGGCCCTGTAAGTATTTTGCAGCCTGTTTTACTGATTCTTAATGTTTTATTAGGTGAAACAGAGTCTATCCCCTATCCTTGTATAGGCACCTAAACCAGAAATCTCCCTAGCCTAGTAAAAAGCTTAATTTTGCACTTCAGTTTTTTGTCACACCTCATGACATGTAGTAGGTAATCATTGTTGCCACTGATGGCTTGTCTACAGTGCTAATCCTTTCACAGGTATTAACTGAAATGCCTTGCAGTAAATATTGCTTTGGTTATAGACCTATGTAGGGTTCAGTATCTTGGTAGTATGCAGTGTGTCAAGAAAATAACTGTGGGACACTTGCTCTGTAATTGTTCTTACACCTACACTAGACCTGCCTAGCTCCATGACATTTCCAGGAGAGCTCAGAAGTACCCACTGCCATCTCGGAAGCTTGTCAGCTAAAAGTTAAACCAAGACCTGTATAGGCTGTTTGCAGAATCCACCCTAGCATCCCACTCCCAGAAGCATTTAACTTCCTCACTACCAATTTGAGGAGGCTGGGAGTAGAATAAATCAGTAGCTGAGGAAATTTGCACTCTTTTAAAGGCACTGATGGGCTTCAATGTTGGTGCACAGGAATATTATTCTAAGTATCCACGATGCTAGTTTTGGCACCAACACTCTGCTGCAGCATGTAGGAGAGATCCCGGTCTGCCTTCCTCTTGTGACTACACACAAGCTACTATATCAATAAGAATTATTTGTGCTCAGTCAATTAAGGAGTGTATTTTGAAATAATGAAATGAAGCCTGGAGCTAAAAAATGGAGTACATGCTTTGACCAGAAAAAAAAACCCAAAACAAAACCCCCCATTTATAAGGTTAGAATGCTTTTACTAACCTGAATATGACAGGCAACTTTAGTTAATTTAGCTTAATATGTAACTAGCAATATACAGTGAAATACAGAGTAAAATTAAATAAGAAAGCCCTGTCTAATAATGAGCCTCAAGTATGCTTGTTAAATCAGAGAGGAAAAATAAAAGAAGATTTGTGTTTGTTTTTACCTGGAGGAAAAATGAATATAAAAGGTCATGACATGCTTTTAACTTATCTGGACATGGCTAGGGGGAAATGCTGTGTAGCAGAGTTCTCCCATGGACTCCAGGTGTCAGTTTGAAACCATAATTGTAAGCTATCAGTCAGTGCCCTGCTTTAGTTTTGTGTGTTTGTCTGAACAAGATGATCCTAGATACTAGCATTCCTAGAAGAATCACTGCCATCAGTGGTAAGATGTTACAAGGGGTCGTAGCTGAATCCCCAACTAGATCCACCACCGCCAAGGTGCAGGAAAAGAAAAGAGTTCTCTGGCACATTTTCCAGCGTTTCTCTATTAGCTGAACATGGCTTCTAAGATGGTACATTAATATCTATAACCGTATTTTGATTGCTAGCATAAGGCATTTAGCATAATGGCAGTGAGTGTTGCTAGGGGTTCAGCTATGTCATTGAGTTACTGTGGCTTGACAAATTAACAGACATCAGCTGAGCCCCAGAAACCAATTTGGTGCACCCTCATAGCCTGTGGCAACTGGAAGGTGAAATATGTTATCTTCAACTTGGAAGAAGTCTTGTTTTATCCTCCTCTGAGATGGCCCAAGAACATACATCTTGGGCAGAGCATTTCAGTGGATATGTAGTGATTTTCCAATCTGTGGTTATCTCTTGTCTCATTCCTGTGTCTGAGCTCCAGGTCTGTAAATTTGCCTGCACTGTCCCTAGGTTGCCTTGAGGTCCTAAATAACCAAGGTCAAACTAGTGTGGATGTCTGCAGGCTGCCTTCTGTGGGATGGACATGCCGAGGAAAGGGCCGTCAGGAGTGGTGTAAGGAAATGAGTATAAATAAATCAGACAAAGTTAATGCCAACAGGAATGCTGTGGCGTGTTAATGCCTGCTATGTAATACAGTATCTCCAAGGAATTAGCTTTCAGGAAGGTCCACATTAAGTTCTTATTTCTTCCTTTTTTGCATTTTCTAAGGTACAGGGTCTTTTGTCAGAGGAAGCCTGGTGTAGGCAGAAATTAGGAAAGATGTTTGTTAAAATTTTAAGTGACAATTTCTGAGTATGGATTTCTACTATATTTGCTTGCTTTCAAAAGAAAGGTGGCATGTGATGTGGCACGCGTGTTGCAGTGCACTCAGACACTGTTGATTTTGTTTAGGACAGATAAAGTAGGCTTTGGGGATGACTTTAGCTTTGTGTGTCTTACTTTGTTATGAAGTATCATATATAAACCAGCTTCATTCAGACACCCTTCAGGAAATACTCATTCTAGCACTGGAATTGCCAATTACATGATATTTTGATACTACTTGTGGTGAACACTGCTTTTGGATATGTTGCACCATCATTATGTAGAAGAAACATGGTGATGCTTCTAAGCATTTTTTTGGGAGAAAATGTTAATTTAGAGGATGAAAATGCCTTTTTCAAAAGTAAACAGGTAAAAATGTACCTTTCCTCATAGGTTCTTTTCTATGGAACCACCCTTCATGCCTCCTCTTGAAGATGTGGAGTCTCAGCACTTCGTAGTACAAATGTCTTCTCTTGCAGGCCATCATGTGCGTTTTCCTAATGACTATTGACAACTCATTTCTCATACAGCCATTTAGTTTCTTGAGACCTAAAATGTTTTCTTCTAAATTTTTCGCTACAATAGATGGGCATCTGGATGAAATGTAGTAATGTAATGGACTATGATCTCTAGGAGATTAGAAAAGAGATGAAGTTTACTTCTGTCCTTAAACTCTGAAACTATAAATATGGACTGCAGGGGCGTAAGCGGAAGACTAACCACTTGGGCTGAGATCGTATTTAGAAGCAAGTTACAGATAGCAGAAAAAAAGTCCAAGCTCAGAAGAGGTTAAAGTACAGTAAAAACCAAGACTGTGACAAAATGCAACAGAATGCACACAAGGTAGAATAACGATCCATACACTGTAGTACAGAAAGAGAAATGGTTCAGTAAGTAGAAAGTTGCTGCTGTACTGGCCACAAAAGAGCTTGCAGAGTCAGTATGAAAAAGCTCTTAAATTTTCATTTTTATGTGTAGCAGCAATAAAAAACAATGAAAGGGATTACAAATCCAGAAAATAGATAAATAGGAAAAAAAAAAATTAAAAAAAAAAAAAAAAAAAAAAAAGGTTTTTTAAAACCACGTTATAAATTCATATAAATGAAGAGTTGACCAGAACAGCCATGGATCTAAAAGTGGTTTCAGATCTTGGTTGTTGCAGTCTTTGGTCAGATCAGATTTCAAAACAGATATGTTTATACTTGAGAGGACCAGACCTGGTCCATGGTTACTTAGCTGAACATTTAGTAAGCCATAAATAGTGAAAACCTGCTGCCCTTATTGAGGTCTGATTGCCAACAGGAAATTACATGAAGTCACAATGATGAGATATGGCCCTGAGTGACTGTTACACTATGATGTTTTTGAGATGCTCTTTTCTCAGTTTGGATGCTTGTAGGTGGAGTGTACGGAAAGGATGGCTTAGGAAGGTTTTGTTTTATTTTATTTTATTTTATTTTATTTTATTTTATTTTATTTTATTTTATTTTTAAATAACGGGTCATTTCAGTACTTGGTGCAGGTGCATATGATCTGTGTTAGCTCAAATCTGATCTAAGAATGAATGAGTGGTGCAGCCAAGACAAAGTGATAGTCAAAGCTTTTTAGCTAGACCAGAGTTGTATATACTGTACCATCTACTCTTACAAACATCTTTGTGATAATGCTTAAACCTGCCAACTGGTTAAATGAGAGATGTGTACAGTACTACCTACTGCCTAAACTGTTGGCTTGATGCTGAGGCAACCAGCTGTATCTAAACCCATGCTAGGTGGAATGATTGCAGGCGCGTCAAGTCACCCTGGTTATATCTCATTTTACCCAAAAAGTAGAGATCATGAGCTATGCTTTTCTCCTCTGTAAAGTCTTCAGATTTGCTGGTGAGTTAGATATCCTTGTTTTATAGGAAATCAGCCAGATCTATAACTCCAATTTGTAGCAGGGGAAAACATCTAACAGCAAAAATAATCAGTAATGTTGACTAATAATTACTCGTATAAATACTTTCTTGTTGTTTTGACTCACAAGAATATGCAGGAACACTTCACTGTTTTCTTAGAGCTGCCTAGTATTCTTGCACTAGTTTTATTACAGACTTCCCTTCGTCTCATTAAATCAAGACCCATATCAGACAAAACCTGCTGTCTTATCATCCAACAATATTTTCTTGATGAGAACTTTGACTCGCACTAGTAATGAGAGAAACCGTTCCTGAGCACATCCGTCGGTATAGGAACTGCCTCAAGAATATCCAGCAACTCCTCATCCAGACTGAAGGTCTGAAATGGTCTGAAATGAATCTGCCAATGCACTGACCTTGACTTTGCCCTTATTCCAAGTATAAGTATTGCTAGATATCAACAATCTAAACAGAACTAAAACCCTAAGCAACCAAAATATAAACAATCAAAACAACAAATGCATTTGTTGTATTAGCTGACAGCACCCATAATGTCACTGGACAAATATGTAAATACTGACCTAAATCCCTTTGCTAGAGACTTATGTATACACTTTAAATGTTGGAAGAGACAGCAGCTCCTGCATGGCTAGCCCCTGGTCTGACCAGAAACCTTGGTGCCCACACAGCCCCGAGTGCAGAGCTGTGCCACAGTTCCTCGTTGGAGCTGAGCCTTTTTGTGGTTCTATGGGATTCAAGAAACTGTGATGGAAAGAGGATTTTGCTCTTGTGAGTTTGGTATTACTCATTAGCATTCAATTAAAACCAAACCTTTAACATTTTTGCCTGAGTTGAAAAAATAGACATCTGAGTATGCAGAAAACTGGAGCCCTGATCCAATCCATCAATTAGTTGGACATTAATTGCATTTTTTCCTACTGACTTCAGGAGCTGTGGATCAAACCAAATGTTGTAGACTGTGTGGGATCAGTTTTCTACTGCTGAAAGCAATGACTTTCATAGGTGTTTCCTGAAACAGGTAGTTAACATTAGTGTTCCATTTGAATGGCTAATGGAAACAAGATGATAATGCTTGGGTGGTGGTGTGATCATGTTGGCCAAAATGGGGTATTCCAGCCTCACAAATCTTGAGAGATAGAGCTCAGATTTTGTACCTTCGTGGAAATTGATACAAATTGGTTCTCATTCTTAGGCTTTTGGCTAAGCAGGAGGTGTTCAGTTTTCACAGCATTGCCTCAGAACAGGAACGACCAGTGGTCTGGGTCAAGATGAAACCAAAAGGCTGGACAGATTTTCAAATGTGCATTTTTAAATATCCATAGAACCATTTTTGCAGTACTAAGGAAAAGAACTGCAATGTATGTTTAGTTGGTACACATGCTTGCACGCAGACCCCTACGTGTCAGTAAGTGGCCAGGTTAGCATACAAAGTCCTGACCTGAAACCGTTTTATAACATTATGTAGGTAAATCATCTGTGTCCAGATAAATGAAAAAAAATAGTTCATCACCTATGTTTGCATTGCAACACCTTTATAAAACAGACTTTGAAAGTTTCTTATCCCCTTAATAACAGAGGGTTTTTGTAGAAATTAGACAATGGCTACAGTTAACAAGTCTAATAATAACTCTGAGTTAATAACTCTAATTCTGGACCACCTCTTCCTCACTAAGGTGGTGTTCACCTTGAGATAGGTAGCATTTTTCTACTACTAGAGACCTGTGATCTCATTTATACAGAGTATTATGCATTTGTAGTATTTCCAGATGCTTAACTCAGACTGATTTCAGCAGAAGCTAGGCATCTCACTGCCTACTGGGACCTATGATGTAATTTACTATCTACAAAATGGCAATATGCCATTTACCTGCCTCAGTGAAGTTTTATGAGGATAAAAGTAAAGCTAGGATTGCCTTTAAGAATGTTTCCAACAGCACAATTTTCAACAGCTTTTTGGGAAAGCATTTTCTGTTGCTGAACTTTCTATTGAGGAATGTGTAAAGAGACAGTTTATTATGTTTTCAAGGAATCTGAAAATCAGAATTTCTTACTTTAGTTGTTTCAATATTAATCTGTGTTTGCCCTAATGCCAGCAGTGCTTCACAGAGTCAGAGACCAAACAACCCTGAGTGGCCCTGACTGCTGTACACCAGTATAAAAAACCACCCAGGTGTTGTGGCACGGAGACTGGAGCTGGAATCAGGAGGCACCTGAAGCACTAAGTGTTTTGAACTCTGCTGCAGGAGCATCGGCCAGAACTGGTCTGAATATTATGCTGTGATAATGTATGTTTGAAATTATTTTTAATGGTAACTTGGATGATTCTAAACATGATTGGAACTGAGGTGTTACAGTTTCCTCTGATATAAAAATTCTCATATTGGTCTGTGACCATGATGATATGATAAAATCCTATTTACTCTGATAAAGCAAGACCCTCAATGCAAGGCAACCTCTGGCTGTTATGCACAAGGAAAGGGCACTTTCCTAATGTAACTCCCATTGCACCAGAGCCATAGAAATAGGAAAAGCAAATTATCGAGGATGAGGGAATTACAGAGATTCAAGTTAGGAACTTTGCTGTTAGTTATGCGATATTGCCTTAGTTCTCCTCTTACTTTTTGTATCACCACATGTTCTTATCCACTGAAATGGCATGTACTTACTAGGTACAAACTACTGCACAATAAAAATACTGACAATATAAATAATATTAGAACACCTCCAATATTTGTCTTCCGATATAATTGTGGAAGTACAGTAAGTCACTGCTTTTCTATAATACTAAAAGTAACATTTTTAATAGAAAGGTCTGTTATCTGCTATTGTATAATTTCTCCTAAAATACCAAATAACCGAGGAAATTTTTCATTTCTAATGTAACTTAATTCTGAATTTTACTTTTTATTATGGTTGACTTTGATGTTTTAAAAATGAACTTCAAAGACCATTTATTCAGCTAATTTTGAAGGCAAAAACACACTGAAACTTTTATTCCAGTTGGTAAGCAGCTATCCCCTAGTTTTATTCAAGTTTTCACATAAAAATGCCAGTCGGGAATAAAACTGACAAATATATTCAATCAAAGATGGAATATTTTTTCCTCTTAAGTTGCAAATGGCTTCATTAAAATAAAAGCACCACCTTAGGGATTGCATAAAGCATAATATTGGTACCTAAATGGTATTTATGACTCTACTAAATGTAAAGTGAATTAAAATTTAAAGGATTATAGTCAGGTAGGCCACAGACATTTTTAGAGGAATGTCCATTAAGAAGATAAGAACCTGCTGTCCCCAGCGACAGGAATATGTCGGGTTAGTGGCCAGGCATACCTATGTGCTTAGTGGCAATGTAAATGAAAAACATCATGGTTGAACCCTAAAGGTACTTGTGTGATGTTTACTTCAGGAGGAGAAAACAAAATCCTCATGCAAACATCTAGGGATGTGAATAATTGTACGTACATATATGCGTATATAATATATAGATATTTGCATATATAGCTGTACATCTATATATGATATACATGTATATTAAATATAGTGTATATTATACATAGGTATATAACATTACAGCACTAGCAAGAAACTGTGGATGATAAAAAGGAACATAGTTAATGATGTAAAATACAAGCACTGTTATTTTACCAGTAGCTTGCAGGATTCACTGCAAACTCTGCTGCTTCCAGATCTTAATAAGAACTCCTTGTTTCATTTTAAGGGGCTCATAAGACAGGGACAAAGAGTTTGTCAAAGCACACATTTAATTTTTGTCATGAAGGAGATGGAGTGCTTTTTGGTTTTGTAAATTATTTACATGCAGCAATGATATACATATGTGTTGCATTTCCTGAATTTTTATCTTTAAGAAGAATGAAATAATTTGCTCAGTTAATTTATTGAACTGAATTCTGGCCTCAGTAGTCAATATTTTACAACACAATCAGCAAATGATTGACAGGAGTTCTTGGAAGATTTATTTTCTTCCCATCATCTTGGTTTCTTCATGGAACAGCCATTGTTCAAGTTATTATACAATGGGGAGCTGGTCAGGAAATAGTTTCTCATTACTCAAAGTGTTTGTGACCAAACAATGAAATATTCTTAAAGATGTGTGCTTTTAATTTACAAATGCATTTCTATGAAAACCAAGATTTTCAGTTACAGTTTTTAAAAGTAATTGAACAAAATATTCAACCATCTTAAATCTAATGTCATTGTATGACACCTCTTTATGCACTTTTCTAACCATATTACTATGGCGTTTTGCTCCAAGCGTTAGCTTGTTTACCTGAAAAACCACTTACAATCTAGATTCAGTGGAAATAATCAGCCCTGATGTTTATTCACCCTGCACCAGCCCCCTGAATACAGCACACCCAAGAACCTGACAATTATTTGTGTTGAGAAATAAATATCACGCAATTCATTGCCTTTTAAAAAGACGTGGCAAATTTGCATAGCATTTATTTACATAATTTTATTTATATCCTGTTGTTTCTGTCCAGCTACTCCCTACTGTAATGTGTTCCTGGCCCTGTACTTCCCCTTCTCTGCTGCGAATCACCAAATCTTGCACACACTTGCCAATGTGAAATTTGCACAACCATTTTTGTCACCTCTGCCTGTGGCCCTGTGTAACTTAGCATATTCTAATGCTATAAAGCTTTAAATCCAAAGGAAAGTGAGACAAGATATATCTATTTATTAGAATATTAGCATTTCTAACATGACATTTTATACAGTGTTTTGAACCACGTGGTGCATATTCCTTCATTTAAACGGTATCTCTGAGTTTTAATATCTTCTTTCCAATTTGGACTGATTAGCTAAGTGGTTAAGTGGTATCCTTTTATTATGCGTCTACTTTGTGCCATACTTGTGTCTTTGATAAGATAGGTGACTAGTGTGGGATGCTTTTTCAAAGTGCATTATAGCTGTGCACTGTTAGTTAGCTTTTTATGTGTTTCATTTCCCACCTTATATTTTTTGAAAGTTTTAGAAAATATTTTAGAAAATAAAAATATTATTAATAATTTAAAAAGATGGCATTTGTGGAGCAAGCTAGGAGATACTTAATTTTAAAGTGATTTTTCTTCTCTGTCTTACTTTCTACCCTTGAGCATTCAAACACACGATGAAAACTAATGTTTGAGGGTTTGAAAGGATCTCACAGTTGGGCTTTGCAGGTTAAAAGCCTAGTTCAGCAGTACGCTTCTAGCTGTTAGTGCTTGTGCTCATACAATCCCTGCAATTAAGAAGAAAACCAACCATTTAAAATGGTCCAGGGGATTTTCAGAGTTGGTTTATCAACTGTATTGCACTAATTCTGAATAGAGGCAAAGCAGGAATCTAGTGACTCCTGCAACAATCACATTCCTGGAGGAGGGAGATGATCCAGGCACTTGGAGGTGTTACGGTCCACAAGGAGATTGGGATCAGGTGGGATCTGACCAGTCCCACCATCAGTCTGATGGTTCATGTATGAAGTTTGTTTCTAAAACCCCATTTTTTTTCCTGTAAGATACGTCCAAGTGGCATTCGTGAGTTGGTAAAGCTGGAAGATGGAGTTTACAACCCAGTTGCTGGTTTCCCGTATCAGTTTCATATCATCTTCTCCCAAAAGAGAATCAGGTCCTGTTTTACAAGGAAAAACTAAACTTATTTTGGACTGCCTTTGTGGTATTAGCAATTGTATTTTAAGTGCTTTTGCAGGAAGTTTGTGGAGGGATGAACAAAAGGAAAACAAGTTCTGGTGGGCAAAGGCAAATGGAAATTCATTGCTAAGTAACACACCTTTTTCAAGGCAGGTGATTCAGAGTGGTAACTGAACACTGTATCTTAGGAGTAAATGAGTGTAGGGGAAAACAAAGCGAACCAAAGCCACTTTCTTTCTGAAGAAGAGTTCCAAAACACTGTACTTTTTTGACTGTTTTCAGTTGCTTTGTAGAATGATAACCATAAAACAGTGCTGCAGAGATTTGAATGTAACATGACATGTAAAAATAGAGTATATGAGAAATATGTCTTTAATCTGAGGCACAAAAATAAAATGAAACTATCGATGTTCTGAACTGTGCTAATTGCATTTTGCAATTATGGGAATCTGACTCATAAAAGTACCAGACTGACACCATGCAAAATCATACAAAAAAGAAAACAGAACGTTTGGAATTAACTTTTTGAAAGGTTAAACTTTCCTAAGAAAGGGAAATCACACATATCCTGGGGGGGGGGGGGGGAATGCAGACTACTCTTGGAGCAGAGAGATCTCAAAACTCAGCTCAAAGGTGGAGCCAAGACAGATGACGATATGGAGCTTGTACTTACTATGACAGCTGGTCAAACATGGGTAACCCTTGATGTATGAAGAGGATGCCAGAAATATGATGGATGGTATAGTAAGGGTACTGGCATACTATATGGAGACACTGAGGAAACTCAGCATTATTAGTTCAAAGTATGTTATGGGAGCCTTGTTAGAAAAGTGACCAATTCTGTCAGTTTGAGGGAAGAACGCTTTATTAAGCTTGGCTTGAGTAAACTGTGTTAAAAGAGGTTTTAGGATTATAAATGCTTTTAAACAAATTTTTTTTAGAAAGCCACTGATAGTAAAATCCAGTATTTAGGTAAAACACAGGGTTGATGTTGAAATTGTCTCCATTGAACAAATTTTTGAATAGGTTAAATCACTTTTAGAAGAGTCTTGTCTGCCATGAAATACCAGGATTCATCCACTGCATATGCTGTGAAAGGGCAGGGGCATAAAAAACTTGACAAAGAGATGGAAGTTGTCCACCTGCAGACAGGAGTCCTCTGGACAGAGCATTAAAAGAAGCTGGAAAAGCTCAGCCTCCACACTATACATATTCTTTTAAGATTTTGCTGTAAGGTAGAAGCTAAAAGGTGGTTCATGACAGGCTTATTCCTCTAGGAAAGAGTAGGGGAAACACAATAGGCAGATCACTTACTGCAGGAAAATACCCAGCAGATTTGGGGACCTAATAGGATATGTATAAAGGAAACAATTTTCCATTACTTAAAAGGGAAAAAAACGTGGGAGGTGACTGATACTAAACATTTTTCTGCTACTGGATGCCCCAGCAGTGATCTCACAGGTCACTATGTACTTGTACACATTTAGTGGGCTCTTTAAGAAAAGTTTAAAAAAGAAAAAAAAGTCATTTGGGTTGTGACTCAGCACTTGAAGTAGATGGCAAAGGAAAATACAATAATTTTTTAACCCCTGTAGGTATAATAATGTGTGATGTTTATAAAAGGCATTTTGATGCCACTGATATATTTTGAAAAAAAATTCTTCATCACAAAGAACCTAACAGGGCTAAAGGAGGAAAATGCAAATAACTCAGGAGATAGTCTAGAGTAGAAACAGCTAAAGGAGAGGTCTACACACCGGAGCAATGAGTGAGACCACTATCTGTGTGCTCCCCAGCTGATGAGGAGAAGAGGGTTTCTTCCTGCTGGGGAAATTTCTGTTTTCCATCTTGCCTCAACTACCAGCCAGGAGCATTCCCAGAGAAGGTGTCCAGAGAAAACTGGGTCGCAGTTCAACTTCACTGCATCACTGTCAGTCACTGCATTTGTTGGGGAAACTGTACCCCTCCATGCTATCAGACACATATTTAATGTGTAGATAGACAATCACCTGGCCCTCTCTGGTGTTCGTGAAGAGGCTGAGGTCCTGAAGATTCAGCTGTGAGCCATTTTTGTGGCCCCACCTCAAACTCATTGCCATGTCCTTGTGTCTGTTTTGCAGCATGGCCCCCAGAGCTGGATGTGTATGGCACAAAAGTCTTTCCAGTGTTGTGCAGGGAGATGGGTCACTTCAACAGTTGTACTTCATACACGTCTGTATAACTAGGAATCAGGTTAGCACTGCATAGGAAAAGCTTGTGGCCTTGTTTATTTGATCTAAGAAGGATTATTCTTGCTTTTAAGTAGGTCACTGCTAATGGAATACAATAAAAAAACAAGAGAATATGAAAATACTTTGTTACAGCTACGGTAATTAAAACCCTCTCAAGCTCTATAGACACCTGAAGGACATTTACTGTTTGCAGACCTGACTGCTAATGGAACTGAAAAAGCAGTTAGTATACTCTGGAGCTCAAAATTAAGTACATCAAAAGTAAAAGCCTGTGGGCTGCCTCAGGCTGCAGGTGGATGTAGGATGATGCTACTCACCTGAGGGAGTTATGGTGTATGAGCAGCACCTGGGTGCTGGGGTCACTGACAGTCAGCTGTCTCCTGCAGTGCAGCCAGCCTGGGCACTGTGGAAGGAGGGAGTACTATATGTGTGGCTCTTGGATGGTTGAAAGCCTCTTCTGTGCGTCAGCATGTCCTCTCTAACACCTGAGTGAAAGGGCTCTGGAGACCACTGCCACCATCTCCTTTTTCTGTTACTTGCAGCTTCATGGCTCGTCAAGGTAACCTCAATGCAGGTTTTGTTTTTCTGATGGTTTTGGTGCATCATGTGGGTTTCAGTATGGTGTTTGGCCTTATTCTGGAGGATTTGGATTAAACTTTTGCAGTGTTAATAATACAGAGAGGTGTGAAGCTGCGGTGTGGCCTTGAGACAGAGCTTTGTGGTGAGCTTGCCCAGGTATCTTCTTTAGTGTGTAGTCTATGGGAACCAAAAGGCTTTAAATTTGGCAAAGTCAGGTTTTATTGTAATGATACCGAGATATTCTTAAATAGAGAAAACTTAGAGTAGCCATGGATGGCAGAAATGATTGCTTGCTGTGTATTTGTTGGCTGTTTCTTGCTTCCAGGCTTGGTTTTGACTGCGTAAGTGACTCTCAAGAGTTGTAGCATGTTCTGTGCAATGCTGAAAAGGCTTTTAGGAAGTTTTCTTGCCATCACTAGGTTTAGACCCTGGCTCCTCCCCTGTCCCCTGTGTCCTTCTCTGTAACATCACCACCAATCCCTGAAATTCTCTGCCTCAGCTCAGTTGTCTGGCTGCTCCCAAGTGCTTTCCTGAGGTTTCTCCATGATGTGTTGCTTTAAAGGTTCATGTGTTAATTGTGAGCTTAAGTTTGTCAATTAAAAAAACTGAAATATTAAAGACATTTGGATGAATCCAATATGAACAGAGATACAGTGGTTATTCCTGCAACTCTTAATGGAAATATACAGCCAAAAGTATGAATGAAATGCAGAGAGCTTTGGGTATGAAGCTAAAGATCCAGGAAAAGGGGTCTCTGTAGAAAAATCAGGCTTGAGTTGCTTGCCCTGAAAAGAAGGGAAGAAAACCCCTGCCCTTCCAGACCGCTCTTCTAATTTTTCTGCAGTAGACTGCTTCAGTGTAGATGAGTATGGTAACGTACATCTAATCTGGGTTTGCTAAATAGGACACAAGTGATACGTAATGATGAATCAAATATCAGCATGAATTTGCAGTTTCTAATGGCTTTGGAATTTGTTTCAATGTATTAATGCTAGTTCCTACTAATTGTTTAATGGAAAAAGGCGTTAAATTCAATTTCAACTTGAAAAAGTTGCAAAATCCTAATTTCTCCTTAGTTTTGCCCAGTAGAAGTGGTGTAGCAGTGAGAGGTATGCTGTGTCTACATGTCATTTTGTCAGCTGTAAACAGAACAAGAGCTGTGCTGTGACAGAGGTGGGGAAGCTGCAGTACCCTAGGAATGTACAGCTTGACAAGAGGAGAGATGACTCTTGAGTCAGGGAGTTACTGTTTTCTTGAAAGTGATGCAATGTGTGCTGCTGATGAAAGCTAACGGTGTTGTACTACTACCAGAATGAAGGGGCTATTTCAGAGGAGATCAACTGGTCTAAGTGCTGGTTGCAACCAGAGGAATATCTCGTAATATTTTAAAATGCATGTGTTACACTAAATATTTCTGTTAAGTTTTGGCTGGGGCAGAGGGCATGGGGCTGTGATGCTAGAAATTGTGAAGGTTTTGGCAGTCTAAACTTCTTGTTATAAGGTAGGCTAGCATGTGAACTTGCAAACCTTTAGCCTTTTCTATGGTAGTTCCCTGAAAGTGGGGTCAGCCAGTATGCCTATGGCAAGAGATGCATCTGGGCTGCTACTACCGGATAAATATTTAACCTGTGGTATATTTGTCTCTAGTTGACCTACTTTGTATGGTACTCTGCTGAGGTGGTTGAATCTTGTCTTTTGCCTTTAACACAAGGGTGCTGAAGGCCTGCAGTAGAGCTGTTCTGTTGCACAGTGGCATATGCCTGGGGAGGGAAAGAGCTGCTATTCCCAGCTATACTGAATTCAACAGAAAACTTCTGATTTGCAGCAGCTGTGAACATGGAAATAATTAAAAGATACATTTTCCATAACTGCTTGAGTTCTTTTATAGATACATGACAATCAGCGGAGTTCACTGAGGCTCTTGCTGCTGTTTGTCTGTGCTGTAGTCTGAGTGACCTAACCTATTTATCAGTAGCAGCAAATTGTTAGTCATTCTCGTAAGTATCCTGAACAAAATGTGCCAGCTAAACTGCACTCAGCAAGAGTGGGGGAAGGAAAAAAAAAAAAAACAACAAAAAAGCAAACAAAAAACCCCTTGAAACCTGACCTGACTGTTATGGGAGACGATTATTATAGTTCTTCACTTGCAAATTTTCCATTTGTGTTAAGCTGCTTCCCACAGCCTCTCACTGTCACTTTCATTCAAAAGCCAGAATGGCATTGATAGAGTTCAGCGTTTTGGCTCATTCACCCCAGTTCTGCCTGGAGACTGGATGTACAGGATGTAACAGAAATCTTCAACCAAAATTCTGCCCTCCCAGTTGTGCCTTTTTACTCGAGAGTGCTACTTAGACTTTCCTTGTTCTCCTTTTGTCCTAAGTCAAATATATTCTGAAAACAAACCAGAACACTTGAAATGGCAATTTGAGAACTTCCCCCTTTCAAAGCTCTTCCTCCTTCAGATGGTCTAAAAAAAAAAAAAGGGGGGGGGGGGCAAAAAAACCCCCAAACCTCAAAAACCCCACAGCTTAAAACAATCCTGGTTTGAAGCTTCCATCAGTTGTCCAGAGGAGGGCCATGAAGATGCTCTGAGGGCTGGAGTACCTCTCCTATGGAGACAGGCTGAGAGAGCTGGGCTTGTTCAGCTTGGGGAAGAGAAGGCTCCAGGGAGACCTTAGAGCAGCTTCTAGTGCCTAAATAGGCCAATAAGAAAGCTGCAGAGGGGCTTTTTACAGGGCAGGTAGGGACAGGATAAGGGGGAATGGCTTTAAACTGACTGATCAGATATTTAGGTAGAAGTTACTCACTGTGAGAGTGTGAGGCACAGGCACAGAGCAGCTGTGGCTGCTCCACCCCTTGCAGTGTTCAAGGCCAGGTTGGACGGGGCTTTGAGCAACCTGGTCTAGTGGAAGGTGTCCCTGCCCATGGCAGGGGGGTTGGAACTAGATGATCTTTAAGGTTTCTTCCAACCCAAAGCATTTTATGATTTTATGAACTTTAAAGCAATGCAGAGTGAGGCTATATAATTTTAACAAATTAATTTTTGTTTGCAGCTGGTTATCATCCTGCACTAGAACATTAATGTTACATTACAGAGCACTGTGCCATTTTCTAGATGTTATCATTATGGCCTTTTAGTTAAGAATTAACACTACTATTGCAGCAACTACAAGGAAATGCACTCCCACTCATTGCTGTGATAAGATGCCTGACATCCTCCTCCTCGCAATGGTTTCCTTAGTGTTCTACTTCTCCAATGGAGACATATTTTTGCAGCAATGATAACAATTTTCAAAAAGAAACTAATAAAATGTGCTTTTTTTTTTTTTTAAGGCTTGTGATTTCCTCCCAACAAAACTGTCACTGAAGCTAGTAACCACATTTAGTAGAAATGATTAGAATGATTAGAGATGTATGACAAGTTTACAGCAAAATGCACAGCAAAACTGGAAATATTTTTCTTTTCATCAGCTGTATGAAAAGCAAGGGTGGGGGGGGAGGGCGGAACACCAACATATTTTTCTCTCCCTTTCTGCCTGACAGAATACTTCAAATTTTAAGATATGGGAGTATAACTTCTGGATCATATTTCTGTTAAAGTATCAGCCAATTTTTTTTTAACAGAGAAAACACATTCTTGATGGTAATCAGATGTCAGTGCTGTTGATTAGCATCATTAATCAATAGGGATGAGATATTTTGGCTTATAATAACAAAAAAGGTGGAAAAAAAATTACTGTTCATTTTACAGCAATTTGTAAGTCAGAATTTTTGAATATAGGAGAAAAAGGGTTTGTCCCACAGTAGGCATGTTGAATTTAAAAATAAGAACAGAAAAACCTCCCAACAGGTCAGTCTAGAAATGTATAAAGGTTTAGATTGAACAAATATTCAGTAATTCAGTGGCTTATCCACGTCAACTTGAAATATGTTAATAAAAGAAAGGAAAAAAGTTGTATGGATTTAGATCTCATACAAGAGGTTTGATCAGCTGTAAAAGTACTGAAAATAAAGGTTTCTTTCTCCTTATTCCTGGTCTTACTTCAAAAATGGACTCTATCCCAGTTGGGTAAATGTTCCCCTAATAATCAGAAGGAATTGATATTGTGTCCTTGGTGTTGTCTTCTGACATTGAGGGTTGTAGGTGGTTTCTTCTGGAAAAATTTTCACAATGTATACTTGGGGTTTGGGATTTCTTTTTTTTTTTTTTTTTTTTTTTTTTGTGTGTGTGTGTGTGCATTTTTTTTTCTCTACAGTTCCATTAGTTTATTAAAAATAATTTTATTTTGGAACTAAATAGTGAGCAGTGCCCTTCAGAGACGTAGATGCTTCAGTTGGTGACCTGGTCAAGTGTACTGTGCGTATTGAGCAAGGTAAAACAGCAGGATGTGTGGTGTTCAAGAGCCTGTCAAAGGTTCATCCCCTCACATAGAGAAAAGCATGACACCCGGTTGGTGTAAATCTTGTTGTTCAGGGATGGCAGATACTTTTATACTCAGCTTCCACTTGCAACTACCTGCTTTTCAAATCTGGTGTGGAAAGCTAGATTAAAACTGTTGTAGCATTCAGAGAATCTTCCACTTTTGGCAAAGGATTTTAATTCATTACACTTTCTTCATTTAGTGTCCATGATGCTTTCTCCTCCTTTTGCCAAACTATGTGGAAAGCAAACACCTAGCTGAAATCTCCATTTACAGCTGTATGACACGGATCTCTACCTCTTGTGTCCACGAAAAGTACATACATAAGATGAGAGCCCTGAGCCCTCATGAGAGGGAATAAAGCTGCTTATATTAAAGTGCCTCAACAAAATAGAGCGCCAAGTGTTTTTGGTGATTCTTTGTTATTTAGATCGCTGTCTAGCAGTGGTTACTTTTCTCTAGTTTATAATGGAATGTATAATTTCACTTTACTTAGATCAAGGAAAAAGGCAATAACTGTTTGGTACCTATTAATAGACAGTGTTTCTTCAGGCCAAGCACTCTATGGAATAATGAAACCATTATTTGGCTATGGCTTACAGATTACATGGTTTAGATGAATATTTTTTAGAACGGGTTTTGAACAACAGGTTTAATGTTGAAAACAGGTAAACTTATATCTCGTAGATCAAATAGAAAGACCTGAACAGAGTTCATCCCTATATTGGGATGAGGTTAGCAGCAGCAGAATGGAAAAAGATTAGGGGTAAAGTATGTAGAGGCCACAATCTAAAGTGAGCTAATACTAAAATTATGTCTGGAAGTCATTTAAATCCCACAGTAGTGGTTAAATAGATGAAAAGCTATAGAATTAAGTTTTAAGGAGGATATTGGCCTTTTGGTTGTTGGGCGGAGGGAATGTAAAGGTGTCGAACAACTTTGAGAAAATATAACACACACATACATGATATTAGATTGTTGTTAAATACCAGACCTTCCCTGGAGTTGCAATGCTTTATTTGTGCTCCAGGAAAAGCTTATCAAGAGAAAAGAAGTGTTTTGGGGTAGGGGTTGATTTGAAATAATGAATGCCTCAGTTGATACTCTAGGCTAGAAGTGGAATTCTCATTTTTATACTTCAGTTTTTATTGAAAAATCTCAAGTGTTACAGTGGTGCAATAAGTTGAAAGTCGGGTCCTGAACATGACACACCATAAAGAAGATCTATGTAAGTTATAACAGTAATAACATATAAGCTGTGTTTTATACCATGCTATTGTTTTTTACATTGGGGAGGGTGGGAGCAGCAAACACTGAAGCATAATGACTGTGTTTTGGTTTAAGCCTGTGTTTTTAACTGAATTTTCAGGAAATTGACTGTAACAACAAAAACTGTGTGGTTTTTATGTGAATTTGTAGTTCTCTATCATAGTGTGTCACCATGAGCTCTATGATGATAAATACAAGTTTTGAATTGAACTGAGATCTGTTTAATCACAGAAACTATACAGTTTTACTCTTATAGGTTTATGCAAATAAGGAAAATGAAACCCATAAGGGGAGGTGACAAAATGAAAGAAAATAGAGTGTCTACGATAGCTCAGCATCATTATTTTGATGGCCTAGGGAAAGGAAAGGTACTTTGGTGTTTCTCTTTGGGGAGGAATTCAAGAGATACCTATCTCAAAGGCTATGCTAAAATGCCACGTAAAGGTCATACGTCATGATCGTAGTGTGCTCTGATCAATAGTCTTCCACTGATGTTGGGTTGTGGGATTATGTTTGACTCTGTTTCCTATCCTGAAACCAGGATACTGTTCCTCATCTATCTTGCAAAGATGTGTTTACCAGGGAATGCATGCAGAATGATTTTTTGAAAGATGCTCTAGAGTGCAAAGAATTATTGCATTGTTTTTATTCATGACTTGAGCTGAGTTTTAGTTGCATGCCTTTGTATGCTGTGTATTGGGTTTTTATAGCACCGTCTGTGTTCTCTGGGTACCTAAGCAGAGATTTTCATTTTAATACTACATAATTCAAATGTTGGATTCATACCAAATTCACCTCCTCCACACATTTTAACTGCATTATTAATAATAATATGGTTGATTGCTGATGCTATGTATTTGTTTTCCAAAGACCTCATTGAGAAGCTGGGTGTGTTAATAAGGTATGGTGTGTTTCTCCTGTGTTCTCAGCAAGGCTCCTGCCTGTAGCACACAACTGGCACTGCCTGTATTCTATTTTCACTGCTAGTAGGCAGAGCATGCAGGCATTTTCAATTCACTAGATCATTCACAAGTTACCTCCAACCCAACCCTGTCATTGCAATTCATCACACTTAGAGTGTATGCTTTTATGTTGTGTATCTCGCTGAAGTCTCATCACGCCAGGCCAGTGCCACAGGGTACTAGACAACAACAAAGATCTCAAGCGTAGTTTAAAAGGTAGCACTATAAAAGAGAAAAATAATGGCCACAGTCACTGCTAGATACTCTGTTCCCACAGATCCTGCAGCCTTTTTTTAATTTCAAACTAAAGCTAAGTTGTACAAACTACTACCTTCCCCACTGCCACCATATGCCCAATATATCTAGCCCCCCATCCAGCAAGGCAGGGAGGGAGAGAAGAAGCCCTGACGTAGTATATCTGGAGGAAGTATACTGGGCACTGTTTCAATATGAAAAATGTTTGAGGAGACCCTCTCTAATCACCTTTTAGCTAACAGTGGGAATTAGAATGGTGTTATGAGTGGACCTTGGCTGTGTACAGTTCCCAGGTTTGCTGTGGATTTCTGCAGTATCCTTGGACAAATCATCAAAGATTGCTTTATGTCTTGTTGGAAGCAGTGGAGTTACACTATTCCTTTAAGAAAACAAACAAACAAAAAAAGTTGAGAACAAAATAGGTCTCCTTTTTCTCAGCTTTTCATCTGGATAATAAATCATAATTTTCTCATAATCCTTTCCCATCTGTTTATTTAGGTGCTTGAATTTGTGCCTTAGCATGTTTTCATGCAGTCCCTAACATAATGGTTTCTTGGTCTCAGATATGACCTTATAGTTATAGGAACTTTGTGGTAATTTATGTCAAGAGAAGCTGTTGCCTTGTCAAGTGTCTTCTGTGAAGACTTAAGGATAGATTGTGCACTGCTTCCCCTCCTGGTGTCTCCAGTTGCTAGTCCCTCTTGTGAATTTGGTTACCTTTTTGTTTTCTGTCAGCATGGGTTAGGTCTGGTTACATGTACACCCGTCTAAGTTTTGGCACAAAATGCATGCAAGCCCAAATACAGAAGGTTGCAATTCCAGGTTGAGAAATAGCTGCCTTGGGGTTCCCTCTTAAATTTCTCCTTTCATTCACAAGTATGCTGAAGCTGCTTTCTTCAGATTGCAATAAATTCCTGTCTCAGGAGAAAGAGTTGAGATTTAAACAAATGCCACACCGCATGAGTGGTGAGGCTTTTTTTGGGAGAAAGAACTTTTGTGGAGGTTGGAAGAGGGTGGCTGTCCTCAGGGACAGCATTTGCAGCTCTGTCCCCAGGGATGTAACGCTACATCAGGCCAGATAGTGCTGCAGAAAGAACAGGAGGAGCCAGTTCATCAGAGATGTGGCTCGTTAGTGGGTCTGTCCTGTTGCTAAATTCTATAGTAATTAAAGCCAGTTTGCCATGGATTGTGTGTGGTGAATTTATCTGTGTGGGTTTTCTTCAGCTGATACAACTGTAACAATGCTTACACTGTGACACCAGAGTGCATGACAAGGCCAGATGTCTGCAGACTCTGTCCTATCCAAGATGCGTTGCTCAGCACTGGGAGGGAGAAAAGTCCCTGTATTGTGGAGGAGTCCATGTCTCCTTGCTGCCCCTTTACCTCCCCTGCTTTTCATGCATGTTGGTGCAATCAGCATAGCTTCTGATAGAGGTTCATGTGCTATCGTACTCGTAGAGCACTGAATCCAGGTGTGCATACAGTGATATTGCCCAGCCTCAGCCCTGCTATGACACTGTAAATTAAGTTTAAGCCATGGATTATATAGTATAGGCAAAGACTGTCAGGTGATGGATTTTGGGAATCCTGTAGAGTCTTGTCGAAGGTAGTAAGAGCTTGCCTCCAGGGAAGTGGGAGATGTGAATGAATGTTAACTTTCATGTTGCAAGAGGGGTATATTTTGTCTCGTAAAAAAAGAGGACGGGGGCTCTGGGACACCCTGCATTGGGTGTGTTTGTGCTCTGCCTTAAAGTGCGGTGAGGGGTTCCTTTGCTTTGTTTCCTCCACCCGACTTGAGTTTTGTGTGTATTTCCCTCATATAACAGACAGAGTGTTTCTATAATAAGATTAGGCCTGGACTTTTCATTGCTGCCTCTCAAGTTTCTGTTAACATGTTCTCAGATTGTAGGCATCTGCTCAAATACGCTTCCTGCAAACAGGCTCTGCTGCCCTCTCCCCTCCTGAAAAATTAGAGGATTGAAAAATGACAGTGCCGTTAAAGTCCTTGGGATTGGTTTCCCTAAGAGATGTAGGATCTCATTCTGGATAATATTCCAAAGATGCATTTTTTTATGATTTGGTCAACAATTGACAGGAAGAAAAGGTTAAATAGTAATGAGAAACTACTGTAATTGCACTTTTGAGGACTAGTGCTGCAAGTGATTACATGCATGATTGAAAACCATACGTTGGCTCCACAAATACAGCTTGACCTACCTGTATATTTTCAATAAGAAGTAATGTCTCCTATTTCTAGCAGAAGAAAAAAGAACCAACAAAAAACCCTGCTGTTTTTAGCTATATACAAATGATAAAAGCAAAGACATCAAAGTGTGCAGCCTTTCAACTCATGCTCAATTAGAATAAAAGTTTGGTTGCTGTTTTAAACATTCATGGCTAACTAACTGTGACAGCATCTCAGCTCTGCAAATGGGATGATTCTGGATTGACTTTTGATCTGACTGACAGTTTCTTATACACTTCAGTGTTGGTTTATGGCATACAAGTCTGCATTTGAATCCACATGTGACTAATTAGAAACTGTTTATGGTCTGTATGTGTACACTCACACAAGAATAAAGGCTTTTTTCTAACTGGAGCCATGTTATTAATGAAAGAGTTAATTTAACAAGGTGCTTCATATGCTATTTTGAAAAAGTTTACAACAAAGATTAAAAAAGTAAAAATACAAAAATTGTATTTAGCAGGCATATATATGTTAATGTAATGATATATGTGAATCGTAACAATGAAGATCTCTTCTAAAAAACCATCTATAGATTTTTCTTTTTTTTTTTTTTTTTCCTGTTACAGGTTGAATGACACATTTTAGAGTTAATTTACAGTTTATGTGAAACTTCATTCTGGTTTCATTTTTAGCCTTTCTGTATAAAAACGTGACAGAAGAACATACATTTATGCTAATCTCTTCATCTACCTTTATCGTAAGGGCTCCCGACAACACAAGTGGTACTGTAGAATTTGTGCTACCAAATACATCTGGGGGTTTGAAGAGTCCGCAAAGAGAAGTGCTAAAATGAATACGAATATAATAACATTTTCTTGATAAAATAATGCTTCCGTGTCACAGAAAATGAAACTGTCAGCATTCCTTTGTAGGCCTCTCTCAGGCTTAAGAAAGGGTCCTTGACAGTTGCAGCATTGCCTTTAAATATCTTATTGAAATGTAGATTAAGACTGTACATCTTATAATAGTTGGAAAGCCTTTTCATTTTAAGTCTTGTAGAAAAGCAAGTATTAAGTAAGTATTAACTTTCGCAGTTATATTTTAGCATTTTTCTCAGGTTGATCCCTCCTAGACCTAATATTTAGATTTATTTAAAAAGGCAGTAGATTACCTGACAGTACAGTAGTACAGCACTCTGCATTTCTCTGAGTCTCCATAAAGTAAGATTAGCTGTATCTTTTATTAGTGCCATCTCATGTATTTTACAAAGGTATCCAACGTACACGGATACTGCTATAATTAGTGATGCCTCAGTGTTCTTGGTTTAGCATTTTTAAATGTCTGTACTATAGTTTTGGTATTAACTTATTTGAAATAAAAATAATGAAATTTATTCTCTAAGCAGGGCTTTTTGAAGTCTTCTGTAACTCAGAAATAGTCATTATCTGGTTCTTTTAGTTTAATTATATGAAATGTAGTTTAATGTAGGTAGGATTTATCAGTCAGAATTCTATCTCTGCTTTCACTTTAGTATGTAAACCATTTATTCACTTCATGTATAAAACAATGATATTTAAAATCACTTTGTGGGTCTCAGTTCCTGGGTGGTAATTTTAGACTCTTGGAGAGGAGCTTATTTGTCATAAAACTCTTTAGCCATCATCTTCAGAAAGTCAGTTTCTTGCAGGTGTTGGTGTCTTGCTGTGACAGCAGAAAATGGAAAGCACCTAAAATTGTTTATGCATCTCCAGTTTGTAGATCTAAATCTCCACTAGAATCCTAATATAAGGAATAAGCTCAAAGGAATCTTGACTTTTAAAGGTAATGACCTAGATATGACAAGGTAGCCTTGTTACTATCGTTATTTCTTATATAACCCACATGATGTATATAATGAGCTTGATTTTGCAAAGCTTAGCTATCAGAAGGATAACTTTCAGCTGCACAAATGTGATATAGAGCTAACTGGAAGACAATAAACACACTGTTTATACACTCTGACCTTTCAGAATGGGTCCCTGCTTATAAACAAGTGCAAGAAATATAGTGCTTTAATGACAGTCAGGCAGATTCATACTTGCTGAATGTATATAAATAAATATTTGAATATAGATAAGCAAATATTAGCTTCGCCTCACATGAGATGGGAAATAGACAGCAGAAGAAAATAATTCATGAATGAAATAAAGATACAGTCTGAGCAGTGCAGCAACTCAATTCAAAAGAATATTAAAATACTGCATGGGAATTTCTTGAAGTCCTGTGGTAGCCATTAAGACCCCAGATAGCCAGCACATAAAATGCAGGAATTTGTATGAAAGGTACTGCTAAGCATTTTCATGGTCTTTGGCAATGCTAAGGTATTCAAATATTCCAGAAGATTCTTTTTTTCTTTTTCTTTTCTTTTTAATGCTTGGTTGGACTTTGATGTGAGACCTACCCTTGAGTTTGCATATTTGAGCTCTGATTTTGGAATGGTCCATCAAGAGCAGAAGGAAGAAAAGTTTTGCTGGCATACTCGGTGGCCAAATGAAAATCTTTCAAAGATGGAAGGACTGGAAGGGATCACTGTTTTTTTTAAATGGTGAAATACCTATCTCCAGACATTGGGTGTGAGCTGTGTTTGTGTATAAGGAAATAATCAACTGGCTTTATAGAGCAGCTTTCCAGAACTTTAATGAGTACTACACTTAATGTACAAAGTTGACTGATTTTTTTTTTTAATTATTTTTCTTATTCTTCTATTTTCTTGTTTCTCCATTCCTATTATTCTTCAAAAGCATAGCACTCCATATTTAATGTGTGAAAATGTAAGAAGCAAAAGATTAGTATCTTCTGTTTTACAGAGAATTGGTTGATTTGGATAGGAAGTAAGAATAAAACAGTAAGATATTTTGATGGATTTTATACTTTGGGAAAATGAATCTAGAGTGGGGTTTTAAAGCTGTTCCAAATGAGTAACTGGGTCTTCAAACAACTTTCAGTCATGACTAAAGAACACAATTTCATGCAATTAGCGCGAGATGACATGGAAGAGCATAATCTTACATATGCTTAGTTATGCAACTGTGCTCAGTCCTCTGGTAGGATTTTGTACCCCAACATGTAGCAGACTTATGCACAATAATAGGAAGAATCTTCAGTTCAGCAGTTTGCAAGGATTCATGGAAAGAGTTGGGGGTTTTTTTGTTTTGTATTTTTTTTTTTTGTTTGTTTGTTTTTTTGACCCTCAGCCTTGAAATGTATGTAAAAGTTTTCATTTGAAATGGCATAACACTGGAATAGCACCAATAAAATCAGTGTGATTACTCTGGATTTATATTCAGTAATATGAGAAAAGACTTTGTCCTCCTGATCTTGCTTTGAGGTTCAAATAAAACTGAAAAGTTGAAATGAGGCGCACTTAGAAATGCAATGTTGTATTTGATACCAAGCCAAACCCATGAAAAATAATTGAATTTCCCATAGTTTTGATAAAAACCCATAAATAGCTCCAAGTTCTCTCAAGCTGAGTCCAGAGATTTCCGGCAGCCAGATGTGAGGAATTCTTGAAAAACTTTGGGAATTCAGCAAATTTTGGAGGAACCTGGACTGAGATTTCTGTTTAATTACAGAATCTGAACCCAAGAAAATTTTCTTGTTTTCAGTTATGTAACAAAATGTTGACCAAGGTCTCAACAGAATTGTAATTTTTGGTGAATCCTGATAAATTATTCTGTGATTGTTATATTTTATTACAAGCGAGGCACTGAATGTGGTCAGAAATAATTTGTGGCAGTTACTAAAATAGGAAGTTATTCAGCATTATGATTAAGATGCCTATTTTAAGAAAGTTGTTTTTCTGCTTGCTGAGAGAGCGCTTTCCAGCTTTTAATTTTATACTGCTAAATGTTTGAGGTTTGGGTTGGGTTTTTTTCCTCAAAGCAATATGATTGTCTTACAGAATTTTTAAGCATTTGTTACCTGGTGAGATAGTTGGGCATATTCAAGAAAATACCTCTCCCCCACCCCTCGTACTAATAATGATGACTGAATATTCAGTAAGGATTTTTTGGTAGCTCTTTAACATTTTTCTGTGGGCTCTTGTGCTCCCTCTACTGACTCTGCACCTGGAATGACAGAACTACTAGAGCAGTTAATGTTCCTATTGACATCAGTGTGATGAAAAAAAATCTTATTATTAGGAAAAGAACAACATAGTTGCACAGTTCCACTTTAGTTCTTGCAGTCTTGGAAACACAGGAGGAAAAATAAGTCAGTGTTTGCAGATGAAGGAGGAAAACATCTACTTTTTGCAGTACTAGGAAGAAGTTACAAACACTGAGGGAACAGGTAAAGAGGCAGGAGACTTTTTTGACATTCATTGGAGAGGTAAAGGAATATAGAAGCTGTTGGAAGAAGTCCACAATGTGTGTAGAGAATAGCTTTGTCATTTGTTGCATCAGATGCATGAAACTTCAGGAAATTCTTCAGAGCAGTTATTGAAATCCATAGTTAAATTGGAGTGTTGGAGTCAGTATGACATTTTTGTCACTCCAGTGACTGAAAAGCTTTGAATTCATAAGGGTTTCCTGACTATTTTGACCTGAGCTGCTTTCAGTCAACAAAATTGTTATGTAAAACATGACTGATTCAACAAAGGTGTCTTATCTGAGTACAGTTTTGTTGTTTTCCTCAATGGGGTCAAAAGCATTAAAGGGTTTTAGATTTTTTAACTCTATACTCCAACAGAATTGGAGACAAAAGAGCACTGGAGACATTGGAAGGTGATTTCAGTCCAAATTGTTCATTTCACTTGTGACTTAAAAAATTTCAATGTCAGTATATTGAGAAATAAAGCATGTGGTTTCCACTTCCATGTCTCAGCCCTCGTTTGTGGCGTTTTTCCTCTGATCAGTGACTGGTGATAGGGTGGATTCTAGAAATCGGTGTACTTTGCAAGTGGAGATGGTAAATCTGTCCTTGGATTCTTGGTGGTACATTTGAACTACCATTTTTAATCTGTAGAAAGATTTAATTCTTGTATATTTTTCTTTGCTTATTAATCATCTGAGTTTATTACCTGTAAGATCATGTGAAACTCCTCTTTGCTTTGCAGGTCAGTTTGTTGTGACATGTTGTGTATTTTGTGTGGGAGGCACATGGGTTAGGTTTCATCTCCCTGACTTTACCTGTCTGTACTGTGGATGCCTATAGGTAAGCTAGTTAACTGGGGTACCATGGTGATCAGTGGAGAGAACATCAGCTTCTAAGATGTGGCTAATATAACGCATTTTGGGGCTGAATTGGCCGCAAGTACCTGTCTAATGAGAAGTTCCTGTGTAGGCTCCTGCTTCAACTTCTGGTGGTTGTGTGCTCCATACGTATGCCCTGTGTCATGTAATTGGAAGGACCCACAGAAAATTCGGTCTTGGTAGCTGAACTGAGCTCTATATTTCTTCCTTGCAATTAAATAAATTACTTTCTAGATGCACCTTTTTCTGTCTGTTGACTATGGAGGATGTTAAGAATGACAAGCTGAGATGTTGATATGTTGTTAGGTAAAGGAAACATTATCACTTGTGTCTGAGACTAGCCAATGTGCTATGTTGCTGTGTTTGGGGCATTTTTTTGATATTTAGGTTCTTTAAATTTTAGCTCTTTTTGATGATTCATTTCTCCAGTTGGTTTGGGGGAATTCTGGCGGCCTAGTATCAGGTCATGATAGTTTTATTTCTAAATGAACCCCAAAACTCAAACCATGAAAATACATATATGTAAGGCTGACAGCAACCACATTATGTACAATTATTGGATTCCTGTCATACTGCCTTAATATAAATAGTAAAATGTCCCTAATTTTACTGGATCCTGGAATAAAATTTTAAAATATATATATATGTTACAAATAGAGGTATATGAGCGTTAGGTTCCCAAATGACTTTGACATTAAAATGTGGTTTTACTAGAGGATTTCAAAACACTCAGCATGCACCTAGCAACTTCAAAATATTTTCTATTTAAAGACTGAAGCTAGGTAATGCAAATGTTAGATTTAGCCAAGACGTGGTAGCAAAATGTGAGAGATTAAATTAAGTCTGTACTCTAAATTTTCCAGATTGATTTTTCTAATTTGATTTTCATAACAAGCGTCAGTTGTCTTTATTCCTGCCATGCTGGGACTGGAGAAGGGGCCACCCTGGGTGTTTCTCCTCCTTCAGCCAGAGGTGAAAATTCACTGCAGATGCTGTACTTTAGTCATATACAGTGACCAGCTTGAAGTGTGAATCTGTCATTTGCTTAACAAATTGCCATAGAAAAGTCATCCCAGATTGCTTTTCTTTTTTGCCACTTCTCCCAAAAGCCCTAGTGGTAAACTGTAGCTGATGCCAGGGTCACAGGACTCATGAATATATATTTCAATATAATTTTGTCTTACATGAACTAAGAAAAATTTTCTTAATTAAATCCTAAATACTTAAATTCTCATAGGATTAATGTTTTATTGAAGTATTTAATCTTAAGGTAAAGATTACATGAAGATTTATGAATCTACTGTGTAGTTTTGACCTGACCTAGTGTGACTTATTAACACAATAAAGTGTTTTTTGCTAAATTTTCTTGGTTTTGATGTGAAACACCAGTAGTAAGCAAACTTTAGATAGGAAAAAAAAAAAGGGGGCGAGGGGAGGAAAGGAGAAAGAATTGTCCTTGGAATTCAGAGCTAAAGTATTTGGGTTTCAAACAATTTATCCGGGACCCTATAATGTATGCACCAAAATTTTATTGAAATGGTAAATAAATTTGGGACATCAGAGTTATTTTTCGGGTGGATCATGAGTTCTTTGTTTTCATCCTTGACCCTCATTTTTGTTAACTGCTGTAAACTTCATATTCCTCTTTATTTGCAACCTGTAAATGTCACTCATTTACTTTATAGGCTGCTAGTTACATGTAATGGTTTAGAACTACTTCAGGTACAGTTCATCTGTCTCTGCCCAGGGATGACTGATCCATCTTAAGGAAGAGTTGGGAGCAGACTCATACATTTGACTTATTTGTACTATGGATCAACACTGTAAATAGAAGATTTGATTTCAGATCATGTAGTAGCATACTAAGCATGGGCTTAGGTATTAGATTTGACTTTTAAGCAACTTAAAGTTTATTTTTCCAAATAATTGTTATTAAAAACAAAACAAACAAAAAACTCTTTGTTTCTTCTTGCAAGTATGTCAGACTAAGTCCTGGGAATGAAGAGTAATTATGAAATGGACACTGAGGGGAAAAAAATACAAACAAGAAATTTGTCTCAATCTGTGTTTAATCATATTTACAGCCAACTATGTCAAGTAAATACACATTCCGAATGAAATCCTGTTCAAGTTGGTAGCAGAATTCCCATCTTGCTTCACTGAGACCAGTCTACGATCATCCCTGCAGACAAGATAGGCTAGAAGCTGGGCTGTGTCTGGTAAGAAGACAAAAGTTACAATAATTTCTGCCCAGGGCCCAAAATTTTGCAACAACTTTTGTCTCTGTTGCTTTGCTGCTTCTTCTCTCAGTGAAAAGCAGGATGTGGAGTGGCATCAAAAGGGAAGGGGAAGAAAAATATCTTGGTTAAGATTTTAGTCCACTTAGAGGAATAGGTTGAAATAAATTTCTCCTCTCCATGTTAGCTATTGAGGATAAAATTTACCTCCTTGTTGTGCTTGGCTTTATATGAATGTAACTGAGAAAGCTGTCAATTTTTATTTCTTTTGGAAGAATATATTATAATTGTCAAAATAGTCTGTCGTGATCCCATTTGTTCAGGTAGATGTATGTTTGCTTTGACTCCTGTATATTTAGTTTTGCAAGTATTAAAACAGCAATAGTGTGATTCCTTATTATTACTCCCTCTGATAATAACCTTTCTGTCTTGTAAGTAATAATAAAAAGTGAGTCATTGATAGTTTGCAGCTTCTTAGCTATAAGGTGTCTGTAAGAGAACTTAGCATATTGCCTCAAGGGAGTAGATTAAAGGGAAAATGAGTGTTTCTGCTTACTTTCTTGGCTCATTGCTTTATGGATATGTGGGATCTAGAAAATAAATGGTGGTCAGAAAAGAACAAACACATTTATTAGAGCAGTTAGAGAAAGACACTGTTTTGCTATTTGCCAAGGTCCTTCTGAATAGCATGTTTGGCAGCTACCAAATGACATGGCCTGTACAGAGCTGATTTTGACGAAGCCTCTGGGATGTGTTAAAAAGTAAACCAGAGCAAATCACGTACTGGAAAGCATAACTCAATCAAGGAAAAATGTATGATTAAGGGCGACATGGGCAAGGAAAGCTTTGCCAGAGCTCAGGGTAAATATTTGTATCAGTGTGAAGTGAAAGCTTCACATCGCTGATGTCAAGCAGCTGGAATTTTCATTGTTTATAAACTTTTGTTGTTACAGTCGGATTTTGGCAGAAAAGGTACCAAAGAGAGAACAGTTTCCCAGCAAGAAAGTTTGAGTTTTGATAAAACAGCTTGAGCAGATAGGAATGTAAAGATGCAGAATTTCTATGCCTTTTTCAAAAGCAGCATTACATGTGACCACCAGTTGCCTTGTGATGTGCAGTTGACTTGCCCTGCTGGAGTTTTCTATGTATGTTTGTGTGTTGTGTGAGCAAAAAAGAGAAACACTGAGGATGACCACCAGCCTCTTCTTGTGAAGGCGACTAGCAACCATCAAATTATTAGACTTAAACAGTTTCTTTAACTACAGCTCTTACCTTTTTCAGAGTCCAGAGTTCATTCTTCTTCAGAGAACATTGCCAGTACAAGTCAAATATTTTAATGAGAGAAAAAAATATGACCTACTTGAGGATTGAACCTAATTCTTTGGATTCTGTCCAGGAGTCTTAAAAAGATAAACTGATATGCTTCCTTCCCCTGCCCCTTACCCCCAATGCACTGAAAATGCAGCTATTGGCATGTGTTGCTATATTTTGCACTATATCTTATTCAGTGAGGTTTTTTTATTAGAGTATTCCAAGGATTTTAGAGCTACATATTTAATCTGTAGTGATTTTCTTTTTGCTTGGGTAAAAATTTTTTTTTTTTTTTTTTTTTTTTTTAATTTTTTTTTTTATTTTTTTGGATTCTCTAGTGCGAGCCTGGTTTTGGTTATTGTTCTCTGTTGGGTACATCCTTGTAATACAAGAGGGAAGTGATTTTTTTCAGAAGGTCTTTTACTATGAGTGTGTGTTTTTAATATTGGGGGTTCTTGTGATGCAGCTCATCATCTGGGTCATGATCCCAAAAGCTTCTTACGGGGCTAGCCTGTAGCCTTTTCTGTGGATGAATTTGTACCTGAGCAGCTGGTTCCTCCTGGAAGAAGGGGGAAACAGAGGTATTGCAAAAGTCCATTGGTGGAGGGGAGGGAAATTAAAAATTTAAGAAGTTTACGTCAGTTAAAACTTTTAGACTGGTGATTAGATTCCCAAGTGAGGAGCTATTGAACTTCAAAGGAACCTGGGCTCTGCTGAAGAGTTGGCTGGGGGTGTGGCTGACGTGTACATGTCTGTTACACACGTACATGAAGATGCTTCAATTTAAAATAGCTCCATATTTTTGTCAAAGTAAACCAGGGGTTATCCCTGCCAATGAAAAACAGTGTTCTGCAAGAACCTAACAGCATTACCCAGCTGCACTAAGAATAGAAATCAAGCCCCTGCTGGTATAATTAAGAAATCTTCACTTCCAGTCCTTGGGCTTTAGAGACCTGGATCACTAACTAATTCCAATTTAGAGAGCTTTTTTAATAAGAGCTTTTGTAAACTAGGAAATAAGCTGAGAATGAAAACTTTTCATTGCAAGTATTTTAGCTGTGCACTCAGCCTGTTCAGTGTTATTTAGTGTTTGGTCTTTCCTGGAGGGAAATCAGATATATCAGCATTGAATTGAAGAAACACAGCATACTCATTCTCCTAAGGGTTTTTTTGTAAATAAAATAAATATCATCATAATAATAATAATAATAAAAGTGACATCCATGGTCTTGCATTTGGAAAAAAAAAGGGCAATTTCACTCATAAATGTGGGGCCTCGCAATGCAATCTTGTGGCAGAGTCATCTCCCAAGACTCCTGGCAGTTTGGTGGGTAGAAACTCAGCCTGGGCACAGATGGATGTTTGGATAAGTTTAATATCTATCTTTCTGCAACATGAATTCCACAGTTGATTCTGATCTTTTTTGTACCAGTTTGGGAGATGGGATAGGGGAGTTTCTCTGGTTTACAGCGATGGGAAGGATCAATGTCACACCTGTTCTTTTTTTTTTTTTCCCTCCACAGAAGGTTAAATATACATTTATCAATATATCTTCTCTCTAAATGGGAAGCAGTTTGTCAAGGATGAAAGTTCTCAAAAGCTTGACTGAACATCTACTTTTCTTTACAGAAGTGGATATTCTTCCTTTACGTTTTCATTATAGCTTCTATTTGACTCATGTCTCTTTCTTGTTCTAGGTTTTTTGGGGGGTTTTTTGGGGGGGAGGGTGTGGTTTTTTATTTTTTTGGTTTTTTGTTTTCTTTTGAGGATGGGTTTTTTTTTTCCTTCATTCTTCATCAGTTAGATGCTCCTTCTCCCACAGTATCTTTGAAACGGCATGCAAATTTGGCACTATTTCTGTGTGATTCAGACCTGGTAACCCACATGTTGCAGGGGGTTTCAAGACACTGGTGAGATCAGCCACCCATTCATTACTTATTATTTTACACATCATAGTGTAACAGGTTAAATATCTGCCTCATAAAAGTGTGTATTGAAAATGAACAGTTGTGGTAGTGCTGCACAGGAGATGGAATGGTGTATTCTAACTCTGCTGTTGACATGCAAATCGCTCAACCTTTTCTACTTGCTTTCTCACCTGGAATGCAAGAGTGCTTAATACTTACTACCATTTGAAAGTCACATTAATTTTGGACATATTGGACAATGAAGTGAGGTAATAATAATAATGCTCATTAAAAATTCTTGCAAGAAATGGAGAATTTTTAAATGGCTCATCTGATGTTTCTCATATTTTGAGTGCATAATAAAGTTTTTTGTCCTTAGTAGAACATGAAGCACTTAAGAACCTTTTATAAATAAATTAACGATCTCCTACCTTAATTTTAGGGAGGTCTTCCTTCTGTGTCTCAGTGCATTCTTTTTACTTCTCATGAAGACCATGCTGCCCTCCATTTCATTTGGGCATGGGTAGTGACTCCATGGCTAAGATCAAGGCTGTCTCTGAGCCTTAGTCACCCCCATTGCATGTATTGCCTCAGTGACTTTTTTTTTTTTTTTTTTTTTTTTTAAAGCAATAGTCTAAGGAGTAGGAGATCATGGCCTGGTTACAACACCTAACCTTCTAATCCCTTCAGGACCTGGGGGAGATGAGTTTTGGTTGTAGATATGTACTGTTTGCACAGTTGGTAGCGTTTCCTTTCAAGGCTCTCCTGGCTGTGTGGGGAGACTGATCTGGTAGCTGGTACCGTCCAGATAATCTTTTGAAGGCCAATTGTTACTGCCACTGTTTTTTCTCAGGAGGGGATTGTAATCTCTGCAGAAGAGCTATGCCCCAGGTAATGAGACAGCAGGAACCACCTGGGTGAAATCCCACCATGCAAGCTGCCACAGGGCTGGAAGTGTTGTATGGTGCTCACCTCATCCCTGCTGCCTCCTCAAGCTCTAAAAAAATGTGGTGAGGCTATGAGGATGACCAGGCTGGTGACCAGGCTTCAGATGCAGTTAATGTTTACTTGGGCATGCAGCCCCCCACCATGTGAATCCAGTACTCTGCCTCAAATGTGTATCTTCTGCAGGAGATAGACTGTTGTGTGCCACCAATGTCAAAGTTTGAATTAGTGTCTAAGTTTTTTGTTTTGTAAGCAGAAAATAGGAATGATGCTACTTGATTCTTCCAGAGGCTGGCTACTGCTTATAAAAGTTACAACCTCCATCATGTTTGAAGCTTGAATTTTTTTAAGAAGGGCAAGAGTACAATTTAGACAAACATTTTTCTTTTTCCTGGAATGATGAAACTACTGCACTGCAATCAAACTGCAGTAAAAATGTGAAATATTGTCAGACGGTACGAAGCTGGTGCAAATGAAAGGCAGTGATAGACAGAATCCTAAAATAAATTCCAGGAAAAAGCAGGCTATTTACTTTCAAAATACAGAAAGCAAACTAACCTTAAAACTACTTGGACAGTGCTTTTTTCACATTTAGCTGAAATGCAAATGCAGATGTCTTTGCCGTGAAAATAATTATTAGAAAAAATAAATTAAAATCACTGACACAAAAAGAGTCCTGGAGCAGGCAGCTGAGGAAAGCCCATGCTGATTGCAGCTGCCGGAGTCAGCTTTGCAAAGGGGACTGTAGGTGGAGCTCGGCTCTTCAATTCCTCGCTGCTGGCTCCACAATGAAGCAATTGTTTCCCCGTCTCCACTCAGCAATTCCGCCTTCCCTCTCTGTGTGCTTTTTGGTCGCATGTTCTGTTTATTTTAATGTATACCTTTGTGCAAGGCCTGTCTCTGAGTGGTTAGATACCCCGTTGATAGGTGGCCTTCAAGGCGAGGGGAGGAGTGCAGCCTATTCCCATGACATCCGTGGGCTTTGTAGAGCCAAAAAAACCTCAGGAACACCTAATCCTTGGGCTCCCTCCAAGTACCACAATCTTTCTGCATAACTGACATGGGCCACTTGGGACACTTGAGGGCTTTAGGTGTGTCTCTCTGAAGTCAGCCACAGCCAAGCATGAGGCAAATGTGCCCAGACCAAAGAAAATAAATTATGTGGGCTCCAATTTTCAGCAGTTATGAAGTATTAAATTACACATCTGAAGAATTCACTCTGGGATTAACCCTTTGGAACCTGCATGGAGTGTTGTGGTGGCTGCTCCTGGAGGGAACCTTGCTGCATGTGTTTCAAAGGCACATGGGTCATTGATCACAGGGCTGGAATGTTAATTGAAATATATGTCATAACTGTTAAGACTGAAACGGAAGAGTTGGGAATAAGGGAAGAGCCTGGTACCTGTGCAAAAGCAGGGTGGGAGGAATGAAAGAAGCAGCTCTGGCTTTTGGTGCTTCTCAGGGTGCATGCCAAGAGGGTCCTGCATGCCACCAGTTTTAAATAAAATTAAAACTTTATATTCCCTTTTGGAACCACAAGTGCAACTTCCAGCACAACATTAGCATGCATTTAGCAAATTTAGTGCAGCCCCTGTAGCTGACTCTTCATTCAGGTTTGGGGAAGTTGTTGTGAGCCAATGCAATTTTGCTGAATTTCTTGCTAAAAATCTACTGACAAGGCAGTAGCTCTGCGTAAGAAATGCAAAAAGTACATCCTTCCTTGCCTCCCTCAGGTATTTCTGGTTCCCCACAACCATCTGTAACACCAAATATCTGGTACATTATGTTGCTGAAACTTAGTGTAAACCCCACAATGGAAAAACAAACGGCTGATTTTTTTTTTTTTTTTTTTTTTTTTTAATGCGTGGACTTTTATGAGTATTTTCTTAGGTAAATAATTAGCCTGTGGAAGCTGTAATAATAAACAAATAGACAATTATTAAGAAGGAGGCTTTGGACTTGTTCACCTGTTCCCCTCTTATCCCCCTTAATTAAAGTTTGGTCTTCCTGCAGGCTGATCTGAAACTAAGTTTTGTAATAAATCTAGAAACCTGTTCCGTTGGTAAGGTCACTGAGGCTGATGGACTTCTGCTGCTGTCTCCTGGCATGGGCAGTTTTCCCATAGATAAAAATTGCAATGTTTGCAGTCATTACATGGTGGGGTCTTTCTTGGGGGGGGGGGGGGGGGTGTGGTGTTTGTTTGATTTTTGGTTTTTTTGGGTTTTTTTTTTTTGTGGGGGGGGGGTGGTTTTGTGGGTGTTTTTTTTTTTTTGTTTTTTTTTTTTTTTTTTTGGGGGGTTTTTTTTGTTTTTTTTTTTTTTTTTTTTTTTAATCTTGGGAGGACCTGATCCTGTAAGTGGTGCAATACATAATCTTTTTTTATGCATAAAATGAAAATCTGGGAGGTAGCATTCAATCTTTAAAGACATGCAAGTTGCTATAAGCCCCTCTGCTAGTTCCTGCCCTGCCTTGTTGGGACCGTGGGTGAGTGCATTGTGCCCCACTCTGAGAAGGGACATGTTGTGGGCTTTGCAGATCAAGAGGGTGCTGGGCCGGTCCAGCTGCACAGGAGCTGGAAGCAGAGTGGGAGGCACACATGCCCATATTGGAGGTCATCTCTGAGGTTTCAGGAATTGCTTTGGCCCTGTTGTCAGTGAGCTCTGTGGTAGGGTAGAACCTACAATGGCCACATAAAATTTTGGGCTTGCAAAATGTTGTGTGTATCATTAAACTGCTTTTATGCCTTATATACCTCTTTGAGATGATGTGTTTGCATGGTTTATATTACAGATAAGTATCTCTGTGGCTTGAGAGTGCCTTTCCAGACTGCTTTATTTCTCCTTTCCCTGCCCCAATGACATAATAAAGTACAAGCTAATTTTCCACCTTTGTATTTTTAGGAAGGTTTTCACCAAAGAATAGGTTTAGTGTTTGAGGGGGAGGCAGTTGTAAGCATGAGTAAAAGATAAGGCATGAAGGAAGTACAAATGGTATTTTTGTATATTTTGAAAATGGCTTTACAAATGAAGTGTTTCTTTTACAATAGTATCTTCTTCTAAAGGTTGCTGTAGTAGGGATTGAATCAGGAAGTCTGTGTGAAGGGGCTGTCCTTTTTTTTTTTTTTTTTAAATCACTTATTTTTTCTTATGTTCCATTCAATAGCAGGACAATTTTCCAGGAGTTTCCCAAAACAATTTAATGGATTCAGTATTTTGACTACATCTTTTTGCTAATGTGTGGTATTAAAATTCATGTAAACTGGGATTCTGGGAGTCTTCAGAGGAAAAGAATAAAACTACAGTACTGGAATAGCACCATGAAAAATGTGAGTCTCTTGTATATGCACAAGCAAGTGGGCAGCAAGAGTAAATGACTAGTTTCATGGCTTTATAAGTAGGCTTTTTGTTTTTTTTAAGATAAAACTTGGTAGAGAATTTATCCTGTATCTGCTTTTATGAAACACATGGATTTTTATTAATAACTCTCCATTTTTGTCTGACTGCTTTGGACCTGGTTGTAGGAGGCTGCTCTACACCAGCACTAACTCTTTTCTGGGTATCAGGGAGCTTTTGGATGCATGCAGGAGCTCTACCAGGCAGAGCTCAATGCCCACCTCATGGCCATGCAGGCATGTGGGGCCACAGAGTGCTCTGCTTGTAAGCAGAGGGTGGTAGGGGAAACATCTCTCCGGTTGCCTCCAAACAACATTACTGTGAATTTCCTTAAGCGAGAGCCCCTTAGCAGTTTTGGGCTTAAGGTTAAAAAGTCTTGACTGGACTACCATGCTGAAGTTACACTAATTCACCCTCCTCTTCTCCCTCCAGCCCACAAGAGCATGAGTTAGGCCCATGTCAGCCCAGATTTTCAGGTTTAACTCTGAATCTCTTTCCTTTTATAGGTTTAAGTCAGACCCTAAATGCTTCTTATATGTCACTTTTGTTCTTTGAATTCTTTCTCTTTTTGTGCTCTTAAAGTTCATGGATACAGGATGATGTACATCTTGAAGTCAGGTCTTTGTTTATGCTCCCAAAACCCATCAAATTGGAATTCATCCTTGAAGACACAGAAAGTGCATGAATTTTTACTTGCTAGCTTTCTGCCTTTTTGCAATAAAGTGTATGTTTGCGGGAAGCAATTTGTGTAGCACTGTTGTACCCTGTTTGCTTTCTACATAGCATTTGGGTGAAAAGTTTTGTTGTGGTGTGTTCCCCCCCCCCCCCCCACCTGACTCTTCATTGATATGTGACACTCCATTGACGTAAAAAAAATGACGGTGGAGTAATTGTTGGTTTTGGAGATCAAACATAAAGCATTTCTAGAATGTCTGAAAATCAGGGGGGGTTTTATCTGCTGAAGAGAAAACAGGATTTGAGAAGTGTGGAATAGAGCTGTGTGTGAGGGCTTTAATGCAGATCAGAGCACCAAAGCACTTTGGCACATTTGTGCCTGGGCCAGAATATCACCTAAATGAGGCCAAATGAAAAAAAACGTGGATCTAGAGTCTCTTCCCCGCATCCACAGTTTGATACTTAGGTTGCTGGTTTGATTCCAACTGTAGGGCAAACTGATATTCCCATGTTCTGGTTGTGAAGACCTTGAACACATGCGTTTCCTAGAGTACATTTTTAAAAGACTTGGATGATGTTTCTGAAGCTTTCCTGAGCTCCACTTTTGAACCCAGTCAAGCTTTTTTGTAGAATTTAGATCAAGTGATAAGTGCAAAATTTGGATTTTAATCAGAGAAATGCCACAAACGTGTAACCTGGGAGGTAAGGGGAAAGGTGCCTCCTGTGACTTATTAGATCCAAAACAGCACTGGGGATATTCTCTCTCCTGTTCTAGGGAAAACAGATCCAAGCAGTTTCTTCGCTCTGTTCCCTCTGTTAAAGTAGCTATGAGGAAAATTACAGACAAGTCTCAGCCAGAAAACCCATCTGGTATGAGAAGAAGGGGCCAAATTACAGCTCTTTGAACACTCAAGATTGCCTTCTGTCTTGACTAAACTGTCGCCTGCCCTTCCCATTTTTGGGGTCTCCCATTCCGTTTACTCTTCACATCAACTTTACTATAGCACCTTCAGTATCCGCATGCAAAATAAACCTGACTTCAGATCTTGAAGGATTTAGCATAGTGTTTACTGCCCTTGCATAGGTGTCCTGCTCAATGCCCTCCCCAGGTTTCTCTTGCATCAGGTTGTATGTGGCCCTGTCCAATGGGAGGGCAGTGATGGGTCACCAGGACCAAAGTCTGGGGGCCAGGGGAGAGTCCTTGGCAAGACTGTTCTTAGAGCTGGTGCTTAGGTTTATGAGTACTTCCAATTTTTTTTTCCCCAAAAAGATTTAGTACTCACTTTGGTTCTCAATTTTCAAAGTTAGAAGAGGAAAAAGTTCTTGTGTTGAATTTTGTGTTCTAACTGAAAGAAAACGTTCAATATGAGAAGTTACTTAAAGCGGAGGGATTGTTTTGAAACTCTAAAACCAAAGGGTTTCTTGCTTTGTAGAATATAATTTTTGGTTCATGTGCATTTATTTAAAGATAAGTTCACACTTGCAAAGTCTACATGGTTTGGGTGTTTTGTTTTCATTTGTTTGTTCCCTGAGCAAAGCAGGGTATGGTTGAAATACTGCCTACCTCTAACCTATGGCTTCAGCTGAAATATTTGCAGGGAGTAGAGAAGAGCAAACGCAGAGGGACCTGATCCCTCCTGGGTGCCTCCTGCTTGCTGCAGAGCCTGGTATGTGGTGGGCATTTCCTGCAGCCTCGATAGCCCTTCACCTGCCAGCAGGGCTCTGTCAGATGGAGCTCCGTGCTTGGGGTGATAGCAGTGTAGTGTGCCAGGTGGGAAAATAAAGGTGACTGTTGCCCAAGCCCACATGCTGCAGTGGCAGTCACCTCTAATTAAATGTTTATAAGAAGTTGCTTTCAGGCAGTTTCAGGGCAGCAAGAAAAAGCATGCTCAGAGGTAGGATCAGGCACAGCTGCAACAGTATACCCCTGTGGGCATCTAATGTGCATGGAGTTAAGGGGTGTGTCTAGAGGTTTAAACTTCTCCTTCACCTTTTCTACAATCCAGCTGGAAAGGAGATTATTCTAATTCTTACACGTCCGCAAATGTATCCACAAGTTGTAGTAGGATCATCTCTGTGCCTTTTCTTCTATTATCTTCTTACTTCTGCTTTGTAAAGAAAAGGTCTTGCACTGGTGTCACCCAGGAGTTAGTGATCCTTATTCTACAGTGGTCTTTTTGCTGTGTGCCCCATGGAGTTGGGTGGGCTGGGAGAGTTGTGAAGACCCCACACCTTACCCTTGGGAGACAGATGATGCCAGCTATGGGAAATGCAGCTGGGCCTCTGCATTGCTGACCTCAGTCTGAGCACATCCATCAGTAGACAGTAACTATGAGTAGAGGAGGAACCAGTGCTTCTGAGAGCAAGACACCCGAAGTTACCTGTAGCAGGTACTGCAGCTGAGAATCTGTGTGAGTGCTGTATGCTCAGACAGCATGAAAACAATGCCTCGCTTTGCGCATCCCTCTGCCATGCTCCAGTAGCCCCTTCTTACACGCAGACCTAGCTCAGGGCACAGACCTGGCATTGCTGTGCAGCTGCAGCACTTGGCCGATTGTAGCGAGGTGCGAAGAAATCTCAGGCTGCCGTGCGTGCCAAGCACTGTGTGCTGCGGTCCCTCCCGTGACAGCTTCTCTAACCCCCTGCAGCGACAGCAGGTCTTGCTTGAAACCATTTCAGAGCCACAGATGACATGGAGAATCAGGCATCTGACATTTGCAAGGAGATTGAAATGGTTCACTGTTCTCAAAGATACACTACTCAGGGAGATCCCCGCTGCTGTTGCTGTTCATGCTGCTAACTTTTTTTTTTTTGTCCAAAATACTGTGGAATATTGTATTGCTTTGGCAGATTGATTATAGCTTCAAAAATATCTCCTTGGACTTTTTTGTGAGGCTGCAGTGGTGCCCTTGATCTGAAAATGTGTATGTGATTTGGGTAATGGTTATTTTACTCACTCTGTGCTAACAAAGAAGTAGTTTCAAGGCAGTTGCTCTTGCCAAAGGAGGCAGCAGATTTAGCAGCCAGACTCATGTGAGCCAGCAAAGGGACACAGGATAAAATAAGTTCCCTTGCATAGAGTTTGTGGCTGTCCCTGTCATGTGGCATGTGCCTGTCCCCAGGGCTGCCTCCCTTGCCCTGTTCTCTCTGGCTTCATGCTAGAGGCACCGGAGATGCTGCCTCATGCCTATGCAGGAGTCTCAGGGGCAAGACATCAGATGAGGAGGCTGACCAAATGAAAGAGCCACTAAGACTGTTATAGTATCACAGAATGGTTTGGGTTGGAAGGGACCTTAAAGATCATCTAGTTCCAACGCCCCTGCCATGGGCAGGGAGACCTTCAACTAGACCAGGTTGCTCAAAGCCCCATTCACCCTGGCCTTGAACACTGCCAGGGATGGGGCAGCCACTTGTTCTCTGGTCAGCCTATTCCAGTTCCTCACCACTCTTGCAATGAAGAACTTCTTCCATTAATTATTTGTGTATTTCCACATTTATTTATTATATTTTATAAGTGGTAGGTGGAGATGGTGTTAGAGGATTAGGCTGTGGAGAGGTGGTTGGACTCTTGTAAAAGATGGAAAGGTTGGACTCTTGTAAAAGGTGAAAAGGTTTGCAGTGTCATTTCTCTTTCTAGGAAGTATCAATAGCTGTTCTCTCTTCTCTGGGTTATATTAAATAAGATTAAGCTAATGAGTAATTAATTTTCTTGTTGGGTGCTGTGTATCCCCTTTGCATGCCTATGGATCTCACAAGGCTCAAAGCACTTACTAAAGGTGGTGAAGGTAAGGTTACTCTAAGGCTCTGGACTATTGTTAACAGTTCCAAAGAGACAATTTTGCTCAGTAAATACTGCTTTTTCTCCTCTAAAGAAATCCAGTGTACTCAATAATAACATGCTATCATCATGGACACAGATTTTATGCTACAGAAACCTATGTGCTACTGAAATACCCATAAATAAGTTGAGAAAGCAAAGCTAATGTTGTAATCATGGAGAAGTATGTACAGACCGCAATCCACAGTGTTATTTTTCATTTGCCTTGGTGCATTCCATAGTATTTCCCTGCCATACTTTAGTTCAAGAAAAATAGTTGTATTGACATTGGACTGAGACTGTTGCTTATTTTGAGAAAAGACTGGGGACAGGATCCGAGGTAATAATTCTTTATCTTAAACTTCATCCCATGAGTTCTTTGCACAGGAGGAGAAAAAAAAAAAGCAAACCCAAAACTGTGTTCTAAATTATTTTGTTTCTGCATGGTTGGTGTTTGGTTTTTTTGGTGGTGGGGTTTTTCTTGTTGTTTTTTTTTGTTTGGGTTTTTTTTTAGTTTTTAATAGAAGGAACTTCAGTTATGCTTAAGAGAAATCTCTGACTTTAATATCTGTATGATTGAAGTTAAGCTATATAAAGAAACAGAGTATATAAGGAGGTGCCACATGTAGCTGCTATACCCAAGCACAGCACTTTGCTTGCCACGAGCACTTCTTTGTAAGAAGATGTTGAGGCTTTGCACAGCGCTGGTGATCACTGACCTGCCTGCAGCCCACAGCTCTCCACAGATAGAGGCCCTTACATGTCCCCTCAGGAATCCCCGTTGCTGCTGGAGTGGCACTTTTCTTAGTTGCAAACCACACTCGGTTTAAGACCAAAACTTGTACCGTATCAGGTTTTTAAGAACAGAGCTCATTTAAAAAAAGACAGAGTTTCTTTAAGGTTTCTTTAACCCCATTAACACAGCTGTTAAGAACATAACCACCAGACTGTGTTTATTTTTTGTGGGAATTCTTGGCAATCACTCAAGGGATGCTATTTCCCCCACTTACTTGCCTCTAGTGGAGGGAGAAGCAGAACTTAGCTTTTTCTCTATCGGGGAGAGAAGGAAAGCTGCCATTAGGGCTCTCTGCTCAAGTCATAGGAGTAGCAAAAACTGGCTGGTTGCTTTGTGATAAGAGGCTCAAATCGAGTGGTCCTGGTCCCTTATTAGGGTGTTTTTCCTAAAAGAATGGACAGCTTTGGTTTTTAGGCTCTGAGAACTAAGATGCATATGGCCTATGATTGTGGCATATACAGTTACTATATGCGTCCACCTCAAGTTGTGACAAAAAAATATTTGTGCAAACAGTAATGTGACCTGTCCTCCCCAATTTCCTGGCATATCAAATGAGAATTAGTTGAGTATTTTGTTGAACTTCTATCCAGTCCTCACATAAATCTCAAGTGACTCAAAGGCATGTAAACCCCTTCCATCTATCTGTTGGTAGAACAGAACAAGCACAGAAAGTAAAAAAGCATAACCTTTAATCAAGGAAAATCTTTCTAGCCTTTTTTCTATACATAGAAGCTAATTTTCAAAATGTCTTAATATTCTCCTTCACCTTGACAACCTCATCTTTCACCAGTTTTGACTCTAGTCACTGTGTAAGCCATAATTGAAAACAAATAAAAAGGGGGGAAATTGAATAAAAGTATTGTATAATGGGTGTACAGTAACATTATATTGTAAATTTATTAATTTTTCTATCAAAATGCTGTAGTTTTTTTAGCATGGAAAATAACTTTTTTCTAGACTTCAATGGGCAGTATTGGCTTAGTAAGAGGAAAGAACCAAATCTAAAAATGCACACTTGAAACGTCAACACAGTAAAGAAAACTATTAAACATTATTGTATTTTGGCACCTGAGGACTATTGCTGTTAAAGATGGGATTAAATGTAATGTAACAAAAATAATTTATTTCCTGTTAATTTTCCTGACATCACAGGGTGAAATAATTGCACCATTACAAAATGGTTATAAAACTATTATTGTTAAAGGTAAACTGTTAGAATAAGTATGGGAGGGAAATGAACAATCAGAATTTAGCTTTATCTTTAGTTCCATTACTTGGTATATTTTTTAGCTAGATGTCTAATATGCTGTCTGTTTAATTTGTCTCTTACTCAGAGAAGGAACAGGGCTCTGAAAAAGGTGGGTTCTGCACTGACTTTCCTTGTTTGTAATCAGGTGTTGAGGATGTGGTTCCCCCATGTGCTGCTGCCTTCATTAGTAAGTATGGATTTAGGACTGCTGTGAAAGGTTAGGCTAAATTGTCTATTGCAGTTCAGCAGTTTGAGCAACCTTAGGAAATTAGAGTCTTTTAACCATAGTAAAGCAGTGATACGACTTAATGGTGCCGTTATCACCTTATAATAATGCAACTGCATGTGAAGCAAGTCATCCATAGGCCATTGTTTCCTGCAGAGATGATGGCTTATGGTAACACAGCCCAATGGGCAATCTTGAGAGAAACTGTCTGGGATCTTAAAAAGGGCCAGTCAATTAATTTGTTCTATCCCTGCAGGTCAGGAGAAAGATAAAATCACTGCTGTCTACAGCTGATCATCTCATATTAAATATAATTATTTTAAACGTTCAGCTATGTTTTCCATGCAGTGTGCTGGGGCTGGGTCGCGTACTCTCCACCAGCTCCGGCTGGGGTTGGGGAGGTCAGCTCTGTGGCTGCCGAAGCCTTGCACCTGTCACTTGTAGGAATAAAGCACCTTGCCCTTCTTTGAGTCTCATGTTATTGGATCCTGCATGTGCATCAGTTCCCAAGCTGTTCTTTCTCCTGGTATTTTTCTCAGTATCTTGCCGCTTCCCCGCTTGCTGTTTTGTGTGCAACTGGTTAGTGGCGGCGCTCCGATGGCTCGTGTTTTATGTCCACGCAGTTCTAGCATTCCCTTACCATATGGTCATCCTGATGTTACCATTTGCTTCAATCATCCTTTTTGTAACTGCTTGAAATTCTTAATTGATCTCATGAGCTATGTTAAAGATTTATGACAGACATCAGTGTAATTCATTTCACAAGCACGTAACTATGCCTTTCTGTCTGATTGGGCATCCACACTGTGCTCTCATGAAAATGTACAGAAAGCGTGGTCTTTTGTCTCTGTGGTAAAATAATGGTAGTCTTGAAGGATATTAGAAACCTTGTACCACTCTACCACAGCCAAAAGGATAAGCTGTGGACTCTCAGTTCTTGCTTGTAAGATGTTCTCCACCCTCTCTTGAATAATACCTCAGATTGAAGAACTTTTCCCTTCTTCACTAGTAGTGGAGATGGTAAAACCTTTTGTTTTTGAGTAAGATTGAAAGCCATGTGTTGATAATATTGTTAAGCTGAAATGCATATATCAGAATGGCAATGGTGCCAGGAACTGCTTTTAGCCAGGCCTGTGTTTCTTAGTATATGCAACAGAGGCATGTGTAATTAATGATGTTGGCAAAAGGAGCACTGTAGAAAGAGCACACAAAATGAGAGGTTTGATGGTTTCTGCAAAGTACTGTGCCCATCTTTTCATGCAGAAAATGAGTAAACCATTAGTCTACATGTGATTGGAGCATAACATAGCACTTTTTGATGGGGTTTGTCAGAGAGCATTCAGAGGAAGCTGTATTTTAGAAGATAAATTTCATCAGACAATAAAGAAAATATGTCTTAAGGAAAAAGATAGGAAGCATCCTTCGTGCCATTAGAGGTTTGGATTTTTGAGTGTAAATGGTGCCAAATCTGTTTTATGAAGAATTTTCTCTCTGTTTATCTACATCAGGATATCCAACTATGGTGTAATTATTGAAAACTATATTTGGGCCATAGACTTTTTGGAGGAGCTGTAGCCTTTGTGACTTCCTTTTTCACCTGTGTGACTGTACTCAAGCTAAAACCATCTTCATTTGCTTTCAGCTTTACCCTAGATAAGAGGGTGAGTGTCAATGTGATACCCAGATCTGCATGCACCTTCTTGGTAGCATCATTTTTAACACATTTTAACATTCAGACTTTAACTGTGCACTAGCCAGACTGCTCATCAAAACTAGTCAGATGCAGAAACTCTTATAATTTGGAGGAAAAGATTGATATGCACAACCTATCTACCTAGCTATCCCTTTGCTTATAGCCTTTCCCTTTCACTCTCTCCTTCTTCTCTTTTGTGGTACTAACATATTTGACCATTGCTCTGTGTCCATGAGGGCAGTTGGCTTTTCACAATTTTTTTTCTATTCTTGATGTCACCATTTTCAGGTTACTGTTATTTAGCAGTAGTTTCTTTCTAATCTGTGTTATCTGTACTAGGCTGGACCATGTCTGGTCTCAAAGGCCTTGTATTTCTTTTTGGAAACTGAGGTCCCTTTGTTGGGAAGATCAAAGTTGTCAAAAGCTCTGTTACGCATGGGAGCAGGATGAATCTTTCCACAAACTTGTGCTTCAATTCTGTCGTCCTAAAATGAAACAGAACTCTACATATCAAAGGAATGGTAAATAAAGTTAAGCTTAGTTCTAAATTCAGCAAGTTCTACTTAATCTTCCTAACATATTTGAAGAATCTTAAAAGCTGTAGAAAGTATTTGTCTACTTTTCCCTAAAAGATGGATTGAGCCTTTGATCTCAGACCTTCATGTAGCATGGCCATAGTTCATGGACATGGTTGGAAGAATTAGTTCTCTTCTGGGGAGTCCTGAGTAACTTATGACTTATTTTTAAGATAGATGTTGCTATTTTTGTCCAGTCACAAATACTTGCATTTTTAGATGTTTGCGGAGTTTAATAATGAGTGACATGATCAGACCTAAGCCACCTAATAAAAGCAGATCTTTAAGCGTATGAAAGCCAAGATAGTACCTCTGATTCTCAAGCCTTGCACCACCTCATCTTCCCAGAACTTACATGTACTCTCCAAATAACGTTCCATAGCATGGGGCCAGCCCTTTGTGGACACAAACAGAATTTATTCCTTGGGTAGTTATTTAGAAAAGGGCCCACTCTAACCAAAGGAAGGTGTTTCATAGGTGACCAGCCTATATAGTCTTTTATTCTGCTTGGAAAATACTGGAGGAAAAATTTTCTCAGTTTTTGTGTCAAATAAAACACATGAAGTAAACATGTAAAAAGAAAACAACCCAAACTTCAAGAGTATCAGTAAAATCACAGAAGAAAGCAAACGATAAATGTGTGTGCTCACCTTAGCAATAAACTGTGACTGTGTATTGTCCATTGCTTCAACCTCATCCAAGGAAACTGCTTGTGGGACTGGCAGCTGAATATGGATACTTAGAAACAGAGTGAACCCTAGCACCAGGCTTGTGTTTGTACATAACACTGAAACAGCTGGTTTGGATTTTAAAAATCCTATTTTTATTAGAACACTGACTCTTGTTTATCATTATTGATTTTATTGGGTTATTATTGACTTACTGCACCCCATGGGCCTATTAGTGAAGTGCTGGTAAAGCATTAAAGGAAGACGTAGGCTTTTCTGTGCTTTGTACTTACAACATTTGCTTTTATTGTGATTTTTAGCCAGCTGCCTAACTACAAGCATGAGTAGTCTCACGCACAAGACTTTGAAAGGGAGATGAGACAGGAAAGAATTGTCTTTTTTTTTTTTTTTTTTTTTTTTTAACCATTAGAAGAACAAACCAATGTTTTAAGGTTATTTACTGTTATTGGACTAATTTTAATTCTCTGTGAAACGTTTGCATCTTTCTCATCTCGCTAAGACTTCGGGCTGGTATTAGAAATAGGGCAAACTCATCAGACTTACAAAATAATAATACAAAGAATCTGCAATAACTTTTATATGCTATTTGATCTTTCTGGGTGGAAAGGGAAATGTATTTTCTTATTAATATGAATCAAATGATACATGATGTGCAGTTAAAGCCAGATGAGTCTTGTGTGAACTCTGACTGGTTGTACATTAAAGTCTAGAGGCCATCTTAATAAAATTTTAGGTATCATTGATTACTCTCTCCTAAGATAGTCTTCCCATAGCACTATAATCTCCTAATGGTCCTACTGATCCAAATAATTTTTCACCTTTCCATTTGGTATTTTTTTTTCTCTTCACTGCCCCATAGGAATAAAGTAGTCATCTTTTTCTGTATACACCAGTTGAGGGTTATGGGGTGCCTTAATGAACTATAGCAGTATCAGTGGAAGAGGCACTGAGCAAGCAAAGTCATTGTCTCATTTGTGAAGGCTTACAAACCACTGAGAATGACCAACAAAATTAGGGGAAACATTATGAATGTATGCAGGGAATGGCTGTTGCCAAAGTATCAGCCCATGAAGTTGCAAGAATTTCAAGTTTGGGTGCAAGGGTTGCAAGAATTTCAAGTTTCCTTTTGGGTGGGGAGAAAAGGAAACTTGAAATTCTTGTTCTGAACAGTATGGAAGCTGTAGGGAAGTGGTAGAAGTGTTTTAGCATCAGAAAGTGGTGAATGCCCATACTCCAAACAGAAGCAAGAAAAATGTAAATGTCTCCAAAACTGCAAGCAGACAAACAGATGGGAATGGCAAAGAGGTCTCTAAACAGGTCCCCTGTCCTATTAGTGGTAGCCTGTTGCTGCTCCTGACTGCTAAGAATATCTGTTATGGGATAACAGCAATGGGATAAAAATAAGAGAGACTTCTGCTCCTCTGTAAGAGCAAGAAAGTCACCATACATTAATTATGAAAGTAATATTTTTCTCTGTCAAACCTACTGCTGTGAGTAGTAATGGCTTCCCCTGAAAGCTGTCATAAAGTAAAAATGGTGACAAAGAGATGCTTCTATGGTGTAACATCAAGCTGAACTAATGGGCAAACTTTATTCTGTTTATGAAGAGTACATCTTTGGGGGAATAAGAAAATAGCATCTAACATTGGGTATAGTTATCCAAGGGTAAACTAAAGCAACGGTCAGATGTTCATCAGTTTTAAAATTGCAAATTAAATCGATTTACTGCATTGTCTCTCCCAGAAGGTAGGTAAGTTACTTGCCAAAGAGATATTTTTATTTAGTCACCTTTGCTGTGAACCCTGAGGGCAGAAAGGATAGTATGATCACAGCAGGAAAGTGCTGAAAATTATCTAGGGGTCTGAACTATACGGAGAAGAAAAACATGCATTATAATAGCAAATCAAAAGTAAGTTTGTTTTTCAAAACTAATCTTAATGCAGTTTCAGTTCACAAAGGAGGCTGTTTTCCACTTTCAGCCAATCTAAAGTGTGAATATGTCATTAAATGGAGGAAGTATACTAGTAACTTTGTTCAGATATGAACACTGTTTTATTTTAAAAGCAATCCAGTTTTGTCTTTGAATTTCATGATGGGTGCAGCAGATAACAGCCAGGCATCAACAGTTACTATTTAATTTGCTGGTACAATCAAACAGCTACAAATGCTCTTACAGTTGACTGTGCTCACAATTTTGTGCTTGACTGCAGGTGCAAAATCGTGGATGCAAAATCAGAGCACAACTTGATGATCGCTTAAAAATTCAGTCCATTTACAGTTTGAAAGCCTTTGACTTCTGTCTCTCTTGTAAAACACAATGTTTTGGATTTTTATTTTTATTTTTTTTCCCCTTCAGATTTGGAGCCATTTACTAATATTTACTCTCAGGCATAAATAATCCACCTGTAAGCAGATACTATATTTATACTCTAAAGCTGAATACAAATAAAGTTATATTACTTCAAATAAACTCTGCTTATAGCATTGATCTAGCCTCCCCCAAAACAACAAACTCATTGTTCCATTCATCCCAGATAAACTGATGTTTGTTTTGTTTTGGGGTAATTTTTTTCCTTCTAATTTTTTTAATACAGTGTACAAATAGTATTAAAAAAAATCTGGTCATGGAAATAAACATGATTTTCTTTAATAATGGCCACCCTAGAAAGCTACGAATATTATGGATGTTACGTTTTTTAACCTGAAAAATATATGTATCAACAGATGTTTTGATGATGTAGTTAGAGTATAAACCTATTTGTTGTTCACTAGCAGCAATATTACAGAAAGCTCGTTGACTTGTGTGCAATCCTAAACTCTTAGACTTCTGACAAAGTCAGTGACTTAGTTATATTTGGCCAAATTCGGCAAAACCATACTCCTGTGCTAGCCAAGCATACAATTCAGTGACTGCTTCCTTATAATAAGTACTTCATTCATATGCTAGGTGAATGTCAAATATTCTAACCACAGATCAAGCAGTTGGTGTAATTTAGGTTTACAGCAGCTAATTATTTCTGAATAGCAGTAAGTAGGATTTTCCAACCAGTCTACTTCAGAAAACTAGTTAGTACTTGGAGAAATGCGTTTACTTTTGTTAACCAAGATTCATATTGCATTCTTTTATAACTGTAAGAAACCACAATACATATCTCCATCAATATTTTTCTTTCGTTACTGAAGCAGAGGACCGATTTGTTGGTATGCAATTCATAACCCCTTCTTTACGTTAAGGGACATTGTATGTTTGTGCTGACACACCAGAGATGGTTCACCTAGTTAATGCATCCATGTTGTGCTGAATATTACGATATACATGGAATGATGTAGGACAACTTTTTGATCCGAGTTAAAAAACAGAAAACAAAATTGGAGCTAGTGGGGGGTTTGTTCCTTGTTTCTTTTTTGCATCATTATTCCCAAAATACTGTTGTGGTTGTTTTTGTGTGGTTCCCCCCCCCCCCCCCCAAATTTGAGATTTTATTATTGTAAAAAGGGTGGGGATATTACAATAATGTCGTCATCAACTCTCCCCATCCAAATATTCCTGGGGACGGGGAATGGACTGTCAAAGCAAGTCTAGACCCCTTGCTGTAAGGGTTCTCATAAACATGTTGGAGTCAAAATTGAATTTGTAGGCCACAGCTAATGAAATGAAGTGTCTGCAAGAGTCCTTCAATCACTTCTCTGTTGCTTGCATAGGCATACGCATGACCTTCCCAGGGGTCCGGTATCCTTCTTAATCCCTACTCTTCTGCAGATTCCCTTCTGGAGTAAGCCAGTCCTGGAGTTAGGTGTAGCTCTTGGGAATCTTCTTACCCCTTTTACATTGCTCATCATTTTTCCTCTGGTCCTCCTGCTACTTTACCAGGACTGCTGAAATTTTTAGTGGGCACAGCAATGTTTACTTTTTTTTTTTTTCCTTTAATCACTGCTGTTCACTTTAAAGAACAAATACCCAAGCAAACAACCCAGCAGAAAAGGTGCAGGGGAATTTGTGGAGGTTTTCTACTTTTCTTGTTTTCTAAAATATTTTTTTCCTTTCTTCATATCATCATTATTCCTCTACTCCCCTACCCCCATTTCCTTTTCCAAGTTCCTTGCTATTTTCTATTTCTTTTCCTCTCCTTGTTCCTTTATTAATTCTTCTTCCTCATATTATTTTTCTACTCAATCCTTTCTAGTCATTGCCAGTTTTAACAGTCTATGATTTCAGATGGAAAATCTGTCGCCAGGGCCCCTCCTCTACTAACATTAATGGCCACTCTAGAAAGCCTGCCCTGCCCTCCGTCATCTAATTTCAGACACTGAGGGGGCAGACGACACAGATGGTTGGCACAGGGAAGGGATGATTCACTGCTTGAAATCATGGTGCAACATTTCTGAAAGTGGTGAGGGAGAAGGAGGTCTGATATTTGACAGAGCCATGTAAAAATTGCCTTATCCAAAGTTCAGACTAATCACTTGACTGTTATTTTCCAGATGTACTGATCATATGACTGTAAATTGTAAAGATTATATTGACAAATGTACCATTTTCCAAATATGCTGTATTCATTCTTAAGAAAATGATTCTTCCTCAGGATGTCCAGGTCAGACTGCTGTGGGGAATTATGAGTGTGCTGCCATTTATTCATCCTAGAGTTTTCCTTTTTGTAATTGCATCCCCGCCCCGCCTTGAGCTTGGTTCATTCATCTACTTTTCCAGTTACTGAAGTTTGTATGTTTTCAGGGTACACAATCAATAAAGCTGAGTAATAAATTTGAGCACTTTCAGGCAGATTTCTTCATAAATTGGACTAAAGTGGCAAGATGTTAAAAATAAAGAAGGGACAGAAATAAGCAAGGAAAATTGCAGGACATGAGCTTTTTGGCATGTATCTAATGAAAGTTAAATGGGTTACTGTGGTCATAGAAATACATGTGATAGAAATAAAGATGGTAAGACCCCAGAATAATTGTGAGTAATACAAGACCATGCAGATTCTCTGGATAACATTTACAGTTCCCAAAACTGTGCAAGTATCTACAGCATCAAAGTCTGACTGATTCTTTACAAGTAGGAGCTTGCTTCTGTCCGCATCTTCTTGATGCTGTCCACTTTGGATGTCTCCTTCACAGCAGCTTTCAGTCAAGCTTTGGACTGAACCATGTTCAAGCAGAGCAGTAGCTTTCATGTAAAACCTTTTAATCACTGAAGGGGCAGTGATCTTGAGCAATGTGGTGCAAAAGTCTGTAAGCACCATAAACCCCAGACTCCTAACTGCGTGAGTTGGAAAATGACTTAGGAGCTAGAATAAGTGGATGAATTTTAGATGAGCAGTTAATATTTTGGGTGCTCTTGAGAAATTCCAATTCCTTGCTCACCCCTGATGTCAATGGAAAAGTTTAAGCATCAAGCTTAATGAAGTTGCTTATAATTAGTTTTGCTAATTTTTATGAGTTTATGGGATAGCTTTCCAAATGTTCTCAGCCTTCTGCTGTTCCTATTGCTCTAAGCACGTCTGCAAATCTAGCTACTTATTTAGATGTCAAAGTAGCAACTGAAATATTCTTAAATGTCAATGCAGTTTCTATTTAGCACTCTTGGAAATTAGGCCTTTGTTCACTTTATCATACTAAAATCGATGCTGAAGAAGGAGAGAAGAGGTGGAAGAACTTGGTGTGCAGTTTTCAGTTACTTGAGTTTGACTCCTTTGAATTTTGTGGGTAAAAGTAATCCCTGGCTGATATGGCTAGATATGTTAAAGAATGGACAAAAATCTATATAATCTTTTATGTTTTCTTATCTGAAAGCCTGTTTGTGTTACATAAACCTACAATAAACAACTATGAAACTTGTGGGCTGACATTTTATATGAAACGGAGGTGACAGAGCCTTCCTTCCACTCATGGACATGAGGATCTTCCCTTGAATAGAGATAGAAGTATTAGGAGAAAACTGGAAGATCAGATAGGATCTGCCTATGGAAATGCCCACACGTACCAGACCTCATCACAGTTTGTGGCAGGTGCCTAGTATATTTTAAAACTGTCTTACCTTTACTTTGGTGCTTACGTATGTAGTTAAGAGTCTGGGTCTATGTTATCAGTTTAGAAAATGCTGGTTTTAGGATCTTATTGAAAAATTATGGAAAAATATGCAAGCAGCTTTCAGTCACAACAAGTTGTGGCAAGGAATTCAATAACCCTTAAATAGTTAGAAGTATTTATTTAAGGTAATTATGAGAAAATTTAAATGCAATATTTCTTGTTCTTATTTTTCAGCTGAAAACCTGCATGGGTTTATTTGTTTGGTTTTTTTCCTCTCCCCTTTTATTTCTAAGTTTAAGTGTTGTAGTTGAGATTTTCCCAGCTAGTAGCTGGAATCTGCTCTAGACCAGGATACCTCATATGACCTAGATGTGCAAAATCCTTCTGAGGCAATGAGATCTAGTCAATATAATAACTGGAGTTGAGAAGGCATTTTAGCCTAATCTAAGCTTTGACCACTTTAATTGCTTTTTGCACTGCATGAACTCCATTGACTTGCTCTTCTTTGACTGTACTGGATGTGTTAAGTACCAAATGAACAGGGAAGCATCAAAATATTGGTACCTTCATCTGGAGCTGTATTACTGCTTGTGTGTCTCAACCCTGAATGTTTTTGGTTCTCACTAGATTAAAAAAAAAAAAAAAAAAACATACTGGACCCTTTGCAGCAGGGAGAATTGACTTCCATGGAACCAGGAGTATGAGGACCTCTTCCAGGACAGGGAACACCTTCAGTACCCTCTAAGAAACTTCTTATTTAATTCTTTTTGGCTCGAAAATGTCTTTGGAATGAAGGTAGTCATAGAATTGTAATAACAATCCCCCAAATTCTCATTATTATAGTGTAATTGATGGGAAAGTAAAAAAAAAGATAAGAAATAATAATAAAAAAAATACTTTCATGCATTTAAATTTTATTTATGTGATGCTGGTCTGAAATCACCAAAGTAACTCACAATATTTATATATACAGATGCGTGTGTGTGTGTGTGTGTATAACTTGGATCATTTTTTTTAAAATACAAGATTATTAGTCTTCCCAAAATGAGCTGTCTCACAGCTTATGGAAAAGCTGCAGACCTTTTTTTTTTTTTTTTTTTTTTCATTTCCCACCAATCTAAAACTCAAAGGCCAGATGGGACTTTACATGAAACATAACTTAATGATTTTTATCTCACAGTGGATTCTGGGAACCTCTCCTATCTGATGCTACTGAATTTGATAAATAAAAGGAGTTTTTGTCTTCCCAGCCCTTGCCTTTTTAATGTGATTCTGAATAAAAACTCCGATTTCACTGTCTCAGAAAAAACAGAGGAAAGGAAGGTGCATGATAGGTTTCGGATAAGAGAAACTGATACAATCCAGTTTAGCAACATGTAGCTGAGAATTTATGGAAGTCTAGTTTGCTTTCTAGGAATATCACAACTGGCCCCCCCCCCCTTTTTTTTTTAAGACTGTTTTCCAGGATATTGCTTGTGCTCTCACTTTTATGACTTGAAGATAGGTGTAATTTATCATTCTAGGCAATGTTAACACAAGTTTGGTTACATTCAAGCCTTTAAATTAAAGAAACTGTCAGAAACTATTCATTGCATTAAAAAAGGTTCCACTTTTTGCTGGGATTTTGTTCATACAGAGAATTTACTCTATTCTGAGAAATATAATTATTTTTTAAATACATATAGCCTTCTAATAGCATTTTCATCAGCTTTCCGTTCCTGAAAGTGTATGTAATTAGTTGATAGATTATGGGAATTGATGCATTTAAAGGGCTGGCAAGTACGACTATGCTATTCTTGATCATCAGAAAACTATAGTTAGACCTGAATTTCTGAATGATTGGTAGACAAGAAACTTTTAAGAGAGGATGCAGAACTTGCAGAATGTGTGAACTGCAAGTAATTTTAGCAGCTCAGATTAACTACAATTGGGTTGAACACCTCTTTGTCAGAGAGCAAAATACATCCAATATGGTGTGGAGAATACTTGTATTTCAGCAGAAACTCTTTTTACCTCTAGAAATTATGTATGTGTCCTGGCTCTGGGGAAAATCAGCGTCCCCATGGGATCGTGGAAAAATGGACCATGGGGTTTTTGGGCATCGCAGTGCCCAGCAGCAGCTTCATTTTTACAGCTCCACCAAAAGATGTCGCCGGACACCCAGCACCCTGCCAGGGTATCTGCTCGCCGGGTGCAGGGAGCCCTGCCAAACTGCAGCCTACACGTCCAAAAGGCTTTTCCTGAAAAGCCTATTGCTTGAGCACAGCACAACCTGACCTTAGTTAGCTTCAGTTATCAGGGTTATACCATGGTATGGCTGAAGCTGTTTTCCTATTTCATGATCTTATTCCTCAATATCATATTGAGGGATAACATCAATATGATGTTACCCAGGGAGAACATCATCTGGGTTCAGGTTTTGGTGATTGTGCTATGAAACAAGCTGAAATGCCCACAGAAGTCTAACTGGTAAATACAGCAAGGAAACAGCAATACAATAGGATGAGCTTGCACTATTTATCTTTGTATTTAAGTATTTCTTCCTTTTTGAGTTAAATAACTTTTTGGATTTGCTCATCCCATTCACTGCAGAAAAGCCAAGTTAATAATTGGACTGCAAATAAGCAAAAAATGTTGAGATTTCCACAATGAATCCAGAAATCTGTTTTACATCACTCACCCAGGCAGGGTACTATCGTTAGCTGTAAATGTGCTTTTTCCTCTGTGTGGGCAATGAATCAGCAAATGCTACAGGAGTTCAGGGTGAAATGTCAGGTGCTGTTTCAACAGTCAGTCTTGCACAAGCACGAGGGTGGATCCTCACAGAGGGTACCGACCTCTGAATTAGGGACCCAGTGGTGGTGTTAATGCCCTTATCTCTGCTCCTCTCTGAATGGGGACAATAATGTCACCCAAAGATGTGCTGCCTATTTTGGTTAATTTATGCCTGACCACAAACTGCCTAATAAATAAGTTCTGTCTGGAAAATATTATTCCCTGAAATGATGTCTGAATTACACAAAAGTCAAATCAAGTAATTGAGAAAGCATCTGCTGTGTGGAAGGATGTTTGTTTGTTTGTTTGTCCTGTTTTGTGGTTAGGTTTTTTTTTGTTTACCAGGACAATCACTGTAGCATCTGTCTGGGAAGAGGTTTATTTGCAGAGCCACAGCTCAAATCTTGAGATGAGGGAGTATTACAAAGAAATGGCATGCCTTTGAAATGAAGGCTACAAATAGGTTTGCAACTTTCTTCTGTCTTTGGTAATTTACCCAAGTGAGGCCAAATCACATTCCTAAAGACAGTCCCCTGGCATCCTTCAATAAATTAATTTTGCTCTGTGTATAAAATGTTTAGCTCAGTGCTTTATGAAGTAAAGGTCATCTGAACATGGATGTTGTAATAAAGGGCTGCCTGAAAGTGCTTCCACTGAGCGTGAATAGCAGCAGTATTGCCTTGAAAAGTCTGTGCTAATTGATTAAACTCCCAACAAACTAATTTTAATTAGCCATACTAGCTTAACTTTATTCTTTTTATGATTCCAAAAGTTTGTTAATGATGCATGTACAGCCCCAGTTATTTATTACTTAAAAATGTTAGGGTATTAGAAATATGAATGCTATAGAAAATCTGACTTTTTTACACATGAGTTTTCTGCTAAAATGCACCTGTTTTCAGCTCATAGGTAAGAGAAGAGCCATTTTTTCGTTGTTGGTGGTCCTTAACATTAACATACAAGACAGATGTACTGCTCATGCAACGAGACAGGGGTCTGGTGCTATATGAAGCCTTGTAATGCCAGCACCAGCCTTAGACTGTCTGTGAGCTCAGAGACACCAATGTCTTTGTGGAGATACAAGGTGCCTGTGGACCCTCTCAACTGATTGCCCATAATCTTTCATTCTGTGTATAGTGGAAACTTCTTGCTTCCTTTTGTCTTTTTGAGGCCTAGAAACTGCTGCTCTACAAATGGAAAAGAATGGGACTAGCTCTTTGGTAGAGCTGAGCTGCACTGAAGCCGCATCCTGGGGCAGTGGTTGTAATCATAAGGCAGTGGCAGTTGCTGGAGGTCAAAACTACCTTTTTTCTTTGGACATGGTATGTGAGGGTAGGTAACGCAAGTATTGCATCTCTTAAAGTCGTCCAGATGCATTCTGTGGAGTAAGGATAATAATGACGTCAAGTACAAATGGTGTTCACGCCACAAGCTCTGCCAAGTGCCGGTGTATGGTTCGTGGTTTGTTGCAAGAGCGTCAAACCCATCTGTTGGGAAGATGATGTGTTAATGAACCACTTCCCCCTTCTAAAGGCATTTGGGATCAGCATTTGTTGATGGGCATGAGACCTGCTGTCAGTTACCTGTGCGGGATTTCACAGCTCTGCTTAAGGGGTCAGCTCACTGCCGTGTGCACCCTCTGAGGGCTCCTCTGCCTGGTGCTCCAGACGGATCACCGGTCTGCGCGTCAGCATGCCAGTGCCAGCGAGTTCTCACCAGGCTCCTGGCTCGGGTTACCCATGAGTACATTCTGTAGTCTGTCGAAACACTTTAGGGAGTCTGTGATACTAGCAGCAGCGAAGAAGCCTATTCTGGGCTTGTCATTTAATCTGAATTTCAAGGTAGTTGAAAGAAAAAGGGGGGTTAAGGAGAGAGGAAAGCCTCCAACACCATGTTAGCTCTGCTGTGCTGGGGGCAGTTGGAATGCCGCTACTGGCTCTGAAGATGCTCAAAAGCACTTTCAAAGCATGACACGTGGATGAAATAACTTCCACGCTGCTTCTCCCTGCTTTGATTTCAAATATGGCCCCTCTTCCTGCAATAGGGTAACAGCCAATTTGTTTCACAGAGCTGGGCTGAGAAAATGGTTTTGATTAACTAGAGTAGCCCCATTTGTTTAGGTGTTGAAATTTTGGGCAAAGGCTACAAGCATCTTTAAATTAGACACTGTAATAGGTGATGATTGTGCAATATGGACTTGGAGCTTCAGTATGTGAACATTAGATTTATTACAGTACCCTCTGAGCTTGGGTCTCACTTGCCAAATAGGCTAATCTACTAATTCACTTTGCTTCTAGCTGCTCTCAGAACAAAACAACTTTCAAACATTTTCCCATTTGCAATTGTAATCAAAGGACAAGCAGTGATACAAGAAATGAAGCAATGTGGGTGAAGTAAACAAAATCATTTAGTGGGCTACTGGAGGGAACAATTTAAAAATGTTTAAAACGTGCCAAAAAGGGGGGGGGTGGGGTGGAGAAGGAAGACCAGAATTCCACTTTCATGAACACTGTATCAGAAAATGGGTGAAACTATAAAGTGCTGGCTGGAAATCTAAGGTAAAGGGGTGGTGGTTGGCTTTTTGTTTTGTGTTTTTCTCTTCTCTATGTATTTAAGGATTTCATGCATTCGAAAACTTGGCAAGCAAGTTTCAGTATTGGAGGCATGAACTGATATGGTGCACATGATTACATGGTTCCTCAGTGCAAGGGGATACCAAGTTGGATGGTACAGGGGAATGAATATGAGTTAAAAACAATGTTTATGGGGTTAGAGACAACTGATCTGAGATCAATAAGTGATCTTGGGCAGGAGCACTAAG